>NC_056730.1:1007129874-1007879874 GCF_019279795.1 Protopterus annectens | reverse complement strand
CATGTCACAAATGTACAGAGGCAGTATGTAATGCAATCAAACAAATACATACATATGCATGTAGCCTTACTATTTTCTATCATACAGATATAGGTAGCTTAGTTTAACTGGCATAATAATAGCAAGGATTTTATGTGATGTTGACCATTAGCTTAATAATATCGTATGACCCTATATACATTTCACATGTCAATGTTGCTGTCATTGACATGTGCTATGTTGAGGTGTGGATGTGCATAGGTCTACAAGAGGGCATTACAATCTGTAATGTGAGGTAATGTGTTGATGGCCACTGATGACATTTGATTACATGTTCCTTCTTCCTTGGAGCAATGTAGAAATTGCCTCATGTACACAGACAACCCTCTCATCCTACCACCCAACACTACAACCTGTGAGAGATGTACTTATCTAGCCAAACTGGAGTTAAAGCTCTCTCCAACCAAGACTGAACTTGACATTAAAGAGGAACAGGTATACATTTGCACCACACCACACTTATCACATAGTCTCACTAAATCTACGCCACCAAAATCCACACATAGAAACACAAAAACATTCACGGAGGCTCTCAATAATAATCTGCCCAAGCAACAGAGACCTACAAAGCAACTTCCACCCCTCAGCACAACCCAAATGACACATAATCCACAGACTCAGTGTGCTACTCAACCACAGCCAATGAGGTAAAACAAGGTATCCAATACACTAGTCATAGGTGACTCTATAGTCGGGCACACTGAGAGAAGGTTACTGTCAGCTGCCTGTCGGGTGCCAGGATTCGCCACATAACCCATGCACTCATGTCACTCCACAACAAGTACAAATATGACTCTCATTATCCATACTGGTGTGAACGACCTGAGACATACCTCCCTGGACTACATGAAAAGAGACATAGAAGAGCTCTCTAATCTTGTAGCCCAGGCAGGTATTACCCTAGCCCTGAGTAGCATTCTGCCATTGCCTAGAATGATACTGCAGTACAAGGACAAAATGATTGACTTCAACAATTGACTGAGCTTCTGGTGTCATTCTAGGGGGATCCAGTATCTGTCTGCTTGGGATAACATGGTCGACAGGCCACGATGCTTTGCCAGAGATGGCCTGTACCTGTCACCCCTGGGATTCCAGATACTGGCTAAGGCTCTTGCCGCCCCTATAGTGCCTTTTTTAGGTAAGGTTAAAATGGTAAATTCACCACCATAACAGGAACAGGCAAGCAAAAACTGAGGGTAATGCTACTCAATGCTAGAAATCTAAATATCAAAATGCACTCACTCGAAGCACTCCTTAAAATGGAGAACATCGATATCTGTGCAGTGACTGAGACCTGGTTCCAGGCTCCAGAGAGCATGCCTGCACTACCAGGCTATAACTCATACCACACTTTTTGGCCATGTCACCTGGACCGGAACACCAAAGATGGAGGTGGGTTCATATTTGCTAAGGATATCCACACCTTCAGGCTAGTTGCTCAGCATAATGCATCCGAGTTTATCCAAGTGCAACTAACTCTGGGCAAAACTGCAATCCAAATTGTAGCTTGCTACAGATCCCCCACCATGCCCCAAGATCCCCACTCCTCTTTTCTTGATGTACTGGAAAATATTAGGTTCAACCAAACACCCTAATAATGGGTGATTTCAACTACCCCACCATTAACTGGGAAAACTACTCATCCACCAACTCATTCACACAACGCTTTCTGGAGTTCATAAACTACAATGCCCTGGATCAACTTATCCACACCCCGACCAGGCGCAACAATATCCTAGACCTAGTCATTACCAACATGAGTGACCTGTGTTCCACACTTGAAGTCAACTCCTCATTTGTCCAATCTGACCATAAGCTAATCACCCTTGATATCCACATCCTGCCCCCCCCCCCATTAAGGAAATCATGGTAAAAAAATTCTCCAAAGCCAACTTCATGCTTCTTAAGGCAAAAGTAGTGAACTTCATGACACCCATGCAGATGGACAATACAGTTACGACTGCTGAATCCTACACAAATGCACTCTATAAGCACTTACACAAGTACATGGATTGTGCTATCCCAAACAGAACCAAGACGCTATCCTCCAAAAAAAAGGAAGCCAATCTGGTGGTCCCCTGCTATAAACAAACTGTACAAAAGAAGGAAGAAATTGTTGCAAAAGAGAGTAAAATCCCAGCTCCCTGATCAGCTACAGTAAGAAACTGATATCCCTTATAAGATCCTCCAAAGCTAGCTACGAAAACAAAATCCCCACTGATTCTAAGGACAGCCACAAAGCATTCTATAGCTATGTCAAGAATCTCAATGGCAATACCCAGATCTGCACTGAGTTACAGCACAACGACATGAAAATTACAGAACCAACTGATATTGCCAACATCCTGGCAGATAGGTTCAGTGCTAACTTTGCCCCCCTCTCACCCCCTAAAGGGCCCATATCTATACAAGAAGAATGCAGAGTCCCTGTAATCACAACTATGCAAGTAAAAGCTGCACTCTCTAAAGCCCAAAACACAGCATCCATGGGACCGGACAACATCCCAGGCTACATTTTACATTAACTTCAGAACGAACTGGCTCCCCACCTAAGCATCATGTTCAGTTATGAAAACAAAATTGCCACTGATTTTAAGGACAGCCACAAAGCATTCTATAGCTATGTCAAGAATCTCAATGGCAACACCCAGATCCTGGCAGATAGGCTCAGTGGTAACTTTACCCCCCTCACCCACTAATGGGCCCATATCTATACAGGAAGAATGCAGAGTCTCTGTTATCACAACTACACAGGTAAAAGCTGCACTCGCTAAAGCCAAAAACACAGCATCCATGGGACCGCACAGAATCCCAGGCTGCATTTTACACAAACTTCAGAATGAGCTGGCTCCTCACCTAAGCACCATGTTCAATCATAGCCTCACATCAGGCTTTGTGCCCACTGAATGGCGTACAGCAACAGTTATCCCACTCCACGAAGGGGGAGCCACCACTGATCCCAGGAAATATCGCCCTATTAGCCTGACAAGCCTGGTCTGCAAGGCCATGGAACGTATCATCATGGAACTAATAAACAAAGACATTGGTAACCTCCAAACTCTGGATCCCACCCAGTTCGGGTTTGTGAAAGGCAGATCATGCCTCCTGAACCTGATCAACTTCTTTGAGGCAGTCACCAAAGCCGTAGATGAGGGTAAGGTGGTTCACACAGCCTATCTTGACCTTGGCAAGGCTTTCAAAACCATCCCTCATTATGGAATTATAGCTAAACTCACTAAACAGGTATAAATCCCTATGTCACAAGATGGGGTGCTAACTGGCTCACTGACAGAACCCACACTGTAAAAGTTGCAGACTCCAAATCTGACCTCAAAGCAGTGACAAGTGGAGTACCACAGGGTTCAGTCCTGGGACCTCTCCCGCTTGGTATTTACTTCTCTGAAGTACAGGCTAACACAGAAGGCCTCTGGCTAATGAAGTTCGCAGATGACTGCAAACTAGGAACCATAGTCGAGTCCCCAAATGATGTGGAAATCCTACAGAAGGGCCTCGTTATTTTCAGATACACCTCCTTCATTCAATGAATTTAAAAATGTTATGAATATAGTGTGCCATATGGAAATAAACACAATTAGGTCAAGAACAACTAGAAAAACATCTTATTATATTGTATGGGATAATTTACAAAATTTGTTAAAAAAATCCTAATTTCAATAGCATGGTATTTTAGTTTAATTAATTGATCTGATTGTAGTGGATGTCTTTGTAAATACTTTAGTTGTGTTGTTGAATGTTATAATCATATCTATTTTTAATTACTTGTATAAAATTGTTATGATATTTCTCTTGCATGTTAAAACAATAAACCTGTTTTTAAAAAAAGAAGGGCCTCGTTATGACAGATGCCTGGTGTCAGAGCCATGGCCTCAAGCTCAATACCAAAAAGTGCATTGTCATCCCTACCCATGAACTACTAAATAGACAGCAGTCTACTTAACATCGAATGTGTGATAAGAGTCTTTGGGACACAGGTGGACAGTAGTGTGTCCTTTGATAGTCACATCACCACAGTAGTCAGGAAGTACTTCTACGTGGCACACCTCATCATAAAAAGGGTTCTCATCCAGGAAAAAAGAGGTCATTGTTCCCCTCTACTCGACACTCATTAGACCCATTATAGAGTACAATGCCCCTTTGGGAATGTAGCTCACAAGACATCTGCAGCAGCTGGAAAGGCCACAGAAGTACCTCACAAAGAGGATTACTGGCCTCAAACAGATGCCCTACACTGACTGTCTCAAAAAACTCCAGCTTTACTCCATAGCATATTGCCTACTCTGAGGTGGTCTCTGTCTAACAAGCCTAACAAGCTATGTCAAACCCAGAGCTGTTGGACATGCTACACCTAAAGAAATCCCAATCCCTCTGAGCTACCATGGTCTAGGGACCTAAACCCTGTCATCACAATAAACAGGACATGCTGGAGGGATAAATTCCTGTCCCAGAGACTTCCCATACTCTGGAACAGGCTACCCATCTATGTCAAGCAAAGCTCTTCATTAGCACTCTTCAAGAAAAATCTTGATGCATGGATGGAAAATAGGAAATACACCCCGGGGATCACTTCTGTGTCTCTGCTCAACAGTGGCACAGGAGAATAACTTTCTTGGGTAGCGTAAGCTAGTGAATCTTGTTGGATAGGCTTATGTAGGCCCTCGGGCTAATAGCTTAGTACCTACCTATGAACCTATGAACCTTCCATAACAGCTGTAGTAATATGCCTCCTAAGAACTGTTGACATGGGATGATACTATGTATCTTCCTCTGACAGCACTCCAGCCATGGAAGGCTACAATGCTTTCCACACATTCAGACCTCAAAATGAGCATAAAAGAACCAAATATGGAGGTGCAACTATCTTCATTAAAACCAAATACACTTCAAGACTGGTCAAACAGCATGACTCTTTTGAACTACTCCATATCGAAGTAACTATTGGGAAGGTACCATACCACATCATTGCTAGCTATAGATCCCCCACCATCAACCTGGATAAGCACACTGCTACTTCAGTTTATTGGAATCCTTCGCCATAAAGCCCAACACCTTAGTCATGGGAGATTTCAACTGTCCTTCCATAGACTGGGGGAAGTACACAAGCAAAAACACCCTTGCCCAGAGATTCCCAGACTTTGTTAACACAAATGCTCTGGAACAGATAGTCTTCACTCCTGCTATGCAATCTAATGTTCTGGACATAGTACTCACCATGAGGGTCACTATACTTCCCTATGTGTGATCCTCTCCCTGGTTAGGTCAGATCACACTGGAACTGACACCCTCACAGGAACAAATCTTATAAAAAGCTTTACCAAAGCTAACTACAGCCTATTAAGCAATAGTATAAAAATCTTCATACCACCCACAATCACAGACATCAATGATCACTATGCAGAAGTGTATGCCAATGCCCTGTACAAGCACTTAAGCAACTGCATAAACTCTGCTGTACCTGTCCGGATCAAAACCAGGTCTTCCCATAAAAAGAAGCCACCATGATGGATTTCAAGTATAAACAGATTATATAACAAGAGGAAGAAACTGTTGTCCAAAAGAAAGAGGGATATCAATCTGCAGAGGAAGAGTTCAATCCTAAGCCTAAACAAGAAAATCAGAGATCTTGTAAAGTCTTCAAAAGCAAATTATTAAACTAAAATTGCATCCCTCACCAAGGATAATCATAAGGCATTCTTTAACTACTTCTAAAGTCTAAAAGGGAATGCCCAGCTATGTGCCAAACTGGTTGTAGATGGGATCACTCATACTATACTGGAAGATATTGCCAACCTGCCAGCTGACAGATTCAGTGCAAACTTCACCCCTCTATACCCACCTACCCTATCCCAAAGCACACCTGACACCAGTCCTATCTGCACTCACCAAGGTCAAAAACACACCCTCAATGGGACCAGATAATATCACAAGTTGTTTACTAAGCAAACTAAAACAAGACCTAGTGATCCCACTTGATGTTCTCTTTAATCATAGCTTGAACAGTGGCTATGTTCCTGCAGAATGGAGAACAACAACAGTAATTCTCCTGCACAAAGGGGGGCCATCAACTAACCCTGGGAACTACAGACTCATTAAGTCTAACCAGCCTCACCTGCATAGCCATGAAAAGAACTATCATGGACCTTATCAACAAGGACATAACCAACCTCCAAATGCTGGACTCAAACAGTTTGGCTTTATTAAGTATAGATCATGTTTATTAAACCTAGTAGACTTCTTTGAGAATGTCACCAAAGCCATGGACAAAGGTAAGACAGTACACACAGCCTATTTCAACCTTGTCAAGGCTTTTGACACAATCCTCCACTCTGGCATCATTGAAAATCTCTCCCAGCTGGGGATTAACCATTACATTACTAGATGGGTAGCCATTTGACTCACCGACAGAATGCACTGTCAAAATTGGTGACTGCACCTTCACTGGTAGACCAGTTACCAGTGGAGCACCACAGGGGCCTGTGCTGGTCTCCTTACTGTTTGGCATCTATTTCTCAGTAGTCCAAGCCAAAGTAGATAGTCTCTGGCTCACCAAATTCACTGATGATTGTAAATTGGAAGCAATGAATGAGTCTCCCAATGATGAACATATTGCAAGAAGGGTCAGCAAGAATGATTGGTGCCAAAACCATGGTCTAAAACTAAATGCAAAAAAAAATGCATTATTATTCCCTTTGGCAAAATGGAATTCCCTACAAATTACAATATTGACAGCACCCCCCTGAGTTCCAACCCAGTGGGGCAAGACCTGGGAGCACAGGTTGACAGCAATCTGAACTTCGACAACCAAGTTTCCATAATGGTGAGGAAAGCCTTCTATGTAGTGCACCAAATAAGCAAGGGCATAGCATCCAGGTCAAGGGATGTTATAACTCCACTGTACTCAGCCTTCATCAGACCACTAATAGAGTGTAATTCACCCTTTTGCATGTACCTCACCAGACACCTACAGCAGCTGGATAGACCTCAGAGGTTTGGCACTAAGAAAATATAGGGACTTCAAACCATGATCTACGTGGTCAGGCAGAAAGCCCTGCCACTTTACTCTATATCTTATAGGATGCTGAGAGGCAACTTGTGCCTGGACAGATGGCAATCTCGTACCCTGTCCTAATGGAAAGGCTGCACATTCACAAGTCAAATGGCAAAAGAGTCACTCACTCTGTGGTTCTCAACATAGCCTGTAACATTAACAGAACATGGTACAGAGACAGATATGTCTGCCAGACACTACCATTTCTCTGGTATAGACTTCCTATTCATGTAAATCAGAGCTAGTCACTGACCCTATTCAAACACAACCTAGATGACTGGATGGGAGATTGCAAATTCACCCCTGGGGTAGCACCCATGTCCCATGGACAAGGACAAGGGTGGATAGTATAGATGACAGACCCACTCTGTTCATAAATTCATTCTGTGAACTAGCCAAAAAGAGCAAGTGGAGAGACTTGGGATTAACATGGCTAAACTTGTAAAGGCTCTACTGCTGTTGGACTAGTAACCTCCTATGAACCTATGTATAGTGTTGGCTTAGTAAGGTATATGTTTTTGTAGTGGAGCAGATCAACATTCTACACAATTCTCATTTAAATATAACAGTGACATTTGCATACCTACCAACATTAAATGTACTGTGACATGCATCAGTATAAATTCATAATGATTACATGGGCACATAAGTCTTGCTTCATCCACATGTTGTAATGATGTGATATACACAGAAATATTACATGTTTTGATTCAATTACAGCCTTGTGAAATTCATTGTATGTTTGCTCTTGTTTGCTACTGTTATATTTAAATGTGTATCTGTTGTCCTGTGTTAAATTGACCTAAACAGAGTTTAAATATCTTTAGCATAGTCTGGTTACAGGTTTTGCTGTATCCAGATCTGTTAGTGTGATTCCTGTGTTTCCTGCTATGACATCTTGTGTTGGCCAGGGCCTGCCTGCACTTTCTGGGTGTCAGTGAACTGGCTGGAACTGGTCTGGTATAGGGTGTTGAGCTAAGAGTCCAGAGATAAGGGTTGATTGGTCAATTCCAGTGTTTCTATTTTACTTTTGTTTTTGTGGTATTTAAACCCCACATTTGCATGGGTTTGTGCTTGTTTGCATGTTGTGCACTGCTGATGTGGTGTTTTAACCCTTCGGAGGTATCTCATCTGTATTTTTTTCTTTACCAGCACTCCTGTGTAAGTGAGGCCCTTGCTTGCAGCAACTGTATTGAATTTATCCAGCCCTATTCACACCTATAGGTATTCTCCTCAGATAGTACCCACTCTACTATCCCTTATCTTTCTTCCACAGATTCTGACAACCATAGATGGACAATTTCCTATAGTTTCTCCTGCTAGTCTGAGACAGCGAAGCAACTGCCTTATGCACACAGGCAACCCTCTACTATTACCACCCAGGAACACACTATGTGAGACATGCAGTTACATTAAGAACCCAGAATCCTTGCTGTCTCAGTCACAAGCCAGTACATATGTCCCTGAGAAGGTTGTTTACACAAACACTATGAACACCACACCTCTAACAGCACTCACACTTGTACAGTGCACTCCTACTTATGCGGAGGTTCTCAACAAAAACATACATAAACAAAAGAGACCTACAAAGCAAAAACTCACATGCACATCTCAACCCACAGCACCAAGCATCACACATAGTATACAGGCCTGTGTCTCACAGGCTCTAAGGCCCAGCCACAAACCCAATATACTAGTCATAGGAGACTCTATCGTGAGACACACAGATGTGCCCTTCACCAGACTAGACTAGGAGAAAGTCAAGGTAAGTTGCTTTTCAGGTGCTAGAATCTACCATATCATGCACACACTGAAGTCTGTTAACAACAGATACTGTTATGACTCTGGTTTTGTCCATGTTGGAGTGAATTACTTGAGACATATCTCTCTGTACTATATGAAGAGCGACACGGTTGAGCTTGCTGATTATGTGTCCCAGGCAGGTATGTCCTTAGCCTTAAGCAGCATCCTGCCATTACCCAGAATGATGCCTCAATACAAATAGAAAATGATTGACTTTAACACTTGGCATCATTTCTAGTGTTATTCCAAGGGGATGCAGTACCTGACAGCCTGGGAGGACTGGGAGGACATGATTGGCAGACCATGATGCTTTGCCAGAGATGGCCTTCATCTGTCACCCCTAGACTTCAGGCTTCTGGCAAAGGCTCTTGCCTCCACCATAGTGCCTTTTTTTAGGCAAAGTCATAAGCACAAAATTACCAACATGAAAAATTCTTCTAAACAAAATTTAAAGGTCATGCTGCTAAATGCTAGTTGTCAGCATGAAACTGCACTCATTGCAAGCATTACTTGCACCGGAGGATGCTGGCATGTATGCACTCACTGAAGCCTGGTAAAAAACTGCAGAGACCACTCAAGCCTTACCAGGTTACTCATCCTATGATTCTTTCAGACCCCAAATGGAGGGCTACAAAGTCAAAGGAGGTGGAGTTTCAATATTTATCAAAGGCATGCAGATCTCCAGGCTGGTCAAATGGTATGATACACAGGAGGCACTCCAAGTGCAGTTAACTGTTGACAAAACACCTATTCAAATCATAGCTAGCTACAGACTCCCAACCATGACTCAGGACACCCACTCCACCTATCTGAACGTACTTGAATCCATCAAGATTCAACCCTCTACCCTGATCCTGGGTGACTTTAACTACCCAACCATAGAGAGGAAGACCTATTGTAGCCCAAATATGAATGCCCAGATTCCTCATCTTCATCAGTGCCAATGCATTGGATCAGGTGGTCAACACCCTTATGAGAAGTGAAACTATCCTGGACCTGGTCCTAACCAACATCGGTAGCCACTATAGCACCCCTAAAGTGTTGTCCTCCTTGGTAAGATCCAACCATAAAGCTATCACTTTCAAAATCACCATCTCCCCTGACCCCCCCTTGTCAGGGTCAAACAAGAAAACTTTTCCAAAGCTGACTACAATCTTCTGAGAGCAGGTATAAGCAGCTTCACAGCCACTGTCCCTTCAGTTGGAACTAGCACTAATTTCCAAGCCTACACCAAAAAACTATATGAGCACCTACATAGCTGTATGGACTCAGCAATATCTGACAGGACCAAATCATCTTCCTCAAGGATGAGTAAACCTGTCTGGTGGGCAGCAACAATAAACAAAATCTTTATTAAAAGGAAAAAATGCTGCCCAGGACCAAGAAGGAGCAAGTGCCAAGTTGGAAGCAATCTCTCCTTTGTCTTTACAAGCAAATAAGGTCACTGGTGAAATTCTGTAAGCCTTCTTCACATACATCCACAATCTAAAAGTTAACACCCAAATATGCTCTGAACTGGTGTTCAATAACACCTCATACACAAACATAGCAGATATAGCCAACCTCTGGCAGACAGGTTCAATAAAAACTTAACCCCCTTGCCCCTCCAGTCAGTAAACCAGGACATCCCCAGCACCTCCCCCTTCCCTCATCAGGAGGCAGCAGGTCTTTAATGCCCTCTCAAAGACAAAAAATACAGTCACATTGGGATCTGACAACATCTCTGTCTGTATCCTACATGATCTCAAGCATGATCTCTCAGCTACATTAGGCACCCTATTCAATCAAAGCCTGAGCACTGTCTTCATCCCACCCAAATGGAGGACAGCCACTGGCATCCCTCTTCACAAAGATGGAGTGTTCATTGACCCAGGCAATTATAGTCTCATCAGTCTGACTAGCCTGATCTGCAAGGCC
Source organism: Protopterus annectens (assembly GCF_019279795.1). Classification (NCBI taxonomy): domain Eukaryota; kingdom Metazoa; phylum Chordata; order Ceratodontiformes; family Protopteridae; genus Protopterus; species Protopterus annectens. The sequence continues at coordinate 1,007,869,049 of NC_056730.1, read as the reverse complement.
ACATAATGAATTAGCATGAACCTTATAAACAAGGACATTGGCAACCTCCAAATGCTTGACCCTACACAGCGTGTTTTTGTCAAAGGGAGATTATGCCTGTTAAACTTGGTTGACTTCTTTGAAACAGTCACCAAAGCCATGGATGAGGGGAAGGCAGCGCACACCGGGTCTATATTATAACATCAAAGTCTTCAATGTTATAATATCAAACAAAGTAGAGTGAAACACCAGAAAACTGAACAGTCACAATAGCAAATTTTTTCCCTGGGAAAAAATTTGCTGTTCCGTCAAACATACACACAGCACAAACACACCAAAATAAATAATCCATACACACTTCACAAAACCTTACACTAAACCATACATACACCACTAGCTATCCACTTACCTTAACCCAACCCTAACCCTAAGGTCCATCACTATCACACACTCACCTTACCCACTCCCTAACCCTAAATCCCCTACCCCACCCTAACTCTCACGTCCACACAATCGCACACTTACCTGACCTAACTCACCTAACCCATGCCCAATCACACTCACTTTCATTCACACACTTACCTTAACCCGGTCCGTAACCTTCGCTCCACAGTCGAGGAAATAGCAAAGCTGCAGAAACTGCCCACCAAATACTTTCCCTAGGAAATTATTCTGTGTTCTGCAGTTTTGCTATTTCCAGCGTTCGCTGTACGGTGTTCAATATTTTAACATTCGAAGTTATAAGACTTCAATGTTATAATATAGACCCGTGCACACCACCTACCTTGACCAAGCCTTCAACACTATTCCCCACTCAGGCATAATAGATATACTCTCCTAGCTAGGCATCAACCCATATGTTACCAGATGGGTAGCTAAATGACTCACTGATAGAACCCACTCAGTCAAAATAGGGAAAGCCACTTCTAGTAGTAGAACCGTAATGAGCTGTGTACCCCAAGGATCAGTCTTGGGTCCTCTGCTGTTTGGGATATACTTTTCTGAGGTGCAAGCTAAAACCAGTGGTCTGTGGCTGACCAAGTTTGCAGATGACTGGAAGGTGGGCACTGTCTTAAATTCCCTTAGTGATGTGAACATCCTCCAAGAGGGCCTTACCCAAACTAATGACTGGTGCCAGAAGCATGGCCTCAAACTGAATTCCAAGAAATGCATCATTATCCCCTTTGGGGAAAATGGTATCCCCACTAATTATCCCATTAATAACATACTAAACATGCAATCAGTTGTGACGGACTTGGGCACCCAGGTTGATAGCAACCTGACTTTTGACCACCACATTGCCTCTGTTGTAGAGAAGGCTTTTTACATGGCCAACCTCATTAGTAAGGGTATTTCATCCAGGAACAAGGAGGTCATAACATCCCTGTACTCCTCCCTTATCAGACCCATTACTGAGTACATTGCTCCCTTCAGCATGTACCTTGCCAAGCACATGCAGCAGCTGGAGAGACCACAGAGGTTCCTGAGCAGAAAAATCCAGGGTCTCAAACGTAACCTATACAGATAGGCTAAAAGCCCTGTCCTACTACTCAGTCTCATACAGACTGCTCAGAGGTGACTGTGTCTGGCATACAAGGCCATCTCAGACCTAGCCTTGATGGAGTTGTTACATATCCATAAGTCAAACTCCACTTGAGCAACCCACACAAAAGGCCTCAACCTGATATGTGACATTAATAGAACTTGTTGGTAGGATAAATTTGTGTCCCAAAGACTCCACCATCTGTGGAATAGACTTCCTTTCCATGTGAAGCAGACTGTCTCTCTAGCCTTCTTCAAAAGGAACCTGGATGACTGGATGGGAAACAGAAAATACACCCCTGGGTGTCCCATCTGTGTCCCTGCTGGACAGAGGAAACAGGTGGTGACTTTGTGAGAACATGAGTGAAATTCTTGGCTAGACTAATTAAGGGTCTTCGGGCCAATAGCCTAGTATCATCCTATCAACCTATGAACCTATTACCATGTTTCACTTGTCATCCTCCCCTTTTTTCATTCCTACCATTCATGTCTGTGGCCTATTTCAATGCACAGACTTCCACAGACTACTGTATAAGTAATGGCAGTCTATGTACTCTTGTTGATCACCGGCAAAACATTTATGTCAATATGGCAAAAACATGTTTGTACTGTACTTTACATTCAGTACACTTTTCTATCATTTGTTAGTCCTGCAGGCATTGCCTTAAATTAAACCCTGGTAGTCATTGTGGCTGTCTTCACAATCTCGCATCACAAGTTTACTCTTAGGTAAACTTGTTTGCATGTCTGAATGTGTCTGTGCTGTTTTACATGGTTTCTGGCTGATACCACTGTTGTTGGCTATGAAACCTCACTTGTATCCCTGTAAGCACAATGCGCGGCATGTGCATACAATTAGCACTGCTGCTTATCGTGCAAACATGTAAACTCCATGTAGGCTTTGCTCCAAGCCTACACAGAGTTTATTGAATCACCAGGAGATACTATATTTCCAATAATGTATGGCAATGAAAAATAATAGATCATTCTGCTGCCAAATGAGACAGTGAAATAGAATGTAATGAGCAGCAGGGAAAACTAAGGACATGGAGAGAGAGCTGATTGTTATTAAAAACATGAGAACATTATATAAAGACACTAGAGATAAAAATAAAAAGTAAATGATGGCTCAAGAGGTAGAAGAGCAGTGATGAGTAGTATAGCATCACTGAAGTGAGAGCTTCTTTTGATTTTGGGCCATTACCACCTGAAATGATCTGGAGATGTTAGTGAATTTAGAGTGTGAAAGGCATATTTATAGTGAATAAGTAATTGTCCATCTGTTTTGAGGGTTGTGCAGGTAAAGTTCCAGGAGTCAGAACAATATTTGTTTTTCGATTGGTCTTGAAATTGGAAAGGTGGGTAGTATGTTTTAATGATGAGGTGAAAGACTTCCAGGAGTGGGCTACATAGCTGGCACAGACAAAGGTTTCAGCTCATAGATGTGGGTTGCAGACCTCTCAACCTCTTTGGTGGCATAATCAGGATAAAGGCCCAAAAATAGGGACACATTTTAAATATCATTCTTATAAACTTAGAAAGTTGGTAGAATATCAGGTTTTATATTAGTATGCATTTTTTTCTGAAGGATGTAGTCTAAAACTCAAATGTGTGTCATTATTTATTGATTTCAAACCTCACTGACTTCTAGCAAAACCATACATTTTATGAGGAACAGACCAAAAATACAAAGCAAAAATATGGATATTCTGTGAAAATCTGGACAGGTGAAAATTATGGTTATTTGTATGTAGTGAAGAGCATTTTATTTCCAAACTGAAGTGCCCTAGAAAGTCTGTATGTGTGCAGTAAGCCTAGTAGAGTTTTCCTTTGCCCTGGTTTGTATATTAATTTATGGACTAGGAGCAACTGTGTGTAAGTGAGTTGCTTGGGTAATTCAAGCCAATCAAGCTGTTTTTAGGGCTGCAGAAACATTATATCAATACATTTAGAAGATATGAACAGCAGGATGTCTGCTGCTGCTGCTGATAAACAGTTGTATTTACGAGGCAGCATGAGGGAAGCAGCAGGCACTCGCCAAGTTCAATGGTTGGATTACACACACATCACATGTTAGTAACTCTCCAGGAAGTGACACTGGATCACTATGAGAAATACATGGTGGCATTACACTGCAGGATGCACAGGAAGAAACCACATGCACTTCAACACCAGTGTCTCCAGACCCACAGAAGCACCTTTTGGATGGTAGCATAAATTCAGAGCTAACAATGGCCACTGTGACACCTTTACAAAGGGGTGCAAGGCACAGACATATGTTACAGCTACCACAGGAAACATGTAAAGCATTGGCTGCCCAGCAGCAAATGTGCTGTGACATTGCTAAGGTTCACTGCATTGCCACAGAGAGTCATCTAAAAGTGGTCAGAGTACATTAGGGTGTACTTGACGAGTTCCAGCACTTGGTGGAAAACACAGTGAGTAGGATCCACAGTATGCTGGCATACCAAGCATCCATGTCTGCTTCCATCTGTACACTAGTGAGGACTTACCAGCCACAAAAAGGAATCAGTGCTGAAAGGGGAAGAGGATAGGGAACTGTCCATACATGTAAGGCCACATTAAATTGCATTACAAGTGCTTTTCAAGATAGCAGTAGAAATGTTGGGAGAAACAAACACAATAGATTTCATGCAGACTACATAAACATTCATCTACATATAGCAGAACCTCTCATTTGACATCTCTGTCCAGCAGCACTGTGAATCAATGTCTGGAGGATAATGTGTATCAAGTATGTCATCACAGCAAGTCACCATTCAGCTCACATGACATCTCATCCTTGAAATCTCATGTACTTTCACTTACCCTACCTTTAGGAAATACTGAGTATGACAGATATGATGCTGATCTACTGTGACACAGGCTAGACATTTTAGCTACTTACCCTATGAAATAGCATTTGAATATTAATCCTTTAAATACACTGATGTCAAGGTTTAAAAAAGGTAAATAAATGTAGAATACGTGTGTGTACAATGTAATCCAGTATCAAGAGGCTTTTCACATGTATCTATTTCATTTTAATAATGCTAGTACTAACAATTAAAGAAAACAGTTTTCAAAGGAAATTGTAGGGAACAACATGCAAATTGCAGTTTTTAGCATCATTAAGGGCCAATCCATTTTCAACAGTTTCAGCTCAGCAATAGTACAGCTGACAATTACACAGAACATAAAACAAATAGTATACATTACACACACCTGGAGTGCGGGGAGTGCCTTTTGTGTGGAGTCTGCATGTCCTCTCCGCGGTTGGGTGGGTGTTCGAAAGACATGAGTAAATGGGCGTGCCTTCGTTGAAGGTTGAACATTGAGCTGGCACCTTGGCGCTCATGAAAGTCTACTGCCAATCATTACCAGACCGAAGTCCCGCTGTGGCGACCCCTAACCGGGAAAAGCTGAAAAACAACAACACACACCTGAAAAATATGAGTATCCTGCCATCTCTACTAGCACTGTTGCCACGTCACCCACAGCACTGAGCAACTTATGATTTCTATTTCTGAGGACATAACTCAATGAGCATAATATAATAAAATAATTTGATGTTCAGTACTTTAACAGACAACAGTAAATCATTTCTAATATGTCATAATTAAAATTTGAGGAAACGATGCTTCACTAGGGATGGCTTGCACCTGTCACCCTGGGCTTTGGATATTGGCAAAGGCTCTTGCTACCCCATAGTGCCTTTTTAGGCAAGGCTCAAAAGACAAACCCACCTCCATAGGTATCACAAGGGATAAGAAACTAAGAGTAATGCTACTCAATGCCAGAAGTCTAAACCTCAAGATGCAGCACTCAAAACTCTCCTTAGCATGGAGAACATGATATCTGTGCAGTAACAGAAACCCTGGTTCAGGGCTCCCGAGAGCACCCCAGCACTACCAGGTTATACCTCATACCATGCTTTTAGGCCCACAAAACTTGGACGAACCACAAAAGGAGGGGAGTATCGATATTCATCAAAGATACCCACACACCTGCACCTCAGGATGGTGAAAAGCAAAGCACAAAGCATCAGAGACTATCCATGTACAGCAAACAGTGGGTGAAACTTACCTTCCAGTTTACATAGCACTCTACAGACCACCCTCCCAAACCCAGGAACCCCACTCCAGCCTTTCTGAGAACACTGGAAAATATGAAGGTCTCTCCAAAATAACATTATATTGGGTGACTTCAACTACCCAAACATAGACTGGGAGCATTACTTTAGCTCCAACACTTAGCCTATAAAGGTTCCTATGAATTTTATAAACTCAAATGCTATGGAACAACTTGTTACCACTCCCACAAGAGGGAGAAAACATACTGGACCTGATCATCACCAACATGGGGACTCCTATGCTCCAGACCGAAGTGTAGAACATCCTCACTGGTAAGATCAGACCATAAACTAATCTCACTGGATATTCACATCCCGACCCACACCCCTGCCTCCAGAAAACCGTACAGAAAAACTTCTCAAAGCAAATTTCACACCTCCTAAAACCGAGGTGGAATCATTCAAAGCCCCCGACCTGTGGAAAATGGCCCAGACCATTGTGAATCCTTTATAAACACATTCTATGAACACCTTCAGAAATGCACATGGATCACTGCGATCCCAAATAAAAACCAAGACCCAATCCTCCAAAGGCAGCAGACGTCACTGTCTGGTGGACCCCAGCCATAAAACAACAAACTATACAATATTGGAAGGAGGAAGTTACTAAAATGATAGAGAGCAAAATCCCAAAAGTGAAGGCATCACTGATCAGTATTAGCAAAACTATGGGCACTCATGAAATTGTCTAAGGCCAGCTTCGAGAGAAAAATTGCACAGGACACTAAGGATAATCACAAGGCTTTCTTTAGTTATGTTAGGAACCTGGTGGTAATTCCCAGATATGCTCATAATTAGTCCAAAATGACAAAAAATACACTGAACCCACAGACATTGCCAAAATACTAGCTGACAGGTTCAGCGCAAACTTCTCCCCCCTCCCCACCAAAAGGGCAAATATCTATCCCAGCAGAGTGCTGCCCCCCTGACATCTCAGATGCTCAGGTAAGAGCCGCCCTCTCTAAAGCAAAAAACACAGCATCAATGGGACCAGATGGTGTCCCGGGCTGCTTCCTACATGAACTCCAAGAAGAGCTAAACCCAAACATAAAACTACTGTTCAATGTCAGCCTTACTACAGGATATGTGCCCAAAGAGTGGCATACAGCAACAGTGGTCCCTCTCCATAAAGATCCTGGAAACTATTGCCCCATAAGCCTGACTATCTTGGTCTGCAAAGCTATGGAAAGGATCATCATGGACCTCATAAATAAAGATATTGGGGACCTACAGACACTGAATCCTACCCAGTTCGGCTTTGTTAAGGGCAGATCCTGCCTCTTAAACCTGGTTGATTTCTTTGAAACAGTCACCAAGGCCATTGACAAGGGGAAGGTGGTCCACACAGCCTACCTGGACCTCACAAAAGCCTTCGATACAATACCCCACTCAGGCATTATAGATAAGCTCACCAGCTTAAATATAACCCCCTATGTCACTAGATGGATTGCAAACTGGCTCAAGGACCAGAACCACATGGTTAAGAATTCTCATTTCGGAGCCATGTCAGACTCAAACCAGTTACAAGTGGTGTCCCACAAGGCTCAGTCCTGGGACCTCTCTTGTTCGGTATATATTTCTGAGGTACAGGCCAACATACAGAAGGACTGTGGCTTTCACCAAGTTCATTCAGATGACTGCAAACTGGGCACCATAATCGACTCTCCAGCGATCACAAGCTATATCCTCCAAAAGGGTCTCATAGAAACACACAGCTGGTGCCTGAGCCATGGCCTCAAGCTAAATGTCCAAAAGTGTATGATCATCCCATAAAACAAGTGCTCCACGAAATTACCACACATAGGTGGTAACCAGCTATACATGGTAGGTTAAAGAAGTAATTTAGGGACCTGGGACCCAAGTTTAGATAGCAATCTCTCAGCATCTGACAACCTACGTGGCCAAAGTGAAGTTAGAAAAACATTTTATATAGCCCACTCTAATCATGAAGGGATTCACATCTAGATCAGGGAGGTCATCGTGCCTCTTTTAATACTCATCATCCTCATCAGGCCCATAATTGAGCAAGTACAATGCCCTCTTTGGGATGTACCTTACCAGACACACCTGCAGCAACTGAAAGAATTCCCCAAAAGTACCCTCAACAACCAAGAGAGGACTTCAAAGGGCTCAAATGAGATACCATGGCGCTGCTGCCCGTTAAAGAAAACCCATCTCTACTCAGTGGCATAACAACAGCCTGTTCAGAGGCGATCTGTGCTCTGACCTATAAAGCTACATGTCCAACCCGGAATTAATGGACATGCTGCACTCTCAGAAAATCCAAATCCCATCAAGCCACGCGCCGAGACCTGAACCGTAGAGATCACTGGAAATAAATAGGACATGCTGGAGGGACACAGATTCATAACCCAGAACTCTCCTTCTACTCTGGAATAACAAAATCCCAGTCCAGGTTATATAGGGCAGAGTCCCTCATTGGATCTCTTCAAGAGGAATCTTGATGGAGTGGATGGGAGATCATAGGTTTCACCCCGGTATCACCTCTAATGTCACTGTTGTGGTTAGAGGCATACTTCAACTCGGTGCTGGGTATAGCAAAATAATAAATTTAAAATGGGTGGTGAAAGTCAAACACATTCTACAGGGCTAGGCTATAAATGCGTCCTAGGGCAGAGATAGCCTAGTATGAACCTATGAACCTATGAACCTATGTATAGTTTTCTGCCCCATGCCTGCTGACTATCAAGCCTTGCCATTACTAGTAGACTTCTTCCCATAACTTAAGATAACCATGATTCAGAGCACAATCATCACTCAAAATTCATGATGGATTTTTCATTTTCTTGACTTAACCCAACACTGAGTGGCAGATGTGCATGCTTGCAGACATGGGGGACTACTACACCATCTCCTGTGCTTATGCTCACTCATGAATGATGAAGGTTACAGTATGAACTGGCAGACCCAAACACATTTCTGTATTCCATATGCTGCATGCCATGCAATTCTTCAGTAGTAGCTTGTTAGAGGGACTTCTACGTCCAGATAATGTGTGAGCCAATGCTGATCGCTCACTCTCATCCTCCCTCAATGACTCTTCCAGCACATAGAGTTCTAGTCAGTCTCAGATCATCTGGATCATGTCCAGGATTTTATCTCTGTGCCTAATGGATACAGCTCTAGGCAGACAAAATTGAGAGTGGAAGTGGAAAGGGTTTATTATTTTATAGAACACATCACCTAGAGGACAGTCAGTATACCATTTGGGGGATAGGCAACTGTAGTAAGACATAATTTTATTGTAATGGATTAAAGAAGTCTGCAAATTAGATTTGTGCAATATGTGTTAATTTGAGAGGTTGTTTATTGATGGTTATACTGTAGTGACATTTGTATTTGTGATAATTAAACACATGATCATGAATGTGGTGTATGGACCTTGGTTTTAAAGGTGGAATAATTATTATTACTATGACAAGAACTTTAAACTTTGAACTATTAAGAAATAATTACATAAATATACTTAATGGGAACATGCCTGTGTGAGGTACATACTCCTGTAGAAATTATTTTCTTTAAGACATTTATAAAAGTAGGTAATCTAAATCAAGTCTGGATGAATACAAATAGAGAACCTTGAAAAGCAAAGACAAAAGAAATAAGGCAACCTGAAGCTGGGCATTTCATGGGTAGCCTGATAGGTTCATGCAGTTAATAGAAGACATTGATTCAGATGGTGCAGCTACTATTACAGATACATTGGTAGGCAGTAGAGTGCAGGCAAGACAAAACAGGCAACCACTAAGGTAGGTAATTAAATTGGGAAAGAAACACGACAAAATGAAAACAAAAATGAATGATTTTAAGAGTACTTTTACCGATGATAAAGCAATAACAGAGAGAATGTACCCCAAATACAACCTGTTTTTGTCACAGAGGAAGCACACTGACTTTGACTGAGCTGATGCATGATTGGATAACAGCCTGAGAGCAGAACTGGCCATGAGTAAATACCTTCTATTAATGTATTCATCCAAAGGGAACAAGGCAGCTAACGAAGTCACTGTGTGGTCTGGGAATAATGCAAGGTAGGAAAACACTTGGTTACCTGCTCATCAAGCTGCATGTCAACAAAGTAAACAGAGTAAGCAAGTGTATAATATATGCATATCCAGTGACCAGTACTGTAGGGCACTTTATGTCAAGACTAACATATTCACCAATGAGTTAAGAAATGCAAAACCTGATGGTTTCCTGGAAAAATAACCCCATAACTGGCTTTCTAAGGTGCAACAGATTGGAATACATTAATATGAGATGTCTGATAGGCATAACGGACAGAAAGAATTAGAAAATATATGAGGAGAAAAAGTATTCAAACGAATAAGAAGCAAAAATGACCCTAAATGTGTGTTAGGATGATTGGGCCATACAGTATGATGATCAGGAAAATATAAAGCTAAATTCACCATGGAGCTATGCTCCTAAATGCCATCATTTGTAAAAACAAATTGCTAGAAACATGTCTAGGCAACAATAACCAAAGAGATATACAGTGGATATCCTTGTCTTGCATAACAATAAATGCTAAAGGTTCTGATAGTATATTATTAATGCATACTTGAGTGTAGGATTTCCATGGTACAATTTGATTTTCCTTTTACTATTGTTGGACATGCTTAATTGTTCCAAAACCACTCACAGAAATTTCCAATCTATCTTATCAAATGCTTTTTCAAAGTTAATTATAATTTATACTGATTGCATACTCTTATATTTTCCATATTAGGCATAAATCTTACATGATCAAGCCCTTTAACCTGTCCCTAACAAACCTCTGGTGGTTATTTGGCACCTGTATTTCCTCAAATCTTCTCCAATAACTGGTTACATTTTTTTATACAAAACTTGTAGGTCTAGTAAAAGCAAAAGTATGGGCCTACAATTTGAAGAAACATACGTATCCTTAACCATTTTCGAAAAGAACTATGTTTGGCATTACTACAGCTAGCTTTAAATTCCACCCAGATTTCTACTTACAGAAATACTATCATAAAAACGGTAGCTACTTATGCTTTGAATGCCTTACAAAGATCAGGAGTGAGTTCCTGTATCCTGGGAGCATTACATAATCTCCAGGATTTATGAAACTGTGCAGGAATAGTGCTATTCCTGCACATGTCATGTAGAGCAGCAGCACCTTGCATATGCATGGCGTGCTGCTGTACTCTCGTGGACACAATCCATGTACAAGTGCAGAGGGCATGTCCATGCAGTGCTGGCACTAAACATGCCCCCTGTGCTCACAAAGTGGCATACAGCACTTTCTAAGCTATACTGGCATAATATTAGAGCTTAGCTCTAATATTAGGCCAGTATTTCAGTGTCGTGGACACTGAAATGTAATAGAAATTTCATTGTCTTCGGACACTGAAATCAAGCATGGCACTAGGAAAGCAATACAGGGGGTGTGTCACAGCCTCTGTGACACATTCCCTGTATTGCTAAAGCACCGTACAGCACTGTCCTGCAGAAGCAGGAAATGTGCAAATGCACACATAACAGCCCTAAATGTACAGAAGCACAAACACGTCATAAAATAAATAAAGCCCATACTGAACATGTCATGCATCAGAATGGAACATGCTCAGAATCCAGAAAACCCAGTCATTGCCATTATGTCACAAGCACAGTCCCAAGTAGTTGTTACAACATCACAATACACACCCTTATAACCTACAAAAATAATAAAACTATACCCTTGTTTTTAATGCCTTAAGGGAAGTGTAGCTAGGTGGGTGCGTACATTACAGCTTAAACATCCCATAGGAGCTAAATGAAAATAGATAAGCAAAAGTCCAAGCTAAAGTAGTGTAGTGGTTAGAGTTGCAGCTTTATATGCAGGTGCTCCCAGTTTGAGTCCCAAATCAAGGAACTTATGCTATCATGTGAAAGTAGTGTTAAACCTATTTTAGTAAACTTAAATTATGTAGCAATTATTTTTTTGTCAACCAGGGTAGTGTAGCAGTTCCAAAAGGGGCATGTCAGTGTAGAAAAGATGTGAAACCCCCATATAAACACACATGCATAAAATGTAATGAAAGCACATGGGGAGATGTCACGGAAGGTGCATTAAAATTATAAATGTATGTAAATATTTATTTTATATTACACAATGACTGGCCATTAACATACAAAACTTAGTACACTAATTGGCCAGTGCCCTGTAAATCTGAGTATGCAAATGGAAAAGGTCGGATGCCTGGACTATTTCCATTGTATATCTCCTGTTTTTATTTTTAGTCTGCAGAGATAGCAATGAAATGAAGATCTCCATTCTTTTTTGAACATATCCCACTATGTGTTATGAGTTGTGAACTTGTATAACATAGCAAGATATCATAAAAAATGCAAAAGAAAGGAAGATCTCTGTTGCCTTTTAATATATCTAAGCTATGTTATCTGACTTCATCAACTTGTATAACATACCAGATATATTAAAAACAATCAAGATTCCTCTATCTCCTTTGCTACCTCTGCACAGCACTGATGTACTGCGTAAGTGTGAACATGTCCCTACATGTGCAGTACATCAGAAATGGCCCAGGACACTGGAAAACTGCAGAAGGGCAGCATGGAGGCATGATACAATGACATTATTCTAAAGGTAATTGTTTTCTTAATTAATGTCATTGTATATGCAATAACCCATGGCTGGGTGTGAGCAATGCTGGATTTACCCATGGTTGGCATTGTTTGGTCATGACATTGCCTAGTGACCAAACCACACCAACTGTGAGTAAATCCAGCATTATACCAACTGTGGATTATAAATATAACATTATACGTATGATATGCATAAATGTGCCTTAATCAGTTTGTATCCATCAGACCTTGTTCTGCCCAGCAACAAAACAGTGAGCATTGCCAGCTCTCAATCCCAGGACACTGCCTCCAATAATCACAGCAACATACCACTACACCATCTGAGGTGTGAAAACTTACAGTGCTTTAATGAACATATCCTGCATTCATGTCATTTAACATTAAAAAAAAACAGCAGCCCCAAGTGTTGAACATATGACCCTGAAAGGCTCATCCAGACTCTGCTACACTTTGCTGTGAAGGAAAGGTTAGTTTGCTTTTATTTTTTGTATTTTGTATTACTTTATTGCCTTTCTATATTTTGAATACTATGGTTTGTTTTCTTTACCTTGTGTTTTACTTGCATTCTGCTTTAACAGCATATTAAAACTTCAAAAGAGACCACATCTCTCTCTCTTCTGAGTCAGGCAGAATTTTTTTCCCGCCCTTCCACCCAGTTACAGTTGTCTTGTTAAATACCACTGTCTTTCTAGTTGCGTGCCTCTTATGTTAATCTGACCATATATCTCATTTCCTCTCTACTTTCACTGGCTTGTGTGAGTAATCACAAAGTCATCATTTTTGAAATCCCTCCCCTTCAACCATTTAAATTTATTGACCATCCTACTGTATTCCATAGTACCAGAATACAAAAGTGACCACCCCTTTCAACCCATCTTGCTGTTTTAAAAATAGTAACTCTCTACTAAACCTTAACTTTTTAAACAGGTAAAACTTAAGTTACCTACTTTCACATCTAACTTCTCTAGTGCACACTGCAGTGTGCATTTTTTTTTTCATCTTACCTTTAAGCATCCCTGTGACTAGCACTTTCTTTCCTGCCGGAAAGCACTAGGAAGCCTTAAACTGATACAAGCATTCAACTCTCCTTGTTAATAAGAAGAAATTAATAGTAGGCACTAAACAGCCTATAATTGCAAAGTACCTTGCTAAGGTAAGGGAAATCGGCTCCTGTACTTTACAAAAACAAAAAGCATGTCCAGGGTCAGCTTCCGGTGATTTCTCCTGTCCACCTGGTGAATCTGGGCATACTGGGGCAATGCAGCAATTGCCTCATGTACACAGACAACCCCTTCCTCCTACCACCCAACACTACAACCTGTGAGAGATGCACTTACATAGCCAAAATGGAAGCAAAGCTCTCTCTCCACCCAAGATTATGCTAGACAGTCAAGAGGAGAAGGTTAACACGCACACTACACCTCAAGCAACACATAGCCCTTCTAAACCCACACCACCAACACCCACATATAGCAACACTAAATCCACATATGCAGAGGCCCTTAACTGTAACCTGCCCAAGCAAAAAGGACCACTGAGGCTGAAAGCATGAAACAAACACCAATCACAACCAAAGTGTCACATAGTTCACAACACCAGTGTGCCACCCAGCAACAGCCCCTAAGGCAAGACAATGTACCTAACATTAGTCATAGGTGACTCTATAGTCTAGCACACTGATGTCCCTCTCACCAGGTTGAACAAGGAGAAAATTACAGTCAGCTGCCTGTGGTGCCAGGATCCGTCACATAACGTGCATTCAAGTCACTCCACAACAGGTACAAATATGACTCTGTCATTGTCCATGTTGGAGTGAATGACTTGAGGCATACCTCCCCGGACTACATGGAAAGAGACATGGAAGAGCTCTTGGATCATGTGGCCCAGGCAGGTATGACCCTAGCCCTGAGTAGCATCCTGCCTTCATCCAGAATGATACCACAATATAAGGACAAAATGACTGACTTCAACAATTGGCTAAGCTTCTGGTGTCATTCAAAGGGGATCCAGTATCTGTCTGCCTGGGACAACATGACTGAGAAACCACGATGCTTTGACAGAGATGGTCTGCACCTATCGCCCCTGGGATTCAGGTTACTGGCTAAGGCTCTTGCCACCCCTGTAGTGCCTTTTTTAGGCAAAGTTCAAAGGACAAAACCACCAAAGTAACAGGTAAAAGCATGCAAAATCTGAAGGTAATGCTACTCAGTGCAAGAAGTCTAAACCTCAAAATGCACTCTCTCGAGGCACTCCTAAAAATGGAGAACATTGATATCTGTGCAGTAACTGAGACCTGGTTCAAGGATCCAGAGAGCACCCTGCAATACCAGGCTACAACTTTTACCACACTTTTCGGCCACCAAACCAGGACCGAAACACTAAAGGTGGAGGAGTGTCATTATTCACCAAGGATATTCACATCACCAGGCTAGCTGCCCAACACGATGTCTGAAATTCTCCAGGTGCAACTAACACTAGGTAAGACTGCAATCCAAATTGCAGCTTGCTACAGATCCCCCACCATACCCCAAGATTCTCACTACACCTTTCTAAACATACTGGAAAATATTAAGATAGAACCAAACACCCTAATACTGAGTGATTTTAACTACCCTGCCATTAACTGGGAAAACTACTCATGTACCAACACCTTTGCCAAACGGTTCTTGGAATTCATAAATTCCAACGGCCTGGATCAACTAATCCATAGTCCCACCAGGGGCTCCAATATCCTAGACCTGGTCATTACCAACATCGATGCTCCACACCTATGGTCACCCCCTTGTTAGTCAGGTCTGACCATAAGCTAATCACCCTTAACATCCACATCCCACCCCCCAGTAAGAAAACCTCCATATAAAACTTCTCCAAAGCCAACTTCATGCTACTCAAGTCAGAAGTGACAAACTTCATGACACCCATGCAGATGGGAACTGAAAGTTCAACTGCTGAATCCTACACTAAGGCAGTGTACGAGCACATCCACTCATGCATGAATTGTGACATCCCAAATAGAACCAAGACACTTTCATCCAAAAAGGAAGGCAGTCTGGTGGACCCTGCTATAAACAAACTTTATAACAAAAGGAAGAAACTGTTGCAGAAAAGAGGAAAATCCCAGGATGGAAAAAACTCCCTTACCAGCCTCAGTAAGAAACTAAGATCCCTCATAAAATCCTCCAAAGCTAGTTATGAAAATAAAATTGCCAATGATTCCAAAGACAACCACAAGTCATTCTATAACTATGTCAAGAATCTAAATGGCAATGCTCAGATCTGCTCTGAACTAAAACAGAATGGCATTAAATATACTGATCCCAAGGATATTGCCAATATCCTGGCAGATCAATTCAGTGCTAACTTCACCCCCCTCTCACCCCCTAAATGGCCCATCTCAATATCGGAAGATTGTCAAATTCCAGTAATAACGGCCACACAGGTAAAAAACGCACTCTCCAAAGCTAAGAATACAGCATCCATGAGACCAGATGACATCCCGGGCTGTGTACTACATGGACTACAATATGAACTGGCACCTCACCTAAGTGTCATGTTTAATCATAGCCTCACCTCAGGTTTCGTGCCCACTGAGTGGCGCACAGCTACAGTTATCCAACTCCACAAGGGGGGATCCACCTTGGATTCCGGAAACTACCGTCCCATCAGTCTGACAAGCCTTATCTGCAAGGCCATGTAACATATTATCATGGAACTTATAAACAAAGACATTGACAACCTTCAAACACTGGACCCCACCCAGTTTGGGTTCGTGAAGGGACGATCTTGTCTCCTGAACCTGATTGACTTCTTCGAATCAGTCTCCAGAGCCATGGACAAGGGTGAGGTGGTCCACACAGCCTATCTAGACCTTGACAAGGCCTTTGACACCATCCCCCACTCTGGAATCACAGATACACTTACTAAGCTGGGCATTAATCCCTACGTCACCCAATGGGTTGCTAACTGGCTTACTGATAGAACCCACACTGTAAAATTAGCCGACTCCAAATCCAGCTCCAGACAAGTGACAAGTGGAGTACCTCAGGTTTCAGTCCTGGTACCACTCTTGTTTGGCATCTACTTCTCTGAAGTACAGGCCAACACTAAGGGACTCTGGCTAACAAAGTTCGCAGATGACTGCAAACTGGGAGCCATTATTGAACCCCCAAATGATGTGGATACTCTACAAAAGGGCCTTACAGAAACAGATGCTTGGTGCCAGAGCCATGGGCTCAAGCTCAGTGCCAAGAAATGTATAGTTATTCCCTTTGGGAAAAAACATGTATCCATGAATTACCATATAGGTGGCAGTACACTAAACACCGAAAGTGTGATAAGAGACTTAGGGACACAGGTGGACAGTGGTCTCACCTTCGATAACCACATCACCACAACAGTGAGGAAATCCTTCTATGTGGCACACCTCATCACTAAGGGCATTTCATTCAGAAAAAAGAAGGTCATTGTCCCATTGTACTCATCCCTCATTAGACCCATTATAGAATACAACGCCCTGTTTGGTATGTACCTCTCAAGACATCTGCAACAACTGGAAAGGCCACAGAAATACCTCACTAAAAGAATCACAGGCCTAAAGCAGATACCCTACGCTGACTGCCTTAAAAAACTCCAGCTATACTCTGTCACATATCGTCTACTCAGAGGCGATCTCTGCTTAACATACAAGGCCATGTCAAACCAGGAGTTGTTGGACATGCTACATAAAGAAATCCCAATCCCTCAGAGTCACACACTCAAGGGATCTAAACCTTGTCATCACAATGAACAAAACATGCTGGAGGGATAGGTTCCTGACCCAGAGACTCCCCAGACTCTGGAATAGATTGTCCATACATGTCAAGCAGAGTGTCTCTTTGGCCCTCTTCAAAAGGAACCTTGGCGATTGGATGGGAGAAAAATTCACCCGGGATCATGTCAGTCACACTGCTAGACAAGGGACCAGGAAGCAAATAGTGTGGGAAGAAATAGCCAGGGAATTGTTATGGCTAGGCTTGCATAGGCCCTAGGGCTGATAGCCTAGCACCAAGCTATTAACAAGCTATTAACCTATAATTATACATATATATATATATATATATATATATATATATATATATATATATATATATATATATATATATATTTATATATATATATATATATATATATATATATATATATATATATATATATATATATATATATATGTCTGATGAAACATATATATGTAACATACAGTCATAATATAGATATACATATATTAAATATAAAAGAAGGTATATATATATATATATATATATATATATATATATATATATATAGTGTGTGTGTGTGTGTGTGTGTGTGTGTGTGTGTATAACATGCAGTGCAGTTATATCTCAGAACCATCCCTCTCAACCTGTTAGTGCAAGAACCTGTACAAAGACTGTAAAGGTGGGGAATGGACCACATACGGACATATTTCAAAAATTGCTGTTACAAATGAAGACGTGTTACTGCAACAATGTGTGTTTCAGCAGACAATCACTGGAGGATATGATGATGGGAACTGAGACATCATGTAATTTATTTACTGACATAAATCCTTGGATCATAATCATGATTTACCAGACAAATAGAAATAAATTGTGGAACTGAATAAAAGTATGGTCCAAACATCTGCACATTCTCCGGAAAATATGGCAGTGCAGAGGTATGCTCAGAATCCCTTAATGCAATGAATGTGGACCAAGCCTGATAAAGCAGGGGGACAAAGGCCTGAAAATAGGGGCATGTCCAATATACGTCATTTGATAAGCTGAGAACATTCATGTAGTAATAGTGTATGTCCTAACATATATCAACTGAAACATCACAATTCCAGGACTCAATTGCTTCTTATTAGTTACTGACCTCAGTCCCCACATCATCCCATTGATGTGTCATGCATACATAACAGTTATGGGGACCAGACCAAAGCTATTGGCCACACAACTGGACATCTTATGAATATGTAGACATAACACAACAGTAGGGAAACTACACTGAGCTACCGAGCAATGTCCAGATGACAATCAGACTGACATAACACTACCCAGGTTCAGCTCTGGGGCTGTACACATGCATTAGCAAATATAACAGGCAATATAGTGATGTAATAATAATGGAACACAGACACTAGTGTGAAAGTACATACCACAAACAAGTGCACCACAGCCACAGCAACATACTAGTAAGCAAACTGAACACAACAGTATAATACTGTGTGAGCAGCCACATACCATTTGCCACTCACACATTACCCCTACATATACTGCCTCAATTCGCAGTGTACTTGGAATCCTGGTGTTACACAACATTTCACAGTCAGCCTCTTCAAGCATATGGACCTGATGGACCACCAGCAGCTGTAGCAGCATGCAGTCAGATAGGTAAAGGATTTATGGCACTCACAGCTGCTACTATCCCTACCCAGCCAAAAAAACATATAGACACAACAATGCTACACAATTTTGTCATTCTGTTCACAATGGCCAGATGGACATACTGTCATACTTATGGGACAGGGGTCTGGAAAGAGGGACATATCACACATAATGGTGTTACAAACTGAAACAATAGCTGCTGTTACACATGCTGTTGTAACATCACATCCTTGAAGGAAATGATGTCTGGAACACCAATGGATGACAACACTTACTGACTACAATCCTCACATTATCCTACCAACCCCACAAAAACAGATGTTGGTCGAGGAACAGACCAAGCATAATAGGCAAACATGTGGCCAGTTTGTGGACAACATGCCATTTGAGAGTTATGTCAGAGGCATATCACTGTCAGATGTCAAGTCAACCACTAAATCCATGTCCAGACAAACCCTGTCAATGTAGCAACCCCCCATATTTATAACAACACTAATGACATACAAGCTGTATCAAACTCTGGAGCTTTGACCCCCATGTTGCTGGGCTGTCTCTACATGTCCTGTCCTGTGAGGTATTTCCACCTACACTCTGTGAAGCTGTAGTCCCCACATCTCCATAATGTCGCCTACACAGGCCAGGTAAATGGGCAAGGCCCCATGAAGGGCATCCCATATGTTGGAACTAGCAGCTCTATCCAGGCCCACAATATTATGTTGGCATGTACATAGCTTCATGGCCTCAGCAATACTTGACAGGACAACATCAACCCCATCAAGGTAGGCCAAATGCCTGTGGTGGACAGCAGCAATACACAAAACACAGACTTGGTCCCTAGATTGGCCTTACAGGCCAAATCAGGAGCACTCACCAACCTGACATCAGGTCAGCCTTTGTCTGATCAAGCATATAAGGTCACATGTGGAGCACTGTAAGTCTAACTATGAGTACATATTGGAAGCATCCACCAAGGCCAATCACAAGACCATCTTCACATATGTCTGCAATCTCTGAGGCCACAAGCCAACCCACCCTGTAATGGTGGACAATCAGACCACATACGCACACAACATAGCTATAGGCAACCTGCTGCAGATAGGTTTAGGACAAACATCATCCCCTGGCTCAGCAGCACCCACATCCCTCCCTTCATCACCAGTGAGCAGGTACATATAGCCTACTGAAAGGCAACAAATGTAAGTATCCATGGCACCTGATAACATCCCTGTCTGCATCCTACATTAACTCAGGCATGTGCTCCCAGCTCCATTACACACCACAGTCACACCAAGCCTTGGCACCATCCACATCATATCTACATGGAAGATGGCCAATGTCATCCCTTGACACAGACATGAATGAGGAGTACAGGAGTAGGAAATTAAGTAGGCCTCATTGGGGGGAATATGACACCTCATGGCCAGCAGTGCAATGCTAGCAGATACAGTGCTGATATGGTACAGGGGTATGGTGTGGCTGTGAGTGGTGGCTACTGACATTTAATGTAGATGTGCAGGTTCTGTACATATGGTTGCCAAATGTATGAGGTCCTGTGATGTGTCTCCCTTGTTATGTCTCGCAGGTGCAATGTTGCATCAGCAAAGGACAACTTTCTCAGTGGCTGAGACAAATATAATCATAGAAGCCATACTACACAACCATGCCATCATGTGTGGCTGGAGCCAGCAACATCTGCAGGAGGACTGGCCTGTGGGATGACCTTGTCCACAGGGCAAATGATGTCGCCCGCACACATGTCATACAAAGGTCTGGCATCGTGAAAGTGACCCCATCTGCCATGCCTGAGGGACGGCTGCTGTAGTGGCCAGGGACCGCACAGCCAAAGGCATGGGCCTGGCCTTACAGTCCCAATGACACTCTCCGGGGAACTCCACGGGTACCTTTGGGCACCCATCCCAGTACAACATCAGAGTACAGACCCCCCCCCCCACATACTGGAGGTGGTTGGCACCCAGACAATGGACAAGGGGTGTGTAAGGCCCCAGTGCAGATTATTGGACTAGTGTAGCAGACATACTTGTAATTGTAGAGCATCTACATGTATGTGTCAGGTCAGATTGCAGTTGTGGATGGGGTTTTCTAATGGACATATGTACACATCTATGGTGAAGGACAGCAATTGTGTAGTATTGGGGGTTGTACTATAAATGTGCAGACATGCTGCATCCATTCTGTACCAATTCTACATGTGGGTCTGCTGACCATACTCCCCTCACACAACTACCTAGGTCCCTCCAGTCTACATGTGGGATGACAGCCTGCAGCTTGGTGAGTATGCAATTGTACTGTTGTGGTTTGCCAATACCCCAGCCATGGGAAGGCCATGCAATATACCATGCACCCAACTGTCACTCATGACCATATTGCTTTATGTGCATGTTCACTTGTGTTGGGGTCACTGCATTGCTTCACAGTGGTCACCACAGGGGCCTATCTGATGAGAATGTATCATCCCTGTAGCATAACTCATGGCCTTTCAGTGCAAGACATCTGGACAGAGAGCAACAAAATGGGTGGACAAATGGCCTAAAGTAGGGATATGTGTGATACATTACTGTCATATAGTGGCTATAAACAGTGTACACATCCCTGTTAAGATGCCAGGTGTTTGTGATGTATATACAAATTGAGACCACAATATGTCAGTCCTCATCTTGTCCAAACTGTATGTGACCTGTGACATGAACAATTCCCTGTACAAACAATCAATCTATTGGCCACCAAATATGGAGTATACAAGCCTCACAATATGCTGGATGCATATGTGTGCACACCCTTCAAATAATATGTTATTGCATCAGCCTGTGATTTAGTGACAGCATACAGTCCAATTGGGTACACACCAGTCATCAAGTAAAGACACTCTGACTAACACCAAATAACAGTCTGCTGTCCAAGTGGGATAATCATGACATTTGCTCAGATGCCTGCAACAGCAACAGCCATGGCTTGCAGACAGCGTACAAAGCAGCAAAGAGATCTCGTATCTGAAAGCTATCAGTCAAGAGTGGGGTACAACAACATTACCACAGCACTGCATACACCATGGAACACAGTGGAGACAGTTGTCAAAAGGTGGATTGAATATGGGACAACAGTGCTGTTGAAAAGAACCTGATGTCCCTCCAAAAATGATGACAACACATGTCAAGACCTGGTCGGGGAGGTTGCCATGGGACATACAGCAACACCAAGGGAATTGCAGGAACCTCTTGCTAGTACTGGTGTTCTGTACTACCTGTGAGAACACTCTCCTGTATTCTGCATACATCTGGCCTATGGAGTAGGGTCATAAGATGGAAGCATTTCCACACACCAAAAACATCCCGGGGTGGATACAAATTGCAGTACAGCACATCACGTCTCCCAAAGGCAGGTGTGAAAATGTGTTATGGTGTAATGAGACTAGGGATCAACCTGACAGCCACAATACCAACTGGTATGTGTGGTGCACAAGCAACACCTCTCATAACCTGAAGACCAACATCCCAACGGTGAATCAAACTGGTGGCAGTGGCCTGCTGTAGGGTTGCCATTCCACAGACAGAACAGGGCCTGTAGTCACAGTGGTGGGAATTCTGAACATTTCCTAATAACACCCACTTCTGCCCAAATCCATCAGACGTCTGCAAGAACACTGAGGATGAGGAGGCTTGTCAGCCTTGAACATGACAAAAAACTGAAGCATACATCCAAAGTTACCTAAGAATGGCTTCACCTGAACACAAACATGGTTATAGATTGGCCCAGCCATAGCCTAGACCTACAGCAGATAGAAAACCCCAGTGTGACCTAATGAGGGATGTGCACATGAGCTGCCCTTGCAATCTGACAGAGTTGGGTGGCCTTTGCATGGAAGAGTGGCCAACTAATGCCAAGTCAGGATGTGCCATGCTGATAGACACCTTCACAAGAAGAGTGAGTGCTGTAAGCCACTTGCAAGGTGCTTCAACAGCTTATCATTTTAAGAGTGTGCACACTTATGCAATCACCATATTGTACATATTGCAGTCATTATATTTTACATGTAACACATGTTTGTTTATTGATTGGATAGCACAGGTCATATGTCACATGGAAGGTGGGTGACATATTTGAATGGATTATTGTGGTCTCATTTTGTATATTACAAGAACATTGCATGTTAACAGGGTTGTGTACACTTATCATATCCACTGTAAGCTTACAAGGCTGGTGGTGTAAGAGGAATTGTGTGACCATACATTCACTGCTGGTTTGGAGATCTGACATGCATGTCATTAATCAGTGATGTCACTCCTCAGATCACCCCACTTATGTAACAGAGAAACACAGGGGTTTTGAGAAATAGAGCAACCATATCAGCCAGACCTCTACACATCCTGCAAGGATATGTAAAGTTGTGAGGTATGTCCTGTAGTACTTGCCACTGTGCTATACAGGTGAACAGGAATGATGTGTACCTGGGTGTAGTCTGTGCTGGGGAATGGCCATCACATACTAACACTAATAACATATCCCAGATCTCTATATTGACAGTTACATGTAGTAAAACTGACTGCAATGCATGATGTTGAGAGCCATGTATCATGCATTTCACCATGTGGGTAATGTGTGGTCTGTGTAACAGATTTGTGCCACCTCACGTGTGTGTGTGTGTGTGTGTGTGTGTGTGTGTGTGTGTGTGTGTGTGTGTGTGTGTGTGTGTGTGTGTGTGTATCAGCCAACATCAAAGTGCAGGTATTAATGTACATATGTTGTCTTCCCCTCACAGGTGGGGATGGTATTTGGGTTCTCCCTCTTTTGGAAAATGATGTCATTATCTCTGCAAACTCTGACAATGATGATAGGGTGAGGTACAGTTGGGGTTGTCAGGGGATGAATCTGTGCCATTAGATGGCATCTCAGTCTTGTTCAAACCATCACTGCACACAGTGACAATGCCCACACATGCCCCATCACCAGTGGCCATAGATGATGGAGAGTTGGCAGGTTGTGGCATTAAACAGGCTAGTGTCATGACTATGGCATAGCCAGAGTGCAGGCAAGGTCCTACATACGCAGATGGACAGGGGTGCTTGCAGGAGAAACACTGCTAGTAGGGCGACTGTTGCAAGTGCCACAGAAGGAGTCACGAGACACATGTTCCAGGCTGTCATGGATGTACAGGCACATAGTGAACACCACAAAACAAAAATACTTAGGGTGGAGGATGCAACTATCCCTGATGTACGTGGTGGCATACATGACCTTGTTGGGTCCACACATCAAAATACTGAGATCATTAATAGATGGTGGGGTGAGACCTTGGCAATCCCCTACCGTGACATGTCTGAGCTAGAGCATGTGGTGGGAGATGGGCATCGGCCACGTGGATGTAGGTCATCACCAACAACAGCTGAAAGTTTATGGGGCCATGCACCTTTCCATTCCCTTAGTGGCAGTAACACCAGCACTACCGAAGGTGGGTTGCCATCCACATCACACTGGAGCAGGCCATGGACACATGGTCCTGTTCAGTCCTGTCAGGGGCACAGATCCAGTGGACAGCCATCACCATCAGGAAGGAGAACTGCATCTAGCCTTGGGCCTGCTGGTGCCAGTGATACCCCTGGCAGGACCAGTTCCTGTGTTTGTGTCCAGAGACAGTGACCTGGACACTCTGCCATGTACGGTCCACAGCTGTCCAACATACCCCTGTGTAGGGCTGCCACATAGCATGACTGTGTGCATACATACATACATACACATATCTGTATCACAGGCTGGTTACCTCCAGACACACACAGCACCTCTGCATAGTCCATCTATTGGATACCCCTCCAAACACACGCTATGGCCCAGCCTAGGTCTCTGGCAAACTCTCACAACACCCTGTGCACATGATGATACCTGTGCCACATCTCTGTCATCCATACCATCGATGCAGGGACATGCTAATATGGGTCTGATGCACAGGGTGAATATAGTACAGTGTAGGTATGTAATCCTATGTAAGGTGCTGTCTGCTTGCATTTCTTATGGGTACACATACAGGTGCATGTACCTTATAAGCCAAGATGCATTATTGCAGTTAGTACCACTGACTGAATGTAGTCTGACATGCTGTATTCTGCTTGTATCTCAGGTGTCTGTGTGTCTGCAGGCTGTGGCCCTGCAGACATTCCCAAGAGGGAGTATGTCAGTCTGGGAATACACTGACCATGTCATAGGCAAGGTACAGCTTCATATGTACATGTACCAGGTGTGTCTGCATGCCAAAGGGTGTGATAGACACTGTTGCCAGACAGTGTCACCTTGCATACATACCCTTTGTCACAGACAGGTAGCCCTCAGAGATGTCAGCTGAGTGTTATGTACTACCCCAGGCTCATACATACAGAACAGGTTACTGTAGTACTGTCAGCAGGTCCCTCACAAGTGTAGCCATTACATCAATTGCAACAGATTCACCAGTCAACACCTGTTGGCCCAGCCATGTCTTTAACATACACTCAACCCTAGTGCAGTTGATGAGGGCATGCATGATACTGTGTATGACAGGTCTGTGGTATGTATCCCTGAGTCCACGAGGTGGAACAGTGAGATAAAATGGTACATCCTTGGCATACACACAGTAAGGATGGACACACAGGATGTGCACACAGTAACATCAACACAGTTGACAATACGCAGATTAGTAGACCTACATTTCCACCATTATGTACTGTACTACTACATACACATTACATGCCCCACATAAATTATAAGCACCGGACATAATACACTACCTCTTACAATGTGTAATGTTCTGAATGCCTACATGGATGGTGAAATGACCCACCACACATAGGATGTGGAG
The DNA here is from genome assembly GCF_019279795.1 of Protopterus annectens. Classification (NCBI taxonomy): domain Eukaryota; kingdom Metazoa; phylum Chordata; order Ceratodontiformes; family Protopteridae; genus Protopterus; species Protopterus annectens. The sequence goes on along the minus strand of NC_056730.1, from coordinate 1,007,843,521 downwards.
TAATGTATTGCTCCTACAGGCCTGGACAATCGATAGTGTAGCAAATGTTGTATCAGCATAATGTTTCAGGCAGGTATGATGCATGATGCTGACATGTTTGTCACTACCCTCACTGTGCACAATTACCGAACAATATCACATAATGGGCATTGTTAAGGGATACAGACCACATATGTTGTTGTTTGTCTTTTGGCTTTTCCCGGTAAGGGGTCGCCACAGCGGAACTCTGGTCTGCTAATGACTGGCAGTAGATTTTTATTTTTTCTGGCGAGGTGCCAGCTCGACGCCCAACCTTCAATGAAGGCAGACCCATTTACACATGCATGTCTTTCGAATGCTACCCAACCGCGGGGAGGACATGCAGACTCCACACAGAAGGCCCTCCCAAGCCCAGCCGAGAATCGAATGGGAGAACCTCTTGCTGTGAGGTAACTTACTGCCATTACCACTGCGGCATCCTAGTTTGCCTAAATAATAGAATAAAATAAAAGGTCTATGCTTGTTTCCTGCCTTTCCTTTAACTAGTCTAGTCCACATACAGCTTTGCTGTAACTGGGCAACTGGGCCTATTTGTAAGCCTCTGAACAGTGCCAAGAGGTCTTGCTCTTCAATTGTTCCCTTACATCTGCTAGTTCTCTCATACTCTAGCACTTTACCAGACTTCTTGTAGCAATTATTGTAGCACACAAAATTGCTACCAGCACTAAACATTCTACAACGAAACAGCTCGAGTACTTATTATTAATACCCACCCCTCCAGGCATGTGTAAAGGTAATTTCTCTGTGCTTTCTCCTATTAACCTGGTGAACTTGGGCATCCTGAGGCAATGTAGCAACTGCCTCATGTACACTGACAACCCTCTCCTCTTACCTCCCAACACTCAGACTTGCGAGAGATGCATATATATGCAAACTGGAAGCCACACACTCTCCAGGCAAGACAGGAATAGCTGGTCAAGAGGAGAAGGTCAACACTTGCACCACACTACACGGAACACATAGCCCTCCAAAACACACACCATCATTTCCTGCTCATCACAACACACACTGCACACCTACCTTCTTCGAGGTTCTCATTATGGATCTACCCAAACTGCAGAGGTCTTCAAGGGAGGAACTTAGTCGACCACCACAACACAACAACAATCAAGATGCACATAACTTTCCTAAACAGTGTGCCACTCAACCAAAGCTCTTAAGGCAAAACAGCATGCACAACACATTAGTCATAGGTGACATGATAGTGAGGCACACAGATGTCCAACTCACTAGGTTGGAAAAGGAGAAAGAAGTAGTAAGATGCCTGTCAGGTGCCAGGATCTGCCACATAATGCACCCACTTAGTTCCCTCCACAACAGGTACAAATATGACTCTGTCATTATACATGTAGGTTAGGTGTGAATGACCTGAGATGTTCCTCCCTGGACTACATGAAGAGAGACATGGAGGTGCTATCAGATTATGTAGCCCAGCTTGGTATGACCCTAGCCCTGAGCAGCATCCTACCATCACCCACAATGATACCACAGTACAAGCAGAAAATTATTGATTTCAACAATTGGCTGTGTTTCTGGTGTCATTCCAAGGGGGTCCAGTGTCTAATGCCTGGGATAACATGATTGACAGACCTTGATTCTTTGACAGAGGTGGCTTTCATCTGTCTCTCCTAGCCTTCTGGATATTGGCCAAGGCTCTTGCCACCTGTATAGTGCCTTGTTTAGGCTGTGTACCAAAGACCAAGTTATCACCATAACATCTACAAACAACTGCAACCTGCGGGTCATGCTGCTCAATGCTAGAAATGTAACTCTCATTATGCACTCACTCCAAGCACTCCTTAAAATGGCAAACATTGACAATAGTGCTGTAACAGAGACGTGGTTCAAAGCAACAGAAAGCACCCCCTGCACTACCAGGCTATACCTCACTCCACACCTTTCGAACTTGGATGGAAGCTCCCAAGGCAGTGGTGTTTCCATACTCATAAAGGATGTGCACACCTCCACACTGGTAGCTCAACATAATGCATCAGAGATACTGCAAGTGCAACTAAATTGGGTAATACACCGATTCAGGTCATAACCTGTTATAGGTCCCCGAACATGTCCCAAGACTCACACTCCTCATTCCTAACCACCCAGGACAATATTAGGGTCCAACCTAACACTCTCATACAGGGTGACTAGAACTACCCCTCCATTAACTGGGAAAACTACTCATGTACCAATACACTTCCCCAGTGTTTCCGGGAATTCATTAATTACAATGCTCTGTACCAACTCATTCATACCTCAACTACAGGTAGCAAGATCCTTATCCTGGTCATTACTAACATGGGCAACTGTTGTTCTACACCAATAGTCAAATCCTCCCTGTTTAGATCCACCTACAAACTAACAACCTTGGGAATCCACATCCCCATAAAGGTAACCAGCATGATAAACTTCTACAAAGCTAACCTTGGGGTCCTTAAAACAGAGGTGGCTAAGTTCACAGCAGTAGGCAAATGGAGAATAGGTGCATGACCACCAAATCATACACCAATGCACTGTACGAACACATACACATATGCATGGATCTCATCATACCCAATAGAACCAAGATGCTAGGCTCTAAAACAGGAAGCCAATCTGGTGGTCCCCTGCCATACACAAACTCGACAACAGAACAAATAAACTGATGTGGAATAAGGTGAAGTCCCAAGACTGGAACAACTCCCTTATCGGCCTCAAAAAAAGGTTGAGATCATTCATCAAATCCTTTAAAGCTAGCTATGAAAATATAATTGCAGCAGATAGTAAAGACAAACACAAGGCTTTCTATAATTATATAAATAATCTCCAATCAAATCCCCAGATGTGCTCTGAGCTACTGTACAATGGTACCTCCTATACTGAGCCAACATATATTGCCAATATACTGGCCAACATATTCAGTGCTAAGTTTACCCCTCTCCCCCCAAAGGAACAATCACAATACCAGTAGATTGCCAGACACCCAGTATTACTGCTGCACAGGTTAAAATAGCACTGTTCAAGGCCAGAAATACATCTTCTATGGGACCTGACAATATCCCTGGCTGTGTTCTACATGAACTACAGAGTGACCTGGCACTACACCTGTATTCCCTGTTCAATCACAGCCTTGCCTCAGGCTTTGTCCCTACCAAATGGTGCACTGCTACAATAATCCCTCCACAAAGGTAGCTACAGACCCTGGGAACTATCACACCATTTGGCTGATGAGTCTGATATGCAAGGCTTTGGAATGCATCATCATCATCATGGACCTAACAAACAAGGATATAGGGAATGTCCAAACTCTGGATCCCACACAGTTTATTTTTGTGGAGGGTAGATCATGCCTGCTCAAACTGGTCAACTTCTTTGAGTCAGTCACCAGAGCTGTGGATAATGTCAAGGTGGTCATATGTCTTACCTTGATCTAGCCAAGGCCTTTGATACCATTCCACCCTCTGGGCTCATAGAAAACTCACTAAGGTAGGCATCAACACATATATCACTAGATGGGTTGCAAACTAGCTCACAGATAGAACCCATGGTGTGAAAGTAGCTGACTCCAAGTCAGACTGGTGACCAGTCATGGGTGGGGTCACACAGAGTTCAGTCCTGGGTCCTCTCATGTTTTGTATCTACTTCTCTGAAGTCCAGGCCATCACAAAGGTTGTCTGGTTGACAAAGTTCACAGATGATTGCATGTTGGGAGCTATTATTAACTACCCAAGTGATGTCAACATCCAGCAGAAAGGCCTCACTGAGACCAACGTATGCTGACAAAAGCATGGCCTGAAGCTCAATGGCCAAATATGTGTCAGCATCCCTTGTGGGAAAAACTCAGTTCCCATAAATAAGCACATTGATGGTAGTCCACTGAACACAGAAGGCATCATAAGAGATCTGTGGACACAAGTTGACAGCAACCTCTCTTTTAACCACCACATTGCCACTGTAGTCAGACAGTCCTTCTATGTGGCACATCTGATTACTAATGGTTTTGCATCTAGGAAGTAGGGGGGCATTGTCTCCCTCTGCTCTTCCCTCATTAGGCAAATCATCAAGTACAATGCTCCATTTAGCATGTACCTCAATGGATACCTGCAACAACTGGAGAGTTGCAAACATACCTCACAAAGATGATCCTAGGCCTTAAACAGTTGTCCTATATGGACAGACTCAAAACACTTCAACTATTCTCTGTCTCGTATCGCCTACTTAGAGGCGATCTCTGCTTGAGTTACAAAGCCATGTCTGACCCAGCTCTGTCAGAAATGCTACATCCAAAGATATTCCAATCCCTCCACACTGCATTCTTCAGAGACATCAACCTTATTACCACAATCAACAGAACATGCCAGAGGGATGGGTTCACCAGAGACTGCCATGCTATGGACTAGACATCCCATACATGTCAAACAGAGCACCTCATTGGCCCTCTTCAAGAGAAATCTTGATGAATGGATGTGAAATAGAGATTTCACCCCAGGAATCACTCCAGTGGCTCTACTCCACATACTGGGTGCAATCTTCAGCAAAGACTGCACTAGCTGATCAAGAGGAGAAGGATCAACACCTGCAACTCACCACATAGATCACATACCCCTCCAGAACACACAGTATCACAGCTCTGACATACAAACAATAACCACACACCAACCTTCACAGTGGCATTCAATAGACATTTACCGAAACAGAAGAGACCACCAAGACAGACACACACTTGACCACCACAACACAGCACAAACCACAAGACACAGATCTCACCTACACTGTGTGCCCTCAACCTAAGCACCAAAGGGTAAACACCTTGCCTGATACAGTCATCATAGGTGACTCAATTGTGAGGCAGTCGGATGTGCCACTTAATGGTTTGAACATGGAGGAGGTAACAGTCAGCTTTCTATCAGATGCCAGACTCCAGAACATAACAGAACATAACACACCCAGTTAGGTCAGTCCACAACAACTACAAGTATCACTCTGTCATTGTCCATGTGTGTATGGATGACGTGAGATGCACATCCATGGTCTATATGAAATGAGACATGGTGGAGCTATTAGATTATGTGGGCCAGGCAGGTATGGCAGTAGCCCTGAGCAGTATACTACTGTCACCTTGAATGATACCACAGTACAAACAACAAATGATTGACATCCACAATTGGCTTATGTGTCTGGTACCACTGTCATGGGAACCAGTATCTGTCTGCTTCGGATGACAAGACTGACAGACTGAGATGGCCTGCATCTGTCACCCCTGGGTTTCCAGGTATTGGCTAAGAGTCTTGCCACCCCTATAATGGGTTTTTCAGTGTTGTCCCAGATCACATTGCACCTTAACAGCTACACATATATGCAATCTGTGGGTCATGCTGCACAACACTAGACATCTACATATTGAGATGTAGCCACTCACAGCACTCCTCAAAATGGTGAACATTGCCATTAGTGCTGTAAGAGAGACCTGTTTTACAGCAGCAGACAGCACCTTTGCACAACTAACCTACAACTCATTCCACACCTGTCAACCCCAAAACATGGGCCACAGCCCCAAAGGCAGGTAGTGTGACCATATTGATAACAGATATGCACACATCCAGAGTACTATCCAAGTATAATGCATCTGACATACATCAGGTACAACTGACATTGGGTAGTAGTGTAATCCAGGTCCACACACATGTCCCTAGACTCTCAAGCCACATTCCTCAACACTCTGGAATCTATCAAGATCCAACCCGACACTCACATACTAGGGGTGTTCAACTACACCTCCATCAAGTGGGAAAGATACTCATGCACCAATACACTAGCCCAACACTTCCTGGAATACATCAGTTCCAATGCCCTGGATCAGCTCATACTGGCACCCAGTAAGCATCCTTGACCTGTGTTGATTACCAACATATGGGGCCATTGTGTGACAACAATAGTCAATTGCTACCTGGTTGGATCAAACATAGAGTAATCACCATGGTAATCCATGTCCCAACCACTACCCCTGCAAAGGTAACCACCTTGGACAGTGTCATCACAGCTGAGTTTGGACTCATAAGAATAAAAGTGGCTAACTTCACAGCACCCATACCAGTGGAAAATACCTGCATGCCTGCCAAGTCATACACATGTGCACTGTACAAACAAGTACATCAATGCATGGAACTAGACATATCCAACAGAAACCTGACATGCACCTCCAAATACTGGAGGCAAATCAGGTGGTCCCCTGCCATTAATAACCTGTACAACAGAAGGAAGACACTGTTGCAGGAAAAAGGTGGAGTCCCAAGAGTGGTAGAACACCCTTATTAGCCTCACCAACAACTTGAGATCCCTCATGGAATCATCTAAAGCTGCATATGATGGCAGAATTGCAGCAGACACTGAAAATGATCACAAATACTTTGACAGTTATATGAAGATCCTCCACACCAATACCCGGATATGCTCTGAGTTATTGCACAATGCTTCCTCCTGTACTGTGCCAACAGATATTGGCAACATTCTTACCAACACATTCAATGCCAGCTTGTCTCCCCCTAGAGGAACACTCAGAATGGCAGAGGAATGCCAGCCACCCCAGGGGTACTCCTCCCAGGTTACACCTGCATTGCTCACAGGTGAGAATATAGCTTCCATGGGACCCCAGATAATCCCAGGCTATGTTCTACATGAACTACAGAGAAAACTAGCAACACCTCTGTGTGCTCAGTTCAGTCACAGCCTCACCTCAGGATTTGCTCTTCCCAGATGGAACACTGCAGTCATCCCTCTCAATAAAGGTGTGGGAACTGTAGACTGTGGGAATTATCAGTCCATTAGCCTTACATGTGTGATATGTACAACTATGGAGTGCATCATCAGGGACCTGATAAACAAACATATAGGTAATCTCCTAACTCTGGACCTCACACAGTTCAGCTTTGTGAAAGTGAGATCATGCCTGCTCAACCTGTTTGGCTTCTTTCAGTCAGTCAACAGAGCTGTGTATCACAGTAAGCCACTGCATACAGCCTACATCAATCTGTCCAAGCTGCTTGATACCATTCCTCAGTCAGGAATTATGGTTGAACCTACCAAAGTAGGCATCGTCCCCTATATCTCGAGGTGGGGTTGCAAATTGGCTCACATATAGGACACACAGTGTGAAAGTAGCAGGCTCCAAGTCACACTGCCAACCAGTCATGGGTGGAGTCCCACAGGGATCAGTCCTGAGTACTCTCCTGTTCAGCATCTAGTTCTCAGGACTCCAGGCCAACACAAAGAAACTCTGGCTGACCAAGTTCACAGACAAGTGCAATCTGGGAGTCATCATTACCTTCACAAGTGATGAAGACATCCTAGAGAAAGGCCTCAGTGAGACCACTGACTGGTGTGGTAACCATGGTCTGTAGCTTAAGACCACAGAATGCATCATCAGCCCCTTTGGTAAAATCTCAGTTCCCACTAAGTATCAATCAATAATCAACAATCAACACAACTTGTTGAGGGGACAAGTTCATCAGCTAGAGACTGGAAATGCCATGGAATAGACTTCCCATACATGTTAAGCAAAGCATCTAGATGACCCTGTTGCAGAGAGATCTTGATGAGTGGATGGGTAATACAAAGTTCACCCCAGGGAGCAGTACAGTGGCTCTACTTGCTGGAGGGACTGGTAACTAACATTGGGTGGCACAATGGCAGGGCACATCTATGAACTATGCATGTAATGGCTTTAGGGTCATTAGCCTTGTACACAACTATGTACATACCTCTCAATCTCTTAGAGCAAGACATCTGGACAAAGCCATAAATAAAAGTGGAAAAAAGCCCCCAAAATAGGGACACTTTTAAATATTAATCCTGCAAACTTAGAAAGTGTATAGAATAACAGGTTTGGCATCAGCAAGACTTGTCTGCAGGTCATAAAGTCTGAAACTCAAATGTATGTCATTATTTTCTAACTTTGATCTTTACTGATTTGCCACTACTTTACCAAAAGCACAAGTTTGTCAGGAAATAGACTAAACATATGAGGCTGACAGCTGGACATTGTGCAAAAATCTGTACAGTTGAGAGGTATGCCTAACTACCTATAAGGGGGTGACATCAGCATGACTGATAAAGTAGGCCAGTGGGTGGGTAACCTATCAAAATACTTCTTCATACAAACATAAACTTATACCCCAGACATACATTTGCTGGATCTGAGAATAGAACCACTGCCTATATAGGTCTTTATACTACAGTGTCACACAGTTATCACACATGCTACAGAGCTAGCTGGCTTTACAACTGCTCAAAGGTGCTGATAAGGGAATGACATCAGCAGGCTTGATATAGTAGGCTTGTGGGTGAGATTTATCAGAATACTTCTTCTTACAAACATATGCACACACTCATTTGCCAGATCTCAGATAAGAACCCCTGTCTATCTAGTAATTTGTACTATAGTGTTACGCAATTATCACACATGCTACAGAGCTTACTGGGCTGACAGCTGGCCAAAGTAACAATAAGGGTAATGACATCAGCAGGACTGATACACTGAGGCACTGAGAAGTGTGTGTGTGAATGGCCTAAAACTGTTTCATCTACAAAAAAAAACAAACATACATCCTCTTATTCTCACATACACAACTGTCACACACACAGAAAACACACACACACACACACACACACACACACACACACACACACACACACACACACAGAGTTTCCAGTATTGAGATTATAACCCTTACCTATCTAGTTATTTGTACTACAGTGTTACACAGTTATTGACATGCTACAGAGCTTATAGGAGTAATCGGTGTGCAATAGTACTTCTAAGGTAAATACCAGCAGCAGTTGTTATGAAATAGGGCAATGTGAAGTGTACTGAGTGAGAAGAGTCTCCTAATACTTGGACATATGGACACACACACATACACAGGCAGATGATGTGATATTATAAACTCAACCTTAGTACTGTTATACAATAAGGTTAACCTTTTATGCTAGCATGTACAATTGTTTCCAACTGGTATGCCACTGTCCACAGGAGGACATCACTGTATGCCATTCAAGGTATCCATGTGTGTGACTCATTCTGTGTCCACAGGTGTCTCTGTATCACTGTCTGTCTCTTAGTTCCCCACATCTATGTGTGTGTGTGTGTGTGTGTGTGTGTGTATGCTTGACATATGTTATCTGTTGCCCATATATATATATATATATATATATATATATATATATATATATATATATATGTGTGTGTGTGTGTATATCTGACACAACAGATGCAGATCTATCACATATGGGCCACCTACAGCTAGCTGAGGGTATTCCTGTCTGATGTGTGTGTGTGGGAGGGCAGTGGAGGTGTACATAGCTGTCTGTATGCATGGACAGAGATACACAATACAGTCATATATTCAGATGTAGGTTCCAACATTTCCTGTGATTCTCTAAGTATAGGAGCATACCCAATGTGACCTTCTATAGTTAGGGTGGGACTCCATTCCAGAGATAAGCGTACTTCCATCCAGGATTTTGTGTGTTACAGCCATACCTCTCATGAGTACACAGCAGTTTCATCAGGGTACTTGTATTGTTTATCAGACATTTTCTGACATATCCGTAGTCTGTAACTGCAATGTATTGTGTCATTACCTAGTGCCAGACATCCTCAGATCATCACAGTGCTTTACCAAAGTTGTTTGATGCATAGACCAATATTATGAGGGCAGCTATGTAAATTCTTCCCAAGAAGGCCATTTGTGAGGTGTGGCTACAGGCAGTGTAGTAATGATACACAGCTGTGTAAACAGTCCATCGACCTGGTGATATATTAGTTGAGGATCACCTGCTTGTGTGGTATCTTTCTATCCTGAGATGCCATACCCTTGTGTGTGCATACCTCTGACCTGTACATCTTAGGCAGGTTGTCCAGGTTTCTGGCTCAAGGTTTCGTCCTTTCTATGCAAACATGTGTTTTTTTCTGGCAAGTTAGTTACATATGATTGAAGTGTGATGTTACATGATAATACAGACATTACTGTTTCAGAATACATTACCTTCAAACCATTTCAACTAAAACAAACCCCTCACCCTATCAACTTTCTCAGTATGTAAACACAATATTTACAACACATGCCTATCATTGTGCCTTTGTTCCACTTTTATTTCTGCCTTTGTCCAGACATCTTGCTGTCAGAGGTTGGGCGTTATGGGCGTTATGGGTGTGGGTACAGAGTGCATTCAACTGTGCAGGCATGTCCATTGTTTGTAAAAGCATACATAATAAAACAGGATTATTGAGAATGAACACTGGTAGCAGTACCACAAAGCATTTATATTCACAAAAGCCCTGGCACCTTTACTACACATCCTTCAAGATGTCACTAATATGTTTAGTATATTCCACATAGCACTGTGACTTTCATGTATGTCAGTGGCAGAGCAGTGGGTGCCACTAACATGCATAACAGTTGGAACTGCAATTATCTGAACATGGCCCTGCCAGGAGAACATGCTGGCCAGATCCAGACAGTATTAGCCACACATACACATAGCTCATTGACCCCTGCGTATTGTGGACATGCAACATGTTTTCATGTGTATTGGTACAGCCCTGCCAACGTGTGCTATGCTGCTATTTCCATGCATACATATATGTTACTGCATTTGTGTGGGTATATGGGGGGGGCACACCTGTTAACTGTACACATTTGCACAGACTGTGCAGATATTTGCTTTACAGTTTGGTTATATTTACCATACTATAGTGCCCTGTCTTGGGGAGTGGAGGCATATCAGTACAGATGCCAGGTCAGCGTGTACTGGCATACATTTGAGTTTCCAACTTCTTACGCTTCATAGCCTTACTGCAACTGTGGGTCCTGCTGTGCTATCACTGTGTTAATATGTAGGGGGTTAATTCAACATTGCTACCATTTGTGTTCCTTCACCAGACATTTATCTGGGGTTTTCTACAGCTGACTTGCTGTGTGGGTTTGAGGGATGGTTATGGGTCCCCACCCTGACATCCATGCCTGTGACCTATGACCCCCCAGTTCGTTGTCCCCACACATATACTGCAGTGGGATTTGCCTCCTTGGGTACTACTGCATAGTTTGCGTAGGCCAGTTTTGGCCAGACATTTCCCGATGTCCACCATAGCTGTCAGTTATGTGCTGCTATCCCAGTAGGCCACCCCATTCTCTTGTATGCATGCAGCATTACCATAGATATGTTAGCAGAACATACTGTTCCATTCCTTTATTGTTAAGAAGACTAACTTACCTTGTGCTTGCATCAGTTGTGAGGATGGTGCTTGAGGGCCGCCTATGTTGGATGCACACAGTACACTGCCTATACGTGGTAAGTTACAGGTAATGTGATGTGTGTGTCATCCATTTTACTGTGTGTGCAAGTCAGAGGGAAATGTCAGTCCCTGCTGTATTATATTTGCATGGCCCATTCTGAGTTGCACATATCCCATAGTAGTGATTTCTACTTCATTTCTCCTTTATTTTATGTTGTTGTCCCTTATTTTTTATTTTACATGTCCTCTCATTTTCAGCTCTGCAGCCACCTACAAGCTGTATTATTGAATGCTTTCATTGGCCCATTGTGGGTTGCAGACTCCCATATTGCTGATTTGCACAGCGTTTCTCTTGCTCTGCTACTTCCTTTGCCTTTTCCAATATCCTTCCTCTTTGCACCTGTAGGTAGTGTAAACAGCATGAAATGTCACTCCCCTGCATGCGAACATGCTCCTCAGTTCATGGAATAAGAGCAAACAGCCTCAAACATGCCCCCTCACTTAACTGTGCTTAGCTAAGCTGACACCAGCCAACAGAGCTCCAATGTACTTACAGCAAGCATGACACACCCCATTTTCATGTTTCTTGCTCCTCCTGCCTACATGATAATGTTAGAGCACCTACACAGTTAGGTGCAGTCTGACACTTAGAAAAATTCTTGCGAAAGTTGTGATTCAGTATAAGTCCCCTCATTAACATGACCCACTGCCTTAAGCCCTAGTTACTGCAGTAATCACGAGCCTTCCCCCTTAGCAACCACTGTTTCCTGCCAATGTTTACTTTTTGCATGCCATTGAGTATAATGGCAAAACGCAGAAAGTTGTAGTCATGAGGTCCACCCCATTTCTACATACCCCCCACCCCCACTAGCTTACCACTTCCCCTGCCCTCAATGGCTGAGTTCAGCCAACAAAAATAAACGTTTTTGTTTTTTATTGCTTTTTACATGGTTTTGCATGCCAATGGCCAAATAACTATTGGCATGCATAACCTGATTAATACATGCTTTCTGGAGTGCTGACATGCTTCCGTTGTGTAATTTGCAGAAATGTATTCGGTTAGTAACTGAATACATTTCTGCAACTTACACTATTCCAGCACTGAGACATACCGCTTTGCTGGATCACTAATCCAGCTCATTTGCATGGTTTTCACCAGCAAATGAGCTGATTAGCATCCAGCATGCCTTTCCATGCTGGAACAGTGTAGGGCCGCTGTTGCATGTACCTGGATTAGCCATTTTTCATGCTGGGGCGGCTACACTGTTCTTGCATGGAAAATAATGCTTCGTGAATCCCAGGACTGTGAAAGTTACCTTAACCAACCTGACTTCCACAACAGTTATCAAGAGTCATTGACATGGTCTTTTATGATGAATTGATTTGTAGCAGTCCTAACTTGTTAACAAACTCCCTCCCAACTTCATATGCATCTTATATATGAAATAAAAAGGCAGCATTAAACTCAGCAGTCATAACTGCATTTGTAGCTATATTACCAGATGTTATGTTGCCTATAGCAACATTCTAACCTGTGATAATTAATTTTCTCACCCTTTCTGTAGATATTTTCAAAATCAGTTTTGAACAGGTCAACCCTTTTTGCCTTAAACATTTGAATCATTCTCCCCTATCATGAAATGAAACAGAAGTTTTATGTCTCAGTTTTAAATTCGTCTGATTTTAACAAACAGACCTTTATCTGTACATGTTCCCTGTTTGGGTTCATCTTCCAGTTTTATATCCTTTTGACATCATGCATTTTTTGGGGGGGTCTTTGATTTCCTGTCCTTGCCTATTTAAGTGGTACAGTGTGAAATATTTTCTGCTTAAAAACCTCAGCTTTGGCCGGCTAAAATCTTGCTGCATTCAACTGGACGTATAAGAGAATTTAAGTACCTTTAAGCAACAACAAAAAGGTAGAGTTCAGGAACACCAAAGCAACACAACAGGACCAGTATAAATCACGTTTATTAGCTTCATCTCTCTCTAGCGCCTCGGCCACAGTAAGCCTTCAAGGAGTAAAGTATCAGATACAAAAAGTTATATATATATATAATCACATCAATTAACCAATAAAATAATTATACAATTAATTAATAAAATTCATGTAAATTCATTGGTTTAAATCACACTTCTCCAACAACATTCTGTATTCAAACCTCTAGGCAATAAAGTGCCATATTTCAAAATAAAAACAGATTCCTTTTTTAAAAGTAGTTTTACTACAATAGATGTATCAGATTCAAAAATAGCTACCTGTTGTAAAATAGTGGCTTTTAAACTATCACTATTGCCACTATGGGGTTCATAAAAATGTTGAGCTAAAGGGCTCTCTATTTTATTATTTCTTATATCTCTTAAATGTTCAAGAAGCCTCACCTTAACCATTCATTTGGTTTGCCCAATATAAAACTTGTTGCATCCACATTTGATAGCATAAATTACCCTACTAGTTCTACAATTATATATCCCATCCAGATAAAAATTTACATTATTAATATTAGAAAAAATTCTATGTATATATGGACAACCACTACATTTCCCACATGGGAATGTGCCCATGCTGGACAATTGATAGGATATCTTGGTTCCTGGTCTAGAAAACTTTGTATGTACTGTCATATCTTTGATGCTTCTACCTTTTTTATAAGAAAAAATAATTTTTTTTGTCATTAGATTATTTAATTCTTCAAAATTATATAGAAATTCCCAAAAATGTAATATACATTTTTTGATCTTATTACTGCAGGCATTATAAGTTGAAACTACAAACAAATTCTCTTCAGAATTAGTTTCTCTATTTATAATTTGCCTGCTTCCTCTGTTTTTATAAATATGCTGTGTATCCTGTCTCAATTTTACAACCCGTTGAATATCAGCATCCAATAGTCTAACATCATATTTCCTTCCCATAAACATATTTTTAGTTAATTGAATTTAATGCAAAAACATAGCCTCATTGTTACATAACCGTGAAATTCTTAAAAATTCACCGTATGGTAAAGCTTTAATGATATGTGCAGGATGACAACTAGTAGCTTTCAAAAAATCATTTCCTATATATGCTAGTTGACACAGGTTGGCCATCTATACCTTGTAATTTAATATCTAAAAAATTGTCTGTCCATATTGTAACCCATCAAAAAAATATTAAATCTATTCTTTTGAATTTTATGTACAAAATTCTGTATATGATTATTAACATGTTCACACAAAAATATGAAATCATCAATGTATCTGTAATACAACTTTACATACTTCTGTACAATTTAAGTACCTTTATCTGCACTTTTTTTTTTCAAAAAAATACAGTATTTAAATTGATTTTAACTGTGTGTTGCAGGAATATTAACTGAACTGGAAGTTTTGACTCTGCTCTTCAGTTAGTCCCACCCACCCTCCCTGTTTTTGTTTTGGTGTTAATCTTAGTGGCCTTGAAACTGTCTGCCCCTCTTGTAAATTTGTGTTTGGATACTCCTTCTGGGAAACAGAAAAAAAATTAAGCTTGTTTCCTGCCTTTCCTGTTAAGTGGTATAGACTATTTGTAGGCTTCTGAGCCCCCAAGCCCTTCTGTGTTGGAGGGAAGCCTTCTAGCTTAGTTTTTTTTTATAACTAGCCAGTTTTCTAGTTTCAGCACTCAAATCTGTTTCTTTGATCTCAGCACTTGTTCAGAAAAAAAATTAATCTGCTTTTACTGTACTTGTGTTTCTACCTACTTTATTTTACTTTTGCATCATCTTAAAAGTACTCAATTGTATTTATTACTGCTTGGTGTAACTCATTCTAAGCCTTTTGGTTTAAACACTTGCGCTTGCGACCAGTTGTTTTGCACTGAGAGGGTTTGTGGTCTGCACTGTAGTGGCAGAACAGGTAGCTTACATCCTTCTAGGTTGGGAACTGCTGATTGAGGGCTCAGTGTCTGTTATTCTAAAAGTGTATTAATTCTGGTTTAAGGACTTGGGCTTTCAGGCCAGTTATTTTACATTAAGAGGGTTCGTGGTCTGCACTCTTGTGGGAGGAGAGGCTGGACTCTGCCCTTCTGAGCTGGGAATTTCTGGTTAAAGGCTTATAGTGCATGCATATCTGAACTGCTTCTTACTGAAGTTGGTGCGCCTTGTTTGCTGTGGCATAGACTGATTCAGGCCTGCTGGATCTAGCTTTGTTTGTGTAACTTGAGCACTAATCCAGGCATTCTCTAAAGTATTCAATTGTATTTATTACTGCTTGGTAGTAACTTGATTAAAGTGTAGCTATCATTCTAAGTCTTTTGGATTAAGCACTTGGGCTTCAGACCAGTTGTTTTACATTAGGAAGGTTTGTGGCATGCACTGTGGTGGCAGGACAGGTAGTTTTCATCCTTCTAAGTTGGGAACTGCTGATTGAGAGCCCAGTGTCTGCTATTCTTAAAGTGTATTAGTTCTGGTTTAAGCACTTGGGCTTCAGGCCAGTTATTTTACATTAAGAAGGTTGTGGTCTGCACTCTTGTGGGAGAAGAGGCTGGACTCTGCCCTTCTGAGCTGGGAATTTCTGGTTAAAGGTTTATAGTGCCTGAATATTTGAACTGTATCTTATTGAAATTGGTACACCTTGTTTGCTGTAGCATAGACTAGATCCAGGCCTGCTGAATCTAGCTTTGTTTATATGCTTGTTGTTTGTTTGCTTGTTATTTCCCTGGAACGCTAATTCCACCTAATACGCAAATTCTCAGTGCTTCTTTGGATCACTAGTGATATCTGCATTGCTTACTGTACTTATTTCCTTGTTTCACTTGAAAGAACGTTACTGTTTGTCATTTTTGCATTTAAGTTACCTGTAACACATTGCACTTAAGTTACCTGGCACTTGCGCGCTAAAGCAATTATATAAGTCAGCACTAAAAATTAAAAGCACTACACCCTCACTCCCCACTGGCCCTTGTTTCCAATTATTAAGGAATTCCCAATATTATTCTAGCATGTCCAAAGGTCAGTTGTCAATCTCCTCTCCGGTCCAGCTGGTGAATCTGGAATCTTGAGGCAATGTTACAACTGCCTCATGTACACAGACAACCCTCTCCTCCTCCCAACAAATTCCAACACATGTGAGAGATGCAACCATATAGCCAAACTGGAGGCTAAGCTCTCTCAACTCAGTACTGGCATAACCAGTCAGGAGGAGAAGGAAACCACACTCACTACAATTCCAGTCTCACATAGACCTACCACGACAGCAAACCAAACACATAATCACACAAAAACATACTCAGAGGCTCTAAATAAAGATCTGCCTAAGCAGCAGAGACCTCCAAAGCAGACACCCAAGCAACTGCTACCCCAAAACAAAACACGTGCAACACATATCTCACAAAGCCAGTGTGCCGAACAGTCACATTCCTTAAGACTAAACAACACACCTGATACACTTGTAATAGGTGACTCTATCGTCAGGCACACTGACGTCCTGCTCACCAGGCTGAACAAGGAGAGGGTCACGGTGAGCAGCCTGTCGGGTGCTAAGATCCACCACATAACACAAGCACTCAGGTCACTCCAAGGCAAGTACAAATATGACTCAGTCATTGTCCATGCTGGTGTGAATGACCTGAGACGTACCTCCCTGGACTACATGAAAAGAGACATAAAAGAGCTCTCTGAGCATGTAGCCCAGGCCGGTATGACCCTGACCTTGTGTAGCATCTTACCCTCACCAAGAATGATGCCACAATATGAAGACAAGATGATCAATTTCAACAATTGGCTTAAGTACTGGAGTCATTCAAAGGGGATCCAATGCCTGTCAGCTTGGGATGATATGCTCGACAAGCCACGATGCTTCACTAGGGATGGCTTGCACCTGTCAACCCTAGGCTTTTGGATATTGGCAAAGGCTCTTGCTACTCATAGTGCCTTTTTAGGCAAGGCTCAAAAGACAAACCCACCTCCATAGGTATCACAAGGGATAAGAAACTAAGAGTAATGCTACTCAATGCCAGAAGTCTAAACCTCAAGATGCACGCACTCAAAACTCTCTTTAGCATGGAGAACATCGATATCTCTGCAGTAACAGAAACCTGGTTCAGGGCTGCTGACAGCACCCCAGCACTACCAGGTTATACCTCATACCATGCTTTTCAGCCCCAAAACTTGGACCGAACCACAAAAGGAGGGGGGAGTATCGATATTCATCAAAGATACCCACACCTCCAGGTTGGTGGCAAAGCACGAAGCATCAGAGACTATCCATGTGCAACTAACAGTAGGTAAAACTGCCTTCCAGTTTATAGCCTGCTACAGACCACCCTCCCAAACCCAGGAACCCCACTCAGCCTTTCTGAGAACACTGGAAAATATGAAGGTCTCTCCAAACACCATTATAATGGGCGACTTCAACTACCCAAACATAGAGTGGGAGCATTACTCTAGCTCCAACACCCTAGCCCAAAGGTTCCTAGAATTTATAAACTCAAATGCTATGGAACAACTTGTTACCACTCCCACAAGAGGGTAAAACATACTGGACCTGATCATCACCAACATGGGGACTCTGTGCTCCAGACTGGAAGTGTATCCCTCACTGGTAAGATCAGGCCATAAACTAATCTCACTGGATATTCACATCCCGACCCCACCCCCTGCCCAGAAAACCACAGTGAAAAACTTATCTAAAGCAAATTTCACACTCCTCAAAACCAAAGTGGAATCCTTCAAAGCCCCCGGGCCTGTGGAAAATACGGCCCAGACCGCAGAATCCTTTATAAACGCATTCTATGAACACCTTCAGGAATGCATGGATCATGCGATCCCAAATAAAACCAAGACCCAATCCTCCAAAGGCAGACGTCCTGTCTGGTGGACCCCAGCCATAAACAAACTATACAATAGAAGGAGGAAGCTACTAAATGATAGAGCAAAATCCTCAAAAGGGAAGGCATCACTGATCAGTATTAACAAAAAAACTACGGGCACTCATAAAATTGTCTAAGGCCAGCTTCGAGAGAAAAATTGCACAGGACACTAAGGATAATCACAAGGCTTTCTTTAGCTATGTTAGGAACCTGGTTGGTAATTCCCAGATATGCTCAGAATTAGTCCAAAATGACAAAAAATACACTGCACCCACAGAAATTGCCAACATCCTAGCTGACAGGTTCAGCGCAAACTCCCCCCTCCCCACCAAAAGGGCAAATATCTATCCCAGTAGAGTGCTGCCCCCCTGACATCTCAGATGCTCAGGTAAGAGCCACCCTCTCCAAAGCAAAAAGCACAGCATCAATGGGACCAGATGGTGTCCCGGGCTGCTTCCTACATGAACTCCAAGAAGAGCTAAACCCAAACATAAAACTACTGTTCAATCTCAGCCTTACTACAGGATATGTGCCCAAAGAGTGGCACACAGCAACAGTGGTCCCTCTCCATAAAGGTGGTGCCTCAATGGATCCTGGAAACTATTGCCCCATAAGCCTGACTAGCTTGCTCTGCAAAGCTATGGAAAGGATCATCATGGACCTCATAAATAAAGATATTGGGGACCTACAGACACTAGATCCCACCCAGTTCGGCTTTGTTAAGGGCAGATCCTGCCTCTTAAACCTGGTTGATTTCTTTGAAACAGTCACCAAGGCCATTGACGAGGGGAAGGTGGTCCACACAGCCTACCTGGACCTCGCAAAAGCCTTAGATACAATACCCCACTCGGGCATTATAGATAAGCTCACCAGCTTAAATATAAACCCCTATGTCACTAGATGCATTGAAAACTGGCTCAAGAACAGAACCCACATGGTTAGAATTACTGGAGCCATGTCAGACTCCAAACCAGTTACAAGTGGTGTCCCACGAGGCTCAGTCCTGGGACCTCTCTTGTTCGGTATATATTTCTCGGAGGTACAGGCCAACATGGAAGGACTGTGGCTGACCAAGTTCGCAGATGACTGCAAACTGGGTGCCATAATCAACTCTCCAGCCGACACAAGCATCCTCCAAAAGGGCCTCATAGAAACAGACAACTGGTGCCAGAGCCATGGCCTCAAGCTAAATGCCAAAAAGTGTATAGTCATCCCCTTTGGCAAAACAAAGTGCCCACAAATTACCACATAGGTGGTAATCCATTAAGTACAGAAGAAGTAATTAGGGACCTGGGGACCCAAGTTGATAGCAATCTCCCATTTGACAACCACGTGGCCAAAGTGGTTAGAAAAGCATTTTATATAGCCCACCTAATCATGAAGGGATTCACATCTAGATCAGGGGAGGTCATCGTGCCTCTTTACTCATCCCTCATCAGGCCCATAATTGAGTACAATGCCCCTTTTGGGATGTACCTTACCAGACACCTGCAGCAACTGGAAAGACCCCAAAAGTACCTCACCAAGAGGATCAAAGGGCTCAAACAGATGCCATATGCTGCCCGGTTAAAGAAACTCCAGCTCTACTCAGTGGCATACCGCCTGTTCAGAGGCGATCTGTGCCTGACGTATAAAGCCATGTCCAACCCAGAATTAATGGACGTGCTGCACCTCAGAAAATCCAAATCCCATTGAGCTACGCGCTCGAGAGACTTGAACCTCAGCACTGAAATAAATGGGACATTCTGGAGGGACAGATTCATAACCCAGAGGCTCCCTTCACTCTGGAATAAAATCCCAGTCCAGGTTAGGCAGAGTCCCTCACTGACTCTCTTCAAGAGGAATCTTGATGAGTGGATGGGAGATCATAGGTTTACCCCGAGTATCACTTCTGTGTCACTGTTAGACAGAGGCACAGTATACTGACCTCGAAAATGGGCATAGCAAAATAAATTTAAAATGGGTGGCGAAAGCCAAACACATTCTGGCTAGGCTTATAAATGCCCTAGGGCAGATAGCCTAGTATGAACCTATGAACCTATGAACCTATGTATAGTTTTCTGCCCCATGCCTGCTGACTATCAAGCCTTGCCATTACTAGTAGACTTCTTCCCATAACTTAAGATAACCATGATTCAGAGCACAACCATCACTCAAAATTCATGATGGATTTTTCATTTTCTTGACTTAACCCAACACTGAGTGGCAGTTGTGCATGTTTGCAGACATGGGGGACTACTACACCATCTCCTGTGCTTATGCTCACTCATGAATGATGAAGGCTACAGTATGAACTGGCAGACCCAAACACATTTCTGTATTCCATATGCTGCATGCCATGCAATTCTTCAGTAGTAGCTTGTTAGAGGGACTCCTACATCCAGATAATGTGTGAGCCAATGCTGATCGCTCACTCTCATCCTCCCTCAATGACTCTTCCAGCACATAGAGTTCTAGTCAGTCTCAGGTCATCTGGATCATGTTCAGGATTATATCTCTGTGCCTAATGGATACAGCTCTAGGCAGACAAAATTGAGAGTGGAAGTGGAAAGGGAGTGGTATTATTTTATAGAACACATCACCTAGAGGACAGTCAGTATACCATTTGGGGGATAGGCAACTGTAGTAAGACATAATTTTATTGTAATGGATTAAAGAAGTCTGCAAATTAGATTTGTGCAATATGTGTTAATTTGAGAGGTTGTTTATTGATGGTTATACTGTAGTGACATTTGTATTTGTGATAATTAAACACATGATCATGAATGTAGTGTATGGACCTTGGTTTTAAAGGTGGAATAATTATTATTACTATGACAAGAACTTTAAACTTTGAACTATTAAGAAATAATTACATAAATATACTTAATGGGAACATGCCTGTGTGAGGTACATACTCCTGTAGAAATTATTTTCTTTAAGACATTTATAAAAGTAGGTAATCTAAATCAAGTCTGGATGAATACAAATAGAGAACCTTGAAAAGCAAAGACAAGCAGAGAAGATAATGAAGAAGGCAACCTGAAGCTGGGCTTGGTATAGTGGGAGTAGGTAAAGGCAGTAATCATGGGTAGCCTGATAGCAGGTTCAATAGAGGGTCCCAGGCAGTTGGAAGGAGAAAGACTAAAATGGAAAGAAAATTAAAATAATACATATGAGACAAGAAGGATTACAGCATACATGGAATGATGGTAATAAGGAAAACAAAGGAAGGGATGCCAACTGGGGATTATACAAAATAAGAAGATAGATACAAAATGGTAAGTTAGAAATGGAAATAACTAGAAGGCAGTAGATCTGGTGCAGGCAGGGAGACAAAACAGGCAACCACTAAGGTAGGTAATTAAATTGGGAAAGAAACACGACAAAATGAAAAAAAAATGAATGATTTTAAGAGTACTTTTACTGAGGATGATAAAGCAATAACAGAAGAGAATGTACCCCAAAATACAACCTGTTTTTTTGTCACAGAGAGGAAGCACACTGACTTTGACTGAGCTGTTGCATGATTGGATAACAGCCTGAGAGCAGAAGAACTGGCCATGAGTAAATACCTTCTATTAATGTATTCATCCAAAAGGGAGCAAGGCAGCTAACGTAAGTCACTGTGTGGTCTGGGCATAATGCAAAAGGTAGGAAAACACTTGGTTACCTGCTCATCAAGCTGCATGTCAACAAAGTAAACAGAGTAAAGGGCAAGTGTATAAATATGCATATCCAGTGACCAGTACTGTAGGGCACTGGCATGTCAAGACTAACATATTCACCAATGAGTTAAGAAATGCAAAATCCCTGATGGTTTCCTGGAAAAATAACCCCATAACTGGCTTTCACCAAAGGTGCAACAGATTGGAATACATTAATATGAGATGTCTGATAGGCATAACGGACAGAAAGAATTAGAAAATATATGAGGAGAAAAAGTATTCAAACAAGAATAAGAAGAAGCAAAAATGACCCTAAATGTGTGTTAGGATGATTGGGCCATACAGTATGATGATTAGGAAAATATAAAGCTAAATTCACCATGGAGCTATGCTCCTAAATGCCATCATTTGTAAAAACAAATTGCTAGAAACATGTCTAGGCAACAACAACTAAAGAGATATACAGTGGATATCCTTGTCTTGCATAACAATAAATGCTAAAGGTTCTGATAGTATATTATTAATGCATACTTGAGTGTAGGATTTCCATGGTACAATTTGATTTTCCTTTTACTATTGTTGGACATGCTTAATTGTTCGAAAACCACCCACAGAAATTTCCAATCTACCTTATCAAATGCTTTTTCAAAGTTAATTATAATTTATACTGCTTGCATACTCTTATATTTTCCATATTGGGCATACATCTTACATGATCAAGCCCTTTAACCTGTCCCTAACAAACCTCTGGTGGTTATTTGGCACCTGTATTTCCTCAAATCTTCTCCAATAACTGGTTACATTTTTTTTTATACAAAACTTGTAGGTCTAGTAAAAGCAAGAGTATGGGCCTACAATTTGAAGAAACATGCCTATCCTTACCCAGTTTCGAAAAGAACTATGTTTGGCATTACTACAGCTAGCTTTAAATTCCACCCAGATTTCTACTTGCAGAAATACTATCATGAAAACGGTAGCTACTTATGCTTTGAATGCCTTACAAAGATCAGGAGTGAGTTCCTGTATCCTGGGAGCATTACATAATCTCCAGGATTTATGAAACTTCGTGCAGGAATAGTGCTATTCCTGCACGGAGTGTTCCGTGTCATGTAGAGCAGCAGCGCACCTTGCATATGCATGAAAGCGTGCTGCTGTACTCTCTACGTGGACACAATCCATGTACAAGTGCAGAGGGCATGTCCATGCAGTGCTCGGCACTAAACATGCCCCCTGTGCTCACAAAGTGGCATACAGCACTTTCTAAGCTATACTGGCATAATATTAGAGCTTAGCTCTAATATTAGGCCAGTATTTCAGTGTCCGTGGACACTGAAATGTAAATTAGAGCATTTCAGTGTCCGTGGACACTGAAATCAAGCATGGCACTAGGAAAGCAATACAGGGGATGTGTCACAGCCTCTGTGACACATCCCTGTATTGCTAAAGCACCGTACAGCACTTCTGCGTCCTGCAGAAGCAGGAAATGTGTGCAAATGCACACATAACAG
Source organism: Protopterus annectens (assembly GCF_019279795.1). Classification (NCBI taxonomy): domain Eukaryota; kingdom Metazoa; phylum Chordata; order Ceratodontiformes; family Protopteridae; genus Protopterus; species Protopterus annectens. The sequence goes on along the minus strand of NC_056730.1, from coordinate 1,007,820,232 downwards.
GGGATAAAGCCCCTAAATGTACAGAAGCACAAACACGTCCCCATAAAATAAATAAAGCCCATACTGAACATGTCATGCATCAGAATGGAACATGCTCAGAATCCAGAAAACCCAGTCATTGCCATTATGTCACAAGCACAGTCCCAAGTAGTTGTTACAACATCACAATACACACCCTTATAACCTACAAAAATAATAAAACTATACCCTTGTTTTTAATGCCTTAAGGGAAGTGTAGCTAGGTGGGTGCGTACATTACAGCTTAAACATCCCATAGGAGCTAAATGAAAATAGATAAGCAAAAGTCCAAGCTAAAGTAGTGTAGTGGTTAGAGTTGCAGCTTTATATGCAGGTGCTCCCAGTTTGAGTCCCAAATCAAGGAACTTATGCTATCATGTGAAAGTAGTGTTAAACCTATTTTAGTAAACTTAAATTATGTAGCAATTATTTTTTTGTCAACCAGGGTAGTGTAGCAGTTCCAAAAGGGGCATGTCAGTGTAGAAAAGATGTGAAACCCCCATATAAACACACATGCATAAAATGTAATGAAAGCACATGGGGAGATGTCATGGAAGGTGCACGTAAAATTATAAATGTGTATGTAAATATTTATTTTATATTACACAATGACTGGCCATTAACATACAAAAATGAGTACACTAATTGGCCAACCCAGAGTGCCCGCTGTAAATCTGAGAGTATGCAAATGGAAAAAGGTCCGGATGCCTGGACTATTTCCATTTGTATATCTCCTGTTTTTTATTTTTAGTCTGCAGAGATAGCAATGGGGAAATGAAGATCTCCATTCTTTTTTGAACATATCCCACTATGTGTTATGAGTTGACGAACTCGTATAACATAGCAAGATATCATAAAAAAATGCAAAAAGAAAGGAAGATCTCTGTTGCCTTTTTAATATATCTCGCTATGTTATACGACTTCATCAACTTGTATAACATACCAAGATATATTAAAAAAAAACAATCAAGATTCCCTCTATCTCCTTTGCTACCTCTGCACAGCACTGATGTACTGCGTAAGTGTGGGAACATGTCCCGTACGCATGTGCAGTACATCAGAAATGGCCCAGGACACTGGAAAACTGCAGAAGGGCAGCATGGAGGCATGATACAATGACATTATTTACGAAAGGTAAGTATTGTTTTTCTTAATTAATGTCATTGTATAATAGCAATAACCCATGGCTGGGTGTGAGCAATGCTGGATTTACCCATGGTTGGCATTGTTTGGTCATGAGGACATTGCCTAGTGACCAAACCACACCAACTGTGAGTAAATCCAGCATTACCCACACCCAGCTGTGGATTATTACTTAAATATAACATTATACGTATGATATGCATAAATGTGCCTTAATCAGTTTGTATCCATCAGACCTTGTTCTGCCCAGCAACAAAACAGTGAGCATTGCCAGCTCTCAATCCCAGGACACTGCCTCCAATAATCACAGCAACATACCACTACACCATCTGAGGTGTGAAAACTTACAGTGCTTTAATGAACATATCCTGCATTCATGTCATTTAACATTAAAAAAAAACAGCAGCCCCAAGTGTTGAACATATGACCCTGAAAGGCTCATCCAGACTCTGCTACACTTTGCTGTGAAGGAAAGGTTAGTTTGCTTTTATTTTTTTATTTTGTATTACTTTATTGCCTTTCTATATTTTGAATACTATGGTTTGTTTTCTTTACCTTGTGTTTTACTTGCATTCTGCTTTAACAGCATATTAAAACTTCAAAAGAGACCACATCGGTCTCTCTTCTGAGTCACGCAGAATTTTTTCCCGCCCTCCCACCCTGTTACAGTTGTCTTGTTAAATACCACTGTCTTTGTAGTTGCGTGCCTCTTATGTTAATCTGACCATATATCTCATTTCTTCTCTACTTTCACTGGCTTGTGTGAGTAATCACAAAGTCATCATTTTTGAAATCCCTCCCCTTCAACCATTTAAATTTATTGACCATCCTACTGTATTCCATAGTACCAGAATACAAAAGTGACCACCCCTTTCAACCCATCTTGCTGTTTTAAAAATAGTAACTCTCTACTAAACCTTAACTTTTTAAACAGGTAAAACTTAAGTTACCTACTTTCACATCTAACTTCTCTAGTGCACACTGCAGTGTGCATTTTTTTTCATCTTACCTTTAAGCATCCCTGTGACTAGCACTTTCTCTCCTGCTGGAAAGCACTAGGAAGCCTTAAACTGATACAAGCATTCAACTCTCCTTGTTAATAAGAAGAAATTAATAGTAGGCACTAAACAGCCTATAATTGCAAAGTACCTTGCTAAGGTAAGGGAAATCGGCTCCTGTACTTAAAAAGCACCAAACCAGGCATGTCCAAGGGTCAGCTTCCGGTGATTTCTCCTGTCCACCTGGTGAATCTGGGCATACTGGGGCAATGCAGCAATTGCCTCATGTACACAGACAACCCCCTCCTCCTACCACCCAACACTACAACCTGTGAGAGATGCACTTACATAGCCAAAATGGAAGCAAAGCTCTCTCCACCCAAGATTATGCTAGACAGTCAAGAGGAGAAGGTTAACACACACACTACACCTCAAGCAACACATAGCCCTTCTAAACCCACACCACCAACACCCACATATAGCAACACTAAATCCACATATGCAGAGGCCCTTAACTGTAACCTGCCCAAGCAAAAAGGACCACTGAGGCTGAAACGCAAACAAACACCAATCACAACCAAAGTGTCACATAGTTCACAACACCAGTGTGCCACCCAGCAACAGCCCCTAAGGCAAGACAATGTACCTAACACATTAGTCATAGGTGACTCTATAGTCTAGCACACTGATGTCCCTCTCACCAGGTTGAACAAGGAGAAAATTACAGTCAGCTGCCTGTCGGGTGCCAGGATCCGTCACATAACACGTGCATTCAAGTCACTCCACAACAAGTACAAATATGACTCTGTCATTGTCCATGTTGGAGTGAATGACTTGAGACGTACCTCCCTGGACTACATGGAAAGAGACATGGAAGAGCTCTTGGATCATGTGGCCCAGGCAGGTATGACCCTAGCCCTGAGTAGCATCCTGCCTTCACCCAGAATGATACCGCAATAAGGACAAAATGACTGACTTCAACAATTGGCTAAGCTTCTGGTGTCATTCAAAGGGGATCCAGTATCTGTCTGCCTGGGACAACATGACTGACAGACCACGATGCTTTGCCAGAGATGGTCTGCACCTGTTGCCCCTGAGATTCAGGTTACTGGCTAAGGCTCTTGCCACCCCTATAGTGCCTTTTTTAGGCAAAGTTCAAAGGACAAAACCACCACTGTAACAGGTACAAGCATACAAAATCTGAAGGTAATGCTACTCAATGCTAGAAGTCTAAACCTCAAAATGCACTCTCTCGAGGCACTCCTAAAAATGGAGAACATCGATATCTGTGCAGTAACTGAGACCTGGTTCAAGGCTCCAGAGAGCACCCCTGCAATACCAGGCTACAACTTTTACCACACTTTTCGGCCACTAAACCAGGACCGAAACACTAAAGGTGGAGGAGTGTCATTATTCACCAAGGATATTCACATCACCAGGCTAGCTGCCCAACACGATGCGTCTGAAATTCTCCAGGTGCAACTAACACTAGGTAAGACTGCAATCCAAATTGCAGCTTGCTACAGATCCCCCACCATACCCCAAGATTCTCACTACACCTTTCTAAACATACTGGAAAATATTAAGATAGAACCAAACACCCTAATACTGAGTGATTTTAACTACCCTGCCATTAACTGGGAAAACTACTCATGTACCAACACCTTTGCCAAACGGTTCTTGGAATTCATAAATTCCAACGGCCTGGATCAACTAATCCATAGTCCCACCAGGGGCTCCAATATCCTAGACCTGGTCATTACCAACATGGGAAATCGATGCTCCACACCTATGGTCACCCCCTTGTTAGTCAGGTCTGACCATAAGCTAATCACCCTTAATATCCACATCCCACCCCCACCCCCCAGTAAGGAAACCTCCATATAAAACTTCTCCAAAGCCAACTTCATGCTACTCAAGTCAGAAGTGACAAACTTCATGACACCCATGCAGATGGGAACTGAAAGTTCAACTGCTGAATCCTACACTAAGGCAGTGTACGAGCACATCCACTCATGCATGAATTGTGACATCCCAAATAGAACCAAGACACTTTCATCCAAAAAAAGGAAGCCAATCTGGTGGTCCCCTGCTATAAGCAAACTTTATAACAAAAGGAAGAAACTGTTGCAGAAAAGAGGAAAATCCCAGGATGGAAAAAACTCCCTTACCAGCCTCAGTAAGAAACTAAGATCCCTCATAAAATCCTCAAAAGCTAGTTATGAAAATAAAATTGCCAATGATTCCAAAGACAACCACAAGTCATTCTATAACTATGTCAAGAATCTAAATGGCAATGCTCAGATCTGCTCTGAACTAAAACAGAATGGCATTAAATATACTGATCCCAAGGATATTGCCAATATCCTGGCAGATTAATTCAGTGCTAATTTCACCCCCCTCTCACCCCCTAAATGGCCCATCTCAATATCGGAAGATTGCCAAATTCCAGTAATAACGGCCACACAGGTAAAAAATGCACTCTCCAAAGCTAAGAATACAGCATCCATGAGACCAGATGACATCCCGGGCTGTGTACTACATGGACTACAATATGAACTGGCACCTCACCTAAGTGTCATGTTTAATCATAGCCTCACCTCAGGTTTCGTGCCCACTGAGTGGCGCACAGCTACAGTTATCCCACTCCACAAGGGGGGATCCACCTTGGATTCCGGAAACTACCGTCCCATCAGTCTGACAAGCCTTATCTGCAAGGCCATGTAACATATTATCATGGAACTTATAAACAAAGACATTGACAACCTTCAAACACTGGACCCCACCCAGTTTGGGTTCGTGAAGGGACGATCTTGTCTCCTGAACCTGATTGACTTCTTCGAATCAGTCTCCAGAGCCATGGACAAGGGTGAGGTGGTCCACACAGCCTATCTAGACCTTGACAAGGCCTTTGACACCATCCCCCACTCTGGAATCACAGATACACTTACTAAGCTGGGCATTAATCCCTACGTCACCCAATGGGTTGCTAACTGGCTTACTGATAGAACCCACACTGTAAAATTAGCCGACTCCAAATCCAGCTCCAGACAAGTGACAAGTGGAGTACCTCAGGTTTCAGTCCTGGTACCACTCTTGTTTGGCATCTACTTCTCTGAAGTACAGGCCAACACTAAGGGACTCTGGCTAACAAAGTTCGCAGATGACTGCAAACTGGGAGCCATTATTGAACCCCCAAATGATGTGGATACTCTACAAAAGGGCCTTACAGAAACAGATGCTTGGTGCCAGAGCCATGGGCTCAAGCTCAGTGCCAAGAAATGTATAGTTATTCCCTTTGGGAAAAAACATGTATCCATGAATTACCATATAGGTGGCAGTACACTAAACATCGAAAGTGTGATAAGAGACTTAGGGACACAGGTGGACAGTGGTCTCACCTTCGATAACCACATCACCACAACAGTCAGGAAATCCTTCTATGTGGCACACCTCATCACTAAGGGCATTTCATTCAGAAAAAAGGAGGTCATTGTCCCATTGTACTCATCCCTCATTAGACCCATTATAGAATACAACGCCCTGTTTGGTATGTACCTCTCAAGACATCTGCAACAACTGGAAAGGCCACAGAAATACCTCACTAAAAGAATCACAGGCCTAAAGCAGATGCCCTACGCTGACTGCCTTAAAAAACTCCAGCTATACTCTGTCACATATCGTCTACTCAGAGGCGATCTCTGCTTAACATACAAGGCCATGTCAAACCGAGAGTTGTTGGACATGCTACACTTAAAGAAATCCCAATCCCTCAGAGTCACACACTCAAGGGATCTAAACCTTGTCATCACAATGAACAAAACATGCTGGAGGGATAGGTTCCTGACCCAGAGACTCCCCAGACTCTGGAATAGATTGTCCATACATGTCAAGCAGAGTGTCTCTTTGGCCCTCTTCAAAAGGAACCTTGACGATTGGATGGGAGAAAGAAAATTCACCCCGGGGATCATGTCAGTCACACTGCTAGACAAGGGACCAGGGAAGCAAATAGTGTGGGAAGAAATAGCCAGGGAATTGTTATGGCTAGGCTTGCATAGGCCCTAGGGCTGATAGCCTAGCACCAAGCTATTAACCAAGCTATTAACCTATAATTATACATATATATATATATATATATATATATATATATATATATATATATATATATATATATATATATATATATATATATATATATATATATATATATATATATATATATATATATATATATATATATGTCTAATGAAACATATATATGTAAACGTACAGTCATAATATAGATATACATATATTAAATATAAAAGAAGGAAAAAAAAAAATATATATATATATATATATATATATATATATATATATATATATATATGTGTGTGTGTGTGTGTGTGTGTGTGTGTGTGTGTGTGTGTATAACATGCAGTGCAGTTATATCTCAGAACCATCCCTCTCAACCTGTTAGTGCAAGAACCCTGTACAAAGACTGTAAAAGGTGGGGGAATGGACCACATATACGGACATATTTCAAAAATTGCTGTTACAAATGAAGACGTGTTACTGCAACAATGTGTGTTTCAGCAGACAATCACTGGAGGATATGATGATGGGAACTGAGACATCATGTAATTTATTTACTGACATAAATCCTTGGATCACAATCATGATTTACCAGACAAATAGAAATAAATTGTGGAACTGATTAAAAGTATGGTCCAAACATCTGGACATTCTGTGGAAAATATGGCAGTGCAGAGGTATGCTCAGAATCCCTTAATGCAATGAATGTGGACCAAGCCTGATAAAGCAGGGGGACAAAGGCCTGAAAATAGGGGCATGTCCAATATACGTCATTTGATAAGCTGAGAACATTCATGTAGTAATAGTGTATGTCCTAACATATATCAACTGAAACATCACAATTCCAGGACTCAATTGCTTCTTATTAGTTACTGACCTCAGTCCCCACATCATCCCATTGATGTGTCATGCATACATAACAGTTATGGGGACCAGACCAAAGCTATTGGCCACACAACTGGACATCTTATGAATATGTAGACATAACACAACAGTAGGGAAACTACACTGAGCTACCGAGCAATGTCCAGATGACAATCAGACTGACATAACACTACCCAGGTTCAGCTGTGGGGCTGTACACATGCATTAGCAAATATAACAGGCAGTATAGTGATGTAATACTAATGGAACACAGACACTGGTGTGAAAGTACATACCCCAAACAAGTGCACCACAGCCACAGCAACATACTAGTAAGCAAACTGAACACAACAGTATAATACTGTGTGAGCAACCACATACCATTTGCCACTCACACATTACCCCTGCATATACTGCCCCAATTCACAGTGTACTGGGAATCCTGAGGTGTTACACAACATTTCACAGTCAGCCTCTACAAGCATATGGACCTGATGGACCACCAGCAGCTGTAGCAGCATGCAGTCAGATAGGTAAAGGATTTATGGCACTCACAGCTGCTACTATCCCTACCCAGCCTAAAAAACATATAGACACAACAATGCTACACAATTTTGTCATTCTGTTCACAATGGCCAGATGGACATACTGTCATACTTATGGGACAGGGGTCTGGAAAGAGGGACATATCACACATAATGGTGTTACAAACTGAAACAATAGCTGCTGTTACACATGCTGTTGTAACATCACATCCTTGAAGGAAATGATGTCTGGAACACCAATGGATGACAACACTTACTGACTACAATCCTCACATTATCCTACCAACCCCACAAAAACAGATGTTGGTCGAGGAATAGACCAAGCATAATAGGCAAACATGTGGCCAGTTTGTGGACAACATGCCATTTGAGTTATGTCAGAGGCATATCACTGTCAGATGTCAAGTCAACCACTAAATCCATGTCCAGACAAACCCTGTCAATGTAGCAACCCCCCATATTTATAACAACACTAATGACATACAAGCTGTATCAAACTCTGGAGCTTTGTCCCCCATGTTGCTGGGCTGTCTCTACATGTCCTGTCCTGTGAGGTATTTCCACCTACACTCTGTGAAGCTGTAGTCCCCACATCTCCATAATGCCGCCTACACAGGCCAGGTAAATGGGCAAGGCCCCCATGAAGGGCACCCCATATGTTGGAACTAGCAGCTCTATCCAGGCCCACAACACAATATTATGTTGGCATGTACATAGCTTTATGGCCTCAGCAATACTTGACAGGACAACATCAACCCCATCAAGGTAGGCCAAATGCCTGTGGTGGACAGCAGCAATACACAAAACACAGACTTGGTCCCTAGATTGGCCTTACAGGCCAAATCAGGAGCACTCACCAACCTGGCATCAGGTCAGCCTTTGTCTGATCAAGCATATAAGGTCACAGGTGGAGCACTGTAAGTCTAACTATGAGTACATATTGGAAGCATCCACCAAGGCCAATCACAAGACCATCTTCACATATGTCTGCAATCTCTGAGGCCACAAGCCAACCCACCCTGTAATGGTGGACAATCAGACCACATACACACACAACATAGCTATAGGCAACCTGCTGCAGATAGGTTTAGGACAAACATCATCCCCTGGCTCAGCAGCACCCACATCCCTCCCTTCATCACCAGTGAGCAGGTACATATAGCCTACTGAAAGGCAACAAATGTAAGTATCCATGGCACCTGATAACATCCCTGTCTGCATCCTACATTAACTCAGGCATGTGCTCCCAGCTCCATTACACACCACAGTCACACCAAGCCTTGGCACCATCCACATCATATCTACATGGAAGATGGCCAATGTCATCCCTTGACACAGACATGAATGAGGAGTACAGGAGTAGGAAATTAAGTAGGCCTCATTGGGGGGAATATGACACCTCAGGGCCAGCAGTGCAATGCTAGCAGATACAGTGCTGATATGGTACAGGGGTATGGTGTGGCTGTGAGTGGTGGCTACTGGCATTTAATGTAGATGTGCAGGTTCTGTACATATGGTTGCCAAATGTATGAGGTCCTGTGATGTGTCTCCCTTGTTATGTCTTGCAGGTGCAATGTTGCATCAGCAAAGGCCAACTTTCTCAGTGGCTGAGACAAATATAATCATAGAAGCCATACTACACAACCATGCCATCATGTGTGGCTGGAGCCAGCAACATCTGCAGGAGAGGACTGGCCTGTGGGATGACCTTGTCCACAGGGCAAATGATGTCGGCCCGCACACATGTACATACAAGCAGGTCTGGCATCGTGAAAGTGACCTCATATGCCATGCCTGACAAAGGGCTGCTGTAGTGGCCAGGGACCGCACAGCCAAAGGCATGGGCCTGGCCTTACAGTCCCAATGACACTCTCCGGGGAACTCCACGGGTACCTTTGGGCACCCATCCCAGTACAACATCAGAGTACAGACCCCCCCCCCACATACTGGAGGTGGTTGGCACCCAGACAATGGACAAGGAGTGTGCAGGTAAGGCCCCAGTGTAGATTACTAGACTAGTGTAGCAGACATACTTGTAATTGTAGAGCATCTACATGTATGTGTCAGGTCAGATTGCAGTTGTGGATGGGGTTTTCTAATGGACATATGTACACATCTATGGTGAAGGACAGCAATTGTGTAGTATTGGGGGTTGTACTGTAAATGTGCAGACATGCGGCATCCATTCTGTACCAATTCTACATGTGGGTCTGCTGACCATACTCCCCTCACACAACTACCTAGGTCCCTCCAGTCTACATGTGGGATGACAGCCTGCAGCTTGGTGAGTATGCAATTGTACTGTTGTGGTTTGCCAATACCCCAGCCATGGGAAGGCCATGCAATATACCATGCACCCAACTGTCACTCATGACCATATTGCTTTATGTGCATGTTCACTTGTGTTGGGGTCACTGCATTGCATCACAGTGGTCACCACAGGGGCCTATCTGATGAGAATGTATCATCCCTGTAGCATAACTCATGGCCTTTCAGTGCAAGACATCTGGACAGAGAGCAACAAAATGGGTGGACAAATGGCCTAAAGTAGGGATATGTGTGATACATTACTGTCATATAGTGGATATAAACAGTGTACACATCCCTGTTAAGATGCCAGGTGTTTGTGATGTATATACAAATTGAGACCACAATATGTCAGTCCTCATCTTGTCCAAACTGTATGTGACCTGTGACATGAACAATTCCCTGTACAAACAATCAATCTATTGGCCACCAAATATGGAGTATACAAGCCTCACAATATGCCGGATGCATATGTGTGCACACCCTTCAAATAATATGTTATTGCATCAGCCTGTGATTTAGTGACAGCATACAGTCTGCTTGGGTACACACCAGCCATCAAGTAAAGGTACTCTGACTAACACAAAATAACAGTCTGCTGTCCAAGTGGGATAATCATGACATTTGCACAGTTGCCTGCAACAGCAACAGCCATGGCTTGCAGACAGCGTACAAAGCAGCAAAGAGATCTCGTATCTGAAAGCTATCAGTCAAGAGTGGGGTACAACAACATTACCACAGCACTGCATACACCATGGAACACAGTGGAGACAGTTGTCAAAAGGTGGATTGAATATGGGACAACAGTGCTGTTGAAAAGAACCTGATGTCCCTCCAAAAATGATGACAACACATGTCAAGACCTGGTCGGGGAGGTTGCCATGGGATATACAGCAACACCAAGGGAATTGCAGGAACCTCTTGCTAGTACTGGTGTTCTGTACTACCTGTGAGAACACTCTCCTGTATTCTGCATACATCTGGCCTATGGAGTAGGGTCATAAGATGGAAGCATTTCCACACACCAAAAACATCCCTGGGTGGATACAAATTGCAGTACAGCACATCACGTCTCCCAAAGGCAGGTGTGAAAATGTGTTATGGTGTAATGAGACTAGGGATCAACCTGACAGCCACAATACCAACTGGTATGTGTGGTGCACAAGCAACACCTCTCATAACCTGAAGACCAACATCCCAACGGTGAATCAAACTGGTGGCAGTGGCCTGCTGTAGGGTTGCCATTCCACAGACAGAACAGGGCCTGTAGTCACAGTGGTGGGAATTCTGAACATTTCCTAATAACACCCACTTCTGCCCAAATCCATCAGATGTCTGCAAGAACACTGAGGATGAGGAGGCGTGTCAGCCTTCAACATGACAAAAAACTGAAGCATACATCCAAAGTTACCTAAAAATGGCTTCACCTGAACACAAACATGGTTATAGATTGGCCCAGCCATAGCCTAGACCTACAGCAGATAGAAAACCCCAGTGTGACCTAATGAGGGATGTGCACATGAGCTGCCCTTGCAATCTGACAGAGTTGGGTGGCCTTTGCATGGAAGAGTGGCCAACTAATGCCAAGTCAGGATGTGCCATGCTGATAGACACCTTCACAAGAAGAGTGAATGCTGTAAGCCACTTACAAGGTGCTTCAACAGCTTATCATTTTAAGAGTGTGCACACTTATGCAATCACCATATTGTACATATTGCAGTCATTATATTTTACATGTAACACATGTTTGTTTATTGATTAGATAGCACAGGTCATATGTCACATGGAAGGTGGGTGACATATTTGAATGGATTATTGTGGTCTCATTTTGTATATTACAAGAACATTGCATGTTAACAGGGTTGTGTACACTTATCATATCCACTGTAAGCTTACAAGGCTGGTGGTGTAAGAGAAATTGTGTGACCATACATTCACTGCTGGTTTGGAGATCTGACACTTACATGCATGTCATTAATCAGTGATGTCACTCCTCAGATCACCCCACTTATGTAACAGAGAAACACAGGGGTTTTGAGAAATAGAGCAACCATATCAGCCAGACCTCTACACATCTTGCAAGGATATGTAAAGTTGTGAGGTATGTCCTGTAGTACTTGCCACTGTGCTATACAGGTGAACAGGAATGATGTGTACCTGGGTGTAGTCTGTGCTGGGGAATGGCCATCACATACTAACACTAATAACATATCCCAGATCTCTATATTGACAGTTACATGTAGTAAAACTGACTGCAATGCATGATGTTGAGAGCCATGTATCATGCATTTCACCATGTGGGTAATGTGTGGTCTGTGTAACAGATTTGTGCCACCTCACGTGTGTGTGTGTGTGTGTGTGTGTGTGTGTGTGTGTGTGTGTGTGTGTGTGTGTGTGTGTGTGTGTGTGTGTGTGTGTGTATCAGCCAACATCAAAGTGCAGGTATTAATGTACATATGTTGTCTTCCCCTCACAGGTGGGGATGGTATTTGGGTTATCCCTCTTTTGGAAAATGATGTCATTATCTCTGCAAACTCTGACAATGATGATAGGAATGGTGAGGTACAGTTGGGGTTGTCAGGGGATGAATCTGTGCCATTAGATGGCATCTCAGTCTTGTTCAAACCATCACTGCACACAGTGACAATGCCCACACATGCCCCATCACCAGTGGCCATAGATGATGGAGAGTTGGCAGGTGGTGGCATTAAACAGGCTAGTGTCATGACTATGGCATAGCCAGAGTGCAGGCAAGGTCCTACATACGCAGATGGACAGGGGTGCTTGCAGGAGAAACACTGCTAGTAGGGCGACTGTTGCAAGTGCCACAGAAGGAGTCATGAGACACATGTTCCAGGCTGTCATGGATGTACAGGCACATAGTGAACACCACAAAACAAAAATACTTAGGGTGGAGGATGCAACTATCCCTGATGTACGTGGTGGCATACATGACCTTGTTGGGTCCACACATCAAAATACTGAGATCATTAATAGATGGTGGGGTGAGACCTTGGCAATCCCCTACCGTGACATGTCTGAGCTAGAGCATGTGGTGGGAGATGGGCATCGGCCACATGGATGTAGGTCATCACCAACAACAGCTGAAAGTTTATGGGGCCATGCACCTTCCCATTCCCTTAGTGGCAGTAACATCAGCACTACCGAAGGTGGGTTGCCATCCACATCACACCGGAGCAGGCCATGGACACATGGTCCTGTTCAGTCCTGTCAGGGGCACAGATCCAGTGGACAGCCATCACCATCAGGAAGGAGAACTGCATCTAGCCTTGGGCCTGGTGGTGCCAGTGATACCCCTGGCAGGACCAGTTCCTGTGTTTGTGTCCAGAGACAGTGACCTGGACACTCTGCCATGTACGGTCCACAGCTGTCCAACATACCCCTGTGTAGGGCTGCCACATAGCATGACTGTGTGCATACATACATACATACACATATCTGTATCACAGGCAGATTACCTCCAGACACACACAGCACCTCTGCATAGTCCATCTATTGGATACCCCTCCAAACACACGCTATGGCCCAGCCTAGGTCTCTGGCAAACTCTCACAACACCCTGTGCACATGATGATACCTGTGCCACATCTCTGTCATCCATACCATCGATGCAGGGACATGCTAATATGGGTCTGATGCACAGGGTGAATATAGTACAGTGTAGGTATGTAATCCTATGTAAGGTGCTGTCTGCTTGCATTTCTTATGGGTACACATACAGGTGCATGTACCTTATAAGCCAAGATGCATTATTGCAGTTAGTACCACTGACTGAATGTAGTCTGACATGCTGTATTCTGCTTGTATCTCAGGTGTCTGTGTGTCTGCAGGCTGTGGCCCTGCAGACATTCCCAAGAGGGAGTATGTCAGACTGGGAATACACTGACCATGTCAAAGACAAGGTACAGCTTCATATGTACATGTAGCAGGTGTGTCTGCATGCCAAAGGGTGTGATAGACACTGTTGCCAGACAGTGTCACCTTGCATACATACCCTTTGTCACAGACAGGTAGCCCTCAGACATGTCAGCTGAGTGTTATGTACTACCCCAGGCTCATACATACAGAACAGGTTACTGTAGTACTGTCAGCAGGTCCCTCACAAGTGTAGCCATTACATCAATTGCAACAGATTCACCTGTCAACACCTGTTGGCCCAGCCATGTCTTTAACATACACTCAACCCTGGTGCAGTTGATGAGGGCATGCATGATACTGTGTATGACAGGTCTGTGGTATGTATCCCTGAGTCCACGAGGTGGAACAGTGAGATAAAATGGTACATCCTTGGCATACACACAGTAAGGATGGACACACAGGATGTGCACACAGTAACATCAACACAGTTGACAATACGCAGATTAGTAGACCTACATTTCCACCATTATGTACTGTACTACTACATACACATTACATGCCCCACATAAATTATAAGCACCGGACATAATACACTACCTCTTACAATGTGTAATGTTCTGAATGCCTACATGGATGGTGAAATGACCCACCACACATAGGATGTGGAGTAATGTATTGCTCCTACAGGCCTGGGCAATCGATAGTGTAGCAAATGTTGTATCAGCATAATGTTTCAGGCAAGTATGATGCATGATGCTGACATGTTTGTCACTACCCTCACTGTGGACAATTACGCAACAATATCACATAATGGGCATTGTTAAGGGATACAGACCACATATGTTGTTGTTTGTCTTTTGGCTTTTCCCGGTAAGGGGTCGCCACAGCGGAACTCCGGTCTGCTAATGATTGGCAGTAGATTTTTATTTTTATGAAACGCCGAGGTGCCAGCTCGACGCCCAACCTTCAATGAAGGCAGACCCATTTACACATGCATGTCTTTCGAATGCTACCCAACCGCGGGGAGGACATGCAGACTCCACACAGAAGGCACTCCCAAGCCCAGCCGAGAATCGAATGGGAGAACCTCTTGCTGTGAGGTAACAACGCTACTGCCGTACCACTGCGGCATCCTAGTTTGCCTAAATAATAGAATAAAATAAAAGGTCTATGCTTGTTTCCTGCCTTTCCTTTAACTAGTCTAGTCCACATACAGCTTTGCTGTAACTGGGCAACTGGGCCTATTTGTAAGCCTCTGAACAGTGCCAAGAGGTCTTGCTCTTCAATTGTTCCCTTACATCTGCTAGTTCTCTCATACTCTAGCACTTTACCAGACTTCTTGTAGCAATTATTGTAGCACACAAAATTGCTATCAGCACTAAACATTCTACAACGAAACAGCTCGAGTACTTATTATTAATATCCACCCCTCCAGGCATGTGTAAAGGTAATTTCTCTGTGCTTTCTCCTATTAACCTGGTGAACTTGGGCATTCTGAGGCAATGTAGCAACTGCCTCATGTACACTGACAACCCTCTCCTCTTACCTCCCAACACTCAGACTTGCGAGAGATGCACGTATATATGCAAACTGGAAGCCACACACTCTCCAGGCAAGACAGGAATAGCTGGTCAAGAGGAGAAGGTCAACACTTGCACCACACTACACGGAACACATAGCCCTCCAAAACACACACCATCACTTCCTGCACATAACAACACACACTGCACACCTACCTTCATGGAGGTTCTCATTATGGATCTACCCAAACTGCAGAGGTCTTCAAGGGAGAAACTTAGTCGACCACCACAACACAACAACAATCAAGATGCACATAACTTTCCTAAACAGTGTGCCACTCAACCAAAGCCCTTAAGGCAAAACAGCATGCACAACACATTAGTCATAGGTGACATGATAGTGAGGCACACAGATGTCCAACTCACTAGGTTGAATAAGGAGAAAGTAGCAGTCAGCTGCCTGTCAGGTGCCAGGATCTGCCACATAATGCACCCACTTAGTTCCCTCCACAACAGGTACAAATATGACTCTGTCATTATACATGTAGGTTAGGTGTGAATGACCTGAGATGTTCCTCCCTGGACTACATGAAGAGAGACATGGAGGTGCTATCAGATTATGTAGCCCAGCTTGGTATGACCCTAGCCCTGAGCAGCATCCTACCATCACCCACAATGATACCACAGTACAAGCAGAAAATTATTGATTTCAACAATTGGCTGTGTTTCTGGTGTCATTCCAAGGGGGTCCAGTGTCTAATTCCTGGGATAACATGATTGACAGACCTTGATTCTTTGACAGAGGTGGCTTTCATCTGTCTCTCCTAGCCTTCTGGATATTGGCCAAGGCTCTTGCCACCTGTATAGTGCCTTGTTTAGGCTGTGTACCAAAGACCAAGTTATCACCATAACATCTACAAACAACTGCAACCTGCGGGTCATGCTGCTCAATGCTAGAAATGTAACTCTCATTATGCACTCACTCCAAGCACTCCTTAAAATGGCAAACATTGACAATAGTGCTGTAACAGAGACGTGGTTCAAAGCAACAGAAAGCACCCCCTGCACTACCAGGCTATACCTCACTCCACACCTTTCGGCCCAAGAACTTGGATGGAAGCTCCCAAGGCAGTGGTGTTTCCATACTCATAAAGGATGCGCACACCTCCACACTGGTAGCTCAACATAATGCATCAGAGATACTGCAAGTGCAACTAAATTGGGTAATACACCGATTCAGGTCATAACCTGTTATAGGTCCCCGAACATGTCCCAAGACTCACACTCCTCATTCCTAACCACCCAGGACAATATTAGGGTCCAACCTAACACTCTCATACAGGGTGACTAGAACTACCCCTCCATTAACTGGGAAAACTACTCATGTACCAATACACTTGCCCAGTGTTTCCGGGAATTCATTAATTACAATGCTCTGTACCAACTCATTCATAC
The DNA here is from genome assembly GCF_019279795.1 of Protopterus annectens. Taxonomy (NCBI): domain Eukaryota; kingdom Metazoa; phylum Chordata; order Ceratodontiformes; family Protopteridae; genus Protopterus; species Protopterus annectens. Next base: position 1,007,803,429 of record NC_056730.1, on the reverse strand, counting down.
CTCAACTACAGGTGGCAAGATCCTTGTCCTGGTCATTACTAACATGGGCAACTGTTGTTCTACACCAGTAGTCAAATCCTCCCTGTTTAGATCCACCTACAAACTAACAACCTTGGGAATCCACACCCCCCCCCCGCAAAGGTAACCAGCATGATAAACTTCTACAAAGCTAACCTTGGGGTCCTTAAAACAGAGGTGGCTAAGTTCACAGCAGTAGGCAAATGGAGAATAGGTGCATGACCACCAAATCATACACCAATGCACTGTACGAACACATACACATATGCATGGATCTCATCATACCCAATAGAACCAAGATGCTAGGCTCTAAAACAGGAAGCCAATCTGGTGGTCCCCTGCCATACACAAACTCGACAACAGAACAAATAAACTGATGTGGAATAAGGTGAAGTCCCAAGACTGGAACAACTCCCTTATCGGCCTCAAAAAAAGGTTGCGATCATTCATCAAATCCTTTAAAGCTAGCTATGAAAATATAATTGCAGCAGATAGTAAAGACAAACACAAGGCTTTCTATAATTATGTAAATAATCTCCAATCAAATCCCCAGATGTGCTCTGAGCTACTGTACAATGGTACCTCCTATACTGAGCCAACATATATTGCCAATATACTGGCCAACATATTCAGTGCCAAGTTTACCCCTCTTCCCCCAAAGGAACAATCACAATACCAGTAGATTGCCAGACACCCAGTATTACTGCTGCACAGGTTAAAATAGCACTGTTCAAGGCCAGAAATACATCTTCTATGGGACCTGACAATATCCCTGGCTGTGTTCTACATGAACTACAGAGTGACCTGGCACTACACCTGTATTCCCTGTTCAATCACAGCCTTGCCTCAGGCTTTGTCCCTACCAAATGGTGCACTGCTACAATAATCCCTCTTCACAAAGGAGTAGCGACTACAGACCCTGGGAACTATCACACCATTTGGCTGATGAGTCTGATATGCAAGGCTTTGGAATGCATCATCATCATGGACCTAACAAACAAGGATATAGGGAATGTCCAAACTCTGGATCCCACACAGTTTATTTTTGTGGAGGGTAGATCATGCCTGCTCAAACTGGTCAACTTCTTTGAGTCAGTCACCAGAGCTGTGGATAATGTTAAGGTGGTCATATGGCTTACCTTGATCTAGCCAAGGCCTTTGATACCATTCCCACCTCTGGACTCATAGAAAACTCACTAAGGTAGGCATCAACACATATATCACTAGATGGGTTGCAAACTAGCTCACAGATAGAACCCATGGTGTGAAAGTAGCTGACTCCAAGTCAGACTGGTGACCAGTCATGGGTGGGGTCACACAGAGTTCAGTCCTGGGTCCTCTCATGTTTTGTATCTACTTCTCTGAAGTCCAGGCCATCACAAAGGTTGTCTGGTTGACAAAGTTCACAGATGATTGCATGTTGGGAGCTATTATTAACTACCCAAGTGATGTCAACATCCAGCAGAAAGGCCTCACTGAGACCAACGTATGCTGACAAAAGCATGGCCTGAAGCTCAATGGCCAAATATGTGTCAGCATCCCTTGTGGGAAAAACTCAGTTCCCATAAATAAGCACATTGATGGTAGTCCACTGAACACAGAAGGCATCATAAGAGATCTGTGGACACAAGTTGACAGCAACCTCTCTTTTAACCACCACATTGCCACTGTAGTCAGACAGTCCTTCTATGTGGCACATCTGATTACTAATGGTTTTGCATCTAGGAAGTAGGGGGGCATTGTCTCCCTCTGCTCTTCCCTCATTAGGCAAATCATCAAGTACAATGCTCCATTTAGCATGTACCTAAATGGATACCTGCAACAACTGGAGAGGTCGCAAACATACCTCACAAAGATGATCCTAGGCCTTAAACAGTTGTCCTATATGGACAGACTCAAAACACTTCAACTATTCTCTGTCTCGTATCGCCTACTTAGAGGCAATCTCTGCTTGAGTTACAAAGCCATGTCTGACCCAGCTCTGTCAGAAATGCTACATCCAAAGATATTCCAATCCCTCCACACTGCATGCTTCAGAGACATCAACCTTATTACCACAATCAACAGAACATGCCAGAGGGATGGGTTCACAACCCAGAGACTGCCCATGCTATGGACTAGACATCCCATACATGTCAAACAGAGCACCTCATTGGCCCTCTTCAAGAGAAATCTTGATGAATGGATGTGAAATAGAGATTTCACCCCAGGGATCACTCCAGTGGCTCTACTCCACATACTGGGTGATGTGCAATCTTCAGCAAAGGCTGCAATAGCTGGTCAAGAGAAGAAGGGTCAACACCTGCAACACACCACATGGAACACATACCCCTCCAGAACACACAGTATCACAGCTCTGACATACAAACATTAACCACACACCCACCTTCACAGTCGCACTCAATAGACATTTACCCAAACAGTGGAGACCAACAAGACAGACACACACTTGACCACCACAACACAGCACAAACCATAGGACACAGATCTCACCTACACAGTGTGCCTCTCAACCTAAGCCCCAAAGGCTTAACATCTTACCTGATACAGTCATCATAGGTGACTCAATTGTGAGGCAGTCGGATGTGCCACTCAATGGTTTGAACATGGAGGAGGTAACAGTCAGCTTTCTATCAGATGCCAGACTCCAGAACATAACAGAACATAACACACCCAGTTAGGTCAGTCCACAACAACTACAAGTATCACTCTGTCATTGTCCATGTGTGTATGGATGACGTGAGATGCACATCCATGGTCTATATGAAATGAGACATGGTGGAGCTATTAGATTATGTGGGCCAGGCAGGTATGGCAGTAGCCCTGAGCAGTATACTACTGTCACCTTGAATGATACCACAGTACAAACAACAAATGATTGACATCCACAATTGGCTTATGTGTCTGGTACCACTGTCATGGGAACCAGTATCTGTCTGCTTCGGATGACAAGACTGACAGACTGAGATGGCCTGCATCTGTCACCCCTGGGTTTCCAGGTATTGGCTAAGAGTCTTGCCACCCCTATAATGGGTTTTTCAGTGTTGTCCCGGATCACATTGCACCTTAACAGCTACACATATATGCAATCTGTGGGTCATGCTGCACAACACTAGACATCTACATATCGAGATGCAGCCACTCACAGCACTCCTCAAAATGGTGAACATTGCCATTAGTGCTGTAAGAGAGACCTGTTTTACAGCAGCAGACAGCACCTTTGCACAACTAACCTACAACTCATTCCACACCTGTCAACCCCAAAACATGGGCCACAGCTCCAAAGGCAGGTAGTGTGTCCATATTGATAACAGATATGCACACATCCAGAGTACTATCCCAGTATAATGCATCTGACATACGTCAGGTACAACTGACATTGGGTAGTAGTGTAATCCAGGTCTACACACATGTCCCTAGACTCTCAAGCCACATTCCTCAACACTCTGGAATCTATCAAGATCCAACCCAACACTCACATACTAGGGGTGTTCAACTACACCTCCATCAAGTGGGAAAGATACTCATGCACCAATACACTAGCCCAACACTTCCTGGAATACATCAGTTCCAATGCCCTGGATCACCTCATACTGGCACCCAGTAAGCATCCTTGACCTGTGTTGATTACCAACATATGGGGCCATTGTGTGACAACAGTAGTCAATTGCTACCTGGTTGGATCAAACATAGAGTAATCACCATGGTAATCCATGTCCCAACCACTACCCCTGCAAAGGTAACCACCTTGGACAGTGTCATCACAGCTGAGTTTGGACTCATAAGAATAAAAGTGGCTAACTTCACAGCACCCATACCAGTGGAAAATACCTGCATGCCTGCCAAGTCATACACATGTGCACTGTACAAACAAGTACATCAATGCATGGAACTAGACATATCCAACAGAAACCTGACATGCACTTCCAAATACTGGAGGCAAATCAGGTGGTACCTTGCCATTAATAACCTGTACAAAAGAAAGAAGACACTGTTGCAAAACAAAGTGGAGTCCCAAGAGTATTAGAACATCCTTGTTAGCCTCACCATCAACTTGAGATCCCTCATGGAAACATCTAAAGCTGCATATGATGGCAGAATTGCAGCAGACACTGAAAATGATCACAAATACTTTGACAGTTATATGAAGATCCTCCACACCAATACCCGGATATGCTCTGAGTTATTGCACAATGCTTCCTCCTGTACTGTGCCAACAGATATTGGCAACATTCTTACCAACACATTCAATGCCAGCTTGTCTCCCCCTAGAGGAACACTCAGAATGTCAGAGGAATGCCAGCCACCCCAGGGTACTCCTCCCAGGTTACACCTGCATTGCTCACAGGTGAGAATATAGCTTCCATGGGACCCCAGATAATCCCAGGCTATGTTCTACATGAACTACAGAGAAAACTAGCAACACCTCTGTGTGCTCAGTTCAGTCACAGCCTCACCTCAGGATTTGCTCTTCCCAGATGGAACACTGCTACAGTCATCCCTCTCAATAAAGGTGTGGGAACTGTAAACTGTGGGAATTATCAGTCCATTAGCCTTACATGTGTGATATGTACAACTATGGAGTGCATCATCAGGGACCTGATAAACAAACATATAGGTAATCTCCTAACTCTGGACCTCACACAGTTCAGCTTTGTGAAAGTGAGATCATGCCTGCTCAACCTGTTTGGCTTCTTTCAGTCAGTCAACAGAGCTGTGTATCACAGTAAGCCACTGCATACAGCCTACATCAATCTGTCCAAGCTGCTTGATACCATTCCTCAGTCAGGAATTATGGTTGAACCTACCAAAGTAGGCATCGTCCCCTATATCTCGAGGTGGGGTTGCAAATTGGCTCACATATAGGACACACAGTGTGAAAGTAGCAGGCTCCAAGTCAGACTGCCAACCAGTCATGGGTGGAGTCCCACAGGGATCAGTACTCTCCTGTTCAGCATCTAGTTCTCAGGACTCCAGGCCAACACAAAGAAACTCTGGCTGACCAAGTTCACAGACAAGTGCAATCTGGGAGTCATCATTACCTTCACAAGTGATGCAGACATCCTAGAGAAAGGCCTCAGTGAGACCACTGACTGGTGTGGTAACCATGGTCTGTAGCTTAAGACCACAGAATGCATCATCAGCCCCTTTGGTAAAATCTCAGTTCCCACTAAGTATTAATCAACAATCAACACAACTTGTTGAGGGGGCAAGTTCATCAGCTAGAGACTGGAAATGCCATGGAATAGACTTCCCATACATGTTAAGCAAAGCATCTAGATGACCCTGTTGCAGAGAGATCTTGATGAGTGGATGGGTAATACAAAGTTCACCCCAGGGAGCAGTACAGTGGCTCTACTTGCTGGAGGGACTGGTAACTAACATTGGGTGGCACAATGGCAGGGCACATCTATGAACTATGCATGTAATGGCTTTAGGGTCATTAGCCTTGTACACAACTATGTACATACCTCTCAATCTCTTAGAGCAAGACATCTGGACAAAGCCATAAATAAAAGTGGAAAAAAGCCCCCAAAATAGGGACACTTTTTAAATATTAATCCTGCAAACTTAGAAAGTGTATAGAATAACAGGTTTGGCATCAGCAAGACTTGTCTGCAGGTCATAAAGTCTGAAACTCAAATGTATGTCATTATTTTCTAACTTTGATCTTTACTGATTTGCCACTACTTTACCAAAAAAGCACAAGTTTGTCAGGAAATAGACTAAACATATGAGGCTGACAGCTGGACATTGTGCAAAAATCTGTACAGTTGAGAGGTATGCCTAACTACCTATAAGGGGGTGACATCAGCATGACTGATAAAGTAGGCCAGTGGGTGGGTAACCTATCAAAATACTTCTTCATACAAACATAAACTTATACCCCAGACATACATTTGCTGGATCTGAGAATAGAACCACTGCCTATATAGGTCTTTATACTACAGTGTCACACAGTTATCACACATGCTACAGAGCTAGCTGGCTTTACAACTGCTCAAAGGTGCTGATAAGGGAATGACATCAGCAGGCTTGATATAGTAGGCTTGTGGGTGTGAGATTTATCAAAATACTTCTTCTTACAAACATATGCACACACTCATTTGCCAGATCTCAGATAAGAACCCCTGTCTATCTAGTAATTTGTACTATAGTGTTACGCAATTATCACACATGCTACAGAGCTTACTGGGCTGACAGCTGGCCAAAGTAACAATAAGGGTAATGACATCAGCAGGACTGATACACTGAGGCACTGAGAAGTGTGTGTGTGAATGGCCTAAAACTGTTTCATCTACAAAAAAAACAAACATACATCCTCTTATTCTCACATACACAACTGTCACACACACACACACACACACACACACACACACACACACACACACACACACACACACACACACACACACACACAGAGTTTCCAGTATTGAAATTATAACCCTTACCTATCTAGTTATTTGTACTACAGTGTTACACAGTTATTGACATGCTACAGAGCTTATAGGAGTAATCGGTGTACAATAGTACTTCTAAGGTAAATACCAGCAGCAGTTGTTATGAAATAGGGCAATGTGAAGTGTACTGAGTGAGAAGAGTCTCCTAATACTTGGACATATGGACACACGCACATACACAGGCAGATGATGTGATATTATAAACTCAACCTTAGTACTGTTATACAATAAGGTTCACCTTTTATGCTAGCATGTACAATTGTTTCCAACTGGTATGCCACTGTCCACAGGAGGACATCACTGTATGCCATTCAAGGTATCCATGTGTGTGACTCATTCTGTGTCCACAGGTGTCTCTCTCTGTATCACTGTCTGTCTCTTAGTTCCCCACATCTATGTGTGTGTGTGTGTGTGTGTGTGTGTGTATGCTTGACATATGTTATCTGTTGCCCATATATATATATATATATATATATATATATATATATATATATATATATATATGTGTGTGTGTGTGTATATCTGACACAACAGATGCAGATCTATCACATATGGGCCACCTACAGCTAGCTGAGGGTATTCCTGTCTGATGTGTGTGTGTGGGAGGGCAGTGGAGGTGTACATAGCTGTCTGTATGCATGGACAGAGATACACAATACAGTCATATATTCAGATGTGGGTTCCAACATGTCCTGTGATTCTCTAAGTATAGGAGCATACCCAATGTGACCTTCTATAGTTAGGGTGGGACTCCATTCCAGAGATAAGCGTACTTCCATCCAGGATTTTGTGTGTTACAGCCATACCTCTCATGAGTACACAGCAGTTTCATCAGGGTACTTGTATTGTTTATCAGACATTTTCTGACATATCCGTAGTCTGTAACTGCAATGTATTGTGTCATTACCTAGTGCCAGACATCCTCAGATCATCACAGTGCTTTACCAAAGTTGTTTGATGCATAGACCAATATTATGAGGGCAGCTATGTAAATTCTTCCCAAGAAGGCCATTTGTGAGGTGTGGCTACAGGCAGTGTAGTAATGATACACAGCTGTGTAAACAGTCCATCAACCTGGTGATATATTAGTTGAGGATCACCTGCTTGTGTGGTATCTTTCTATCCTGAGATGCCATACCCTTGTGTGTGCATACCTCTGACCTGTACATCTTAGGCAGGTTGTCCAGGTTTCTGGCTCAAGGTTTCGTCCTTTCTATGCAAACATGTGTTTTTTTCTGGCAAGTTAGTTACATATGATTGAAGTGTGATGTTACATGATAATACAGACATTACTGTTTCAGAATACATTACCTTCAAACCATTTCAACTAAAACAAACCCCTCACCCTATCAACTTTCTCAGTATGTAAACACAATATTTACAACACATGCCTATCATTGTGCCTTTGTTCCACTTTTATTTCTGCCTTTGTCCAGACATCTTGCTGTCAGAGGTTGGGCGTTATGGGCATTATGGGTGTGGGTACAGAGTGCATTCAACTGTGCAGGCATGTCCATTCTTTGTAAAAGCATACATAATAAAACAGGATTATTGAGAATGAACACTGGTAGCAGTACCACAAAGCATTTATATTCACAAAAGCCCTGGCACCTTTACTACACATCCTTCAAGATGTCACTAATATGTTTAGTATATTCCACATAGCACTGTGACTTTCATGTATGTCAGTGGCAGAGCAGTGGGTGCCACTAACATGCATAACAGTTGGAACTGCAATTATCTGAACATGGCCCTGCCAGGAGAACATGCTGGCCAGATCCAGACAGTATTAGCCACACATACACATAGCTCATTGACCCCTGCATATTGTGGACATGCAACATGTTTTCATGTGTATTGGTACAGCCCTGCCAACGTGTGCTATGCTGCTATTTCCATGCATACATATATGTTACTGCATTTGTGTGGGTATATGGGGGGGGGCACACCTGTTAACTGTACACATTTGCACAGACTGTGCAGATATTTGCTTTACAGTTTGGTTATATTTACCATACTATAGTGCCCTGTCTTGGGGAGTGGAGGCATATCAGTACAGATGCCAGGTCAGCGTGTACTGGCATACATTTGAGTTTCCAACTTCTTACGCTTCATAGCCTTACTGCAACTGTGGGTCCTGCTGTGCTATCACTGTGTTAATCTGTAGAGGGTTAATTCAACATTGCTACCATTTGTGTTCCTTCACCAGACATTTATCTGGGGTTTTCTACAGCTGACTTGCTGTGTGGGTTTGAGGGATGGTTATGGGTCCCCCACCCTGACATCCATGCCTGTGACCTATGACCCCCCAGTTCGTTGTCCCCACACATATACTGCAGTGGGATTTGCCTCCTTGAGTACTACTGCATAGTTTGCGTAGGCCAGTTTTGGCCAGACATTTCCTGATGTCCACCATAGCTGTCAGTTATGTGCTGCTATCCCAGTAGGCCACCCCATTCTCTTGTATGCATGCAGCATTACCATAGATATGTTAGCAGAACATACTATTCCATTCCTTTATTGTTAAGAAGACTAACTTACCTTGTGCTTGCATCAGTTGTGAGGATGGTGCTTGAGGGCCGCCTATGTTGGATGCACACAGTACACTGCCTATACGTGGTAAGTTACAGGTAATGTGATGTGTGTGTCATCCATTTTACTGTGTGTGCAAGTCAGAGAGAAATGTCAGTCCCTGCTGTATTATATTTGCATGGCCCATTCTGAGTTGCAAGTATCCCATAGTAGTGATTTCTACTTCATTTCTCCTTTATTTTATGTTGTTGTCCCTTATTTTTTATTTTACATGTCCTCTCATTTTCAGTTCTGCAGCCACCTACAAGCTGTATTATTGAATGCTTTCATTGGCCCATTGTGGGTTGCAGACTCCCATACTGCTGATTTGCACAGCGTTTCTCTTGCTCTGCTACTTCCTTTGCCTTTTCCAATATCCTTCCTCTTTGCACCTGTAGGTAGTGTAAACAGCATGAAATGTCACTCCCCTGCATGCGAACATGCTCCTCAGTTCATGGAATAAGAGCAAACAGCCTCAAACATGCCCCCTCACTTAACTGTGCTTAGCTAAGCTGACACCAGCCAACAGAGCTCCAATGTACTTACAGCAAGCATGACACACCCCATTTTCATGTTTCTTGCTCCTCCTGCCTACATGATAATGTTAGAGCACCTACACAGTTAGGTGCAGTCTGACACTTAGAAAAATTCTTGCGAAAGTTGTGATTCAGTATAAGTCCCCTCATTAACATGACCCACTGCCTTAAGCCCTAGTTACTGCAGTAATCACGAGCCTTCCCCCTTAGCAACCACTGTTTCCTGCCAATGTTTACTTTCTGCATGCCATTGAGTATAATGGCAAAATGCAGAAAGTTGTAGTCATGAGGTCCACCCCATTTCTACATACCCCCCACCCCCACTAGCTTACCACTTCCCCTGCCCTCAATGGCAGAGTTCGGCCAACAAAAATAAAAGTTTTTTTTTTTTTACATGGTTTTGCATGCCAATGGCCATATATTTGGTCATTGGCATGCATAACCTGATTAATACATGCTTTCTGGAGTGCTGACATGCCTCCATTGTGTAATTTGCAGAAATGTATTTGGTTAGTAACCAAATATATTTCTGCAACTTACACTGTTCCAGCACAGAGACATGCCATTTTGCTGTATCGCTAATCCAGCTCATTTGCATGGTTTTCACCAGCAAATGAGCTGATTAGCATCCAGCATGGCTTTCCATGCTGGAACAGTGTAGGGCTGCTCATGCATGTACCTGGATTGCGAAGCAGCCATTTTCCATGCAGGAGTGGCTACACTGTTCTTGCATGGAAAATAATGCTTCGTGAATCCCAGGACTGTGAAAGTTACCTTAACCAACCTGACTTCCACAACAGTTATCAAGAGTCATCGACATGGTCTTTTATGATGAATTGATTTGTAGCAGTCCTAACTTGTTAACAAACTCCCTCCCAACTTCATATGCATCTTATATATGAAATAAAAAGGCAGCATTAAACTCAGCAGTCATAACTGCATTTGTAGCTATATTACCGGATGTTATGTTGCCTATAGCAACATTCTAACCTGTGATAATTAATTTTCTAACCCTTTCTGTAGATATTTTCAAAATCAGTTTTGAACAGGTCAACCCTTTTTGCCTTAAACATTTGAATCATTCTCCCCTATCATGAAATGAAACAGAAGTTTTATGTCTCAGTTTTAAATTTGTCTGATTTTAACAAACAGACCTTTATCTGTACATGTTCCCTGTTTGGGTTCATCTTCCAGTTTTATATCCTTTTGACATCATGCATTTTTTCACATTGAAGCCATTCATTTTTGTTTCAAATTAATTACATACTATGTAGTTTTTTCTTCCATGATTAAAAAAGTGCATGATTATTACTGGTTATTTCATCACACCAAACAGCTCATATCCCCTCATATAGTAAGCTCCTAATTTGAGATGTCAGTAATATGCTGATGAAACTTGGCTCTTGAAAAGAGTTTATGCGAAGCTAACTACTTCTTAAAAAATAATTTAGTCTACTGCAAACATTTGGAATTGACAGAATTAGCTGTGGTATAAAATGCTTCCCATTATACTATTAAAAAACAATACACCAATCAACTGAATAAATGATAAATCAAAGGCTAATCAAAGCAAATGCCATTCCTCTTTTATATCTTGTAGGGACTGCTGTAATTAAATAATCATATCTCTATGCATGGTGCAGATAAACTGAAATATATCGTTAAATATCTGGACTACCTAGATAAAAAGCATTAGAGGTCTTTTATTTACAAATTGATATTGTGCTCTTTGTACTTTCCAGATATACATACTTTTATTTATACTGCTAAACTAGATTAATCTTCCCTAATTTGCAATTAAACTATGTTCATTCATACAAGAATTTGCCCTTTCATAAATCTATACATTAACAGTTTATGTTTCTAGCTAATGCCTACCTGCCCCCCCCCCCCTATTAGTTAGTAGCACTGGGTAAAATAATCATACCACACTTTACACCCAGTGGTGAAAATTAACCTGCTAAAACCTTTCATATATTTGTGCACATTTATCAACTTAACCTATATGGGCTTTGATGGTAAGTAAGAATTCAAGAACACTAATGATAAAGTTGAATGTAAATAGAGTAACCGCATAGTATCCGTCGTCAATGATCCCCATCATCTGCAAATTATTATTCAACCTACATTAACTTTGTTTTTGGTAATTTTTTATAACAAAGCATTTTAAACCATTATGAGTGCTTCCTCAGTTTATGGAAATATTCACAAAGAGTTATCTGAAGCCCAAAGAGACTTTCAGATTAGTATTTTAACTTCAACAAACTTTGCTACATGAATGATTCAAATAATGTCACAATTTCCAACTCATAAGTACAATTTGGAAATGCCATGATGAATATTTGCTTCTTGGTAACTTCTGAATTTGATTAATTGGTTTAAGTGTTGTGACAGGCAAGTTCAAAATATCACACTTATGATATCTGTGTTTTTTCATAATTTTTTCAGAAGGAAAGAGTAAAATGCAATTACTAAAAAAATAAACCAGGTAGACTGCAAGTAATAAAAAGGATATTTGGGAAAGTTCGAGGAAAATATATTCTTGAACACTTTGTATTATCTCTTAAGGGAATGAGTGGTATTTTACCTTTAAAATATTACTGCTTTGACTTACTGAAATAAGTTAACGTGTTAAAAGGATGCGCTTGTGTTTTTTTCTTCCATCACCACAAAGGCCCTAGTATGATAAGTGCTACATATAATGTGTGTGTGCGTATATATATATATATATATATATATGTGTGTGTGTGTGTGTGTGTGTGTGTGTGTGTGTGTATGTGTGTGTGTGTGTGTGTATGTGTGTATATATATATATATATATATATATATATATATGTGTGTGTGTGTGTGTGTGTGTGTGTGTGTGTGTGTGTGTGTGTGTGTATAAATATATACATATATATATCATACAATATAAACTTTCTTTGAATATCAAATGGATCTAATAGGTCTATTATGGGGTGCCACTATTATCTGACATTTTCATTAATGGCAAACAATGACTTGCACAGTCTCAGCTGTACTAAACACCAGTAAAAATAAGCTGATGCAATTTTCCCTTGAGAAAAAAGAAACAAGAAAAACAGGTCATATTTAACATAACTTAAATAACAGTTTTGTGATTGGCGAGAGGTAGTAGTAATAGTTTTGTAGGTTGGCATAGTGGTTAAAGTGCTTACATCTCAGACTCAAGGTTCATGTTTGTTTCTCATCTCTGACACTGTTTTGGGGAAGGGCGTTGTATAATGGTTAAGGTCTTTATTTCACAGAAGGTAAAGGGTTTGGTTCTGACCTCAAGTTGTTAGCTAGGTTTGCAATAGTCTGCCGACTGATACTCTAGTGTTTACCTATGACTGCATAAATGGGTAACATACATTTATTTGCTATGTTCTATTATTGCTTATAATGTAAAACTTGTCTAGCATATCAATTACATCACTGGAAAACAAATTTAAAACTCAGCATGTTAAACTATATATCAGTTCAATAAATTTGAACAAATTTGCAATGAATTAGAAAAGAATAGATGAGAATTTGCCTAACAAAGCAATGTAAAGCTAAAAAATTAAATTGGCAAGGTTTACAAAATACACTAACATATTCAAATCTCATAAAAGTTCACAATATTTTTACAAAAATTAAATAAATAACCTCACCATAATAACATAATACAAGTATATTCTAATGTTCAAAGAATTTTTCTCTGTCAGCGCTAATTACCTGAGGGTAAGGAGCATTTAACAGATGGAAAGCAAAGATATGATGATACAAAAAAGAGATTCTAGTACGTGTGCATGGATATATGAACTTTTATGACTCTCTTTATGGTAAAGAAGTTTACATATGAGTGCATCTTTGTGCATGTGTATTTATGTATGCTTCATTTTCTGGCCATAGTGATCCTTAAGCCCCGACCAAAACCTTTTTCCACTCCCTATATCTTTATCATGAACTAAATACCTTGTACCTCTTCCTCTAAACCAAAGAATGCATTTTGTATTGCTAGCTGCTTACCTTTCCTATATCTAGCTTATGTCCTTCACAGTGGGTCATAGGATCATAGGAAGTTACTAGGCAAATGGCCCTAGAGCCAAGTTCTTACCCTTATTTCCATGATCAGCACCTATTTCCCCCGTCCAACAGGGACACAGGTGGAATCCTTGAGGTGAATTTACAATCACCTATCTAACCGTCCAGATTGTGTTTGAAGAGGTATTCTGTTTGACATGAAGTAGGAGTCTGTTCCAAAGATGTGGTAACCTCTGGGAGACAAATCTGTCCCTCCAGCAGGTTCTATTAATGTCATATACCAGGTTAAGGTCTTTAGAGCGAGTAAACTGTGTACCATTTGACTTACAGATATGCAGCATTTCCAATAAAGCAGGGTCAGACATTGCCTTATATGCAAGGCAGAAATCGCCTCTTGGTAGTCTGTATGAAACAGAATAAAGTGACAGTGATTTCAGATTATCCCCATAGAACAGATGTTGAAGACTTTGACTTTTCCTTATGAGGAGTTTACGTGGTTTCTCCAATTGCTGTAGGTACTTGGAAAGGTGCATACCAAAAGGGGCATTGTGCTCAATTATTGGATTGATGAGGGAAGAGTATAGGGAGGTTGTAAGTTCTTTTTTCTGGAGGCAATGCTCTTACTTATGAGACAAGCAATATAGAATGCCCTTCTTACCATTGTGGAGACATGGTGGTCAAAGGTAAGGTTGCTGTCAACCTGTGTGCCCAGGTCTCTCACCACTAACTGCATACTTAAGGTGTTGCCATTGATGTGGTAGCTAGCAGGAACATCGCTCTTACTGAAGGGAAAGATAATACATTTTTTGCATTGAGTTTAAGACCATGACTTTGGCACCAATCATTTGTTTGTGTAACACCCACTTGTAGGATACTGACATCATTTGAAGATTCTATGACTGCTCCCTGTTTGCAGTCATCAGCAAACTTTGTCAGCAACAGACCTTTAGTTTTTGCCTGTATTTCAGAGAAATAGATTCCAAACAGTAGAGGTCCCAGGAGTGATCCCTGTGGAACACCATTGGTTACAGGTCTTTTGTTGGAGGTGGATTCCTCTATTTTGACTTTATGAGTTATATCAGTGAGCCAGTTAATGACCCATATAATGATATAAGCATTGATGCCTAGTTGAGTAAGTTTGTCAATGATGCCTGAGTGGGGGATAGTGTCAAATGCCTTGGCTAAGTCCAGGTAGGCTGTATGCACAGATTTTGCTTCGTCCAAGCCCTTGGTGATTGTCTCAAAGAAGTTTACCAGGTTTAACAGGCATGATCTTCCTTTGACAAACCCAACCTGAGTAGCGTCAAGTGTTTGGAGATTACCTATATCTTTGTTTATAAGGTCTGTGATGATTCGTCTCATGGCCTTTCAAATAAAGCTACTCAGGCTAATAGGTCTATAGTTCCCAGGGTCAGTGGAAGCACCACCTTTGTGCAAGGGAATAACAGTGGCTATTTTTCATTCAGCTGCTATGAAGCTGGTGCTTGGACTATGATTGGCAGGCGTACCCAATGGTGTTGCTAATTTATATTGGTGCCCATATAGGATTCAGCCTGTGATGTTATCAGGTCCCATAAATGCTGTGGTTTTGGCTTTAGAGAGGGCATTTTTCATCTGCTCTTTAGAGATACAAGGTAGGGGACAGCTGGCAGGGTTGTCATGGAGTATGTGTGGTGGGGGCAGGAGAGCAAAGTTTTCACAGAACCTGTCAGCCAACAGGTTAGCTGTGTTCACAGGCTCAGCATTTGTGGTATCATTAACTACGAGTTCGGCACAAATCTGGGCCTTTCATTTAAGGTTATGGATGCAACTATAGAATGCCTTGTGGTTGTGCTTTGTTGAACAAGCCTATTTGGACTCATAGTTTGCTTTGGAGGACTTCACAAGAAGTCTTATTACCTGCTTAAATTGAGGAGGGTTTGTTTCCAGATTAGGGCTTGCTCCCTCTTAATCTTAGACAACAATTTATTCCTGTTATGGTAAAGCCTGTTAATAGCAGTTGTCCACCAGGTAGATTTGCTCTTCCTTGAGGAGCTTCTTTTGGTCCTATCAGGTATGGCTGAGTCAAAGCAGGTATACAGGTATCCATGTAAAGCATTGGTGTAGAGCTTGGTATAGGTGCCAGTTCCATCTGAGGGAGGAGGTGCATTGAAACTATTTATACCATCCCATAAAAGGTTATAGTCTGCTTTAGAGACTTTTTTTTTAGTTTAGTACCTGCTAGGGGGGGTTAGGTGTGATAGTTACTTTGAGTGAGACAGATATGTGGTCAGATCATACCAGGGAGGACCTCACATTTGTGGTGCTGCAGTGGTCCACCATATTAGTAAGCCCCAGATCCAGGATGTTGGCACCTCTTGTGGGGGTGTCAACCAGCTGGTCCAGGCCACTTGAGTTAACCTTTGAGCAAGTGAATTTGAGTACGAGTACGTTACCCAATCAATGGATGGGAAGTTAAAGTCATCCAAAACCACGGTGTTCAGATGTATCTTGATAGACTCAAGTAGATCCAAATAGGAAGAGTGGGTGTCCTGATTCATGGAGGGGGTCCTGTAGCTGGCAATGACTTGAATATGTGTCTTACCAACAGTTAATTGCACTTGTGCCTCCAGGGAATCATACTGTTTAACCAATCTGGAGGTGTATTTATCTTTAATGAATATCGATACACTGCCTCCCGCCTTTTGTTTGAGGTCTGAAAGTGTGGAAGGAAGTGTAAACTGGTATGGCTGGGATGCTCTCCATAGCCTTGAAGCAGATCTCCGTGACTGCACAAATGTCTGTGTCTTCCAAGGTGGGGACAGCTTCCTGTCAGTGCAGTTTCATGTTGAGACTCCTAGTGTTTAGTAACATAACCTTGAGGTTGTTTTTAGATAGAGATTTTACAATGGGAATTTTATCCTTGAGACACTGCCTAAAAAAAGGAACTATGTGGGTGGCAAGAGCCTTAACCAGTAGCTGAAATCCCAGGGGTGGCAGATGAAGACCATCTCTGGCAAAGCATCGAGGTCTGTCAATCATGTCATCCCAGGCTGGCAGATAGTGAGTCCCCTTAGAATGACACCAGAAGCTAAGCCAATTACTGAAGTCAATCATTTTCTGTTTGTATTGAGGCATCATCCTAGGTGAAGGTAAAATGCTACTTAAGGCTAGGGACATACCTTCCTGAGACACATAATCCAAGAGCTCAGTCATGTCTCTCTTCATATAGTCCAGAGTGGTACATCTCAAATTGTTCACACCAACACGGGCTATGTCGGAGTCATAACAGTACCTGTTGTTGAGAGACTTGAGTCACCTTTTCCTTATCCAGTCTGGTGAGAGGCACATCAGTGTGTCTCACGATGGAGTCATCTATGACTAATATGTTTAATTTTGTGTTTTGCCTTAAAGGTTTAAAGGACACTGGTGGACGAGCTATTATGTGTAATGAGTGCTACAGAGGAAGTATTATGTGTAGAGTGCATGTGTTTGTGTTTGGAAGGTCTCCAGTGTTTTGTTGTGTTTCTAGTGATGACCTCCGCATATGTAAGTCTGTGTGATTTGGGTTAGGAGGTGAGGTGTGCATGCTGGTAACCCACTCATTGTTATATGTACTGACTGGTGTGTGAGAGGGCATTGATTCAAGGTTCTTAATATAGTCACATCTCTCACACGCTGTGTTTGTGTGGACTAGGAGTAAATGGTTGCCAGTGAACATGAGGTAGTTGTTACACTGCCTCAGGATACCTATGTCAGCAAGGTTGTCTAAAGAAACTGTGGGAAATTGTCCATACATAGTGATAGGTAAATTTATATGATCAGGAAAAGAGGTCACACTTAGGAGTGGCTAGTGGGTAAAAGGTGTGTTGGTACCTCTGAGGCTAGGCTTAGTGTTATACCTGACAGTAGAGCAGGGCTGCGAGAAACCTCTGGAAGACCAAAAGCAAAGTGCTAAGGAAAACATTAACAAACAAAACATTTGTGTCTATAACCATCAACGGTAACCACCGTTACATGGCAGTACACAATGAAGCGCTACATGCAAACAAGTGCAAATGTGGGGCTGAAATAAAACAAGAAAAATACCCTTTTTAGCTCAAACTAGCCAATAAGAATGCTCTCTCTGAGGTCTACTCCAATCAACCTCAATTAGATGGGACCCAGACAGCACTCTCCTCATGGGTCTATATTAGAACATTGAATATTTAACAGTTCGAATCACTAAAGGTCGAACTGTTAAGACATCGAATGTTCACAAAAAAAACTAAAAATAACAAAAAATAAAAAACTAAATGATTTAGGACCACCCACATGGGGGGCTGTGCCTCCCCCACTCCCTACTACTTAAATATGCCAACTTTGAGACCGCACTACATTGAAGTAAATGGAAATCTCCCATTATGGAGATTTCCGTTTACTTGTTCGATGTTCTGCAGTTTCGCTATTCTCGTGTTGACAATGTCAGATTTGACATTGTCAGCTTTCGAGAATGTAATATAGACCCTCTCCTCACACAGTTATGCAGAAGGGCATTCACTAACAAAGGTGGTTTGAAGTTGATGTTCAGAAGTTTCAAAACAGACTCAGAAATAACAAACTTAGAACTGGGCAGTGCTACAGCTAAATTAGTACAGTGTACAGTAACATGTGACAAAACATAGTTCAGACAATTCAAACAGATGGAGGATTGCAAATACAAATTAAAAGTGCAATATTAAAGCAAAAATAAGCACTTATAGTTAGTTGGAAGCAATGGATGCATCAAATATTTCAGTATCTCAGTGAAGAACTGGTTTTATTGCTCAAGTGATATCAAACAGTCTAGATTCAGTGAGTCTGAATCTATCCTATGCTATAAAATTCAGAAGTACTAGAAATTCAAAGTGCATAAAATCACAGTCACAACAGCAGAAAGCAGTTTAAATAGTGCAGCAATTCACCAGCAATTCTCACCATAAAAGGGTGTAGGCCAAACGCTCCCGCCACAAGAGTCTTGACCACAAACCCTCCTAATGTGAAACAACTGGTTTTGGTGCACAAGTGCTTAAGCCACAACTAAGACACTTCAGAGTAACAGACAAAATACGCCTTCAACCATCAATTTCCAGCCAGAAGGGGCTATCCTCTCCTACCACAAGAGTTTAGACCACAAATCCTCCTGATGTAAAGTAACTGGTTTGGAACTCAAATGCTTATACCAGTGTCTTACTGGCTTTGACAATAAAACTGCACAGAGAGGCAATTAACACGTTATGAACTGATTTTGTGTTAGGAGTTATAAGAATTGCTTCTTATTAAACCAGTCTGTAAATTTTGACATAACACGCAAAGGCAAGTACAGATTTAATACTGTCTCTGTGAATTAGTTATGCCTTCAACATACTGCCATTCATTTTTATCATAACTGAGCTGTTATTTTGTCTGTAGAGATGTGACAACAGAGCTAATCTCTGTTATTTTGCATCAGTGACATGAAACATGCTATCACTTTGGTGGGAAAATTTTTTTGACAGGTACAATCTCCCTATTACACTCCTAGCATGTATCTGTTCTATACATTTGATATGCAAGTCTTTTATCACTGGCTATACATAAAGAAAGGTCAATAACATTCAGATAGTCTATTCACTCTCTTTAAAGAAGAGCTCAATCCTTTTATTAAAATAATTTATGAGAAATAGAAAAAAAGCCAGTTTAGTAAGATGATGTTTAAGTTCTGAGACATAATAAAGGAAAGATAGAGAAGTAAAAATAATTCAGTATTCATATTAGTTTGGGGGCTTCTGGTAAAATTTCCCCAACTATTGATCTTTAGAATTGTCTTCTATGAAGTGAAACTTTGTATTGCAAACAATATTTCAAAAATGAGTAAAAAATTATATTAAAAATTATGTTTCAGAAACCTTGAAGCATTCAAAGTATAATATAAATTCATTTACTATATTTAACAATAGTAGTTGTACTTGTAATGAAATAAAGCTTCTTGGCACCGTCTACTGTCCTTATAAACTGCACTATGTATTATACAATGGCTGTCATGGCATTGCCATTCAGACAAAAAAATAACACTTATCTATAAGGTTTACTTTGTATTTATAATTCTGAGCAGGTGCTTTCAATATGCCTGTTGACAACAATTGTTGATTCCATGTGACTGCCATTTACTAAGGAGACATTATTTTTTAGTCTTTGCTTCTGCTATCCTACATTTGAAGTATGTGTGTGTGTGTGTGTGTGTGTGTGTGTGTGTGTGTGTGTGTGTGTGTGTGTGGGGGGAGTATATACACTGTGTATGTGCATCTTATAACCATTTATTTACTTATTTTGTATGTATTCATCAGGATATGCATAAATCTGTTTTCGTTCTGTTATACTTAGCCACAGTCTTTTCCTAGAAATGTACATCCCTGCAGTCTAGAAGATCCACAAAATTCATGTGATGATAAGAAAAGTAAAGCTGCCCGTGTATTTGTATATAGTGTCAATATATACCAAGCCAATACTATTTTAATGCTATTGTACAGCATTGTCATTTGAAGAGTGTATGTATCACATAACTCATTTCAGTCTGAGCCTGAGGGTAGTATGTTTGTGATAAGGTGTTAACTGTATTTATGTTAAGCTGCCACATTTCCTTCTTTGACTAAAATACTGCTAAATCCTGATATCTGCAACTCGGCCTTTTTCAATGACCAGATAACCATCAGAGAGTACCATGACAATACTCATAAGGAATCCTCATTCCTGTCAACCCCATGATTATCTTGCATTGTAAACATCTGTACGTTATGTCCATAACTTGTCAGAAAGAGAGAGAGATCTATGCAATCTGTCCATCAACCTCCTTTGTACCACACCCCTATTTGTATGATTGATGGTTGTTAATTTCTAACAGAGAAACAGGAATGTATATTCAAATTAAATGAATTGTTATTTACCTATTGATCCACCACATTGATTGCTTTTGTTAACAGATTGATTGTGAGATTATAAAAATGGCCATTTCTAAAGCTTGATTGTTTGGGACTCTGCCCCACTGGTGGTGGATGTTGTCAAGTTAGAGAATGAACCGAAGAAGGGAAGAGAAAGAACAACAAAAATATACAGAAACATATACACGCACACACACACACACACACACACACACACACACACACACACACACACACACACACACACACACACACACACACACACACACACACACACACACAAATATACACACACACGTTACCAACTAGTCTGAGATTTTTATGTCGTTCTGTTGGCTAGGCTTATGTAGGTCCTTGGGCTGATAGCCTGGTACCTACCTATGAAGCTAAGAACCTATGTACTCTGAGAGAAGTGGTGGTAATGTAGTGAAGGTGAAAGAAACAAGACAGATGAGATAGTCACTGTTTTCTCTTACCCCTGGATTCATTAAACTCCATGCAGGAATAGCACTATTCCTGCATGGAGCGGATCGTGGCTGTGTAGAACAGCAGTGCACCTTGCATATTAATGAAGGTGAGCTTCTGTATTCTCTACATGGATATGAGCCATGTACAAGTGCAGGGGGCATGTCCAAGTATTGCTCACAATGTACACATGTCCCCTGCACTCTACAATTGCTGTATGGCAATTCTAAAGCAACTAATAGTGTCTGCTGACAAAATGCAGAAGTACAGACCCCCATAACATAGCTCTCAAATGGTCAGATGTTCACAGAATGTCCAGAGTTTTCCCTTATATTTTTGGCCTTTCCCTCATAAAATCTCTCAGCTGGCAAATCATTATGATGATCTAAGGATTGAAGTCACTAAATAGTGACATACATTTGAGTTGCCTAACTTATATCCTTCAAAAATGTCTGCTAAGACAAACTGATTTATACTAGCAGCTTTCTAAGTTTATAAGAGTAATGTTACACATTCTTTTTTTTTCCATCCCCAATAAAGTATAACCATAGCTAAGTAGATGTGCATGTCACACAGCTATGCAAAGCTTAGCTTAAACATTCAAAGGCTCTAAACAGAACTATACAGCCAAAATAGGCAAAGTGAAATAGCGTAGGGGTTAGAACTTTTGCTTAGCATACAGTCATTCACGGTTTGAGCCCCAATACAAACCATTCATTTTTTTTGTGAAAACAGCACTAAACGTATATTTTTCTAGAAATAGGTAGTGAATAATATATATTTGCTAACCAGGGTAGTGTAGCAGGTCCAAATGTGAGATGTCAGTCTAGTACAGATGTGAAACCCCCCATGTAAACACAAGTGTCCCATACGGTATAGCCACAAAAGAATGTAATGAAAGCACACAAAATGATAATAATAATAATGATAATAATAATAATAATACTTAATAATATAATAATAATAATAATACTGATAATAATGATAGTCCATAAAATGAAAGCTGAACAACACTAAATTGTGCTCATCTGTGCTTAGCTGGAGTAAGCATTGCTTACATTTCTATGCTTAGCAATAATTAGCATAGCTAAGTGGATTTGCACACTAGTAAGCAGTGTTTAGCATCTACCCCTTTAAGCAATACCTATTTTTGTTTAGTAGGTTTGCCTGTCTCTTAGCAGGCTGCTAAGGCTGCGTTGCGAGGCTGGTGAGTACAAATATAACTTGTAGTATTCATGGCAAATATATAGAAAGGAGTAGAATGTCATCTGTCAGCATTTAAAAATGGGTATGGTTTGTACTGAATAAACAAGGCATTAGCAAGGTAATGGTGATGTACAGGGTATATGTCAATAAAAGTGTCAGTATCTGTCAATAAAAGTCAAAACCCTGGACTAGTCGTTTTTACTTTGGTATGAGGTGGTATGAATTGAAATGTGTACAGTTTCTGCACAGCAACTATAGCTCTGAAAGAATTAAATAATCAAGGCTCATTTGACAAAGATTGTTGAGTTGTAAAACAGGAGATTAACTATATGAAATGTTCCATGCACCAAGATCTGATACCTGAATAGTAATGTTGTGTTAACCAGTGTTTTCCAGACTGTGCTATGTCAAAGTATGAATACACAGTATTAGAAGTATCTGCCATGCAGGAATGTCAGAATCACAAGGTCAGATAATACAACCAAGATAGTATTAGGCAGAAAACAGTCAAATGAGAGCCAACAGTTTTATATGGCTCATTCTGATGAAATGCAAACTTTGCTCTTATTTTATGCACAAACAGGCATGGTTCGAATCCCGGTAGTGGTAATAAGCTGTATGCATATTTTCACTCAGAAATATGAAAATATGTATAGAAACAGCAGATAGTGTTAACCAAAAATTCCCCACAGGTCTGCCAGGCAAGAAAAGGTATAAGATGGCTGTAATTATACTATGTGCAACACACACTGTCCAACCACAAGGTTGCAAATGATAGTAAGATAAGTACATGCACCAAGTAGTCTCCTCCAAGAAATGTCTCCCAAGTGTCACGCTGTCAAAGCTAGTGGTCACTGCCACCCACAGTCAGGGGGACTGATATAAATCATGGCAGAATATGGCAGTAGCACACACACAGTATGAGTTCACCTATGTAACCCTGCTGTATTCTCTACATGGATATGAGCCATGTACGAGTGCAGGGGGCATGTCCAAGTATTGCTCACAATGTACACATGCCCCCTGCACTCTACAATTGCCGTACGGCAATTCTAAAGCAACTAATAGTGTCTGCTGACAAAATGCAGAAGTACAGACCCCCATAACATAGCTCTCAAATGGTCAGATGTTCACAGAATGTCCAGAGTTTTCCCTTATATTTTTGGCCTTTCCCTCATAACATCTCTCGGCTGGCAAATCATTATGATGATCTAAGGATTGAAGTCACTAAATAGTGACATACATTTTAGTTGCCTAACTTATATCCTTCAAAAATGTCTGCTAAGACAAATTGATTTATACTAGCTGCTTTCTAAGTTTATAAGAGTAATGTTACACATTCTTTTTTTTTTTCCATCCCCAATAAAGTTTAACCGTAGCTAAGTAGATGTGCATGTCACGCAGCTATGCAAAGCATAGCTTAAACATTCAAAGGATCTAAACAGAACTATACAGCCAAAATAGGCAAAGTGAAATAGCGTAGGGGTTAGAGCTTTTGCTTAGCATACAGTCATTCACGCTTTGAGCCCCAATATAAACCATTCATGTTTTTGTGAAAACAGCACTAAAAGTATATTTTTCTAGAAATAGGTAGTGAATAATATATATTTCTTAACCACGGTAGTGTAGCAGGTCCAAATGTGAGATGTCAGTGTAGTACAGATGTGAAAACCCCCATGTAAACACAAGTGTCCCATACAGTATAGCCACAAAAGAATGTAATGAAAGCACATAAAATGATAATAATAATAATGATAATAATAATACTTAATAATAATAATAATAATAATAATAATAATAATAATAATAATACTGATAATAATGATAGTCCATAAAATGAAAGCTGAACAACACTAAATTGTGCTCAGCTGTGCTTAGATGGAGTAAGCATTGCTTAAATTTCTATGCCTAGCAATAATTAGCGTAGCTAAGGGGATTTGCACACTGGTAAGCAGTGTTTAGCATCTACCCCTTTAAGCAATACTTATTTTTGCTTAGTAGGTTTGCTTGTCTCTTAGCAGGCTGCTAAGGCTGTGTTGCGAGGCTGGTGAGTACAAATCTAACTTGTAGTATTCATGGCAAATATATAGAAAGGAGTAGAATGTCATCTGTCAGTATTTAAAAATGGGTATGGTTTGTACTGAATAAACAAGGCATTAGCAAGGTAATGGTGATGTACAGGGTATATATCAATAAAAGTGTCAGTACCTGTCAATAAAAGTCAAAACCCTGGACTAGTCATTTTTACTTTGGTATGAGGTGGTATGAATTGAAATGTGTACAGTTTCTGCACAGCAACTATAGCTCTGAAAGAATTAAATAAGCAAGGCTCATCTGACAAAGATTGTTGAGTTGTAAAACAGGAGATTAACTATATGAAATGTTCCAAGCACCAAGATCTGATACCTGAATAGTAATGTTGTGCTAACCAGTGTTTTCCAGACTGTGCTATGTCAAAGTATGAATACACAGTATTAGAAGTACCTGCTATGCAGGAATGTCAGAATCACAAGGTCAGGTAATACAACCAAGATAGTATTAGGCAGAAAACAGTCAAATGAGAGCCAACAGTTTCTCAATGGCTCATTCTGATGAAAAACAAACTTTGCTCTTATTTTACGCACAAACAGGCATGGTTCGAATCCCGGTAGTGGTAATAAGCTGTATGTATATTTTCACTCAGAAATATAAAGATATGTATAGAAACAGCAGATAGTGTTAACCAAAAATTCCTCGCAGGTCTGCCAGGCAAGAAAAGGTATAAAGTAGCTGTAAGATGGCTGTAATTATACTATATGCAACACACACTGTCCAACCACAAGGTTGCAAATGACAGTAAGATAATTACATGCACCAAGTAGTCTCCTCCAAAAAATGTCTCCCAAGTGTCATGCTGTCAAAGTAAGTGGACACTGCCACCCACAGTCAGGGGGACTGATATAAATCATGGCAGAGTATGGCAGTAGCACACACACAGTATGAGTTCACCCATGTAACCCTGACAATGTGAATATGGACAGGAACAGTCAGGTAGTTTTAACAAAAATTTCCTTCACAGGTCTGCCAGGTAAGAAAAGGTATATACTAGCTGTAAGAAGGCTGTAATTGTACACTGTGTACAACACCCACTGTCCCACCCCAAAGCTGCAAATGACAGCAAGATAAGTACATACACCAAGTAGTCTCCTCCAAGAAATGTCCCTCAAGTGTCACGCTGTCACAGCTAGTGGTCACTGCCGCTTCTGAGATGGCACATAATAAAAAAAAAATTCACACCATGGCATTCTACATTCACACACACACACACACACACACACACACACACACACACACACACACACACACACACACACACACACACACACACACACACACACACACACACACACACACACACACACACAAATACACATCACACATACACAAACACCAACACATCCAACACTCACACTCATGCTTACACCTCCCTACCTTTACCCACGCATACAATGAACATAAACACACACATACACTCACTCACCTTCAATTCCAGACACCATCCCAGCCAAACACTTCAAGTACTGTACTAGAAATACATAAGCACAGATGTGAGATATTCAAATTTGTGCTTTTGCACTTTCGATATTTTGAATTTTTGCCTTCATGGTCCCGGAATACTGAAATTTGAGATTTCAGTATTTCGAGGTTATGAAGGGGAACTCTATATATATATATATATATATATATATATATATATATATATATATATATATATATTTATTTATTTATTTATTTATTTATTTGCTGTTGGTTAACCAGGATAGTCCATTGGGACAAGTGAACCCTTTTTCAATGGAGTCCTGGGGAGAAAAGCTCCATCGAAGATTACATATTACAGAGATTTACAATTACATATCATACAAGACATAACAAGGTAAAGAGGTCATAATCAGTAAAGTTAAACAACAAAATATAAAAATTAGGAAAATAGAAACAATATTATACCATAAGAAAACCATTTTTTTTGTTTTTGTTTTTTTTTTTTTTTTTTTTTTTTTAGAAGGATAAGGAAGTGAGTAGATAGATGCAGAAGTATTATTAAGAAATTGATTACTAGCTGTAATAGAGAAAGTGAGAGGAGGAAGACTGTAGAGAGTGGAGGATGATTATGTAGGGTGGGAGCAGAAGCATTCCCATGTAGATGTTAGGTAGGAGTGGAGTGATTGTTAAAGGTAGGAAGGCTAGTGATGGTATGAATGGAGGGAGGGAGGGAGTTCCATAGGCATGCTAGGGAAAATTAGAGGAGGTTATGTCCTGGGGTGAAGAGGTCTGTAGACTTCTATTATGTTTTGATTTGTAGATCTGGGAAGTCTTTGGTTGTGGTGAATTTTAAAGGTAGTGGACAGGGAGGGACAGAGGGATGGTTGAAAAATGATTTTGTGTGCATATGTGAGCTGAGTATGAGTGAGTTAGAGGTAGTTGGGAAGTTCAAGCCAATTTTATTTGTGGAGTGGTGCACAGTGATGTGCTGAAGATTTATTGCTAGTGGCAAATCTGGCTATTTTATGGTAACAGGTAGATAGTTTTGTTTTGAGAGATGATTGTAGATTAGTTAAAAGAGGGTCACCATATAGAAGGGAGGGTAAGAGAAATTTGGTAGAGAGAGTGAGTTTGGTAGCTGATGAGAGGAATCGCTTGTGTCGGTAGAGCAGGCCGAGTTTTTGGTGTTTTTTTAATGTTTAGTACTAGATGGGACTCGAATTTAAGCTTATCATCGATTTGAACTCCTAGTAGTTTGGTTTCAGATACCAGTTCAAGTGGAGTATTATTTTGACTGGTGATGGAGAATAGTTGTTGATCCAAAGTGTTGGTTTTAGAGGGGGTAAATATCATTAGTTTTGATTTAGCTGCATTAAGTGCAAGATGGTTATCTTTCATCCACTGTTCTGTGGTGGAGAAGGGATCTTGAGTCAGCTTTAGGAGAGTTGGAATGGAAGAGGAAGCACAGATGATTGTAGAATCATCTGCGTATTGGATGATGTTAGCATGTGGGATAGAGTGATAGTAATAATTTATGAAGATATTAAAGAGGAGGGGTCCTAATATGGAACCTTGTGGGACACCTGTGGGGGTGTTTAGGAAAGAGGAGATGGCTTTTTTCCACTTGACAGCTTGTTGCCTGTTTGAGAGATAGCTGGTGAACCAATTGAGAGTTGAAGGTGATAGGTTTAGCTTTGAGAGTTTAGTGAGTAGTAGGTTATGGGAGATAGTGTCAAACGCCTTGGAGAGATCAAGTAGGATGGTAGATACAGTGAGACCAGAATCTCTAGCTTTATTCACAGTTTCAAGGAATGATAGGAGGGCTGTCTTAGTGCTATGATTAGGATGGAAACTGTGTTGAGTAGAAGTTAGCAGGTTGTTGTCTAGTAAATAGGGAAGGAGTTGAAGATGGATACATTTCTCTAGAATTTTTGAAATAGGAGAGAGGATAGCGATGGGCCGAAGTTGGTTTCAGGGAGAAAGTAGGAGGTTGAGAGGTAGCAGGGTGATAGAGTGGAGAAGGAGGGGTTGTAGGGGTGGGACAGGTGGAAGTAGGAGGTGGATGGTTGCACGAGAAGGAAGAGGTTAGTTTGGAAATACAGTCAATGAAAAAAAGAGTTAAACTCGGTGGCAAGGTCATTCTCTTGTACATTTGGGTTGGGGTTTGGGTTTTCAGTTGTACCAAGTTTTAAGAGGGAGGTTATACTTCGCCAGAATTTTTGTGGGTCAGTTTTGCATTTAGTTTGAAGAGAGAAGTAGTAGTTTTAATGGTCTGCTGTAATAAGCTTTTTTACTGTGTTGTGAAGAGTTTTGTACTCATTAAGGGTAGTGGGAGATTTGTGCTTCTGATAGCGTGCCCAGGCTTTGTCTCTTAGTCACATGGTTGTTAGTGTGCTTTTAGTTAGCCAAGGGGTAGTTTTGGTTTTTATTCTTCTGGTTTTACGGGAGCATGAATATCTAAAAGATTTAGGAAAGTAGAATTAAAGTGAGTGATAGCACTTTCCAGGGGAAGAGTTTTTAGGGGGTACCAGTTAAATGATTTTAAGGAGGTAGAGAAGGCTTCTGGGTTGAAGTTTTTTTGGTATCTGGAAGTGATGTAATTATGGGTAACTTGTAGGGGAGAAGGAAGACATGTAGCAAAGATGGGAAGGTGTTCGCTTAGGGAGTCAGGAAGAGTTCCACTATCAGGGTAGTAGTGGAGGTGAGAGACTAAGATCCAGTATATATAAAGCCCCCCCACATTATGTAATGTTTTAATAGGTCTACTTTGAAACATATAAAACACATAACATCTAATTTCATAACACTGAGACCAGAACGTCTAAAACCCAAAACATCCAAAACCCATAACATCAAATTTCATAACATCTAACACTAAAAATCACAAGAAAATAACATCCCCTCCTCATATAACAACACCAAAGTACCAAACACACTTTTTACTATGTTTCCACCTGGGGGCAAGCCCCATTACAACCCCATGTGGGGACTCCACCCCCACACCCCCATAAATTAAATACACCAACTCCAAGATCTCACTACAGTGGGAAAAAGATAATTTCCTAACCCCACTGTATCAAACCCTTCTGCAGAAATATAGTAAAAACTGTGTTTGGAACTTTGGTGTCATTATATGTCATTATATGTGGAGGGAGTGTTATTTTCATATGATTTGTACTGTTAGATGTTATGAAATTCGATGTTATGGGTTTTAGATGTTTTGGTTTTTGGATGTTCTGTTCTCAGTGTTATGAAATTAGATGTTATGGGTATTAGATGTTTCAAAGGGGACCCATATATATATTTATATATGTATGGAGATGCATATATATTGAAAAATAAATACATAATATATGTAGAGATATACATATAAAATATATACATACATACATAAAGATATATATATATATATATATATATATATATATATATATATATATATACAAGTAAATACATACACATATATATAAATATATTTAAATATGCATATAAAAATATAAATATATTATATATTATATATATATATATATATATATATATATATATATATATATATATATACACACATATAAATATATGTATATATATATATATATATATATATATATATATATATATATATTTATATATATATATATATATATATATATATATATATATATATATATATATATATATATATATATATATCTGTGTGTATTGGAGTCGTACCTCAGATCCATACTCTGAACCTCTTACTGCAACAAATCTGTCCAAAGGCTGTCAAAATAGGGGTCAATGGGCCCAAACTAGGAACCTCTTTCATATATTGTCCTCATCCTTCTCTCTCCAGCAGCAATTGTTCTGGCTTGCAACAAAATAATCAGTCCTGCCAAGTCTTGAACCCAGAGCCCTGTGCACTACAGTCAATATAATGTGCACTACACCATGTGAGCTCTAGAAAATAGCAATGATTTTTCAAAAATATCAGTTAGTAGAGTCATTCAACAGTAGGAATGTATTCTGTAGAATCGGTTCCCTATTACCAGATCACAGACACAGTTTGTCGAATGTGTTTTGATTGAACCAAAAAGAGCGAAAAGGCAAAATAGCGAAGTGGATTTTCAGTGAATTCTTTCCCTGGGAAATAATTTGCTTGGCCGCTTTCATTATTTTGCCATTTTTGGCACTGTACTGCGATATCGGAGTTGGTATATTTAAGTAGGAGGTGGGGGGAGGGTAAAGCCCCCCCACATTATGTAATGTTTTAAAGTTTTTTTTTTTTTATTTTGGAACAGCAATTTTCTTCCCTTGAAAAAAATTGCTGTTCTGAGGTTTCGACGTTGTAAGCTTTTGCTTACATGGGTTATATTATCGTTTGCTTTTGTAAGCATGTAGTAACATAATATAGACCCATAGAATCAGTCAGGTTTTCTATATATACTACATGTATATATGTATGGAGATGCATATATGTGCACAAGTCTATACATAATATATATATATATATATATATATATATATATATATATATATATATATATATATATATATATATATATATATATATATATATATATATATATGTATATGTATATATATATATACATACACACATAGAGTGAGGGAGAGAGATACATGTAAAATATATCTACATATATGCATACACATATATATAGAAAGGTAAATAAATACACATACATATATATATATATATATATATATATATATATATATATATATATATATATATATATATATATATATATATATATATATAGACAGAGATATGTGTGTGTGAACTTAAATATACATAAATATATAACAGCTACAACCGCATGTAATCTGAGGGTCATGCTGCTGAACACTAGAAGTTTAAATCTCAAAATGATACTGCAGATGTAGCAAACATTGTGTATGACAGTGACTCAGGTCGTAGCCTGCTATAGGTCCCCAACCATGTCCCATGACTCACACTCCATTTTCCTAATCAAACTGGAGAATATTAATGTCCAACCTAACACTCTCATACTAGTTGACTTCAACTACCCCACCATTAAATGGGAAAGCTACTCATGTACCAATGCACTTGCCCAATGTTTCCTGGAATTCATTAATTCCAAAGACCTGGATCAACTTGTTCCTACACCCAGTACAGGTAGCAACATCATTGACCTGGTCATTACTAACACAGGCGACTGGTGCTTTACTCCATTAGTCAACTCCTCCTTTGTTAGATCTGACCACAAAGTAATCACCTTGGAAATGCACATCTCTTCCACCCCCCCCCCCTTGCAAAGGTAACCGCCATGAAAAGCCTTTGCAAAGCTAACTTTGGCCTGTTAAAAACAGAGAGGGTTAACCTCACAGCAGCTATGCAAATGGAGACTAGTTGCATGACTGCCGAATCAGACACCAATGCATTATGAACATGTACACAAATGCTCAGATTCTGCCATACCCGATAGAGCCAAGACACTCTCCTCCAAAAAAGGAAACCAATCTGGTGGTAACCTGCCATAGAGAAACTTTACAACAGAAGGAGGAAACGGATATGGAACAAGGTGAATTCCCAAGACTGGAAAAAACCCTTATCCACCTCAACAAAAAGTTGAGATCCCTCATTAAATACTCTCAAGCTTGCTGTGAAAACAGAATTACAGCACGTAGTAAAGACAACCACAATGCCTCCTATAGTGATGTAAACAATCCCCATGGCAAACCAAGATTTGCTCTGAGCTACTGCACAATTCTACCTCCTATACTGAGTCAACAGATATTGCCAAGATACTGGCCGACAGATTCAGTGCCAACTTTACCCCTCCCCCAAAGGACCAATCACAATACCAGTACACTGCCAGGCACCCAGTAATACTGCTGCACAGATTAAAACACCACTGTCCAAGGCCAAGAATACAGTTTCTATGGGACCTGACAATATCCTTGGCTGTGTTCTACATGAACTATAGAGTTAACTGGCACCTCACCTGTGTGCTCTGTTCAATCACAGCCTCACCTCAAGCTTTGTCACTACCGATATGTGCACTGCTACAGTCACCCCTTTCAACAAAGAAAGAGCAACTACAGACCCTGGGAACTATTGCCCCATTAGCCTGAGAAGTCCGTTATGCAAAGCTATGGAATGCATCAACATGGACCTAATAAACAGGGATATGGGAATCTCCAACCTCAGGACCCCACACAGTTTGGTTTTGTAAAGGGTAGATCATGTCTGCTCAATCAACCTGGTCAACTTCTTTGAGTCATTTACCTAAGTGTGGATGAAGGCAAGGTGGTTCATATAGCCTACCTTGATCTGGCCAAAGTCTTTGATAACATTCCCTACTCAGGAATCATGCACAAACTCACTAACCTAGGCATTAACCTCTATATCACCAGGTTTCTTGCAAATTGCCTCACAAATAGAACTCACAGTGTGAAAGTAGCTGACTCCAAGTCAGACTGCTGACCAGTCACAAGTGGAGTACCACAGGTTTTGGTCCTGGGTCCTCTTCTGTGTGGTATCTACTTCTCTAAACTCCATGCCAACATGAAGGGACTTTGGCTGAAAAAGTTTGCAGACAATTGGAATTTGGGAGTTATTATTAACTACACAGGTGATGTTGGCATCCTACAGAAAGGACTCATTGAGACCAGTGACTGGTGTCAGAGCCATAGCCTTAAGGTCAATGTCAAAAAATGTGTTGTCATCCCCTTTGGGAAAAACCCTGTTTCCATGAATTAACCACATCGATGGTAGTCCCCTGAACACAGAAGGCATTATAAGAGATCTGGGAACAGAGTTTGACAGCAACCACTCTTTGGACCACCACATTGTCACTGTGGTCAGAAAATCCTTCTATGTGGCACATTTCATTACTAATTATTTTGCATCCAGGAAGGAAGAGGTCATTGTCCCCCTGTACTCTTCTTGACAGAGTGACACAGTTTGTTTCAGCATACATATTCTGATGGATGTGAGGTCTGAAAATGAAATGTATTTCATAATTTACTGACAAAAATCATCATATCATCACAGTGATTTACCAGAGAAATGAGAATAATTTGTAAAACAGACCAGAAATATGAACAATAAACCTGGACATCCTAAAACAATCCAGCCAGTTGAGAGGTATGCTCAGAACCCCTTACTGCAATGAATCTGGACCAAGGCTGACAAAGTGGTGTGTGGAAGCTATGAAAATGAGGATTTATCTGAAATACTGGTGTAGATAAGCTGGCACAGTTACTGCAGTCAAAAAAAGAATGAATAGAACAGAAAATGCTCTCTTTATTAGTAAAAACAACAAAACTTTCAGGAATGCCCCTTCTTCAGTGTTTGATTAATACAATTAAAAATAATCTCATATATATATGCAATAAATCACAAACCACCTGACACAGCCCTCCAATAAAAAACACAAAACAATGCTCAGTTTCTGCAGTAACACCCTCCTGTCTGCTCTAACATATATTTATTGAAATAGCACATGCAGTTGAAATAGCAAATCTATTATGGATAATTACACATGTATTTGCAAATATATAAGGCACTACAGGGATGTAACAGCACTAAAAAACAGACACCAGTGTGAAAGTGCATACCCTCAACCGATATCACCACAGTCGCAGTCACATACTGGTAAGTCAAGTGAACAGTAGAGTATGCGGACTGCGTGAACAAATACATCATTTTTTGCCACTCACACACTAGCCCTACATATACTGGCCCAATTCTCAGTGTAGTCTGAATCCTGACCATGATGCAGGTCATGTCTCAGTCTGCCCCTACAAACACATACAGCCAATAGACCAACAGAAACTGGAGCAGCATGCACAGTCAGATAAAAAAGGAGCCATAACACTTATATCTACCCCCTCCATACACAGTCCAAATAACACATACACATGACGTGTTCACAATCCTGACAGACAGTCTGTTAACAATGGCCAGACATACACAGAACTCTCAAATGTACAGTTCACCTCAGACTGTACAGGCTCAGGACTCATATCTATGGCCTCTTCCCTGACATGTCTGTGGGTCTACTACATCACTGGGATGGTAGCAGGAATGAAGGCAAGAAATAATGATACTAAACATGTCTAAGCCTCATAGTGCATGGCATCTGGACAAAGCCTGACATCATTTGAGGACAGAGGCACAAGCACAGGGGTAGACTGGACATATTGCTGTCATAAAACATATTGCTGTCATAAATTGAGACTGTTGCTCATGTTACTGGGTTTGTTGTAACATATCCTTTATGAGGAATATGAAGTCAGTAATACCAATGGATGTGAATAGTTACTGACTGCATTCCCCAGAGTCCCTGACTGATTTTCCAAGGACAACAACTGTCTGGGGAACAGACAAAACATAACAGGCAAACATGTGGCCAGTCTATGGACAGCATCCCAGTGGAGAGGTATGTCAGAGACATATCACTGTCAGACGTGCAGTCACTCACTAAATGCATGTCCACACAAACCCTGTCAATCGATCAACCCACCATGTGTATAACACCACTGATGACATATAATCTGTTCACAATTCTGGTGATATGTCCCCCATGTTGTTGGGCTGTCTCTAAATGTCCTGTCCTGTGAAGAATTCCCACCTGCTGTCTGTGAATCTGTACCCACCACTTCTGTAATGTCCCTAACACAGGCAAGGAAAAGGGGCAAGGCCCACATGAAGGATGTCCCATATGTTGAAACTAGCAGCAGTGTCCAGGCCCACAGCACAATACTATGTGGCCACCTACATAGTTGTATGGCCTTAGCAACACCTGGCATCTGCACATCTGCACGGAGGACATACAGAAATTAGATATAATACAGTTCATGCATTAGGATGAATGTTTTGAAGGACAGAAGTCTGAAACTGAAATGTATGCCATTACTTCATGACAGCAGTCCTCAATGACATGCCCAAAAAACACAGTACTTTACAGTTAATATAATAATATCATATTAATATCCAATAGAAGATACTTAAAAACATACAACTCAAATACCATAAACAAGATAGTGTAGTACTCAGAATTCCAGCTTTGCATGCAGGGGTGCACAGTTCAAGTACTCCAATCTGCAATCTACTTTTACATGGAAAAGCACTGTTAAAAGTATTAATTTAGTAATACAATATGTGTTAAATTATTTTTGTCAACTGTAGCTGGTGTAACATACAAGTGTGAGTGCATATAACATGTGATACTATAAAATCAAACAAACAAAAAAAAAAAAAATGATACTACCCATGTATACCCAAGTGTTCCATACAGTATAGTCACACCCCTTGCTACTGTAATGACAGCACATAGAAGCATGGTATGTACAGGAAATTAAATACACTTATTAAATGATGCCATTACTCTGCTATTTTATAAGACTGGAATGTGAGCAATGGTTACCAGGGCTGAGGTATGCTTAGCAGGTTTAAGCATTGCTTAAATGTGACTGCAGATATGTGCACTGGTTAGCGTCACTAAGCAAACCCTCCACTGTGTAAATACGTATTTGTTTAACCATGTATTAGCATTGCTTACCGTCCCGTATACCCATGCAAACCCACCCAAAGCCGCTCAAAACTGCCTTAATCAATCTGTATCCAACAGCCCTTGTTCTGCCTAGCAACAAAACAAACAGTCCTTGCAGATCAGAAACCCAGAACCCTGCACAACATAGTCGCATCCATTTACCACTAAGGCATCTGAGCTATAGGGCTTTTGGATGTTTTTCAAACATATCATGCATTACAACCAGTTTACAATAGGGAAGAGACACTATGCAATCAGGAAGGATTGGTATCTACAAATATATATATATATATATATATATATATATATATATATAAAAAGAAAAATACATATCTATCTATATATATATATATATATATATATATATATATATATATATATGAAAATAAAAATACATATCTATCTATCTATATATATATATATATATATATATATATATATATATATGTATAAAATCTATATATATATATATATATATATATATATCTAGAGAGAGAGAGAGAGAGAGATGTATGGAAATACATATATGTGCACAGCAATATATAGATACATTACCAATAAATAGTGAGGTGTGTGTGTGTGTGTGTGTGTGTGTGTGTGTGTGTGTGTGTGTGTGTGTGTGTGTGTGTGTGTGTGTGTGTGTGTGTGTGTGTGTGTGTGTGTGTGTGTGTGTGTGTGTGTGTGTGTGTATGTGTGTGTGTGTGTGTCTGTGTGTGTATTTATATATATATATATATATATATATATATATATATATATATAAAATATACACACACACACACACATATATATAATATATATATATATATATATATATATATATATATATATACATACATGTCTCAAAATGCCCATACAAAAACATCCTGCTGATAGACCACCCATAACTGAGGCTGCATGCACAGTTAGATACAAAAGGACCCATCACACTCACATCTGCCCTCCACAGTCCAAATAATAAGTGAACAGTACGCTGCTACAAAATCATGATAGGCCATACACAATGGCCAGACATACAATGACCTTTTAGCAAAACAACTAAAATGACTGAAGAAAGTAAAGAGAAATACATCCAGCCAGTAATTTACACAAGTTTATTATACTCTGATTTCTTGGCCAAAGCCTTCAAGGAGTAAAACATTACAAGAAATACTTCCCTTAAATACAAGAAGCAATTAACAATTACATTTAAATACACAGCCTCCAATTACACTTCTCATTTAACCCTCTAGGGGATAAAGTATCACATTAAAAAATATTAATTGATTCTGTACATAACAATTGTTTTTTTATGACTGTTTGATCAAACTGAAAAACAGACTTTTTCTAAAACAGTACCCTGTACCCCACTACTGTTCCCATGGTGAGAGTTATTAAAATGTACAGCTATAGAACTGTCTTCTTTCTTATCAGCATTATGTCTCACATGTTCTTACAGCCTAGTTTTAAAACACTTGTTACTCTCCCCCACATAAAATATGTTACAAGGACATCTAAGAGCATTCTCTATATATTGACCTCTTGAATGTACAGAGGTCTGCATGTTTTCCAGCCTTTCCCTCAGCAGGAATGACAGCGCTAAATAATGATAGACCATACCTATAAACCTCCTACTGTATGACATCTGAACAAAGCCTGACATAATTGAGGGACAGTGGCCCAAAATCATAGCCATACTTGAAATACTGCTGTTATTCACTGAGAAAGTTGCTGGTGTTACAGGGTTTGTTGTAACATATTGTTTATGAGGGATATAAAGTCAGAAATACAAATGGATGTTAGCATTTACTGATTGCAATCACCCGAGTATGCTACTAATGTGTCAAGGACAACACACCTGTCTGGGGAACAGACCAAACATAACAGGCAAACCTCTGGCCATTATGTGGATAGCCCTACAGATGAGAGCTATGCAGACACAGAACTTTGTCAGACTGCAACCAATGCAGAAGTAGCATGTTCAGACAAACACTGTTAAACTAGCAGTATTCAAAACATATAACAGCAATACTCACATTCTGCCCATAAGTTTTGAACCTTCTCCACCTTTTAGTTGGCTTGTCTCCACAGGTCTTGTTGTAAGAGGTATTAGCTCACACACCTCCAGGATGTCTTCCTCACAGGTAAGGGAAAGGGCCAACCACCCACATGGAGTTCTTAATTATAAGTTGTGTTGCCATGATATTGGCTACTGGAATAACTACACAGCTGCTCTGCATGCAGTTAGCAACTAGAGAACACCAATGGTGCACAGGCCATCACATGGTCATGAGCATTACCAACAAAAGACAAGCTGCAATCTATTGAAACCACCTCTGTCACAGACAGTGATCTACATAAAAACAGAAAACTCAGAAGATATATCTAACAAAATCCACTTTAAAAAAAGGTATCTGAAACAAGTAAGCATGTAATTGAATGCAGTAGGTGGTCTGTAATAATGGAAAATAGGGTGTGAAAGAATATGTCTCAACAAGACTTGCTGTACTGATGTACTGAACACCATTGATGGCCATAGCATGTGGCTCTGTCTGCAGTGACATAGATCACAGCTCAGGCCCCTGACTCACCCCAGGAAAGGACAGCTGACATTTTTCAACTACTGGAGTGTCTGTCAAACACCACTGACTGTGCCACTGCTAGGCCAGCTATTAGGATATTGCACATATCCATATGTTACCTGTGCATATAATTATGATACACATTTTGTCTTGTAAATATAAGAGCACTATAGAGTGCATGTGCAGAGTAAAGTACTATTGCAGAAGTGTGTGTTGAAATGCATGTGATATAGTGAATTCATACCATTCAACTGTACAGTCCTATAAGCACATGTGTGCGTGATATCTGTAGTCACTTACATAGAGTTGTGTTATGTTAGGCAAACCATTGTCAAGTCTGTTAACAATTACACCATAACATAATAGACTAGATATGAATGTGGGACATCTTCCAGGTTAGCACTGTGATAGCAAAGCCTACTGTGCAATCAACTTACTTAACTATGTAAGTAAATAAGTTGTGCATGTTCTACTTGTGTGTAATATCAGTTTCAGTGCATACAACAGACATAAATGTTTACAGGTACTGGTTGTTGCATTGCCATGACAATGATATGGGTAATAAAATAGGCATGATTATCAGGTTGTAATCAGAGAAGTGTGCAACTATGTTATGACCCTCTATCCATGTCTACCACAAACAGCTATCTGAACACCCAGATACAGTGGATATCAAGACGTACACACCCCTGATGAAATGTCAGGTGTGTGTACTATACACAAATGAGACCACAGAAAATCTTTTGAAAATGTTTCCCAGCTTGAATGTGACCCATAACCTGTACAATTCTATTGACAAACAAATAAATCTGTTAGGGGAGAAAATGTGAAACATAAAAAACGTACTATAAACTGGTTGTATACATGTGCACACACATAAACCAGTACTTGGTTGATGCACATCTTGCAGTAATCACAGCATTCTCTTTTTGGTTACACATATGCTATCAATTAACAAGACTCTGATTAACCCCAAATAATGTTCAACTGTCCTAGTAGGATATAGTTGACATTTACCCAGTTGCCTGCTACAGCAATAGACATGTTTGGCAGAGAAATTACAAAGCATTGAAGGGCTCTCATTGTGGAAAGGTATCAGTCAGGATAAGAGTAGAAAAAGTGTCCACAACATTGGATATACCATGGAATACAGTGCAAACAGTCATCAGACAGTGGAGAAGATATGGGATAACAGTGACACTGCAAATACCTGGACGTCTATCCAAAATGGATGACATGACAAGATAACAACTGGACATGGAAGCTGCCAGGGGACCTACAGCAACACTGAATGAGCTGCAGGAATGCCTGCCAAGTACTAGGTGTGCACTATGTGTGACAACAATCTTCTGTATTCCCCATATGTCTACCCTATGGGGTAGGGTTGCTAAATGGAAGCCTTTTCCTACACAGAAAAATGTCCAGGGCTGGACAAGCATTGCCAAACAGTACATCAAGTCTCCAAAAAGCATGTTAGACAGTGTGCCATGGTCTGATGACACCAAGGTTGAACCTGTGGCCCACAATTCCAAGAAGTATGTTTGGCCCAACACAACACTTCGCATTACCAAAAGACCACCATCCCCTGGTGAAGCATGATGGTGGCAGTATCATGTTGTGGGGTTGCTTTTCAAAAGCTGGAACTGGGCCTCTAATCAAGATGGAGGGAATTATGAACAGTTGGCAGATACCAACCATTTTTGTCTCCAAACCTTCATTCATCTGCTAGAAAGCTGAAGATGAAAAGGGATTTTATATGTCAACATGACAATGACCCCAAACATACATCCAAATTGACAAAGGAATGACTTCACCAGATGGAAATTACAGTTTGGGAATGTGCCAGCCAGTGGTCAGACCTACATCCAATAAAAAATTTGTGGGTTGCTCTGAATAGGGCTGTGCACAAGAGATGCCCTCACAAATTGACATACTTGTAGCGCTGTTGCAAGAAAGACTGGGCAACTATTACCAAGTAAAGATGTGCCATGATGATAGACTCCAACCTAAGATGACCAAATACTGTCATTATCTCAACAGATGCTTCCACAATGTATCCGATTAAGGCTGTGCACACTCATGCAACCAGCTTATTGTACTGATTTCAATTTGCATATGTTTCCCCCACAACAGATTATTATGTTTTCAATGGAATTGTACAAGCTATAGGTCACATTAAAGGTGGGAATTGTTTTGAAATTAGTTATTTTGGTGTCATGTTACAATAGCACAAAGACCAGGCATTGTAACGGGGTGTGTACACTTATATATCTACTGTAACTGTATGGACTCAGCAATACCTGGCCTGTAAAACCCATATCTCCCCCAAGGCAGAGTATTCCCCTTTGGTGGACAGCAGCAATACACAAACCACATAATAGGTTGCTATATTGCTATACAGGGCCACATAGGTGCAGACAACTTGGAAGCATGTCCACCTCTATCTGAACAAGCATGTAAGGCCACAGGTGACTCCATGTAAGGCTAGCTATGAGTACAAATCACACATATCCACACTACCAAGGCCAGTCACATATGTGGCCAGTCTCAGAGGCAACAACTCAGTTCACCCTGTACTGGTGTTAAATCACACCTCATGCACACATGTCATGGATATATGCAATCTGCATCAGACAGGTTAGGTGTGAACATCACCCCCCCTGGCCTCCAATCCCTATAGGGAGGTATGCACATCAACCACACCCCTCCCCTCATCAATGGTGAGCAGGTATATATTGCCTAATGAAAGGCAACAACAGCAAGTCTGCATGGGGTCTGATAACATCCCTGTCTGCATCCTACATAAACTCGAGCAAGTGCTTACAGTTCCATCACACACCATAGTCAAACGCAGCCTCAGCAACATTTACACCACAGCCACATGGAAGATGGCCACTGTCATCCCTCTACACAGAAATTAATGTGGAATAGAGGTTTAAGCAATTAACTGCCCATCATTGGGGGGAATATGACATATTAGGGTCAGGAGTGCAATGCAAACTAATATTGTGCTGATAGATTACAGGGTTATGGTGTAGTTGTGAGTGATGGGAACAAATATCCACTGTTGATGTGCAATTTCTGTCCATACTGTTGACAACCGTATGAGGTGCTATGATGTGTTTCACTGTTTATGTCTTCCAGGCGGGATGCAGCATACCAGAAATCCACCTTACAATGCAGCAGAAAGATCTGCGATAATTGACATTATCATCAACTATTATGTCCAGACAATCTTTTTTTGGATTAGGTTCCCCTGCACCCTAGTGGCAGTAGTGTGCAGTTAGAACTTGCCTGATTGAAGATTGCTGGATTTGGGCTCCGTTTTTAGATTTGTATTGGTTAATTGGTTAATTTGTTTAAATCAGTTTGCTCATTTGCTACTGTTATAAAAGAAAAAAAATTACACTTTATGCATCACCGCTTAGCTAGGGTTAAACTATTCCTGGCACCATAAAGTCTGCTCTTTAAATTTTCCTTTAAAACTAGCCAGTTTTTTACTTTTAGCACTCAAATCTGTTTCTTTGAACTCAGCACTTGTTCAGAACTCTTTGTAAGCACTAAATAAGCTACAAATTACTACAGCACTCACCTTTTTTCACTTGTCCAGAGGAAAACAGTTTTTAGTACTTAATAAATAAGCACCTATACAGACATGTCCAAGGGTCAGCTCCCAGTGTTATCTCCTGTCTACCTGATGAATGTGGGCATCTTGAGGCAATGCAGCAATTGCCTCATGTACACAGACAACCCTCTTCTCCTACCACCCAGCACTACAACCTGTGAGAGATGCACTTATATAACTAAACTGGAAGCAAACTCTCTTCACCCAAGACTGGACTAGACAGTCAAGAGGAGAAGGTAAACACTTGCACCACACCACACTCATTACATAAGCCCTCAAAACCTACACTATCAAAACAGACATAGAAACACAAAACATACACCTACATTCGCGGAGGCTCTCAATAAAAATCTGTTCAAGCAACAGAGACCTCCAAAGCAGAAACGCAAGCAACCTCCACCCCCCAACACAACCCAAATCACACACAGCCCAGAAACTCAGTGTGCCACTCAACCATATCCCATAAGACATAACAACATACCCAACACTCTAGTCATAGGGGACTCTATAGTCAGGCACACTGATGTTCCACTCACCAGATTAAACAAGAGAAAGTTACTGTCAGCTGCCTGTCTAGTGCCAGGATCTGCCACATAATGCATGCACTCAAGTCACTCCGCAACAAGTACAAATATGATTCTGTCAATGTCCATGTTGGTGTGAATGACCTGAGATGTACCTCCCTGGACTACATGAAAAGAGACATGGAGGAGCTCTCCGATCTTGCAGCCCAGGCAGGTATGACCCTAGTCCTGAGTAGCATCCTGCCATCACCGTGAATTATACCACAGTAGAAGGACAAAATGATTGACTTCAACAATTGGATAAGCTTCTGGTGTCATTCTAAGGGGATTCAGTATCTGTCTGCCTGAGATGACATGATCAACAGACCATGAAGCTTTGCCAGAGATGGCCTGCACCTGTCATCCTTGGGATTCCAGATACTGGCTAAGGCTCTTGCCATCCCTATAGTGCCTTTTTTAGACAAGGTTCAAATGACAAATTCACCACTGTAACAGGTACAGGCAAGCAAAATCTGAGGGTAATGCTACTCAATGTTAGAAGTTAAACGCCAAAAAATGTATAGTCATACCCTTCGGGAAAAACAAGGTAACCCCAAGGTTATCGGGGGGACCTGGGGGGGGACCCAGAGGCCTTTCTTTTTTTTTTTGACAACACTATAGAGTGGTGGTTAGAAAGACCTTTACATTGCCCACCCTGATGATCATTCAGATTCACATCCAGATCTGTGAGTCTGTTCCCCCCCTGTACTCTTCTTATCAGACCAATGATCGAGTACAATGCCCCATCGGGATGTATCTCACCCGACATCTGGAAACCCCCAAAAAAGGGACTCCAAATAGACTCCACTCAAATCCTCTGCCAAGAAACCAGATTGAATTCAGATTCAGCTCCTTCTCGCAGAGGTGATGGTCAGAGGTGACATGCATGACATACAAGGCCCAATCCGAATTAATGGAATGCTCCACCTCCAAAAAAAAAAAAAACCACCCCAAAAACCACTAGAGCAAGCTAAACCTTAGCGGATATATAATATAAATAGGAGGGATAGGAGGATCACTCAGAGACTCCCTATGCTGCTGTGAAAAAAATCGGTCCATGTGAGAGGCAGAGCACTCGCTGACTCTGTTCAAGAGAAATCTAGACCTGTGGATGGGAGATCGTAGGTTTGTATTTTTTCATATAAGGGGTGGCGTAAGCCACAATAATTTGGGCTAGGCTTATAAATGCCTTAGAGCAGATAGCCTAGTATAAACCTATGAACCTATGAACCTATGAACCTAAGTCTAAACCTCAAAATGCATTCACTCGGGGCACTCCTTAAAATGGAGAACATCAACATCTGAGCAGTGACAGAGACCTGATTCAAGGCTCCAGAGAGCACCCCTGCATTACCAGGCTATAATTCATACCACACCTTTCGGCCACCTAACCTGGACCGAAATGCTAAATGTGGAGGTGTGTCCATATTCATTAAGGACATCCACATCTCCAGGCTAGTTGCTCAGCATAATGCAGCCGAGGTTATCCAAGTGCAACTAACTCTGGGCAAGGCAGCAATCCAAATTGTAACTTGCTAAAGATCCCCCACCATGCCCCAGGATTCCCACTCCTCATTTCTTGATACATTGGAAAATATTAGGGTACAACTCAACACCCTCATAATGGGTGATTTCAACTATCCCACCATTAACTGGGAAAACTACTCATGTACCAACTCTTTTGCTCAAGGTATTCTGGAATTCATAAATTCCAATGCCTTGGATTAACTTATCCATACCCCCACCAGGGGCAGCAATATCCTAGACCTGGTCATTACCAACTTGGGTGACCGGTGTTCCACACCAGAGGCCGATTCCTCATTGGTCAGATCTGACCACAAGCTAATCACTCTAGACATTCACATCCTGCCCCTTCCCCCCATTAGGGAAACCACTGTAAAAAATTTCTCTAAAGCCAACTTCACGCTTCTTAAGACAGAAGTGGCAAACTTCATGTCACCCATGCAGACAGACAATAGAGGTATGACGGCTGAATCCTACACAAATGCAATTTATAAGCACTTACACAAGTGCATGGATCATGCTATCCCTAACAGAACCAAGATGC
Organism: Protopterus annectens; assembly: GCF_019279795.1. Taxonomy (NCBI): domain Eukaryota; kingdom Metazoa; phylum Chordata; order Ceratodontiformes; family Protopteridae; genus Protopterus; species Protopterus annectens. The sequence goes on along the minus strand of NC_056730.1, from coordinate 1,007,759,372 downwards.
TATCCTCCAAAAAAAGGAAGCCAATCTGGTGGTCCCCTGCCATAAACAAACTCTACAACAGAAGAAAGAAACCGTTGCAAAAATGAGTAAAATCCCATGATTGGAGGAACTTCCTCATCAGTCTCAGTAAGTAGCTTAACTCCCTCATAAAATCCTCCAAAGTTTGTTACAAAAACAAAATTGCCACTGATTCTAAAGACAACCACAAAGCATTCTATAGCTATGTCAAGAATCTCAAAGGCAACACTCAGATTTGCTCTGAGTTACAGTACAATAGCACTAAATATACAGAACCAACTGATATTGCCAACATCCTGGTCGATAGGTTCAGTGCTAACTTTACCCCTCTCTTACCCCTAAAGGGCCAGTCTCTATAAATGAAGAATGCAAACTTCCTGTAATCACGGCTGCACATGTAAAAACCACAGTCTCCAAAGCCAAGAACACAGCATCCATGGGACCTGACAACATCCCAGGCTGTGTTCTACATGAACTGGCACCCCACCTAAACACCATATTCAATCATAGCCTCACCTCAGGCTCTGTGCCCACTGAATGGTGCACAGTAATGGTTATCCCACTCCACAAATGGGGAGCCACCACAGACCAAGGAACTACTGCCCCATTAGCCTAATGAGCCTGGTTTTCAAGGCCATTGAACATATCATCATGGAACTTATAAACAAAGACATTGGTAATCTCCAAACTCTGGATCCCACCCAGTTCGGATTTGTAAAAGGCAGATCATGTCTCCTAAACCTGAAAGACCTCTTTGAAGCAGTCACCAAAGCTGTAGATGAGGGTAAGGTGGTTCACACAGCCTATCTAGATCTTGCCTAGGCTTTTGACACCATCCCCCACTCTGGAACTTTCAATAGACTCACTAAACTAGGTATAAATCCCTATGTCATAAGATGTGTTGCCAACTGGCTCACTGACAGAACCCACACTGTGAAAGTAGCAGACTCCAAATCCAACTTCAGACCAGTGACAAGTGGAGTACCACAGGGTTCATTCCTGGGTCCTCTCCTGTTTGTTATCTACTTTTCTGAAGTACAGGCTAACACAGAAGACCTTTGGTTAATGAAGTTCGCAGATGACTGCAAACTAGGAGCCATAACTGAAACTCCTAACGATGTGGACATCCTTCAAAAGGGCCTCACTGAGAAAGATGCCTGGTGTCAAAGCCATGGCCTCAAGCTCAATACCAAAAAGTGCATTGTCATCCTCTTTGGTAAAAATACTGTACCCATGAGCTACCTCATAGGTGGTAGTCTACTTAACACTGAAAGTGCAATAAGAGACCTTGGGACACAAATGGACAGTAGTCTCTCCTTTGATAATCACATTGCCACAGTAGTCAGGAAATCCTTCTACATGGCACACCTCATCACAAACGTTTTTTCATCCAGGAAAAAAAAGAGGTCATTGCTCCCCTCTATTCATCACTCATTAGACCCATTATAGAGTACAACACCCCTTCTGGTATGTACCACAGAGGACATCTACAACAACTGGAAAGGCCACAGAAATACCTCACAAAGAGGATTACCAGCCTCAAAGAGATGCCTTACGCAGACCATCTTAAAAAACTCCAGCTTTACTCTGTCGCATATTGCCTACTCAGAGATGATCTTTTACAAAGCTATGTCAAACCCAGAGCTGTTGGACATGCTTCACTTAAAGAAATCCCAATCCCTCTGAGCTACATGATCTAAGGACCTAAACCTTGTCACCACAATAAACAGAACATGCTGGAGAGATAGATTCCTGCCCCAGAGACTTCCCATACTCTGGAACAAACTACCTATCTATATCAAACAAAGCTCCTCATTAGCACTCTTCAAGACAAATCTTGATGATTGGATAGGAAATAGGAAATTCACCCCGAGGATCAACTTTGGGGCTCTGCTTGACAGGGGCACAGAAAAATAATTTTATTGGATGGCAAAAGCCAGGGTACCTTTTTGGCTAGTCTTATACAGGCGTTAGGGCTAATAGCCTAGTACCTAGCTATGAACCTATGAACCTATGACATCATGTTTGGCCATGTACAAGAACATCTGCAGGAGCAGACCACCCTGTGGAATGACCTAGTCCACAGGGTAAATAATGTTAACCTGCACACTAGAATCTATGAGCAGGTTCAACAGTGTGGTACCAACCTCATACATAATCTCTGGCAGAGGGCTGCTGCCATAGCCAGAGAAGTGACAGCCACAGGTTGGGGCCCAGTCATGCAGGCCCCACTGACACCTAATGGACAGCTCATCATCAGCCTTGGTGCTCCCACTACAGGCACATGTCATCTTGCTGAATTCAGCCTTGTGGATGTGGGTGCTCCCCACACAATGGACGAGGAGTGTGCAGGTTAGTCCATAATGCACATTAGTAGAGTACGTTAGCATACATAGTTGTATCTGTAGAGTATCTACATGCATATGTCAGATAAGACAGTAGTTGTGGATGGGGTTTAGTAATGGACATAAGTGCACATCTATTGTGATGGGCAGCATATGTCATAGTATTTGGGGATGCACTGTTAATGAACAGAAATGCTGGTTCCCCCCTTTACCAAGGCCACATGTGAGTCTGCTGACAGCATCTTTCTCCCACACCTATTTAGCTCCCACTGGTCTACAAGTGGGACTGCAGCCTGTAGCTCGTGAGTATGTCACTGTATTGTTGTGCTTTGCCAATACTCACCTAGCCATATTGCTTGATGTCCATGTTCACTAGTGGTGATCACTAGTGGTGATGTTAACTGTAGTGCATCACAGTGGTCACCGCAAGGCCCTATCTGAAGGGTAATGTAACATTCCTGCAGCATACCTTACAGCCTGTCGGTGCAAGACGTCTGTACAGAGACCAACAAACTGGGGGACAAATGGGCTAATGTAAGGACATGTATGATGCATTAATCCTATACAGTGGATACCAAAGTATACACACCCCTGTCAAGATGCCAAGTGTTTCTGATATATACAATGACAGACCACTATATTACATTCCACACCTTTTCCAACCTGTAATGTGACCATAACATGAATAATCAGCTTGTAAAAACCCAACAATAGGTTAGGCAACTAAATACGGCATATAGAAATCTTACAATATGCTGGATGCATATGTATGTACACACTCCAAATAACACATTGTAGGAGCAGCTTGTGATATACTGACAGCATTCACTCTGCTTGAGTACACACCTGCCATCAAGTACAGAGACTCAATGTAACAACGAATAATGGTCCACTATCGGAGTGTTGTATTCATGACATTTGCTCGGTTGCCTGTACCAGAAGTAGCCATGGCTTGCACACATCTTACAAAGCATCATAGGGATCTCACATTTGAAAGGTATCAGTCAGGAGTAGGGTACAACATCAACACAGCTTTGCATATACCATGGTACACAGTGGAGACAGTCATCACAAAACAGTGCTGTTGAAAAGAAACAGATGTCCTTCCAAAACAATGGAAGTACATGTTGAGTACTGGTCAGGGAGGCTGCCAGGAGACATGCAGCAACAATGAGGGACTTGCAGGACTCTGGCAAGTACTGGTTGCGTAGTACATGTGTCAACACCCACCTGGAGTCTGCATAAGTCTGGCCTATGGGGTCGGGTCAGTAGATAGAAGCATTTACCCATGTCAAACACCATGCAGGGCTGTGTACAAGTAGTGAAACATAACACCAGGTCTCCCAAAGGCATGTGTTGAAATGTGTAATGGTGTAATGAGACCAAAGTTCAAACTTACACCCACTATCCCTAAAGGTACATGTGGTGCTTAAGCAACACCTCACTTCAACTGAAGACCACCATCCACATGTTGAAGTTCACTGATAGCAGTGCCCTGCTTTGGGATTGCTGTTCATTAGCAGGAACTAGGCCTGCAGGCATGGTGGAGGGAATTATGAACAGTTCAAGTAACACTCACATGTGAGCCAAAGCCATCAAGCATCTGCAAGACGGCTGAGGATGGAGAAGGGTTTCAGCTTCCAACATGACAATGACCTAAAGCATACATCCAAAGCTACCTAAGAATGGCTCCATCTGAATACAATCAAGGGTATGCAGTGGGCCAGACAAAGACCAGACTTAACACCAATAATAAACCCCCAGTGTGACCTCCAATGTCTGTGCAAATGAGCTGCCCTTGCCAGCTAACAGAGTTGGGGGACCTTTGCAGGGAAGACTGTTGAAATAATGCCAAGTCAAGATGTGCCATGCTGATACTCCCCTTCCCAGGAGGAGTGACTGCTGTAGTTCACTTAGGTGTTTCAAAAAAGCATTGGTTTAAGGGTGTCCATACCTAGGCAATCACTGTATCGTACACATCTCACTCAGTATATTTCACAACTAATACATTTGTTTGTTTCTTGATTGGATTGCACAGGTTATATGTCACATTTAAGGTGGGTAATGTTTTTGAATGCAGTATTGTGGTCTCATTTTATATGATACAAGAGCCTGCCATGTTAACAATGACATATACACTTATATCCATGTTAAGCTTAGAAGGTTGTTGATGTAACAGGATTTGTTTGAATATACATTCACTGCTGGTGATGAGGTCTGCAAATCAAATGTATATCATTAATTAGTGACATCAGTCCTCATATGATCCCAGTAATGTGTTAGACAAACACATAGGGGTTGTGAGGAACAGAACAAACATATGTGCCAGACAGCTACAAATTCTTTAATGATCTGTACAGTTGTGCGGTATGGTCTACAGTAGTTGCCACTGTGCTATACAGGTGAACAGCAATAATATGTACATGGGTGCAGTGTGTGCTGGGGGAATGGACATCACCTACTAAGAGTACCCATGCATCCCAGAGATGTATATTGTTAGTAACAAGGATTGAGAATGGCTGCAATGCATGATGATGAGGGCTGTGTATCATGCATGTCACATTTTGGTTAATGTAAGGTCTGTGTAATAGCTTTGCGCCACCTCACCTGTAAGTGTCTGTGTGCATGTTTGTTTGCATGCCTGTGTGCATGGCAGCCAACCATAATGCACAGGTATTAATTTACATTTACTGTCTTCCCCTCACAGTTGGCAATAGGGGTCGGGGTCCCTCCCTCTTGGGAACTGATGTCAGTGTCTCCGCAGACTCTGACAATGATGATAGCCATAGTGAGGCACAGGCAGGGTTGTCAGGGGCTTTATATGTGCCATTGGTTGGCATCCTGCTGTTGTCCACCCCATCCCCACACACAGTCACAATGCCCACACATACCCAATCACCTGTGGCCATAGATGATGGGCAGTTGGCAGGTGGTGATATGGGACAGGTAAGTGTGGTGAATATGGCAAGTGTGTCTGTAGACACCAGCAATTCATTCCATACTGTTACATAGCTGTTGCACACAGCACAGGGCTTATAGTTCTGTAGAGTGTGTACAGATACCTCTTTGGTTGATGTAGAAAGTGACCCAGTGTAATGTAGGGTGTGTGTTGGGAGTATAATGGCCTTAAATTCTAATACTTGGCCACCCAGTGGATATATTCCTCACTCAAAAATTCACACACAGGATACTGATCTTGCACACGCGCACACACATACACACACACATTTGCCAGGACTGAGATTCATAGGATCATGTGTTCATAGGTGTGTACCAGGCTAATGGGCATGCACCAATGACAAGCCCAGTCCATGGAAGTAGCCTGGCATCATGAGACCTGACATTTTTTCCCAGTGTGTCTATCAACCATTGCCACTTGAGGGATGGCTACGGTGACAGTTAAATTCCCCATCCACTCATCCAGATTTCTCTTGAAGAGGGCCAGTGAGGTGCTCTGACATCTATGTGACATATATTGCATTACATGTCCACTCGCTGAGTTATGTACCTGTCCCCCAGCATGTTATGTTTATTGTTGTAATGAGGTTGCGGTATCCATGACATGTGGTGCATACAGATCAGAGTTTCACTAGATATGACATTCCTAACACAGCTAGCCACACATGGCATTATCAGTCAAGCATGGATTGCCTGTAAGTAGCCAAGATGTGGCTAAGATTACTTGGTGGTATTGCACTCTGTCCATATAGGACAGTTGTTTGCAGGCTAGGGTCCTATTTGTGAGGTACACTTGCAGCCTCCACAGTTGTTGCAGGTGTATAGTGAGGTACATGGCAAATGGGCATTGTACCTGTTGGTTGGCCTCATGAGGAGAGGGACACTTCTGTGTCTCTGCTCGACAGTGGCACAGGAAAATAACATTCTTGGGTGGTGTAAGCCAGGGAACCTTATTGGTAGGCTTATGTAGGCCCTCTGTTAGATAGCCTAGCACTTACCTATGAACCTAAGTAGAGGGAGACATTTGCCTCTTCCCTACTGGATGACACACCCTTACTTATGAGATGTGCCACATAGAAGTTATTTCTGTGCACAGTATCAATGTGGTGGCCATAAGAGAGGTCACTGTCAGCCTGTGTTCCCAGGCCTGTTATAAGGAATTAGTGGACTATCAGCAATGTGTTAATTCATGGTAAACACATTGATTCCACATGGGATTGCAATACATTTCTTTCCATTCAGTCTAAGGCCAGTGTTCTGACAACAGTCAGATGTCTCAGTGTGGCCTTTATACAAGATGTCAGCATGATATGGGGATGTACACATAGCACCCACCTTGCAATTGTCTGTGAACATTGTCAGCCAGGGTTCCTTTGTGTTGATCTTGATGTCAGAGGCATATATGACAACCATAAGGGGACCTATGACCAGACCCTGTGGTACTCCACTCCTGACTGGTTGGCAGTCTGACATGGAGTCTGCTACCTTTACACTGTGGGTCCCATACATGAACCAGTTTGCAACCCACCAAGTGACATAGAGGTTGATGCCTAGATGGCTGTGTTTTTTATGATTCCTGTGTGGGGAATGGTATCACAGGATTAGAAGACCCGTCTATCTTGTTTTTGTGTCCATACTGTTACATAGTTATTTCATATGGCACACAGCTTATAGGGCAGCAAAGTGACCACATCTACCATTACAGTGGTTGACAACAGTGGGTCCTGAAAAGTGGACATTTGGATGTGTACTGGGTGCAAACAACACACAACAGTATTGAGATTAGAACTCCTAACTATCTATGTCTACTATAGTGTTACACATTTATCAGACGTGCCACTTCACCTAGTTCAAAGGTACTTCTAAGGTGAATGTCATCAACAGGACTACTAAATTAGGGTGAGGGGCAGTGTAAAGGGTGGCACATGACTCAAAATGGTATAACCCACACAGTATATGATTCGCACACAAACAGTTGTCAGTACTGGGATTAGAACTCCTACCTCTTTGATTATTTTTACTATAGTGTTACACAGTTATCAGATGCACCATGGAGCTTATACATTTTCACTTCATCCAAATGTACTTCTAAGGTGAATGACATCAACAGGACTACTAAATTGGGGTGAGGGGAAGTCTAAAGGATGGTACACAACTCAAAGTGGCATAACCCACACAGTATATGATTCAAACACACACACACACACACACACACACACACACACTTGCCAGTATTAAGATTAGAACCCCTGCCTGTCTAGTTATTTGCACTATGGTGTTACACAGTTACTGCATGCACTACAGAGCTTACTGGAGTAGTAACTGGACAAAGATGCTAATAACTGCACAGCTGGGGTAAAGTATTACAGGTTGCAGAAAGTCTGCCTTCAGTTTTTCCCTTACATCTTGCTAGTTTTTTCTGTCTTGCACTTCAAATAGCATAATAGCTTTGCACTTTTACAGGTTATTGTATCAGTAAGTGTAGCACATCTGGGAGCCATCAGCAGAACTCATTCCTCACAGAATTAGCCCCAGTACTTAGTAGTTATGACAACCCCTCCTGGCATGATTGAAGTGCAGTTTTATGTGCTTTTGCCCATTAACTTGATGCACTTGTCCATCCTGGGGCACTGTTGCAACTGCCTCATGTACACAGACAACCCTCTCTTCTAAACTCCAAACACTCAGACTTGTGAGAGTTACCCCTATATCACCAAATGTGGAAATATGCACTCTCCAGTGAAGACTGCACTAGCTGGTCAATAGGATAAGGTCAACACCTGCACCACACCATATGGAACACATAGCTCAACACTGCACCCACTATGACAGCCCTGACATACACTGAAAAACCATATGAGAGTAAGGCCCTGCATATAGCCTATCTTGATCTGGCCAAGGCTTTTGATAACATTCCTCAGTCAGACATTATTGCTAATACCACCAAACTAAGCATCAACCCCTATATCAGTAGGTGGGTTGCAAATTGGTTCACAGAACACAGAGTGTGACAGTGGCAAAATCCAAGTCAGACTGGCAAGCAGTCACAAGTGGAGTCGCACAGGGATAAGTAGTGGGTAGTGTCCTGTCTAGCATCTAGTTCTCAGGAGTTCAGCCCAACATAGAGGGACTCTGGCTGACCAAGTTCACAGAGGACTGCAATCTGGGAGCTATCATTAACTCCACATGTGATGCAAACATCCTACAGAAAGGCCTCACTGAGACCAATGCATGGCATTGAAACCATGGCCAGAATCTTACCACCACAAAATGCATCATCATCATCCCCTTTGGTAAAACACTCAGTTCCCAGTAAATACCACATCGATGGGAGCCCAATGAACACTGCAGGCATTAAAAGAGATCTGGGGACACAGGCTGACAGCAACTTCTCCTTAAACCACCACATTGCCACTGTGGTCAGGAAGTCATTCTATGTGGCACATTGCATTACAAAGGGTTTTGCATCCAGGAAGACAGAGGTAATGATCTCTGACTACTGTTCCCTCATTAGACCACTCATCAGGTATTCTGGCCCATTTGCCATGTACCTCAGTAGACACCTGCAACAGCTGGAGAGGCCACAGAAGCATCTCACAAAGAGGTTCCTTGGCATTAAACACACATCCTACACAGACAGACTCAGAAGACTCCAACTATTTTTTGTGTCATATCACCTAGTTAGAGGCCATCTGTGCTTGACTTACAAAGCAATGCCTGACCCAGCTGTTTTACACATGCTACATATAAAGACATCCAAATCCCTCCATACCACACACTGCAGAGACTTCTACCTCATTACCACAATCACCACAACATGTTGGTGGGACAGGTCCCTCACAAAGAGACTGCACATGTCCTGAAATACACTTCCCATGCATGTCATGCAGAGCACCTAACTGACCCTGTTTCAGAGAAATCTTGATAAGTGGATGGGTAATAGTTCACCCCCAGGATCACTGCAGTGGCTCTACTTTATACAGGCACTGGGAAGTAACATCTGGTGCCACAATGGCAGGGCCCTTCTATGTGCTTGGCTTGTAAAGGCTCCTGGGTTTATTGACCTACTAAACAATTATGAACCTATAAGAGGAATTACATCAGCAGGACGGATAAAGTAAGGCAGTGGGTGTTAAAGTTATACACACACACACACACACACACACACACACACACACACACACACACACACACACGCATGCGCGCACACACACACACACACACACACACACACACTTGCCAGATGTGAGAGTAGAACCCTACCTAGCTAGTTATTTGTACCATAGTGGTTACACAGTTATTGCACATTCCAAAGAGCTTAGCGGGTTGAGGACTGACAAAAGTGACTTCTAAGGTGAGTGATATCTGCAGGACTGCTAAACTGGGAAAGGGGAAGCATACTGAGCTGGAATGGACCCAAAAGCTTTACCTTGTAAACAAACACACCGTTTGACATTTGCCAGGACTGAGATTAGAACTCCTCCCTAACTAATTATTTGTACTATAGTGTTACACATTTATCACACACACCACAGAGCTTATGGGGCTGAGGCCTGATGAAAGGGACTTCTAAGTTGAGTGATATCTGCAGGACTGCTAAAGTGGGAATGGGGAAGTATACTGGGTTGGAATGGACCCAAAAGCTTTAAGTTGAAAACACTCACACAGTTTGACATTTGCTAGGACTAAGATTAGAACTCCTACCTAGCTCGTTATTTGTACTATAGTGTTACGTTATTGCACATGTCACAGAGCTTATAGGGCTGAAGCTTGATGGAAGGGACTTCTAAGGTGAGTGATATCTGCAGGACTGCTAAAGTGGGAAAAGGGAAGTATACTGGGTTGGAATGTACACAAAATCTTTAACTTGTAAACACACACACCCACCCACTTATATTGACATTTGCCATGACTGAGATTAGAACTCCTACCTGACTAGTTATTTGTACTATAGTGTTACACAGTTATCGCACACATCACAGAGCCAATGCCTGATGAAAGGGACTTCTATGGTAACAGACATCTTCAGGACTGCTAATGTTGGGCAATGGGAAGTGCACTGGGTGTGGAAAAGGCCTGTTAATTCCTAGATCCTATTGACATTTCTCTAAGTGTATGAACATGCCCAGTGTGACCTTCTATAGTACATGTGGGACTCCATTCCAGGAAATGTTGTACTCCAGTCCAATTTTTGTGCTATAGCCATACCTCCCAACCTGCTGGTGCAGGATATCTGATGACAGCCTATCAAAATGGGGGGACAATGGGCCATACAGTGATTGTGACTATTTCTCTCAGTAATGTATGGGTTGTTAGGGTTACAGGGTGTATTTTAGCAGACATCTGACATATATGCTGTTTGACACTGTCATATATTGTTTAGTACCTCATGACATACCTCCTCAGATCATCACAGTGATTTACCAGAGGAATAAAGTGTGGATGATGCACACACCACAATTATGGGCCAAACGCTATGCATTCTTGCACAATCCAGCTGTTGAGAGGTGTGCCTACAAGCAATTGGCTGCTGGCACTGTGGAAACAGTCCAGCACCTTGGTGATATATTACAATGGTGGAATCTCTGTGCATTTTTGTTCTGGCCTGGTCTTATTTCCAGTCCACATTTGGGTAATATAAGTTAGACAGGATCAGGGTGACAGGCAGACTCCAGATAGGTTTGTAGTGGATAAGATATGGAGCGGGGTGTCCTAGATCAGATATGTTTGCCTATAGCTACCAGTGCTTTGCATAGGATTCTGCTCAAAGGTTGATTGCACTTGGAGGGTCTTGTGTGTGTGAGACTGTTTGACCAGCCTGGAGGTGTGTATTTGTTTCACATATATGTATGGCCCACCTCATTTCACTTGGTTGGTCACATTTTGGGGTCAGGATATTGCATAGGATGAGTGATCAGGGAAGGATGTATTACTCCCCATGGCTGTGGGCCAGGGTTCTGTGGATGCAGACATGTCACCATCTTCCAGGATTAGGACAGCCTGCAATGAGTGCATTTCCATGTTTAGACTCCTAGCCCTGCCTGTTGACTATATAGAGTATTACAGAATGTCCACATTCATGACTCATATATCTTGTTGGTTATGCAAATGAGTGTGGTTTTTAAGGAAAAGTGTTTTGCAAGTCACTCAGGGTTGAAGTCAGATATTACTGACATTTGACATTGCAGTTTCTGACTTTGTACCCATCAGACATTCCATGCTACTGCAATCATTCCTTCAACTTTATTATATTATTAGAGCAGTATTTCAAAAATGTCCTTCTCTTTGGACCTTTTTCAACCCCATATTCATGGCTTTGGCCAGATTTCTGTCTCTCTGACACTGGCAGGTTTTCTTCTAGCTTTTAGCAGCATGGCCTTTCTTTGTCTTTTTTAGATTGTGTTATGTTGCTGTTATGGACCCCATGACACTCCCTAACAGGGCACTGTGGCTGAGGCATGGGCATTTGCCACAGGGCTGTAGGCCAGGTGTGACAGATGCAGGCCATCTGTAGCAAAGCAGTGCATTCTGATATGTTCCCAGGCTGCCAGCAGTGGACAACCCTGAGATAGCACCAGTATGTTGACTGTGGGTGTTACTGAACATTGTTTTCTGTTTGTGTTGAGCCATCACTCTAGTTGACAGCTAGATGATGCTTAAGGCTAGGGACATGTTACTGCATTTCTATGGGGACTATGGGGGGGTGACACATCTGTACACAATACACATTTGAAGAGACTGTGCTGATATTTGCTTAACATTTTGGTCCCATTTAGCATAGTGGTGTGCCCTATCTTTTAGACTACAGGCATAACAGTATCGACTACAGGTCAGATTGTTCTGGCATAGACATTTTAGTTTCAGACTTCTTACCTTTTAAAGCCATACTTCCCCTGCCAGACCTGCTGTGATATCACTGTGTAAAAGTCTGTGGGTAGGGATTTCATGGATGTCGCTATGTGGGGACCTTTGCCAGGCATTTCTGTATGGTTTTCTACAGCTGATCTGCTGGGTGAGGCTGGGGTTGGGTATGGGACCCCCACTTTGACATATATTTATGTGACCTATGCCCCCCCAGTTATGTGGCTCACCACATATACTGCAGTATTATTTATCAACTAGGGTGGTACTGCATGGTGTGGGTAGGCCAGCACTGGGAATACATTTCCTGTTGTCTCACAGAGCTGTCAGTTGTCTGCTGCTATCCCAGTAAGCCATCCAATTCTCTTGCATGCTTGAATCAATACCATAGATATGCTATCAGAACATTCCACTCCATTCATTCATTTTGTTAAGTAGACTGACTTACTTTGTGCCTGAGGCTGTTGTGAGGATGGTGCTTGAGGGCTGACTATGTTGGATGCACACAGTACACTGCCTATACATGGTAGGGTATAGGTGGTGTGTTGGTTGGCATCCATTTTACTGTGTGTGTGAGTCAGAGAGAGAGAGAGAGAAATCAGTCCCTTGGGTCCTACAGTGTCAGTGTATGTGCCATGTGTTGCCTCTTTGCCAAGGACAGGGCATACTGGGCATGCCTCCATCTGCCTACAGGGGCAGGCTCAGAATGTTCCTCCTCCGAGTCCCTCTGTGCCTGTGGTGACCTTGGCAATAGTGTGGGCGCTGTGTGGCCCTTCCCCATTTTGTTCCTGCTGTAGCTGTTTCCACAGGATCATATTGTGTAGCATGGTACATACTATGAACATGTGTGCACATGTGGCTGGAGAGTATTGCAAGGCTCCAGCAGATATGTCAAGGCAGCAGAACAGTGAATTGAGCATCCCAAACACATACTCAATAATGACCCTGGTTTGTGCATGTGCCTCATTATGGCATTCTTGTGTGCATGTGTGTGCATTTCTGATGGGTGTCATCATCCACGGCTCCAGTGTGTAGCCAGCATCCCCCACCAGATGCCCATATGGGATGTTCCCACTGGCAAATGCACAGTACAGCTGTGATGATTGCCAGATGTGGGAGTTGTGATAGGTTCCAGGGCTGCCAGCATGCACATTGATGAGAATGCCCTGGGCATCAGACACAACCTGGCAGTTGATGGAGTGGAACCTCTTACGGTTTGGGTAGACCCTACCCTGGTCAATGGGTGGTGCTTTGATGTGTCTGTTCATGCAGTCTATGACACCCAGTACCTCCGGGTATTCTGCTACATGGTGGAAGAGACACATATTGCTGGACCTCTCCTCACGGGTGTTGGGGAAGTAAATGTGCTCAGTGGCATGCAGTCACATGGCATCCAGGAAATGGTGGAGTATCCTGGACGCAGATGCCTGTGAGACCCACATGGTATCTCCAGTTGGTCTTTGAAAACTACCTCTAGCTAGTATTCTTAAGGCTACACATACCTTGGTATCCACTGGGATGGGTTCCCCTCTTGGTTCTGAGGCAAGGCCGGCACAGCTCAACAAGCTTGTGAAGTATGTCACTGTCCACCCTGTAGTGCTCTACTATCTCCAGATCATGTAGCCCCTGGTAGGTTACCTTGGGTCTGAACACTCTTCTGCTCCTCCTTGGCCTGAGCTGGTTGTCAGCATTATCCTCCTTACCACCCTCAGTCTCTAGCACATACTGATGGATCAAAACAACAGCAGCCCCTAACATGTTTTGTTAGTTTTGCAATTTAAAATTCCCCCGAATGTGTACACCAGTGGTGTAGAGTTTGTGGGAAAAACTAGACTGAAAGGTGTTTGCATAGTTTATTGTAGTGTGTTGGGCTGCTCCCTGTGTAATTTCCTCCCTGTTTATGCCCTGATGCATGCTGCACATTCCAGGTTCTCAAATGTAAACAGTCCTGCTATCCTTTGTATTTTTTTTTGTTTTTGTTTTTGTTTAGGTCTGATGCATGCCACACACACCTGTTTAGCTAAAGTAAACACTTTTAAGCAAAAATGACCCTCCCTGGACACAAACACGCTCTGTATTTCATGGAATAGGAAAATACAGCCACAGACACACACCCTTCCTTAGCTGTGTAAGGGCAAACACAGGCCACTGAGCTCCAGTGTGCTTACAGCAAGCATGACACACACCCTTTTCAGGTTAGCTTCTCCTCCTGTCCACACCATGGTGTTAGAGTACCCACACTGTTGGGTGCAGTCTGACACTTAGAAGAAATGTGTGATTTAGTATAAATCCCCTCATTTGCATACACCACTGCCTTACTCCTGAGTTACTACACTTACACTGAGCCTTTCTCCTTAGCAACCACTATCCCCTGGTATTGTTTTCATTCTGCATGCCATTGACTATAATGGCAAAATGCAGATTTCTGTAAAAATTGCTTTTTCCCCTTCCTTTCTTATTTTCATCACGATCCCGTTTGAGTGCTGCTGCCCTATGCTTATACAGCCGAGATCGGCCAAAAAAAAAACTTTTATTTTAGAAAATGTAAACAATTTTTCATGCCAATGGGCATATATTTGGCCATTGGAATGCCTAATGAATGAAATACATGCTTAATTTGAGGCTGTCATGCCTCCATTTTCTTATTTGCAGAAATGTATTCAGCTAGTAGCTGAATACATTTCTGCAGGTTACACTATTCCTGCAATGACACCTGCCTGCTTGCTGAATTGCTATTTCACCTCATTTGCATGGTTTTCACCAGCAAATGAGGTAATTAGCATAAGGCAGTGGTGTCCATGCAGGAATAGTGTAGGAGCACTTGTGCACGTCCTGGGAGCCCTTTGCTGAATCGCTCGGCGGACATATTGCGTGCAGCAGCTCCTGCACTATTCCTGCACGTTGTGCAGTGCTTAATGAATCCCGGGGTTAGAAACTGTCTTTGAATACAGCAGTGAACTAAGTGACCAAAGATGAATTAATCTAATGAATAAATGTCATTGTGACAGAGCCATTGTTTGTACCCTGATCCTACAGTCACTGTATTTCTGATGGTCTCTCACTGCAGTTACTTCATTCTTGCAATACAAGCCTGATTCCGCCCAATGGCTAAGCCTATTAGCTAGCCTCATACTGTATGTGTGGTGTTAATATATCTTACTTGATGTTATTATGTGTTACTTTATTTCTGTCAGACAGATGTTCCCTTATTAACAACAGTAAATGATGACTATGATAATTGTATCTCATTGGTCATCTTACCTCTGCACATGCTAGCTTATATCTACCACAAGAAATGAAGTCCATCACTTGCATCCCAGACTAAATATCCACAGTAGGACAACTTAGCTTGTAGTGCTTTTGTTACCCAAGGCAAATATTTTACTTGTCTCAAAGTGACCTCCTACTTGCAATGTACTAAAGGCAAGAAACCTTTGATCACCCATTTTTTTTCTGCAACTAGATTATGATACAGTAAACCGAGAATGCCTAAATGTAATCCCAAAAATGACCAGCCTACTCACAGCCACAAACACGAACTGTGCAGAAAAGTCATAGAAACAAGCAGATGAGAAAATATACATCATGCTGCCAAAGTATCCAGAAGTATGTTTTACCTGGTACTGGGGTGTGTGACTTATTTATGATTTATGCTTACATCAGGTTATGCTCACTCCTACAAAAAGAAATAATATTGGCCCAGCTACATGGCATAGAATGATACCACTCTAGAGCCCAGAAAAGCAGAATTTTAGTAGCAATTGGAACATGATGTTCAGGCTTCTAGGACAAGGAGATTATCTGTTCTTACTTGCTGATTGATGAAAGGAGGTGAGCAGATCACGACCAACTTTCATACATAACTGGATAATGGGCAGTTTTAGCTGGATCGCACAGACTGAAATGAAGAGGTTAATGGCCATCAGGCAGGAAGGCAAAATGAATATAGATATATAGATACATACATCCATCCATCCATCCATACATATATACATACAGGTAGACATACACATAGCTGCAAACACACACACACACACACACACACACACACACACACACACACACACATATATATATATATATATATATATATATATATATATATAGACAGATATAGATACAGATACAGAAAGAGAGAGAGAAAAAAGCAAATACATAAGGGTAGCAATATTTATGTTATGAAGTGATGCTTTACCAAAGTATGTTTGTAAACGTTTGACAGACAAGCTATATGTAGCAAAGATGGGTGGATGAACCAGACACTAAGGCTCAAAGACTCTCATCTTAGTTTTCTAATGTATATAATGGCTTCCTAAATATAAACACAACAGAATCAACATAAATTATTTTTTTAGCAGGAAATACTTCATGTTCTATGCCAAGTGAATCTCCCTGATAATATGCTGTTATGTTTAAGTGGTTAGATTACAAACAGCAAATGAGATTCAACTTGCAGTGGGGAATACGATTTCCAAGTATTTTATCTATATACTCTGCCACACCACACAACACTCTTTACTACACAAAACCTTCTGAGTCACTTATGAGTAGGGCAATGAGTTCACCTGCCATTTGGATCTTATCAAGTTAATTCTAAATAAATTAAGCATTAGAAGCAGTGCATACTGTTATAAATGCATGACAATACAAGAAACTGTTGGTATATAGAATTATTTGTTTTACAAGGTGCTACGAGAGTACCAAGTTAAAATATTCCGGTGGGAAGGTAGCATTTGTGAACATTCAGTAACACACTTTTAAAGCTTAACATTCTGTATAGAGGACTATAATTGGGTCTCTGATCATAACCAGTTTACGTGTTTGAGACATGGATGCCAAAAACTTCACTGCAAGAGTGAATGTTATAACTAGTGATCCAATCACAATTCTTTGCAGCACATGCAGTTTTATCTTCTTCATGTACTTCTAGTTACAAAAAAAGTGTAAGAGGAAGAAGTGTTTTACTGACTTCAAAAACAACAAAGCACTTAGCACTACCAAACAGGCAGCAAAGCATTTAACACTATCAAGCAGGTAGAGAAGCATGCCTCTTAACTTCTTTGCTTAAGAATTCTCAAAAAGGACCAAAGGATCAAAAATCAAGGGTAAGTTTTAAATATTGCTCTAATTCATTTAAAAACATAACAAAACAACAGGTTTTCCTCAATATACACTTTTGGTACAATAAGAAATATGAATAATTTTTTTTTTACTATTGATTGTGTCCTCATTTACCAGAAAATGAAAAATGTTTTGAGGGACAGGACAAAAATATAAAGCAAAATCTGGGACAGTTGAGAGGCATAGACAGCAAGTAGAAATGAAGTGCTCCTTGGTAGAACTAATGGCTTTAAAAGCTGGTAGACACTTCATTCTGCCACACTTTCTGTCGGCAAGTAAGACAGAGTAAAGTTCTAATAGCATTTAAAAAGCTGTTTTAATTTCTGTTGCTGCTTCTCTTGGCTGATCAGCACTGTCAGCTGTTAGCATCTAATGTGTGACCCAAACTTAACAGTACGAAGGTATCCTTAACAGGCTTTTGCTAAGCACCCATAAATGAGGTTTAGCAACAAACCACTTTGTCCAGGGACATCTTCATTTGGGGGTTAGACAAATATATTAGTGAAAGGTAAGAGGGAGTGGGATGAAAGGATTAAATGGAAGGAGGGTTGATTGAGAGGAAATGAGGTAAGGTGTGGGGAGGGGTTTATGGGGCTTAGGTTGAATCAACTGGGTAAGGAATCACATTTTGCCGTGAACTTGCTGCAGAGCAGGATTATGTCCCAGACGACCTGTAGGAACTTTGGTGGACAGGTAGTCCTTGGGTCATTAGTGATAGGAAGAAGGAGGTGAGTAAGGTGGGATAATATTTTCTCTTGTGTAACAATGGGTTTTGACTATACTGAGTCATAATGAGATATTACTACATTGGAGTTTACAATTTGCTACAGTTAAGTTGCCAAGGGGTGGGGAATCATGGTGTAGGCTAAAAAATAAAAGTTTGAATTCAATTTAAACATTACTATGTTGTACTTATAGGTTTAAAGGAGGAGGTGAACTGCTCAAATGTAAGGGTTTAAATAGGCTGTTATTATTGAAAATCACTCCATTTTCATGCCTAAGCAATTTTTTTTGTGTATTTCTCCATATAATGATGGTGGGCGGACGATGATGCAAGTGAAAAAGGGTGGTTAAAAGAAAGATATTGGTGCCATTCTTCTCAAGGGTTCAGATTTTCTCAGGATGTCATGTCTGGAATTTTGCCTCCTAGTGTGGATTTCTGGCAGATTAGCGGCAAATCATTGGAGAGTCAGGTTAGAGGATTGTGGCAGGCATTTGGGTTGAGGCTCCTGTTCCTTCATAGAATTCATGCTGTGCAAGGCCTGTTGTTCCATCCCTGGGTTTACTACATCTGACTATATTCAACTGGGCAGTAGGTCTCATGGTAATGTGTTTTCGCTGGCCACGAGGCACCTGTGAATACTGTCAAGGGGAGGCTGAACTGACAACATGTGTTTTATGTAAAAAAAAATGCACGTCTGTTGTTGGGGGTACCGGCTTCAGCTTGTGGTAATCTGGTGGTTAGGGGATGTGTACTCTTATAGTTGCAAGAAGCATCTATTGAGGGTTATTAACAGTTCTCCTAAACACATGGTACCAACAGGGTTAGTTTAACAATTGCTTAGTTCCCCTCCCTCGACAAGACAGGGAAACAGGCTTGTTTTAGCATCATGGCTCCCAGTGAAGGGAAGGTTGTCATCCCCGTATAGTTGATGTGATGGTGAAATAGTGAGGAATATTACAATGTAAAGCTCAAAAACTCACTTAAGTGTCTTTGGCCATGTTTGCTGTCAGTTGCACATAGCTTCATTCACTTATTGTGATTCCCTCCTCTGCAAGAAAAAAAGAAATTGGTTTTCTAGCATTTTGATGGTGAAGCGTTCATCGCTGAAGTTTGGAAATAATGTCACACACTTGGTTCAGACTTTATGCCATTAAAAAACAAAAGTGTTTCCGGGTTGTTTGCTGAGTTGCTTGAGAGGAGGCTATAAGCTGCATGCAGTGTGTGGTGCTGTGTGTGATCAGTGTCAGGATGAATTCACCCTGTTGGTCGCATTTTAGTGGCCTATGGGATTTTCGTGTTGGGTTCTTCAGGTGGTGTTGGGTCCAAGAACATCCTTGGGGGAAAATGTTGATGGTTTTAATGTAGCAAAGGTGGCATGGGGGTGTTGGGTTGTTCTTGTCAGGTGGAGTGCAGGTTTTCACTTGCTAGGACATGCAACTAGTGATGATCGGGTGCTGAGCATGCGCATTGAGTGGTGGCAGTGTTGAGAAGGGTTTGGGAGTGTACCTCTCAACTGAGTGGGTTTCACACTCCAAATCAGGGGAGTAGAAACAAGGAAATGAAAGTCATTAAATAATTCAATACATTTTGTTCAGGCTTCATACCTTTCAGACAAATGCAGGTTAAGGTAAATCTGTTATTCTAGCAAGGCTTACTTTTATCAAAGTTATATTTAAATCTGTCCCTATTTTGGACCTTTGCCCCCTGATTTTGACAGAGAAAGGAAATGCTGCAAGGGGCATATGAAACTCTTGAATTTCTCCACAGAAGGTGTAATACTAAACTTGGAAAAAGAACATAGTCATTTATGGAACTTGTTCTTGGGTATAAGGTATTTTCCAGCAATGTTGTATGTGAATATGGGCAGGATTTAGCAACATGCTGATGTGGCTTGGAATTGTAAATATTTTCTTTTGATAATATTCTGGGAAGGGTAATTCTTCTTTATCATACATTTACTACTGCATTGTTTGTACATTTATACATAATAAGTGACCATTGCCTGACATATATACTCAGACACAAGATTAATTACCGTCAACAACCCACATACAGAACTATAAGAAGCAACAAAAGCTTTGATCCTCTAAAATTTAACAGTGAAATAAAGGCATGCAACTGGTCTGCCCTAAAATGGCTCCCACTAGATGAAGCAGTCTCTTACTTCAATGACAAATTCTTCACTATCCTTAACCTCCATGCCCCTAGTCGGACTAGTAGAACCAAGCTCAACACTGCACCTTGGCTCACCAAAGAAACTAGGGACAAAATTACATAAAGAAATAAAGCATGGGCCACCTACCGCACAACTAAAACCCAACCTGACCAACGCCTATTTAGGCAACTAAGAAATGAGGCAAAAAAATCCATAACAGTAGATAAAAAAAAACATACTTGAGGGTGGAAAACAAGTCACACATCTCTCAAACAAGTTGGGTACACATAAATGTGGAAGCTGTCATTATTGTGTCAACATCAATGAAGGTGAAAAAATATATTTGAAAAGTAGAGGCAAAATTATCACCACTAAAGGATTTGCAAATTGCAATACTTGTGGTTTGGTATACACGGTGACCTGTGAGGCATGTGATTCCTTTTATACAGGGAAAACCGAGAGAAGGCTGAGACAAAGGGTGTATGAGCACCTATATGACTTAAGGAAGGAAAACACTAACAACACTTTATTTAAACACACTTTAACACGTAAATCTGCAAAATTCCTATTCTTCGTCATAGAGGTATTACCCCCCGATCCCAGGGGTGGTCCTTGGGAGGCCTCTTTAGAATGCAGAGAGTTATTTTGGCAATTAATGCTTGAGGTTAGCAGTCACCCAGGTTTAAATCAAATGATGTCTCTAAAACCTGTATTAAAGTTGAGATCAGCCAAGTTATAACCACTCACCCATATATCAGTTGTACTTATATATATATATATATATATATATATATATATTTTTTTTTATACACATTTTAATATTTTTCATACATACATTTTTATATGTTTTTCAAACATTTTGCACACAGGTACATTTTTTATGTATTTTTTAAGTATTAATTTAAATGTTTTTTAGAGCATACAATATTTATATATATTTTTACTATGTATTCCTGCCTGTAAAGTTTTTGTTTCACCACTAGATGGTGATATTGTTTCTTTAACTTTGTTAAGAAATCTTTAATTTCAACAACAAGAATGTATTAACATTTTAATTAGTTAGGAGACACCACTGGTAGATTCAAATAACATCTGACATAAATTTAGCACACTGAGCACTGTTTAGCTTTTCTGATGAAGTGCATGTAGACGACAACGTGCTGAGAACTGTAGCAGTGTTATTGTTTTCGTTTCTGTTCTGTGAGGTTTGTTTGTGGAATGAAAATAAACATCTCTTGCTGATCTGCTGTGCCTGTCTTTTGAGTTTACAGGCATGACATATGGTCGGCTTTTGGTATGATTAAGTTGGCGGTTTGGGTTTGTCGCTGCTGAAGTGGGGTGGTTATACTGTTTTGGTTGTTGTCAAGGGCACAGGTGGAGTAGTTTGAATTTGGGTTGGGTGAACCCATGCCTTGGTCTGTTCTTTGTGGGGCTGTGACTGGTGCATATTCATCCATGCAGGTGTTTGGCATTTATGCTGGTGTGGCTAGTAGTATGTTTTGAGTTTGTGGGGTCAGTGCTTCAGTTGTCCTTGTGTGGTGGTGTTTCAGGACCCTGATCTTGCTTTCTGTTTAGTCGAGATTGCATCTGCTTTCCCCCTTGGTGGTGGTGTTTTGGGGGAAGCAGAGTTTGCCATGATTGTGGCTTGTTGGGGGAAGATGGAGAGAATGCACGTATTCCACGGGTTGTGAGCTGATCGGGAATCATGTTTGTCAGTCGGACATATGTGTGTTGTGGCCTTTATGGCTGTGGGAGGAGGGGGTGATGACAGTTTAGGTTTTCAACTGTCCAGGTTTTCAGCAGAAAGACTGACAAGGCCATTTGCATACATTATCTATTTCAGGATGTGGCATATACCCTAACAGCATAAGTAGTAGACATTTGAATAAAATGTGTAGTTTTAGTTGGATATAGCATTCCATGGTTTTATTCTAGATGTCTGGACAAATTTTAACAAAGTAATGAAGTGGTTAATGCAACGGGTGTTCAACCTGTCTTTATTTATAAAGTCTAATGGTTTAAAAATACTTTTATATAAGGAAGATACATTACAGTCCAGAGTTAAAACTGACAAGCCTAACATCACACTGAAATGTGGTAGTTGTCATATCCGATATTCTATTAATGAAGATTTGTCAGTCTTGGGCATATTAATAAGAGTATTCTAATTAATGGACATTTAGAAATGGAGAGAAGAAAGGGACAAGGGAAGTACAACAAAAAAAAAGGTTTGGGTCTTTGCCTCACGGTTATTTATCACTTTGTCTAGTTTTCCTTTAGGGGGGGTGAGAGGTGGTGCTCACATGTTAGTCTTTGCTATGGAGGCCTGTGACCAGACAGCTAGTTTGAAGTTGGAGGTAAGAGAAGTGGTAATGTGATTGCATATGTCATTGAGACAAAAGGTGAGCTTCCCATACTTAATTAGGGATCAAGCGCTTCTTCCTTTTCCCACCACTTTTTAAGCACAACTAATTTTCACATTGTCTCTGCAAGGGTAATGTCAGGAGGGTAAGGTTGGTGGAGCATTCTCCATTAACACGGATGTGGTTACTGGCTCTATAACTTGTGTAATTAGAAGTATGGTGAAGTTAAGAATTTTCTTTACCGATTCTTCTCTTAAGGGGATAGGGAGGGTACATACAAAACTTATTGGAGAAGCTGGCCGAGAGTTGGGGAGGTAGATGAAGGGAGCTGGTTGTGTCAGAATGTTTTGTGACTTGCATCTCATTTTGTTTGCAGATGGCAGTGCTGTGATGAGTCTTTCACCAGTTAGAGTATTATGCAATATGGTTACAGAAGGTGCAGTGCAGAGATCGTATCAGCTGATGGTGTAAAGGATTTGGTCTTACCAGATGGGGCAGCAGAGAAAGACAGCCAGGAAGAGGGTTTGAAACGTGACTGTGCCTATTGCAGTTGATGTCCTAGTTGCTAGAGTGGTGCACAAAGAAGTCTGAGTGGAGGAGTGCAAACTGAGCAATAGTCTCTAAAATTTAACAGGAAACAAAGGCCCAAGTTCCTGCTTTGGGTCTAATGCATTTCCAAAATTGAATCCATAATAGCACATATATGCATTACCAATCACTCCTTTCCTTACGCTGCTGTTGGAGTTCCTGGACATTGGAGGAAAGACATTGAGGTCGCAAGTAATGCTGTGATTTCAAGGCTCATTTAGGCAAATAAGAGTTGTGCAGTCTGGGATTACTGTGGCGACAAGTGTGCTTGAGGTAGGTTAGGAGGATGGTAAAACTTGTGTTTAGTTTACATTAAGGGGATTTAGGGTTGAACATAGGTGGGATAGAGGTGCCACAGATGAAGGGGTTTGGGATAATGGTTAATTAAGTGAGCTTTGGGACAAAGGTGGGGGTCTTGTAACCTTTCACTTCCTGCTTTTAGTAAAGAAGGTTGGAATGGGAGTTTGTAAATCTGAATTAGTCAATGTGGCTGGCATTCTGGTTTAAGCAAAGGGAGTTGGGGTTAATAGGGTTCATGTTCACTTGGTTGATATGACAGTGGTATGGTTGGTGCTGTTAGCCAAGGTATCAGATAGGGTTAGTAGTATTAGATGTGTATTGCAGGGCCCTAGGGTAGCTTTTATAAGTGAGGTGTGCTAAGGGTGTTGCAGCCACTAGGGGGTAGGAGATTGGGGGATGGATAGTTGAGTTAGTTGGTGCAGGTTTGTGAGGAAGGGAGCATTCCAGTTGGTCAAGGATGATTTAGCTGCAATGACAGCAGGTTCATGGGTGACAAGAGTATGGTAATTTTCAAAATTTGGAAGGGATGTATGCTGGAAGGGTATAGTTGAGAGGGTGGAGATTGTGACACATTGCCCATTGTCAAAGTAAGTTGGTTGCAAGAGTCAGCGTTGGTATATAGAGGTTCATTCAATTACAGTTTGTATGGTTATTACTCCATGGATGTATTGATGCCATTTACAGGGTGGTTTTTGGTTGATTAAGGCTTTCCTACCTTATAAGGGATAGCAGGTTCGATGGCAGGATTACTAGGCAATGCATCCAATAAGAAAGGAAATATCATTGTGGTTATTAGTATGGTGTGGGTTTTAGATATAGGTGGTGCACTTGGTAGGTACTGATCAGGGAATCATGGTGAGGCTACTACTGGTAGTTAGCTAAGCAAGAGTTTACCCATTATATAGGGGTTATGCTAGGTTATGAGGTTATGATTGTCACTTTAGCATTGCAGAGGGATCAGGGTTTAATTTTACCTTTTTAGGCTGTTTATGGGTTAGGGCGGTGGTAGGTGATGAAACTAATCCAGTTTGGATAAAGAGGATGCCTTACACTGAATGATGGCTGTCTTTATGACTTTTGATGGGGTGGTTAGGTTGGAATTTCAGTAAGAGAGAGGGGGAACAGCCTGGTTAGGCTGGTGCATGGAGAAGAAGGACAGGCTTGCCCTCTTCTGTTTCCCCTCTGATGTTTGAATGTTCATTTCAATAAGCTGGGAAAGGAAAGTGAGCAGTTAGAGGCAATAAGTGGTAAATATAAGTGAGCGGAGGTAAGGATGCTGCTTATTTGGTTGAAGGGGTAATTCAGTAAATGGTATATGAAGAGAGTTGATGGATGTTGCTTCATAAGTAAAGGACTTGGTGGGATGGGTGATTCAATAAATGGTATATGAAATGAGTTGTTGGGCGCTGCTTCATAAGTAAAGGACTTGGTGGAACATGTAATTCAATAAATGGTATATGAGGTGAGTTGTTGGATGCTGCTTTATAAGTAAAGTAGGTGAGTTGAGGTATGGCTGCTGCTTACTGGGTCAGGATGAGTAAAGTCATACTGTCCTGATTAACATTACAGGGATGTTTTATGTTGATTAAAATCAGCTGCTTACTGGGTCAAGATGAGTAAATTCACATTGTTCTGATTAACATTACAGGGATGGTTTATGTTGTGATTAAAATCAGCTGCTTACTGGGTCAGGATTAGTAAGGTCATGCTGTTCTGATTAACATTACAGGGATGTTTTATGCTGAGATTAAAATCAGATGATTACTGGGTCAGGATGAGTAAAGTCACGCTGTTCTGATTAACATTACAGAGATGTTTTATGTTGTGACTAAAATTGTGCTCAGTTGTAATTAATAATATTGGCTGTCAAAGCCACATTATGGAAGTTTAATAAAGGTAATCAAACGTCATTCGGTGTGAGGTGTTTTTATTGAAGGGGACCGGGACAAATGAGGTTTGGCAACAAACCAATTTGTCCAGGGACATCTTCAGTAGTGGGTTAGACAAATATATTAGTGAGAGGTAAGCGGGAGGGGGGAGAAAGGGTTAAATGGAAGGAGGGTTGATTGAGAGGCAATGAAGTAAGGTGTGGGGAGGGATTTAAGGGGCTTAGGTTAAATCACCTGGGTAAGGAATCACATTTTGGCGTGAACTTGCTGCTCGCCCTCCCTCCCTGTCTTTTGGTGGATTGGTAGGTTGTGGTTATTTTAGCAGTCTGGGGTAGGGCGGAGAAGAGGGACAGGTTTGCCCTCTTCTGTTCCCCCTCTGATGTTTAGATGTTCATTTCAATACGTTGGGCAAGGAAAGTGAGCAGTTGGAGGCAATAAGTGGTAAATATAAGTCAGCAGGGGTAAGGATGCTGCTTATTTGTTTGGAGGGGTAATTCTGTAAATGGTATATTAAGTGAGTTTTTGGACGCTGCTTCATAAGTAAAGGACTTGGTGGGATGGGTAATTCAATAAATGGTATATGAAGTGAGTTGTTGGATGCTGCTTCATAAGTAAAAGGACTTGGTGGAACATGTAATTCAATAAATGGTATATGAGGTGAGCTGTTGGACGCTGCTTCATAAGTAAAGTAAGTGAGTAGAGGTATGGATGCTGCTTACTGGGTCAGGATGAGTAAAGTCGTGCTTTCCTGATTAACATTAGAGGGATGTTTTATGTTGTGATTAAAATCAGCTGTTCTGTGCTCAGTTGTAATTAATAATATTGGTTATCAAAGCCATGTTATGGAAGTTTAATAAAGGTTGCCAAACATCATTTGGTGTGAGGTGCTTTTATTGAAGGGGACTGGGACAAGTGCTGTTGAGATCAGGTCTGACACTGCATGTACTACTAACATAAACTGCAGAAGTTGTTATAGTGAGGAGTGGAGCCTCGACTGCTAAGTGAGAGCATTTCTTCAGAACCCTGAAGAATAATATAAATAAAAACTTTTGAAGAAAATGTATTGCATAAACTAATCTGTAATTATCTAGAAATATGCACTTCTAAATAAAGTGATGATTCTTCAAAATGTTCTTGAAAAAATTAATCAGAGACTTGAAGGTTGAAAATAATAAGCAACTGTAAATACACATACACACATACAGACACACACACACACAGATTCCTCTCAAAAGGAAAACTTAACAACTAGTGACATCTACCCTACAGGAGTTATCTGTAAAAACATATAGTTTTCAAGAAAATCTAAGAGAGTACTGCCTAAGACAAATTGCATCTTTAAAGAAATGGTTCAACAACATCATATTAAAATTTCTGACATTGAGACTGCTTTAAATGATGCAGATGAAAGATTAAAAGAGGAAACACGAACAGATATCGGAGACAAAACACTTAGTTACTGAACAAAATAGGTGACTTGGAAAATAAAGAAAGGAGGTGCAATGTAGGAATTTTGGTCTGCTGGATAAAGGTAATGTGGATGACATAGTATCATTCCTAAGTTCATGGATACCAAAACTTTTAAATCTTCAAGAAGGACTTTCTTATGGTATCAAAAGACTACATAGAACTAGAGGTAAAATCCTACCTACCACTTCATCATCACCTCCTATAACTATAAAAATTAAATTTCATTCCTACACTGACAAAGAATTGATACTCAAAACTGCATGGGGAAAAGCCCCCCTGAAATATGGACAAAGCAACATTATTGTTGATAATGATCTCTCAGCCAAAGTTACACAAATGAGGAAGAAATGCTGGCCACTTGTGAAACCACTTAAACAGAATGAATATAAAACCCAGACAATCTTTCTTGCAAGAATCAAAATACATCTTATGAATGGTGCCAGAATCTTCAATAAACTCGAAGAAGTTACCACCTATATGAAGAACAACAACCTCTTACCAACTAAAGAAGATATGGATTGGACACCCTCTACTTTAAAAATATCTTCTGAGAAAAATACTTGGACAAATTTGAAAAAGAAGAAACAGAAAACAGAAATACTCGTGAATAACAACACTAAATCTTTGAAGAATTCTACTTCAAAATAAATAGAACTTATTATTCATTGTTTACTAAACTATAACGTTCAACTTGTGGGTATTTATAATAACTAAAAAATGAAAGCAAAACTGGTAAAACTGCCTTTATAGAATCATATCAATCAACAGCTCCAACTTAGAAGGTTCTTCATTTGAATTCTTTTTTGGCTCTCCCTTATGTAGACTAAAGTTGCACTGATATATTTGTGTTTTTTTTGGGGGGGGGGGGGGGGGCTAGGTCTGGATTCTGTCCATTCCTGACACTTTAACCTCTCCACTCATGCATACACAAAACAGGGAATTATTTAACATTCATGAGGGAAGTTCCTGTTAATTGTATAATAATAAAAAAAACATAAACATATAAACACATTTGTGGGTATAGATAGATGGGGGGTCAACTAGTAAGACAGATATTTTGAATTTATCTCAAAATTTTAAACAGTGGTGAATCTGATGAGAAATCGCCATGGAAATAGAAGTAGAAAATGAGGAAAGAGAAGTATATGCACGGTGCTGACAGTTCAGTAGGTGGAACAATAGTTGATGGAAGCAGAGTCTTTTATCCGAAAGCATGTAATGCATTGTATTCATATGACTATTTGTTTTTTTGAGGATGTTGTACAATACAAATGATTAATCATACCTGCAGTCAAGGATAATGATCTGTCTATCATGATATTTTTGTATCTTTCTTTGACCAAGTTTGGCATAAGGGTTATATAACAGCCAGAGTTTTATTATGCTTAATTTGACCATGTACAGACTACTGCAAGCTATTCAATATCATGCTCCCACATAGATCTCCAATAAACACAGAAATAAATTCCAACAGAATAAATAAATAAATACAATTTATTGTCATACTAAATTAAGGTTTTAATGTTATTAAAAGTGCATGAGTCTTACTGTAATATTTAGGAAAACAGTGTAATTCTGTTTATCTAACTATAAGAAAGCAAGCATTCTTGAAATTTCATTTCACATAATGGTAATAACATAACATATTAAAGACTTTAGCAAAGCCTGTTTAACAATGTTGTTCATGATTACATTCTGTTATTAATGTAAACAGTACTGTCACATTATTATTGCTTCTCATGTCTTGGTAAATTGTTACTTTATTTATTACAAACTTGTCGAGTTTGTGGACATTGAATTCAGACACAAAAAATGGCATTTTATTTTATTCTCATGCTATGTTTATTATAAAACTTTATTGCAAGAAGCTTGTCTAACCTATGGGAATAACAAATTAAAATGCCTATTTTCTATATAGCTGTACTTGCATCTTTTAGTTTTCTACCATCTAAATGTGTCCCTGGGATGTAGTTAATATTATGCTGATTTACCCATCATGCCTTTGATTGGAGTATAAATATTATTGCAATAGATAGATGATTAGTAGTTGGGTTGACCATATACATTCCTTGATTCATATCATTTACAGACTGGTGCAGTCATCAGAGTCATGTACTATCAGAGAAAGTTTAAGATATATACAAGCTCAACAATAAAATGTTATCTTTAGAATAAGAGTAACTATATAAATGTATGTTGCAGAACATTAGTTTCAAAATGAGAAAGATAGAGTAAGACAAAAAAAGGAAGAAGGAGAAGAGGTAATGGGAAAAATGCATATCTGTGTGTATTTTTATATGTATGGACTAATATAAAGCTTCTAATATAGAAGTATGAATTAACTGTCTCAATACTTCTTCTTCTTCTTTCAGCTTTTCCCGGTTAGGGGTCACCACAGTGGATCACCTGTCTGCTCAATATTTGGCAGTGGAGTTTTACGGTGTTGAGTTGCCAGCCCGGTGCCCAACTTTCCACAGAAGGCTCACACACACACACACACACACACACACACACACACACACACACACACACACACACACACACACACATGAACTCATGCCTAGGGCCAATTTAGACTGTCTAATCCACCTACAGCATGTCTTTGGGATGTGGGAGGAAACAATCAACTGTCTCAATACTGAAATATCTAAAATATGTACATAATTGGTCATGAATATTTATATAAGTTAATGATTTTACATTTAGATTCTCTTTCACCATTCTTTCATTTTGAATGCGGTGATATTTTTTCTGTTATATATTACATTATCCTTATTTGTAAATCAAGTCTGAAATGTATTTCTTTATGATATGCATCTTGTCTCATCATTATAAATGAAATTATTCTTAGTTTACAAAATGACCATGGTTTTAGGTTAGACTGACTTGTTGATTACTTAGTTTTGCTGCCTTTCTAAACACTGGAATAAGATGTTAATAAATTTCATACCTAATTATTACACATTTATATATCTTTTTGTAACCTCAACATTTTCATTCTCAAATAATTTATTTTCAGTGGTTATTCATATGCAAATAGAAAGCATCTGTAACTCTCATGCATTTTAAATAAAATTATAAGTAAAATAAATGAGAAAGGAAAATATAAAACAGTGATCATTTTTCTTATTGTGTTCAAATAGTTGTTATGACCTTTTATTATCCATAACACATTCTTACTACATAAACATATGCATTATATAACAGTCAGCCAATAATGACTTCAAAATGTTCACGTCTATGCTATTATATCTCTTAGATCACCACATTAAACAGATCCTACAGAGCTATGTTAAGCTCATTAACTGGATAACTGCTATGCAAGTTAGATAGTGATAGGTAGGCTTTGTTTTAGCAAACTAGGAATTTTCAATTCCATGTATTCAACCATATTGTATTGTTTAGTTTATGGTTAAAATTATTTTTTACATATTGCTTTGCCTGAATCACTAACCTTTGCACTTCAAAAAATTACAGATGGCATTTTGTTAATACCGTTCTCATATTTGCACATTATAATGATTATCCACTTGAATTAATATATTTAGTTATGGATTTAACATTGATATATTCAAATATTAATGGATAAAATAACCTAAGAAAAAGACCAAACCTAATTCAGTATTTGCATGCAAACAAGGCACACATTATAATTCTTCAAGAAACTTATTTCAGTCATATAAACAAAGATATTTGGAATCCTAATAGCTATTTAATATTGACACGTATCTCATTTAAAAGCAAAATAAGAAGGGTAATAATATTGTGGAAAAATGTAATATTACAGTAGATTATCAAATATTTAAAGATCAAAATGGTCTTATATCCCTTGTAATCATGAAATAAAACAACAGACTAGAGGCTTTAGTAAATTGTTATTAGTTTCCAGAAATGGGTCAAAATATGGCAAAAGACATCTAGATAATGTTACTAATGAATGTAACAGTAATTTAATAATAGGAGGTGACTTCAACTGCCTGCATGATAATTGAGATACCAGTAATGAAAGGAAGCTAAGAATGACTTTAATTGTGAAAGTTCCCAAAAAATGTATAAAAAACTTCAATTTAAAAGATACATTTATTTGAAAATACCCTATATCATTATATTTCACACATTATTCCTTTAAATATTGTACACATACTAGATGAAAGGATATTAGTGTCCCAGGAATTAGTATCAGGAATATCTGCTTTTAATATTATTCCATGTTCCATTATTAATCATATTGCTCTTATACTGAAATTTCAAACTACATTCAGAAGACTATCACTTATAACTAAAATACCCTCTTGCATAGCAAAATTAAATGACTTTAAACCCTGGCTTCTCTATGAACTAGACTTTTATTTAAAAAAAATAACATTGATGGAATTAATATAGTCATTGGCTGGGATTCATTAAAGGCATATATCTCTAGCAAAATTTTAATTTAGTATAAAACCTAAAAGAATCACAACTTCTAAAGTCCATACCTAAATACAAAAGGGAAGACATATCTGCAATAAAAGAAATTGAAAACTTAAATAAAAGATCTTCAGATGTTCTGTCATACAAAACAACTCTGGCCTTAGAAAAGTTGAAAACTACCTCATATGCAATGTCTCCCCCCAAAATGAAAATTTTTCTAAAATAGTTAAATTGCAATCAAAAAGCACTTCTATGTTAGAAATATGAAATATTAAAAATAATAAATTTTGTACAAACATCGATGACATCTTTGATGCTTTCAGACTAGTTACATATCCTTAAACCAGAAATATGAAAATGAAGACATTATTCCTAAATTAAACCTTGATCAATCTCTTTTTTTAAACTATACCCAATCTAAAAGATAATTTATATAAACAAAGCACTTATATCGAAATATTGGACAAAATCAAACAACTTAAACCTAATAGAACTACAGGTATAGATGGATTAGTAATAGAAATATACAAATTATTCCCTTACACTATCATCTCAATTTTTACAAAATACTCATGGAAGTTCAAAATAAGAAAATAATTTCCCTTCATGGAAATATTCACTAATCACATGTATATTAAAGGAAAACAAAAAATCTACAACTTTGCTCTTCATATAGACACATATTGCTCCTACATTATGACTGCAAAATGTTCAGGTCTATACTATTATATATAATTAAAAAAAAACATATCCGAGATAATTAATCTTGACAAAACTGGTTTTTTTTGCATCAAAGGCAAACTCATTACAATATCAGAAGACTACTAACTTTAATAGGTATTTAAATTATAAAAAATAAGCTCTTCTTATTAGTCTAGATCTTGAGAAAGCCATTGATGCTTTGAATTACAATATGCATTGCATCTGAACATATTCCTCTGAATAGGGGTACCAAACAAAGTTGTGCACTTGTTCTTGTCTTACTCACTACTGTTGTTGAAATTTTAGCAATTTCCGTTTATGAAAAATCCTAATATTAAAACCATAGAAGTGTCAATGAATTATCATTCTAAAATGATGCTATTTGCTAATGATATGCTGTTAGCTCTTTCCAACACTTGATTAACCCTAAAAACATAAATTCTACCATAAAATTATTCCAGTTTTATTCAGGTCTTCATTGTAACAATCTGAAATCTAAGTTTTTATTTATAAATAAAAAAGAACATTACAAACACTAAAAAAACAGTATCAAAGATAAAAGTTTTTTAATTTGAATACCTAGGTATAACGCTAATGAAAACTATAAATTATAAAAATATTATATAAGCAATCACAATTCTAACTAACAAATAGAAAAAAAAAACTATTATATCCTTCAAACCTAGATTATAAATAATAACAATTATTCTTTACCTAAAATACTATATATACTAGCTCTTTCTCTATATCCAGATAAGACACATGTTAAAGAAATTAACAAACAACTACGAAAGTTTCTTTGCTATACAAACAATTCAAGAATAGCCTTACATCACACAAAAACTCTGTACAATTTAACACATCCTCTGCTCCATGATCCAACTATATGAAATTTTGTTAAAAACATTCATGAATATACTCATTAATAAAATAGATCTCAAAATTTGGTTTGAGACCATCATCCCATTTAACATAACAAAAAACTTCTTTATTAAAATATATATACATAAATTCCTTTTCTGGGAGTCTAAGTTTTTTATTTGTTGGTTGTTATTAAAGATTAGAAATGAAATTCTACAAAAAAGAGATGAAAGATTTAGACCTATACTCTCTATGGTAGGTAGGTTACCTGGGGGAACCAATAACACAACTGCTTATGACAAGGCATTGGTTATACCATATAACCCTGAAGCTACTAAACTTAGAACAGTTGTTACTGACTGTTGGGACAGAGTATTTAGTTTAGAAGTTAAAGCCATTCTGGGAGAAGGACCCAAGATGGTGTACAGCTGGGCTAAAAATCTTAAGGATATATTTGAGAGAGAGAAAGATTTAAAATACATACATACATCTAATATGAACAAATGTAATATGTACACGATGTGTAAATATATCAACGTTAGTCCCTATGTTGCTATTGAGGCTTATTTCCATAGCTTACCTTGCCCTGGTCATTGCAATTGCAATACTAAAATGGTAGTTTACCTTGCTACATGCACAAGCTATCCAGCATTTTATGTTGGCAAGATGAATAGGAAATTAAAAGAAAGGATCAGTGAACATTTGAGGTACATAAAAAATCATAGAAGTGAAAATGCACTTTATACACACAGTCTGAATTGTACAAATTTTAAGAGATTTCTGTTTTTTGTCATAGATAGAATTGTATCTACTGAGAGGGGAGGGGATGTTAGTTCAAAGCTAATGGCAACTTAGACAGGATGCCAGAGTTCTGCTAGGCATTAATCAAAGTTGTTCACTCAGTGGTATACTGAGATTAAGGGCACCTAAATTATAAATAAATAAAACCAGCACACAAAACAACTATTCATTTTAGATTGTATCCATGTATATTTAGAACTGGTGTGGTTTTAAAACTATTGTTAGATATTGATGATTGGTTTTAACTAACTTAAGTTTTTTATGTTTGAAATTTGTTGCTGTGTTTTTAACTAATGACATCATGATTCATGTGATTTTTTTGGGACTATTTAAAGTGTTTTAGTAATGGAAGGCTTTACTCTGATGAAGACATTAAAACTTAGATCGTGAAAGCACTTAGTGTTTGTTTTAATTCCATTAAATGGATTTTTTGGCTCACTGGTGCAGTGGCATTTTTTTCTTTTCCTTTTTTAATGTATATCTGCTTGGACTATCTTGACAGTGGCTGGGAAAACTATTGCCAGGCATTGGAAGACCACCTCATCTCCAAAATTTGAACATTTCTTATCATCCTTGCAGCCACTGGAGAGGCTAAAATAAAGGAAAGCATGATATACCCTACAATGTTAATTACAGTAAGAATCATTTGTTGAAAGTAATATCTTTTATCAATTTATTTCAACAGATATCTGCCTCTTGAAGTTGCTAATCTCAATGATGAATTGATAACATATTGTGTACTAGAATTTCTTTGTAATGCTTCTGTTTACAATGTTTATATTTCTACATGTTTTTTTTCAAATTATCTTCTTTGTTTCCAGATTATATTATTATTACTTATAAAACTCTACCATATGTATTATTGTTCATGTATATCAAAATAACCAATAAATCTTTTTGAGTAAAAACAAAAAACAAAAAAAAGTTCTAATACAATAAATGCTTTGTTACTACTCTCGACTTTTACCTACAGAGGTAGGAACAAAGCAATAAATAATTAATAAAAAAAGTCCTAAATTATAGACTCATTTTAAATGTAGGTAGTATTAGCTTGCAACTCCTCAAAATATTCTTCTTCTTCTTTCAGTTTTTCCCGGTTAGGGGTCGTCACAGCAGATCACCTGTCCGTTCATGACTGGCAGTGGAGTTTTATGCTATCGAGTTGCCAGCCCGGCACCCAAACTTCCACAAAAGGCACACACATGCACTCAAGCCTAGGGCCAATTTAGAGTGTCCAATCCACCTACAGCATGTCTTTGGGATGTGGGAGGAAACCGGAGCACCTGGAGGAAACCCACGCGACCACAGGGAGGACATGCAGACTCCACACAGATGGCACCAAAGCCGAGGATCGAACTGGAGAATTGCAACTTCTCAAAATAATTTCCATTTTTAGGAAGGATATCGCAAATATATGATAAACAATTAGGTTATCCCTTTAAAATCCAGACACTTGAGATGTGGCAGGGCAAAGCTCTTTCATAGTAGACATGGAGACCTTTCCTATTTCCCTTACTGTCAAGCAAGTGTAACTTTTCATTAGGTTTCACATGACAGCAAGTCACTGCTGCTAATGAGTACCTTAGGGTATTTATACAGGCAAGCCTACATCATGTATGCCTCAAGAGTACAGGGATTAAAATATTGAATTTATTTTGTGCAAAGAGAAGAGCTAGAAGTTAATTTTGAGGTGCACTTACCACAATGTATAATTATATGTGTTGAAATGCCTTGCTGGACACATTTTATTTTACTCAAATCTGTCATTTCAAGTATATTTTTGAGGGGTACCATGCCACAAACTGGAACCAAATAAAACTGAGAAAAAAAGCAAGAACCACAGACGCTAAGAGAAAACTTTGAAGATGATGATCTTTCATTTCCTCGCCTGGTAATGAACAGTTTTAATGACTTCATCTTATATAATTTTACTAATAAAGATTACAATGTGTTGCATGCAG
This sequence comes from Protopterus annectens, assembly GCF_019279795.1. NCBI lineage: Eukaryota > Metazoa > Chordata > Ceratodontiformes > Protopteridae > Protopterus > Protopterus annectens. Next base: position 1,007,723,845 of record NC_056730.1, on the reverse strand, counting down.
ATTTATTATGTCAAGGTTTAAATTTTATACTGTCACAAAGATGTAATATAGCAGAGGCTATTATAGATTTAAAATTATTTACTCAGAATCTTAATCTGGCCTTATTGTTTAATGACGGGAATGTGAACTGAGACAGTAATGGGCCTTGAAAATGTAGTACATTCAATCCTCCATTGAATCATATTATTCATATGTTTAAAAAGTTGTGTGAGACTGAAATTCATGATATATTTTATCTAAAACTCCTAAGGTTAAATGTTATAATTTGACATTGCAAGAGCAAGAACTTTTTTAAAGAGATGTCTAATGATAAGACTGTATGACTGATGAAGCCTGATAAGAGGAAAGGGTTAATTATTATGACTACAGATGATTATAATAACAGAATGAATGCTTTATTATTAAGTGACACTTATACAGAGGTGTCACGGAATGAATTGAATATAGCCTTTGCAAAGATTTGTATGGCATTGTCTGATATGCTAATGCAGGGGCAAATTAGTCAGGAAGAATTTGTATTCATAGCAAATAGTCAGTCAGTTATTGCGGGTATCTTCAGTATACCTAAATTGCATAAGAATTTAACTGAACCCCCCCCACCCTCAGGCCTATAGTTGATGGTAATAGAGCAAAAACTCATTACATAGCTAAATATTTAGCTAGCATGTTGAAAGAGTCTATTGCTAAACTCCTCCATATCTGTGGGGATTCATGGAATTTTTAAATAAGATCAATGGTATTGTTTACGGTGATAAATGTATATTTGTCGCCACTGATGTCAACAATTTATATTCAGTGATACCACATAATGTGGAGCTTAGTTGCCTGGCAGGGATTTTATTCATCATGAAAGTAGTGGATAGTGATTAGATCAATGTGATAGCAGGTCTTAGGGAAATAGTGTCATCTAATAATTTTCTTTATTTTGAAGGTCAGATTTTCAAACAGATAAATGGGGTGGCTATGGGTGTAGCCTGTGCCCCAGTTTTTCAAATTTGGTAATGGCTCAATGGGAATCTGCCTATATTTTTAATAGAGGATATTGTGATTGTTGGGAATATTATACTCAGTTTTTACATGATATATTCATCCTTTGGGCTGATACAGAGGATAGACTTTTTGAATTCCTTAGTTTTATTAATAGTACAACTATTTTTCCCATTCTCATAATTCTGAAACTATTACATTTTTGGATGTCGTACTTTCAAAGAATAGAGACAGAGAGTTTTTCAGCTCCAGAATTTATAGGAGAGTTGCATTATCCAATTCCTATCTTCATTATAGTAGCTGGCACCCCAAACATCAGAAAAAGACTGTAGTAAAAGATCAGTTAGTGAGGTTAGCCAGGATGATAACTGAAGATTATTTTTTTTATTGTGAGTGTGACAAGCTTATAAGGATGTTTGAAAGGCATGGAAATCCTAGTAATTTTCTCATGAATATTAAAAAGGAAGTTATTAAAAAAGTGTTTTTATACTCCTTTGTTATGTAAATATAATGCGACTACAGACGATGTACATAATATTACTACACTGTCTAATTATAATGGCGGAGATAGTTTATGTGTACAAAATAGGTTTAATACAAGACCTTTTATTTTAATCTTCGTGGTGGACAGTCACAGTATTTTTAATTGTATAATATAAAAAAATTGGATAATTTTCTCAGTAGATAATAATGTAACAAATTTATAAGGTGAAAAGCCTTCAACAATTTATAGCAAAAATAAGTCTTTTAAAAATCTATTAGAAAGAAAAATAGTTCTATTATTACTGGTAAAAATGGGTATGGGTAAGTGCAGGCATTGCACATAGTGCAAGAATATACTTATAGGGGACAATTTTATTATTGGAGGGAAGGAATGTAGAATTAATGGTCATTACAACTGCAATTCATCTCAAGTTGTTTATATTGCTTGTTGTGATGATTGCCCAGCATTTTATGTTGGGAAAACCTCCAGAAAGTTAAAAGAAGCAATGTATGTACATCACCTTGACATTAGGAAGGCTAGAAGAACTAACGCCCTATATAGGCACATACATAATCACCATAACCATAATTTCATATTTTCAGTTACTGAACAAGTAAAAAAGACTAGAGGAGATTTATAGTGAATGATCAATTATTGCAAAGAGAGTTAGTATCACAGTTAAAATTAAATGCTTTGAATGAACCAGGGTTGAATGAATCATGTTCTATCAACCTTCCGTTAAAATTGAGAGCATTGAAAGTGTGATATTTATTTATTTTTTTATGTATAAATACATAGCACATCAGTAACTACATATGTAAAGTATATGTTTAGAGGTATGTATATGTATATATATATATATATATATATATATATATATATATATATATATATATATATATATATGTCCATTTATGTATATAAATTTAGGTATTATGTTTTCACTGATTGTTTTTAAAATCACATGTTTAGGTTGTTAATTTCTTAATGGTGGTTTTAATTGGTTTGGACAGTTCTGGGGACGTCCCTGAATGGGATGAAAGTGCTTAACTGTCTTGGTTGAACAAAAGTTACTATAACTTCAGTGTGGTTATTTTACTGAAGATACTATCACTGCTAGTGACAAATTTGCTGCTGGTGCCATACAGGATTGTGTGTTTTTTGCAGTTTGTATGTTTTTCAGGGGGAATCTTGTAAGGGAGCAATGATACATTCTAAAAGCTTAAATACAGGTGCAAAGGTTCTGGTCATACCCTGTTATTATGGTGTATAATTTGATATTCATTATATCTTTTTAAATCTGGAATGGGATCACATCCATTCATACAAATACATTTGGTATTTCTGAGATGTGTATGTACATATGCATTTATTTATTTATTTATTTATTTATTTATTTATTTATGTTATTTGTTAATTTGATGAATGAGTTGGTCATTTGTCCCTTATAAGTCATGACCTGTTCCAGTTTAGAATATAGCAAATGTTCACATATATTTGCATGTATACAAACATAGAATGTAGTGATACAGTTATATGTTGCAAATAGCAATTTACAACTTGTCAAAATCAGGAACTAAGCATACATTACATATAAACACATTTATAACAACCACAACATACAGTGACAAACCAAGTTCAGAATATCTAAACTGGCCTGTCTGAGATTATTCTAGGAAATGCTTTAGGATTTGTAAGGGTGAAATGGTTAAATTGTGAGATGAATTTTGAAGTCCTTTATGAAACTGGGAAAGATTGTTAATTTTATGCATGTCAGCAGGACGTGTTTTCCAGATAGGACATGAAATTTTAGAGAAGGCATTTTCCCCAGTGTGAAATGATGTAAAGTCCTAACAAGCTGCATGGCCTTTTTCCTTTTGAGTGAGTAATCTAATCAGAATGAATACTTATAACATTACTCACTTAATAGGAAATTGTTTATTTTGATCAATGACTTACTCAATATAAGGCATATCCTTAACATGGCATCTTATTTTTGCTTTGTTCCTACATAAATATTTTCACCTCAGTTATTATACCTCTTTTTTTACTATGCCACTACAAAAGATTAAACAAAAACAACATGCACTCATATGCATGTATACTTGAAAGCAAATGCACACACACAAACAAAACACACACACACACACACACACACACACACACACACACACACACACACACACACACACACACACACACACACACCGTGAATGCAAATATCTGCTTGCATTACTCAGATAGTTATAATATTTTTAGTCTGAGTAGAGTTATACAAAATAACATAATTATTCAGTATGATAAGTAATACTTAATTCAGATGTTATATTTACCATGCTAGGTATTAAAGTATTGTAGTCAGAGATCACTTAATTATTTTATACAGTGTCTAGTCATTTGTGATATGCAAATGACATTTGAATGAAAAAGTAAAATAGTATACAACTTCTTTTTAAGAATGGATTTTTGTTGAGGTAATGTTACCATACCAAGAAGAGTATACCCGCATGCAAACACACCAGTACTTTTTAAAACAACTTTTAATTCACTGCAGTTTGGGGTAAAAGAGTTTTTTCCTTGTTCTGTCCTCTGCTTTTTTTTTTTTTTCTATTTTTTTTGCCCCCATGCCTGTTAATAACCAGAATCTGTCTTGGCAACCTAACTGATATCCTTAACATGTCATGACGGATCCCGTCATAAGGGCAAAAGCCAATGGAGAAAGGCTGTCATCAGGCATGGTTTGAGTTTTATCTGTTTAGCCATAACCCTTGAATATTGTCATTCATATCAAAGGCATAGGCATCCAATGGGCCTTTAAGTTGCATGTCACCATTCCATGGAAAATGATCAATTGCGATCCTTGTAGAAAAGTACCTCCATGTTATCTTGTGACCACTGGGAATTCTACTGTAGAGATTGTGCTCACAACTACATGTCATTCACTCTCCTCCTGATGAGAGGCAGACAGACTTAAGTTTTGTCATTCCTTACTCCATCATGCCAACTCCTACAGCCAGCTGAGCGAGTAATTGAACTTTGGTCACCTGGGGGAAAGTCAGGGCTTTATTTCTTTCCACCAATGGATCTGGTAAGTACTAAACTCTGTTGATGAATATATACTCCCACTTCCAGTTCCCCCATTTGCACATTATCATATGATTGGCTGCCCTTAATTTGTCTGTACTGCAGTATGCTTGAATTGTTTATTGCATGACAAGAAATGAAGTGGATATCTGCAAATTCTGTGTTTTCAGTTCAGGGTCTTTTCAAAAAGCGTGCAAGTCATTAAGCAAGTCATGACCATGGTGCCTAGAGGTGTCTAGTAGATACACAAATGAGAAGCACAGAAACTTTCTAGAATTTCTTTATGCCTCATACCAAAATCCTGAAGAGTCGCTCTGATCCATTTAGTGGAGAAATTTTAAACTGGCATAGTGCTCCTAAGGCATGTAATTTATTCTGCATGCTCCTTGCAAGGTAGTACAGGATATCACTCCATAGTGATAATCTAGGTTTCCAAATAAAGCAGGTTGTGTTGAACATCAGCATAGTTTGCAAATGACACAGAATTATATAGCTCTCTAAAGGTGGTACAGGGCAGGTAGACATTCTTTTGTATAAACTGAGAGCAAACAACTCTTAATGTTCCAGGGGGAGGTAAAGCAATAGGAGTTTCTTCCATATAATCTGCTGCATACAGATGCCATTACTTTCCCTATAGGAATGCCCATACTGCCTCTGTCTATTGTCGTGTGTGTGTGCGTGTGTGTGTGTGTGTGTGTGTGTGTGTGTGTGTGTGTGTGTGTGTGTGTGTGTGTGTGGGATTATTTATGTGTAGGTGTGTGCATTTGTGTGAGCCTCCCTGCATGGTCATGTTCACTTGAGAGCCCCAACATGCATATCTGTATAAATGCCTATTTGTTCCTTTGATAGTCTTAGAATTGTTTTGTTTACAATAGTTTTTTTTTTCTTTTCCATGACCTTTCTGAATAGCTCCTCTACCTTTGCACAATTCATCCATTCATTCATTTGGAAGGGGAGTCAAGTATGTCTAGATTAGGCAAGAGCCCTATGACTCAGTCCTTCCTTCCTGGGAATTCCCATATCTCTTCATTTCCTGATGAAAGTTGTTTGGTAGGTAGCAGGCTAGGTCATTGGTCCTGGATGATGGTCTACTCTTTCAACTTGGGAATACCCCATCAACTCCTCATTGGCTGCTTTGATCCAGCAGTTGTTGCCTCTCAATGAGAAGAGAGCCTCTGCATTCCATGTTCTCCTTGGTTTATAGAGTTTTAGCATACCTGCAAGGATCTCCAGTAGGTCAACACCTAGGATTCCCACTAGGTGCCACTTATATGGTGAGCCAAATCACTTTATAACTAGATAATAACAAGGAAGAGCACTTACGCCTGTGCAATGTCAGGCTTATAGGTAAATTAGTAATAGCCCATATTTTTTCAACATATAGGAATGTTACTCAATTAACTTGCAATACTGATAGTGTACTGATAGTATGGTACATGTTGCAACATGTTTATCATGCGATGCATTTTATGTACAAAATACAGGTAGAACTGAGTCAATGAATTATGGAACATCAATGATATGAAAAGGGGTGATGAGCACAATGCATTATATATGCCTAAAGTAGTGTGTAGTTATCTTAGCAATACTTTGCTTAAGGAAATATGAATGTAAACAGGAGAGGAGAGGATTTTAATTTGTTTTTAAGCAAAAGGGAACTGTATTGATGGATTTCACTGGCAGCAAATGAACCATTAGGAATAAATGGTGTTTCATCTGTTGCTTCTATGCTAAAAGGAGGAAGGGTAACATGAAACTTATATTGAGAATTATGGTTTGATTTACTTTCAATGTCATGTGACTGATTTTATTTATTTATTTATTTATTTAAATATCTGTTTTACTATAATATGTTTGATGTATAAGTAAGTCTGTGTTTTGGAATAAAAGTTGGATGAAAGCATTAGCATCACTACTGTCTCCCCAGATTCCATTTTGTTTTATTGTTTTCATTGCATTTTATAACCTGTGCTGTTAGCAGCTGGTTTTGGATATGTATACATATAATGTATGATAAACAATACAAAAAGCAAATATAACATATGAAAACTATTTCTGATACAGTAATATTAAGATTCAGAATGGAAATCATTCTTTCCGTTTTCAGAAGAACTATATCTGCAGAATTTGCTCCAACATTTTTACCAAATGTTTACATTGTTTTCTATTGGATAAGTGTTTGTGCAGTGAGTGTATTCTTTTTTTCCATCTATTGCATATCTATTTCTGATTTAGAACAAACATTCATACTGTCAGACAATGTGCACACTGTAGATGGGATTGAGAAATGAGAACTTAAGTCCACATAAAGCATCTTCCACAAGTAGATCATTTTACACAAATTTTACACATGGAAAATGATATTGAGAGACATATTTATCCACAATGAGGAAAAAGGATCTCATTATCAACTAATATTAACATCTTTGAATTGCTCCTAATTACTGCCAGTGTTAAAAGCAGTTTGCAGTGGTAATTAATTCTGTCAACACATGCATTACTTTAGCACTGGCAACTCCCTTATGCACTCACGCACATACAAACAGTCAGAGACAAACTCACACACACATACAGGTGACCACTCAACAACTCCCTCCATACTCAGATCAACATGCAGACATACCCTCCCATTCACAAATACACAGACACAGGAAAACAGACAAACACACCACACACATATACACACATATACACACACATACACACACACACACACACACACACACACACACACACACACACACACACACACACACACACACACACACAAAGTTATCCTAGTCCATTCATATTCTTGCAGACATGGACACACCCTCTCATACACATGTATATACTCACACCCACCTTACCACTTCCTCTATGCTGAACTTGGAAAAACTTACCTGCTATGCTGTCTCTCTCAATGACCATAATGGGGGATGTCAACATTTTGGCTTATTTAATTATCATGGATGGCCATGCTATTTTACACATATGCCTTACAACAAGCATTTCTGGGGCTGAGCACATACTTCCTGTAATATCTCATTATCCTATATTAGAGACAGTAGGACAATACAGCATGGTATTTGTCCCATCCATGGATAATCACTGCAATGGGCCTGTCTATGAACCAGAACAGATTACCGTAAGGGTTTACTCTCATAGTACTGCTTATCATTCACAGCAACACTTTCTGAATCTCAGGGTATGTTTATGTTTGTAACCTTTTCCACTAAGCTTTAGAAATAATTTCTTTTGCAAGCATTTATCTTCTTGCCTTTTTCATATTATGCTGCCAATTTTCACAGAGTTGCTGAGTTGAAGAGTTTCATCTAAAAATGTTTGGGTTATGCAATTGTAGTCTGTCTGTATTCTTCAGCTGGAGTATGTCAATATTCATGACTATATGCTACTATGCATGTCTGATGCACATTAATATCAAAATTTGTAAGGATATTAGAAAGACACAGAAGAAATAATCCCCTCAAGCAATGGCTGTTATCACAAAGATACAAAGACCTTCCTTTACTGTTAGCCCCTTAATAAAGCTTTTTCTTTTCATGGATGTCATCAATTTGACGATATGTAATTTTGCTGAAGGAAAATTCAAGTTTGCCACATTCACTAAATGGCCATTTCACTGAAAATCATTTAGTAGAATAACATACATAAAACTATAAAAGTGTAGAGAGAATCACTGCAGTTATTGTAGAAATGCACACTAGTAACAATTCAGTATGCGGTTTGAATTTTGTTCATTGAGATATGTTCATAGGTAAAAACTAGGTTAACATTCATTGGGGGCTGTTTTAAGCCCATCCAATTTCATTGTCAAAGGTGAGAATCAAACAATGTACCTTGTGCCTATTATACTAACCCCCAAACCTGTTAAAATAGTATTTTAAATAAGAGAGTTTTGTGGGCTGATGTCACCAACATGGAAGTGTGTGGTACAGGGGGATTGTCCCTCTGTAAAACACTGTTTTTCAGATTTACTTCATCTATTAGAATTTTTCTGTGAATTGTTATTCTACAAAATGTTTTTTAAATAAACTACTCTTCCATGAATTTGTCATACTGAGTTTTCTTTCAGCAAAATGAAACAGTGAAAAGACATATAACATCTTCCAAATACATTTTGACAAAACTGTCAGCAAGACATTTTAATTGATTTTGATGTTGCATAAGATGTGCTCTTGATTTTGTTATCCATAACTGTACCTGGAAGATGACAAGCTTTAAATGTTATCAGATGTGTCTTGTTTTGTTTGCCCTGATAAGCCATTATTGTAAAGAACAAAAAAGTGTGTCCTTGTGGAACATTCTCTGGAAAGAATATAACTTGTATTTCATACTAAATAATTAACAAAAAACAGACATAGTGCAGCTTTATAGGTGATCCATTGTATTTATAAACCATGCATCAGTCATAACAAAAGTACAGCATATATAATTATGGCACACATACAGATAGAAAGACAAAAAGAAGCAAGAACTTGTAGAAGCAATTTATTTTCAGCGTCCTGTTTGTATGTTGATGTTGCTCTCTGTGGATGTAATTAAATGGAAGCAAATAATCTAACATACTGTGAGTATCTAGATAAATGTTGTTTAAGGTAATAATACACAGAGTGATGGATGGCACTATATAATTAAGTTTTGATCTAGCATACAAGGCATATAATATAACATAAATGATAAGCAAGAAATAAAACTGTTTGCTTTTTTTTTTTTTTGCATATAGATGGAAACCTGTGAAAGGAGTACTCTGTTGCTGGTATTTGTATTTATTTTATTTTTTTCTATCTCTTATTATAGAATTTTCTATAAATATATTGTCTGAAAGAGATTATTTATTACAAGTTTCCCTTTGCACACTAATCATAGTTACTCGGGGAATTCAATAAACTCTAAATGGTCATTTTCTACCATGACGTGCATGATAGCAACAAGTTTTGGATTCAGTAAGCATTATGTAGCGGTACAAACCCCTGCACAAACAAGGTAAACACCATGGCATGCTAGAATTAAAGCATAAGAAGCTGAACTGCATGCTAATAAAGCAATACAACACAGTGGAGCTATTCAATAAGCTATAAAGCAAACCTGTAGACTTTGTGGTAGTTTTTCCTGCGAATTCCGAAACTTTTGGAATACAGCCACAAAAATGAGTCTACACTGACAGAATGTTAGGAGCTGTTGCTACTTTAATTCATTTGTATGTGCTACAGGCTGAAGCCCAATGCTGCTGTTGCCAATAGGCATAGGCTGAGAAGGATAAGCATTTTCAGGCTCTGTTTAACTTTTCACAACCTACATGACTTAGAAATTGTACAGTGCCACAGGGTGGATATAGACACAATACAGGAACTCTGCAACCTTTGCCGTCCGCAACTCAGAGTCAGAGCCAACCAAGGGGAACCCATCCCAGTGAGACAAAGGTATGTGCAGCACTTAGAATCTTAGGGTACCTTTCAGAGACAAACAGGGGACATGCTAGGGTGTCGCAGGCATCATTATCCAGGATCCTCCACCAAGTCTTGAATTCTATGCTCCAATATGCCAGTGACCGCATATATTTTCCCCATAGGAGTTCTACCATGTAGCACATTACCCTGAAGTAATGGGCCCATAGATTGTACACATATAGAATTTAAGGCACTACCCAGGGAACAGGGTAGGCTCTACATAAACAGAAAGGGCTACCACTCTATGAACTGCCAAGTCATGTGTAATGCCAAGGGAATCACCTTAAATGTGTGTGCTGGCAACTCTGGCAGTTACTATGACTCACATATCTGGCACACCTGCCAACTGTACCAGATATTTTCTAGGGGGCATATCCCACAAGGTCATTTACTGGGGGATGCAGGCTATGCACTGGAATCATGGCTGATGACACCCTTTAGAAATGTGCACACACACACACACACACACACACACACACACACACACACACACACACACACACACACACACGTATGAACACACACACACATACACACACACACACACACACACACACACACACACACACACACACACACACAGACACAAAAGAACTCCATAAAGAGGCACACTCTCAAACCATAAATATCATAGAACATGTGTTTGGGGTGCTGAAGTCACGGTTCCATTGCCTAGATACATCTGGGGGAGCCCTAAAGTACAATCCTCGGACATGTACAGAAATATTCACAGTATTTGCCATGCTACACAACATCATCCTGGGAAAACAGCTTCAGCAGGATCAGCAATGGGAAGGGCCATACATCCCATGACCAATGCCAAGGTCACCATAGCCACAGGCAGATGAGGAGTCAGAGGGGGATCCACCAGCTACTGTTTGTGTAAGCACATGTAGGTGTGCTCAGTATTCCCTTGCATTGACTAAGAGACAATGCATAACACACTCTCTCACCACCTAGGGGCCTAAAACCTTCCTGCTACACACATACATTTAGTAACATTATGCCAGGCAACTTATACACCCTTTACCTCCCCATGTATTGGCTGCCTACTGCTTGCATCAGACAGAGTCAGCCCTGAACTATGACCGTGCCTACTGCTGCATTTACAAGGCAAGTCTCGAACTTGGAGTGTATTGTGTAGTAATATAAATGAGTGGCACATCCTTATATTTCACTGATTGGTACTGTAAGCAAGTAAAAGGTGGGAGATTGTTAAAAAATGATTTTAACATGAGACTTACGGTGGCTTATATGTGTCCACTATTAAGAAGCAGGCCACAGACATCAAAGATTCACACAGTCATGATAGTCAGTGCATGGCCTCAGTGTAGCACCATGCATTTGCACTGGAAAATCATTAAAAGGAGAAGTTAGAAAGTAATGATACAAATTGCAGTTTCTGACTTAACAACCCAAACATGATCATTCACAAAAAAGGTGGGAAATGTTGATGCTATCAACTGTCTAACTTTGCAAGGCCAATATAAGGCAAAGGTAAAAATATCACTTCAACACCACAAATGCAGATATACTAAGCAGTAAGTCAGCTATGCACCATGAGCATCAGATGTAAAGCTTATGTATCCCCGAATACAAAAGATAGAAAACAGGGATATGGCACAGTTATCATCACCGGCACAGGGTGTTGTGTTGAGGGAGGGGGCAGGAGGTCTAAGCTGACACAAAAGGTTAATGAGTGTGTGTGTGTGTGTGTGTGTGTGTGTGTGTGTGTGTGTGTGTGTGTGTGTGTGTGTGTGTGTGTGTGTGAATAAGAAAGAGAAGCAGGCATACATTTGGATAAACCAACATATTTCCAGTGAAGTAAAATGAGTTTTAAGTTGCATGTTTAACCATGTAACTGTTGTGTGTGTGTGTCTGTAGGGTCCTCCGGGTGAAACTGGTGTGTGAGTCTCAGCATGAACACATCCAAGCTCTGTTTATGCTCCTCATCTTTGTATGTTGGACAGGTGTGAGCCATGCATGATAGAGGTGGCACTTCATTATTCTCATCCCCGACCTCAATAACTGGCTGTACCAGGAGTTGAAATGGAATGTCCGCACCCACTGTCAGATGCATTGCTGCTAAATGAACATGACTGATATCTGCTGGATGATCTAATTTCCTGGAGATGCCCAGGACCACAACCCCCCTGTCCTATCATGTCTGGATGTGGACAGAACATTGACTGACAAATCAGTGGGTCACTATTGAAGCATGACTGAGCACGGCCACGTTAGCTAACAACACATGATGTGGCTGACCTATGCCCACGAGGATGCTGTACCCCTCCCAGCAAATGTTCCATCACAGACAATACTCGTTCCTTGACAGACATCCCTCATTCCATCACAGATACCTGTCACTCTAACATTGCATTCATCTGATCCATTGAATCAGCAACATAGTGGAGGCAGTCACGCATCTCAGCCTGTGCCACATCTACAACTTCGAGCAGTTCTCTGGAACACCTATGAGAATGTGCCTGTGCCTCTATGATGGCCCTAAACATAAATTTAGTGGCATGGGAAGAGAAATTTGCACCAGGTGAAGAAGGAACAGCAGGTCCCCTCTGAGCACCCCTATCAACCCTCCTGTGTAGCACCTCACCCACACTTTGGCTATGGCCAAAGTCAACAGGCACTGAAGCCACAGTAGCCACACTTCCCTGATCAATGGCCATGTCTCTACCTGTCCAATATCTGAGGGATCACTGGAATGGGTAGCATAGGCCTATTGGCTGTGTCCAGTGGAATTGCAGGGATGGCTGTATGTCAACTTCAGTGTCAGATTCAACATCTGCACCCCCAACTGTGCCACTGTTTGGCCACGGTCATCATCAGAGTCTGCTGATACACTAACATCAGGTGGCAGAGGGCTCATACTCCCACTGACATGATCACTTGTGATAAAAAGCAACAAACACAGGAAAAACATTAACACCTGCACTACTCTAGTCCAACATATGCTAACAAACTAACAGTGGTGCCACTATAACAGACAGTACAACAATACACACAACAGGCCTGACATCAACAGCAGACACCAAAATATTTCTTTAAATTGTGCAGTAGTGCTGACATAAAAATGCTTGGCTGACTATCTGCAGATGATATCCCCCTCTGCAAGCAAGATGGTCCTGGAAGACATTAAGCAAAAGTAATGGTAACATCGTCATATTTAACAGTAACACAAAGGGTAATACTTTTACCACTTTTTAATGTCCATTAAGTATACTTTCAACAGGAATGTGGCTGATACCTCCAACCTAACCTAATAATTGTAGCAATCTTCAATCCCCCCCAAAAAAAAAAAAAAATTCAAGTGACACAGAAGTAACATATTGATTTCAATTGTTTTACTATACAATAGTATTCATCTGCTGAGATACCAAAGCATACCTGGAACTTCCTGCTGTGATGTGTTTGCTGTCTCTGAAACTGTTGCTCTGACATCCAGGACATGCTGTACTGCACTCTCCTGTGAGCTGTCTGGATCCCTGATATTGGCTAGTAACTCTTCATTGGGTGTTAGTGGTGGCTCCCTAGCAGACTCTCCCCCCTGTAACCATCTGCTCATGACCCACTGCAACTGCTCTCCTCCATGCAGATGTGATCATGTCAGTGGCCCCTGTAGTGTACCTGCTCATATGTCCTGCCATGGCCACCCACAGCATTCACATAATCAGTAGTCTGGCACCAAAGTTACATCATGCGTGCCATATCTCCCCATCCCTTTTCCAGCAAAAAAGCACCATGTTGCTGAAGGCATAAGGGGGTCTCCAAGGATTGACACACCTGGGTGGCACACTCCTATATGTCCTAAAAGACAACAGAAGGATAATATACATAAGTATCACATAAATGCAAAATACAACAGAAAAGGAAGCCACTCAGTTTTACCCACTGGGGAAACATAAAACGGTCTAGAGATGTGAAATATGAACAACATGCAGGATGCAAAATAAGGAGCATAACAATAGCAAAATATTCTTGGTTGTGCCATAACAATAACTCACCTTTGCTTCCCTCCCAAAAGAACAGTCTAATCTTGTTTGTGCCATAACAGTAACTGAGCTTTGCTCCCAGCCTAAAAAAAACAACAGGCAAATGACACATTTTGCTAACAAAAGGAAGTGTCCCTGAAACATTTGTACATATTTATCACAAAACATTCTAATTTCAGGTATTGGCAATCATATATACCTGTGAAATGGCTTCACAAACATGCTCATGCCATCTGTAGACTTGTAACTAATTTATATATATATATATATATATATATATATATATATATATATATATATATATATATACATAAAGGTATAAAAGTCTTTGCTTCAGATTTTTCTTAAATACATTCCAGCATATTCAGTATGTAGCTGACAAAATTCAGGCATACCTTCTGAAGTTCAATAATCCTTTGTACAGATATATCCCAAAAAAATTAGCTTATGTGTAGTCTTTCCAACATAAACAAGTCTTCTTACCATCAGTTTCCCTAGCTACACAGTTGCCTTTTATATCATGTAGATTCATGGCTGTTAGCACAGTGAATATGCAAATGAGGTGTGAACTAATTAGAATTGCTGAATCCCAAATACTTGGATCAGTGTAGGAGGTGTTTTGCTTTTAATGGATTGCAACTGTGAATGATTACTAGCTGGGAGAAGGAAAACACAACAGTAATTCAGACTGCCTTACATCCACTAGGTGTGTCAGGTTAAATCTAGAAAGTGCTAGATATAAGGTTGGAAATGTAAGTAAGCAGCACACAATTCACAAGTTGTGCACCTTAATATCCAACCTGCCTTTCATTTGTTGGCGACTGCATATGTTATTATTTTCAGTTAATAACCCCATACATTTTAAGACCAATGATGCAGAATGGCTTACAGTCTGCTTGTTTCAGATTACTGGTCAGATAACTGAAGAATAACCAACAAACACAGAGAGGTAAGAAACTGCTATATATTTTCAAGCAATAATCATATCAGGTTGTGTGATTACTAAGGGTACTACATCCAACAATAATACATGTACTAATAACAGCTGTATGATTTCATATTACTGTATATGATGTTGAAGTTGTTTATGTGCAGAATAATTTTGGTTCATTGCTGTAAAGCTGTATATGTGGCAAAGATGGCTAGGGCACCCAGCCTATGTTCTGAAGGTTCATTGGAGTAAGAGTTCAAATCAGATCTATGCACACATCTCTCACATGAATGATTATTTTCTAGTGTGTATGTCATAGTTTGAGTTTTCTTCATTTCAACTACTTGTCCCTTTTTTATTCCTTTTCTGTCTTGTTTTTTATATTTTTTGGGGGTGCAGTGTTTGTAAAATGTGGCACTTAGTGCAATCAACAGGAAATGGAGGAAAACTAATGTCAGGTTTGCCTGTGCTTATCTTGCTTGCACAAAGTGTGGCAGTGCACATACTGGACAACTGGCCCACCCAAGAAGCAGACAGGACCCAGACATCCAAAAATAGATAACCGGTGCATTCAATTAATTTTGTTGGGCAGTGCAAAAACCCTCTAAGTGGCTGTACATGGTGGTTAACCCAGAGGCCATAAGAATTATTAGTAAATTAGGAAATGTCATGTAACTAGTCCTGTCACTGCAGGTGTAAGTATAGGGATGGAGTATAGATGGTCCTGGGTTCTAGTAAAGGGTGTGCAACCTTTTTTTTTTTGTTGTGACATTGTAGTTTATAGCAATGAAATGAAACATGAACAAGTATTATTTCAACTGTCATGTGGCAGGAGATGTAAGTGTAGCACTGCCAAATGCATGGACCTGGATTCTAATACAGGGTATTCCATACACTTTTACTTTGTTCCACTTCCCATTATATTTACTCACAGTTATAAAACTTTAGATAGTGGAGCTGATATTAATTATATGTATGAGGGATGACACACTATTATTGTGTTTTTTTATCTATTAATTTATTTATGTATTATTATATTTATTATCAGATGTATGACTGATGATATACTGTGTTTTATAATTCTGTAAGTATAATTTTTATATCTGGACTTAAATGGCCTTCACATTTGCCTAAGACACATACAAAACTGCGTCTTTATCCAATAACCTTGTCAGGTTACACACATATATGTGAAACAGCTCATACTGCCATCTGCATTTAGGTATGATGCCTGACTATGCCTGAGCAGGACTTCTTCCATGGCAAAGATGGAAAATCAATGCTGTGGAAGTAAATGCTTTGTCCCTTATGCCTATGTTTGAATCCCACAGCATAAAAATCAATTTTCTCATTTCTCACTGCGTGGCGCTGCTGCTCCCTGCACACCATCATGCAAATGTGTAGCATGGTTGTGCGTACTATAGTAAACATGATAACTGGAATTGGTGGAAAGCATCAGTCTCCATTGATCTGGTTCCACTGGTAGATAGACATGTCAGGCATTAATGAGGAAGGTACCAGGTTTAGGGCACAGAGGTGGGTGTTGAGGAGTCCAGGATATTCATTGGACTTCTAGTAAAACAACACAGCCACAAGCTTCTGCATGAGGTCTGTTCTGGCTCCTGATGCAAGTCTGAGGCAAGGGATAGTTTAGCACAGGCTGTATCCAGTGCCACTGGTTTCCCAAGCAATGGCGAGTAATGTAGGCATCACTTCAATGAACTACACAGGAGAAAAAGGGATATACTCGACCACTGGATTGAGGCATTTAGAACTGATGAATCCCATGTATATGTAAGTATCAACTCAAGAGAGTATCAGTGAGACTTAGAAAGCTGAATATAGGCAAGACTGGTATGCATAATGGTATTCTGTTCTGTACTGTTTTTTCCACAGCTGCCAGTGATCAGGAGTGCAATCTCCGAACCCATGTGCCTAGATTGGCAAGACTGAGGGAAGCAAGTTGTATGCTCACAGCAGAAGAGTAGTGTTATTGTAGCATTAAAAGTTAAAGATAGCTGTTTTGGTATTTTATAGAGTTGTATTTAGTTGACTATGCATATTCCAACTTTAAAAGCAAGTATGCATGCATTAGACTGTAGCACAAACCAGTTGTAAGAGTCCAATCTTTGACGTTCGTTAGAGGTTGTGGATTCAAATACCATATTTCAGAACTATGCAATACTGTTATTTCTTCAATAATAATTACATTAAATTAAAACCTCTATATCAGTGGTACAAATGCCCTGCTGTAAACTATCTGTATAACTGGAACATGCATATGTGCAATATATGCACATTTCAAGGATTACTTGCTGCAATACTGTTATTTCTTCAATAATATTTACATTAAATTAAAACCTCTATACCAGTGGAACACATGCCCTGCTGTAAACTGTTATCTGTAAAACTGGAACATGCATATGTGCAATATATGTGAATTTTAAGGATTACTTGCTGCAATCTCTAGTACACTGTGCATCTGTTAGGAGGTGGTAGACTTTAATGTAAATGTTAAGATAATAGAGTTTTATATTTGTATTAATGCATTGTATGTCACATATGAAGGTACTAATCTTCATAGGTTCTTAGGTGTGTACTAGGCTAATGGCCCTGGAGCCTATATAAGCTTACCCCAAGAAGATTCCCTGGCATCGTGCCACCCAAAGTTAGTTCCCAGTGTGCCTGTCAAGCAAGGCCACTGAAGTGATCTCCGGGATGAACTTCCTATTGCCTATCCACTCGTCAAGATTTCTCTTAAAGAGGCCAGTGAAGTGCTCTGCTTGACGAGAATGGGAAGTTTGTTCCAGAGTATGGAAAATTTTGGGGTTAGGAACATGTCCCTCCAGCATGTTCTGTTTATTGTGGTAATGAGGTTTAGGTCCCAGGAGCTTGTGCCATGGAGGGATTGGGATTTCTTTAGGTGTAGCATATCTATCAGCTCTGGGTCAGATATGGCTTTGTATATCAAGCAGAGATCGCCTCTAAGTAGGCGATAAGAGACAGAGTATAGCTGGAGTTTTTTGAGTCTGTCCATATATAGCATGTGTCTAAGGCCTAAGATCCTCTTAGTGAGGTATTTTTTGGCCTTTCCAGTTGTTGTATGTGTCTAGTGAAACACATACCAAATGGGACGTCATATTCTATAATAGGTCTACTGAGGATGAGTAGAGAGAGATTAGGATCTCTTTCTTCCTGGATGAGAAACCTTTTGTAATGAGATGTTCCACATATAAGGACTTTCTGAGTACAGTGGCAATCTCGTAATCAAAGGAGAGGGTGCTGTCAACCTGTGTCCCCAGGTGTCTTATCACACCTTCAGTGTTTAGTGGACTACCATCTATATGGTAGTTCATGGGCACCAACTTTTTCCCAAAGGGAATGACAATGCACTTTTTGGCATTGAGCTTAAAGCCATGGTTCTGGCACCAGTCCCTGGTGTCAGTGAGGCCCTTTTTGTAGAAAGTCTACATCAGCTAGAGAATCAGTAATGACTCCCAGTTTGCAATCATCTGCGAACTTGAGAAGCCAGAGTCCCTTTGTGTTGACTTGAACTTCAGAGAAGTAGATGCCAAACAGGAGAGGACCTAGGACTGATCCCTGTGGAACACTACTTGCAACTGTTCGGTAGTCAGATTTGGAGTCTGCTACTTTCAGTGTGTGGGTTCTATCAGTGAGCCAGTTGGCAACCCATCTTATGACATAGGGGTTTATGCCTAGTTTAGTGAGTCTGTCTATGATTCCTGAGTGAGCAATGGTGTTGAAGGCCTTGGCAAGATCTAGGTAGGCTGCGTGAACTACCTTGCCCTCATCCACAGCTCTGATGACAGACTCAAAGAAGACTATCAGGTTGAGCAGGCATGATCTACCTTTCACAAACTCAAACTGCATGGGGTCCAGAGTTTGGAGATTCCTTATGTCTTTATTTATAAGGTCTATGATGATGCGCTCCATAGCCTTACATATCAGATTCGTTAGGCTAATGGGGCAGTAGTTCCTCCCCCTTTGTGGAGTGGGATAACCGTAGCAGTGTGCCATTCAGTAAGAACAAAGCCTGAACTGAGGCTGTGATTTAACAGGGTATGCAGGTGTGATACCAGTTCACTTTGTAATTCATATAATGAAAGCTGTATTCTTGGCTTTGGACAGTGCATTTTTTACCTGTGTAGCCGTGATAATAGGGACTTGGCATTCCTCAGGTATTGTGATAGGCCCTTTAGTGGGTGAAAGGGGGAAAAGTTCACACTGAACCTGTTGGCCAATATGTTGGCAATATCAGTTGGTTCTGTATATGTATTGCCATTGTGCTGTAACTCGGAGCAGATCTGAGTATTGCCATGTAGATTCTTGACATAACTATAGAATGTCTTGTGGTTGTCTTTAGAATCTGCAGCAATTCTGTTTTCATAGCTAGCTTGAAAGGATTTGAAGATGGATCTCAGTTTTTTGCTGAGGCTAACAAGGGAGTTTTTCCAGTCTTGGGACTTCACCCTTTTCTGCAACAGTTTTTTCCTTCTGTTGTAGAGTTTGTTTGTGGTGGAAGACCACCAAATTGGCTTCCTTTTTTTGGAGGAGAGCGTCTTGGTTCTGTTTAGTATGGCCCCTTCCATGCACTTGTGTATGTGCTCATACTATGCATTGATGTATGATTCAGCAGTCATGCACCTATTTTCCATTTGCATGGGTGTTGTGAAGTTAGCCACCTCTGTTTTTAGAAGCCCAAAATTGGCATTGGAGAAGTTTTTTTTTATAGTGGTTTCCTTTGGGGGGTGAGGGTGGGATGTGGATATCCATAATGATTAGCTTGTGGTCAAATCTGACCCAGGGAGGAGTTGATTACTGGTGAAGAGCAATGGTTGCCCATGTTAATAATGACCAGGTCAAGGATGTTTCTACCCCCTGGTAGAGGTAAGAATGAGTTGGTCCAGGGTGTTGAAGTTAATGAATTCCAGAAAACGTTGAGCAAGTGTGTTGATGCATGAGTAATTTTCCCAGTTAATGGAGGGGTAGTTAAAGTCTCCAAGTATAAGGGTATTGGGTTGTACCATAATATTTTCCAGTGTGTTTAGGAATGTGGAGTGAGAGTCTTGGGACATGGTGGGAGATCTATAGCAGGCTACAACCTGGACTGTAGTTTTACCCAGTGTTAGCTGTATCTGAAGTATCTCTGATGCGTTATGTTGGGCTACTAGTCTGGAGGTGTGCATATCCTTTATGAATATGGAGGCACCACCACCTTTAGTGCTTTGGTCCAGATTTAGGGGCTGAAAGGTGTGGTATGAATTATAGCTTGGTAGTGGTGGGGTGCTCTCGGAGCCTTGAACCAGGTCTTGGTCACTGCACAGATGTTAATGTTCTCCATTTTAAGGAGTGCTTCAAGTGAATGCATTATTTTGAGATTTGCACTTCTGGCATTGAGTAGCATAACCTTCAGATTTTGTTTGCATGTAGCTGTTATGGTGGTAATTTTGTCTTCAGGACATTGCTTAAAAAGGCACTATAGGGGTGGCAAGAGCCTTGGCCAGTATCTGGAATCCCTGGGGTGACAGGTGCCGGCCATCTCTGGTGAAGTATTGAGGTCTGTCAATCATGTCTTCCCAGGCAGACACATACTGGATCCCCTTAGAATGACACCAGAAACTTAGCCAATTGTTGAAGTCAATCATTTTCTGCTTGTACTGTGGTATCATTCTGGGTGACGGTAGGTTGCTACACAGAGATAGGGGTCATACCTACCTGAGCTACAAGATCCAAGAGCTCCTCTATGTTTCTTTTCATGTAGTCCAGGGAGGTATGTCTCCAGTCATTCCCACCAATGTGGACAATGACAGAGTCATATTTGTACCTGTTGTGGAGTAACCTAAGTAGGTGCATTATGTGGTGGATCCTGGCATCTGACAGGCAGCTGACTGTAACTTTCTCCTTATTCAACCTAGTGAGTGGGACATCGGTGTGCCTTACTATTGCAGCACCTATAACTAGTGTATTGGGCAAGTTGTTTTGCCTTATTGGCTTTGGTTGAGTGGCACACTGTTTATGTGAGGTATGTGTCTCATGGTTTGTGCTGGGATGTGGTGGTTGTTTATGTTTCTGCCTCGGAGATCTCTGTTGTTTGGGCAGATTTTTATTGAGATCCTCCACAAAAGTAGGTGTGTCTTTTGTGTTACTATGTGAGGGTTGTGGTGGTGTATGTTCTAGAGGGCTATGTGTTGAATGTGGTGTAGTTGTTAACCTTCTCCACTTGACTGGCTTATCCAGTCTTGGCTGGAGAGTGCTTGGCTTCCAATTTGGATATATATATATATATATATATATATATATATATATATATATGTGTATATATATATATATGTATATATGTGTGTGCATCTCTCACAAGTCATAGTGTTGGGAGGTAAGAGGAGAGGGTTGTCTGTGTACATGAGGCAATTGCTACATTGCCTCAGGATCCCCAAGTTCACCAGGTTGACAGTTGAAAGTACAGGGAACCGACCTTTAGACATGCCTGGATATGAGCTCGATATATTAAGTACTGAAGCCTTTTACAGGAAAAATGTCAGTCAAAGTGTTTGAATCTATACAGAGCACTACCAAACACTTGAGGGGAAACTAGTACGTAGACCCTGAAAATTTAAGGATGAAGTATTTAGGCAGGTATTCTGAAGTTAGGAAGAAATCAAGCAGTACTTAGTGAAAATAAAGAATTAGCTTGTCAAGAATGATGAAAAGAGGGGAGTCACATGAATGGCTACTGCCTGGCTACTACTAATGCTGATCTCAGCACAGCTTCACTCTGTTGGGATACAATACTCCTTTGCTTCTTCTCTCACCAGAAGCAAAATGTTAGCACCAATCACAAGAAGAGAAGCAGGTCACGACCTGTTTGGTGATCCACAGTCTTGTCCCAGATGATGCAAGGGTCTGCAGGCTTGTAGCCTTTTTTTGATAGATGCCTCAAATAGCAACCAGACCAATCGGGTATGTTAAGCACAGACACTCACTTTCCAACCAGAAAGAGTCAGGAATCAATGCACTCTGCTCCTACTCTCACCAGGATCAGAATATAGGCACAGATTCCAAGCTGTCACCTATAAAGCAGTTATTAAGCTTTATGGTGATTAGCAGTCTCCAGGAAATAATGTAACTGCACTCCTTCTCTCACCAGGAGAAAACAGAAGCACTAATCCCAAGATGACTACTAAGAGGCAGAATCTTGTGTTTTTCTCTCTCAACCCTACCCTTATATCTCTTTTTTATTTATTTTTTTTATTTTTAAAAATATTTTTTATTTTTATTTTATTATTTTATTTTGTTATTTCATAAGTACTTTTTATGGTATTTGTATATTATTTTATTTTAATTTATGACTATTTTATTTGTATTTTATTTTATTTTATAAATATTTTTTATGTTATTATTATTTTATTTATTTATTTTTTTTTACCACATCACTAAATGCTCCACAGCACAGTAAGGTAGCCCAGACTTATTGGATCAGCCTGCCGCCAATGCACTGGCTGAACCATCAATTGCCAGCATATCTGGGAGCCAACCTGGCAGCACTGCATCTGCTGCCTCTACACTGCATACACCCTCAGATAGTCCTGCACCAGAGCCTGGTGCAGAGGTACCCTCAAGGAGCAGTGGCAGAGGTGCTGATTTCCTTAACTGCAGTGAGTTGCCAGGGATGGTGTATAGGGTGGTGCACACAGGCTGAAGAGGCTGCTGTCCTGAATTTTTCTTAGTACTAGGAGAAGGAGGTGGAGACGTCAAGTACTCCAGCCACCAGTGGTTAGAGGTGGACAGTAATGACAGTCCATTGGCTAAAGACTCGATTCTCACTGTCTCTACAGCTTGACCACTGTGGGCTTGGGATGTCCCCACCCTCACTCCAATCATGGTGTCCCCCAGCCTTTTGTGTCCATCACCCTCCCTGTCTCTTGTCCTGTTTGTCTTGTCTGTCTGCAATTGCTTCCTCACCTACCCAACTTACCTGACCCAGATACAGCTACGTTCCTTCCCTAACATTTGTCTCTCTCTGAAATAAAATTTAAATTGGCACCTGTCTCACAAAAACAAATTGCCCCATACATAGCTTTCCATTTCACACATGTGTCTTCTTGACACATTTGATTTGGTCCATGTGGCTATATAACATGATTGCATTGTGGTAACCCCTTTCACTGGAGGTGACAGACCAAATTCAGTGAATATTTTTCACATATGTTCAGTTTACACTGGTAAAGATAAGGATAGCTATAGTTCTTTCCTACCTCTTGCCTGCAAATTACAGTCCTACATTCACTTTGGGCTTTTCCCTGCTTGCTCCCCATTTCACCACTTTCCTATCAACCCCATTTCACCACTTTAATCAGGTCAAAAAACAGAATCACAGACAACACACATAAGTTGCAGGAAAAGCAATAGAACCCTTCATGTTTTGGGCTCCATGTTTCTGCGGATGTGCATATTGCACACCAATGTGCAGCAACAGTGAGCAGCTTCAAACTGCTGTTGTTACTTCCACTTAATACAGCTTAACACTATTGTGCTATGCCAACACACAGCCACACATGTACTATAAGGAATTCATGTCATTGCATTATCAATTAATTTAAAGTATGTAAACGTATTATGTACACATTGGTTCAAACCCAGTACCATCTGGCCCCAAGAAGGAATGTATCAGTTCATTAACATGTGCTGTCACAAAGTCAGTGAAGCAGCAGATGTGTTTCATAGGCTCATTACTCTGTCAGACTTTAGCAATGCAGTTTGCATTTACACACTGCTTAGCTATGCGCAAACATGTGTATCTCAAATGAGTATACACTTTGGCAACAGACGTACAAACCCACTGCTCATTGTGCTATGGAAATGTACATATTGTGCTGTGTTACTGCTGTTTATTGTCCAGTTCCTGTATATGACATGAAATTACATGTGGAAACATTACAAACTGAGAGCGCTGTATGTCACATATTTAAAATCCATCCATGTGTTGCCAATGCCCCCAAGCACTGCAACCCTGGTGACTCTGTACTTTTTCCTCACATATATCACCTACACTGCAAAATTTAATATGAAATGTAGTATGATATGTAATGCACAACAATCTGGTAACATGCAAATCTACAACTATTGACCCCTACACCTAAAATCCATTATCTGCAAGACTAGAGAAGGAATCAGCAAGGAACTTATCCACAGGGATATAGATGACCTTAAACACACTTGACCTGACCCAGTTAATTTTTTCATGGGCAGATTTTCTTATTGAACCTTGTGGACTTATTTGATACTGACTCCAAAGACCTGGATGAGGGACAACAGGACATACTGCCTATGTGGAGTTTTCCAAGGCCTTTGTCACTATGCCCCATTCATGTCTAATAGTGAAGATCTTCCATGTGGGAATTAAGCCATACAATAGTAGATGGATAGTCAACTGGCTCACCAACAGTACACACACCCTCAAAGTTGGGTACTGCAGCTCCACCACTAGCTACTTACCACTAGAATACCACAGGGATCTCTGCTGGGCCTTCAACTGTTTGCAAAGTACTTTCCTGAAGTGCAGGCAATGGTAGATAGATTGTGGTATACCAAGATTGCACATGACTGTTAGCAGGAAACACTCATATAGAGTCCTTCAATGATGGTAACATATGACAGAAGGGGCTGACACACAAATATGATGAGTACCAAACTCACAGACTGAACTTTAAAGCATACAATGCCTCATTGTCCCCTTTGGCAATGAAGTACCCCTATTAATTATGATATACATAGCACCCCTCTAAGCTCAAACACAGTGTTGTGAGACTTGGAAACACATGTTGATAAGAATCTACACTTTCATCACTGTGTCCATAGTGGTACACACATTTTGCATTGCACACCTCATACATATGAACATCACATCCAAGACGAGGGTGGTCATACCTCTGCTGTACTCTACCCTTATCAAGCCACTAATTGAGTACAGTTCTCCCTTCTGTCTATACATCACCAGACACCTGCAGCAATTGAAAAAAACACAGGTTTGTGCCTAGGAAAATCCAGAACCCCCAAATATGACATACATGGAAAGACTGAAATACCAGTCACTGTACTTAGTATCATGCAGGCTACTGAGAGGTGACCTATGTCTGGCCTACACAGCAATCTCAGACCATGCAATCATGGAAATGCTGGACATCTGCAAATAAAATGGGACAAGAATAACTTGCCCCAGGGTTCTCAACCTAGCCTGTGGCATAAAGAGAACATGCTAGGGAGGCAGATATATGGACCAGTGATTCACTTTCCTATGTAATAGCCTCTTTGTGCATGTGAAGCAGTGCTGCTCAATGACTATGTTTAAGTGCAACCTTGACTACTGGTTGAGTGATTGTAAAGTCACCTCTGGGGTGGCAACTATGTCCCTCATGGACAGGGCCTTTTGGTGATACTCACAAAATTGCTCTGCTAACAATGACCATCTTACTATGTTTAATAAGGGTACTTGTGTTTTTACACTGCTAGGCTTCTAAACACCCTAGGACCATTAGGCTAATAGCCTCCTATGAGCCTATGAAGCTAAGAACCTATGCAGGCTTCCCAGCATCTTGTCTTCCATGAGTTGACCTGCACTCTTATAAAAGTCAGACTTTTGCCATGGCACTTGCATGAAGTACTGTGTTCTGTAGTCTGTGTACTTAGACAGATAGGCATTCCATTCTCACTGCAGTCATCTGGGCGTATGTTTTTGAGTTGTTGCTTGACATTACAGAGAGTATTTTACACCAGCATGTGAGAATCTGTTATATTATCCTCAACAGACACTGCTGATGTCATAAGCTACAAAGTGTTGTCTGAACACTCCAAGTCAGACTTGTGCTGTGGCAGTTGCTTAAAGTACTGAGTTCTATAGTTTGTGTATTTAGATAGAGAGGGGATCTATTCTCATTGCAGTCAACTGTGTGTGTGTGTGTGTGTGTGTGTGTGTGTGTGTGTGTATGTGTGTGTGTGTGTGTGTGTGTGTGTCTGCTTGTGTGTGTGGTTGAGTTGTTGCTTGACATTACAGAGTGCATTTTACACCAGAATGTGGGGAACTGTTATATTCTCCTCAACAGATACTCCTGATGTCATCAGCTATAAAGTGTTATCTGAAACTCTCCAAGACGGGTGTGTGCTGTTGAACTTGCGTAAAGTACTGTGGTCCTTAGATAGGTAGGGGTCTTGTTTTCACTACAGGCAAGTGTATGTGTGTGTTTCTGTGAGCTGTTGCTTGACATTACAGAGAGCATTTTACACCAGCATGTGGGAAACTGTTATATTTGAATAAAGTACTGAGTTCTATAGTTTGTGTACTTATGTAGGCATTGCATTCTCACTGCAGTCAACAGGGTGTGTGTTCATACATGTGAGCTGTTGCCTGACATTACAGAGAGCATTTTACACAAGCATGTGGGACACTGTTATATTATGCTCAGTAGACATTGCTGATGTGATCAGCTATAAAGTGTTGTCTGAGAAACTCCAAGTCAGACTTGTTTTTTTCAATATACTTTTTATTGCTTTTGATCAACAATTGTCTACAATGATCACATAAAGACTTACAGAAACTAAAGAAAAGAAAAAGAAAAAGGGAAACTAGTATTTTCACCATTCCTGAGGGTACAGGACATAAAGAGACCCATATTTGACTTTTGGTTTTAACTGAAATGATACAGTAGCCCTATTTCAGAATAAAGTAAAGTTATTTTCTTTGTTACGGAAAAGTAAAATATAAAGTTTGTTTTATATCCTCATTTATATGTCATTTGATTTTTGTAAGTATGATAACCTTACTTACAGAAGGGTTTGTGAAACACTGAAACTATGTACAAAATAAACTATTTACATTGTTGGATGCCATTTGATTGATGTTAATCTTGAAGCATGTTATTTTTAAGCAATATACTTATTGTGTTTAATATATAGAAGTTTTATTAAATGCCACCTGAATTGTATTTATGTGTTTGGGTTTTATTTGCTAACTAGAACTGTGTCTAGAAGAGAATTCCAATATGTTTGAAAATATGATCTTTTTTATGCTTTTTGTAGCTAATTTGTGGGAGGTGATATATTTGATTGACGTGTCCTTGAAGCTTATCCATGAGATTTTATTGTTATTTACCCAATTTTTAGTTATATAAAATTTAAGAAGGGCACATAATGTGACTAAAATATGTTTATGCATTCCCTTGATTGAACTGGGAATTATGTGTAGAATCATTGTTTCCCAGGAAAATGCAGTTTTTTGTATCCATTTTTTTTCAAGTTGCACTCTTAAGGATCACCAGAGCTTGAAAATATTTTTACAGCTCAAAAAATGGAGGATATCAACATTCTCTCTGGAGCAAAAAGGGTACACTGATTCTTTTTTATAGCCAAATTTTTTAAGGACAGCTGGGGTGTAATATGCATTATTGTTAATCATTATTTGTGTCTAGATTAGGTTTTTGAAAGGTGTTAGTGTTAAGGTATTTTTAATAGCTTCTTGTTTTTGTGCTGTTGTGATAGTTTGACTAATATTATCCCAGTACCTTAAGTAAAGTAATACAAATTGGTGTTTTATCTCACTTATCAATTTATAAGACTTTGAGACCATTTTCTCCTTAGCAGCTAATGATTTGATTATATTTTGGGTAGTTACAATATTTTGTGTATCAATTTTGTAGTTTGAGTACTTCATCCTTATTAATGATACCATTTGTCTAAGAATAGGGTTATTGCTGCTTGGTGTCTTAAATTGTGTCCTTAAGTTTTCAAGTGTTGATTCCTTATGTTGTAAAATATGCCATACCGTAAGGTCTTTAATTAGTGGAAATAACTTAAGATCTATAATTTTGTTATTTAGCTTGATATTCAGGTTCACGTGTATGGGCTGTAGGAGACTTGGTGAGTTTCGTAGATTGATAGAAGTAAATAGAGATTGGAAAGCCATTATTTTGTTTTTGATTATTGGGTGTAATTTTCTAAAGAGTTTATTGTTAGGATTAAGATAAGGGATCGCTTTAGGGTTTATATTTATGGAGTGTAGTAGATTAGACCATATCTTGACCCATGTTGGGTACCAAATCTTTTTAGTTCTATCATAGTCTGATATTTGAATTAACCAGTTTGCTTTGATAATAAGGTAGTGCAAATACAAATCTGGGAGCCCCAAACCTCCTTTTGGTTTCGGTATTCTGAGTATTTCAAGTCAGAGTTGTTCTGTGGTGCTTGCATAAAGTACTGAGTTTTGTAATCTGTGTACTTAGATAGGTAGGGGTTCTATTTTCACTGCAGTCAACTGGATGTGTGTGTGTGTGTGTGTGTGTGTGTGTGTGTGTGTGTGTGTGTGTGTGTGTGTGTGTGTGTGTGTGTGTGTGTGTGTGTGTGTGTGTGCATGCACATGTATGTATGTGTGGGGGTGTGAGCTGTTGCTTGACATTACAGAGAACATTTTACACCAGCATATGGGACACTGTTCTATTCTCCTCAACAGATGCTGCTGATGTCATCAGATATAAAGTGTTGTCTGAGACAATCCAAGTTAGACTTGTGCTGTTTTGCTTGGGCAAAGTACTGAGTTCTGTAGTCTGTGTACTTAGGTAGGGTTTCTATTCTTACTACATTCAAATGCGTGTGCTTGGAATTATATACAACATTTTACACCAGTATGTGGGACACGGCTCTTGCCATATTCTCCTCAACAGACACTGCTGATGTCATCAGCTATATCAGATTTTTGAATATGCAATATAACTACCAGGGCAGAGTCAGACACTGGCCTGAATGCCAAGTGGAAGTCATCTCATGCTATACAAGACAGATTACAGTGACATGGCTTTTAATCTATCCACATACATCATGGCAAGGTTTGTAGGTGCAGTGTTATCTTGTTGAGAAAGCTCTGTGGTCACTCCAGCTGCTGCATGTGTCTGGTGAGGTATATGTAAAAGAGACCATTACACTCCACTAGTGTTCTGATGAAATTTGACTACATTTCTGTCATGCAGTCATAAGATCTGCATATGATGACATGACTTATGATGTGCACAACAAAGCCTTTCAATACTAGAGTGGACACTTGGTGGTCGAAGTTCAGATTGCTATCTAAATATGTTCCCAGTGCTTGCATCATGGGGTTTCAGCATAGCAGGACTGTTGTCAATGTTGTGATTAAGATGGCATTCTACCTTTTAGATGTGCTACATAAAAAAGACACATTGCCTCATTTATTTGTTGATCGTGTGCCTTTGTCACCATTCATTTGTCTGTGTTAACTCCTCCTGCACTATGTTATCATCATCGATGGACTGAATGATTGCATCCAATATGCAAGAATCAGCTCCTTCTTCTTCTTTCAGCTTTTCATGGTTAGTGGTCACCACAGTGGCTCACCTGTCTGCTCATGATTGGCAGAAGAGTTTTGCGGTGTCGCGTTGCCAGCCCGGCACCCAATCTTCCACGGAAGGTACACACGTGCATGCACTCACATCTAAGGCCAATTTAGAGTGTCCAATCCACCTCTTTGGGATGAGGGAGGAAACTGGAGCACCCAGAGGAAACCCACGCGACCACAGGGAGAATATGCAGACTCTGCGCAGAAGGTGTGCCCCTGGGTAGAAATGTACAAATAATAGCTGTCCCCCCATATGTAGAAATGTTGATAAGTCTATGCAAAGTGACTCATGGAAGCCCTGCAGGCACAGCATGCTTCCTGTCAATGTACAGCACAAAGGTGAGCCCTGAAGTAGAAACCAACTTGATTTTTCACACACATAAAGTATATATGTCCATGCTGGGCATGCTCACACACTTAAACAAATTTAGCTAATGTCAGTCAGCAACATACTGAAAGGTCATACTGGGCGTACTCACACACTTAAATAAACGAAGCAAATGTCAGGCAACAACATACTGAAAGGTCATACTGGGCATGCTCACATACTCAGGTCATGTCTGAGTACAGCAGTGGGCCACACATATCTGGTAGTTGCATATGTTTTAGCCCAGGAACCTGTCACTATTCACCAATCCTGCCTTGTGCACACAGTTATATGAAAACAGACACATATAATATATTGGAACCCTGTCATAATCAAACTATGTACCACAAGTACTTAAGTTGTTCACAGAAAGTGAAAAAGCAAAGAAGATCAATAAACCTGCAATCAGTATCATGAATAAACAATGTGCACTCCAAACATTATCCAATCCATGTTCTGGCAAAATAATCTGTGAAGGAATCCATAGAGAACCATGACGCTTCCTTCCGCTATGTCATAAATAGCAATGCACACTCATATATGTCCTGAGTCAGTGCAAACTGTAAATGACTGACATTGCCAACATCCTGTCAGACAGGCTCATACATACATACCCCCCTCTCACTGACAAAAGGCCCTATCATCATACCTGGAGATTGTGAAAGCACAGATATCACATATAGAATGGGTAAACAGCTCCTTCCAAACCTGAAAACACAGCGTCTATGGAATTACATTGTTTCCCTAGCTGTGTCATAAGTGAACTCCAGAACAAACAGACCCTGCACCTGAACAGTCTGTTGAGCCTCACCCTCTGTACAGGTTATGAAACTGTTGAATGTGTTACAGCAAAGTTTGGCACACTCCACAAGTGTTGGTGCACAACAGACCATGGGAACTATTGTCTTATAAGCCTATTAAGCCTGATCTGCAAGGCCATGGAGTCCAACATGATGGAATTCATAAACAGAGGTATTGGGAGCCTACAAACACACAACCCTACCAATTTTGGTTTGGTCAGGGGCACATCATGGTTCCCAAACCTGCTAGACTGTTTTCAAGACAGTCACCCATGACATACATCAATGAAATGAGCTACACACGTCCCACATAGACCTTGAAAAGCCCTTTTCCAACATCTCAGACACATCTCGTAGCACAAAAAACTTTAACCCCATCCTATTTAACTTGGAACTGAATGCCTGCAACTGGTTAACCCTACAAAGTCTTCCACTAGAAGAAGCTGTTCAATATTTTAACAACACATTCCTATCCATCCTAGATAATCATGCTCCAAAAAGAACTGTCAGAGTCAAAACTAAACCCGCTCCCTGGCTATCTAAGGAAACAAAGCACAAAATGTTACTCAGAAACAAATCCTGGATAAAATGGAGAACTAGTAAATCTCCCTCTGACCAACAGACCTTCAGACACTTAAGGAATAGTACTAAAAAAGCTATTATCTTAGACAAAAAAATACTATAGCAACCTCCAATCAACTAATCATAATAATCCCCAAAAATTCTGGACAACCTTGAATAGACTTCTTCACCCTGGACAAACTACCACCCTCTCCCTCTGGATCCGAAGAATTCCTCCCAGGAAACTGCCAACGCTTTCAATTCCTTCTTTACTAATACTATAAATTCTCTGGCCTCTCACCTTTCCTTTGACAACTCTAGCATACTGAATATCTTGATTGCCATTTGTGTTGTTCTGCTCATATTGGGAGCATGTGTCTGTTATGGGATACTTTGCATGTAAGTATTAGTCAGGACTCTGTCGACGATCTGTAACCGAGACTATGTATCAAGACCTGTAGTGGTATTTGTTAATACAAAATGAAATCCTCTCTGAAATGTACAACAAAATGACTTGCCTAGTTAAACGCTCCAGAGAGGAAGAGGCTAGGAATGAAATAATGTTGTATATGTTTCTGGATAGAATAGAAGCAATCAAAGGAGGGAGAATGTTAGCAAAATATATATTTAAACATACATATGACGCTAGTTTAGCAGCAAATAGTGTATAATGCATATAATTCTATTTTACAATATGGCAGTAGAGCTTATCATGCATGTAATTGCCTGTAGTGTAGCTGCAGTGTGATTGAACCCTGACCCTGGCAGTAACCAGTGCAGCAGGTGTATGTCATTCAGCATTAGTCATCCGCTGGGTTAGAGAATAATAAATGTATGTACAGGTATATCTGTCATCCTTCCACTGAGGAGGATGGCCTTGTGAGCTCTATCTAAGACAGAGTACAGCTGCTCACCAGAGAGACAAAGGAACCTAGTAGGAAAGGAAGTGACGACTGGATCTGAACAGTCTTGGAACCTTGACAGAGCATAATTTACCGAAGGACATTCTAATTGACTATGTGGCTCGCAAGGCTGTGCTATCCTCATGGGAAAACATTTAATAAGCATTACCTTAGCACTGTTGTAGGAATACAATATTGTGGACTATAGTGATGTAAATGCCCTGTGACTGACCACATCATTAAGGTGTGCAAAAGATGATTGCAAACACAATACTCATACAGCTGTTACCTGTATAGAGTAAGATAAAACTCTAAACTTGTACTGCATAGTTATTTTCCTCCTGGTGCACAGTAGTAAAACGTTGTTAATCTGAGCTTCCTGTGTTATTGACTGTCATTTTGAAAAGACGAATGAGTGTTACAGTTTGATTTAAACAACTAATTGACAGATGTGTATGTTCTAGCATGGGAATAGGTCAAGCCAAACACCACAATCACCATGTGTACCACATACAAACAGCCAGTAACACGCAGTAGTAGTGCATGAAGGCATACACGACTGTGGGAATAGTACAGGGCATATGGCACGCCAAGTGCAGATGCATGACACAAACCCCAGGATGGGTGTCCCTGCAAAGAGGAACATGTGCCAGCCACACCTCCCACAGATGTAGCGGCAATAAAAAGACATGCCAAACACACAGAAACACTACCGGCCAACACACGACTGCAATGGAGGCTGGTCAAACACCAACATGAAGCATGCACAAACAGGGACTTGTGTAATTGTTGCCTTAACACCCCCCATA
This sequence comes from Protopterus annectens, assembly GCF_019279795.1. Taxonomy (NCBI): domain Eukaryota; kingdom Metazoa; phylum Chordata; order Ceratodontiformes; family Protopteridae; genus Protopterus; species Protopterus annectens. The sequence goes on along the minus strand of NC_056730.1, from coordinate 1,007,691,047 downwards.
GGCCAAAGAAGAATAGAATGGACATATGCATGTAATGTTGTGAAGGATGTGTGGTAGTCCTCAGTATCACAGTGTTAGGGACACAGATACACTGTCATCAACTGTGACGTATGTGCACTGTAGACAGCATACCTGCAAGTAATACAGAGGACAATCATGTGCCACAGAAATATACACATGAGAAAGAGGATAGGGGATAGACAAGTGTAAATGGGACAAACTATGAATATAGGTTCATACGTCCATAGGTACAGGGTAGGCCATCGACCCAGGTTCAGCCATAACCCTACACCATAGTTAGGATTACTTTGCCAACCTTCTGTGCCGGAGATAAAATACTTATGATATTGCTGTACCTCTGTCAAGCAGTGATAATGATGTAATCCCCGGCCTATATCTGCAATTCCCCATCCAATGGACAACATACCCCTCCACAAGGCTAGGAAGGATCTCTGTCTCACATGTACTGCAATGTAGATCCACAGCATTGTGAGTGTCCGGGTGACATATGTGTCACTCCAACACATCCCATTAATGACCGTGACAAGGTTCATGTCACCTGCCCTTGTGGTTCTGAGGGATACAGATACAGTAGGTGAAGCATAGACATGACATATGGGTTGACATGGCCTCGTATGTCAGGCACAGGTCAACACTAAACAACAGGTATGTGACTGAATGGGGCAGGGTCCTACAAGTGGGGCAGCATTACACAAATCCATGTCACCCTGCATCTGTATGACAATTAACCTATGAGGCCTTCCCAGCTGCTGTAGGTGTTGGGTCAGATACCCTCCGATTGGGGCAATGTAGTAAATCATAGGTGTAACACGTAATGGGTACAAGGAGATAATGACCTACCCTGATGTAGATGTGAATCCCTGCACAAACAGGTGGGCTATGTAGAAGTCCCACCAACCACGATAGCAACATGTGTGTTGAACGAATGGTGACCGACAAACTCTGTCCCCTGATCCCTGGTAAACACCCCTGCGCCCAGTGGACAGCCACCTATATGCTGGACAGGGGTGACCTAGTACTCCTCGACAGGTATGATGTTGCATTACTTAGCATTTAGCTGTGGGACATGTCCCTGACAGCAGATATGCATATCTGGGAGGCCCCTTTGAAGGATAACTGTGTCAGATGTCCGTCCCACTATGGCACCTGTTTCGCAGTCATCTACAAACAATGTTGCCCATAACACCCCTGTGTGTGCCTGTACTGTGGAAATGTAGATGTATGAGAGGAGTGGACCCAGGGAAGGGCCCCATGGGACACCGCTATGACAGGCAGTAGGTCTGACATGCTGCCAGCAACTATGACCGCGTGGGTTGTGTTACATAGACAGTTTACAACACATCCTGTGATGTACGTGTTCACATCCCAGCCAATGGGTTTATCAACGATACCTGAGGGGGGTAATGTGTTGAAGGCCTTTGCCAGGTCGAGGTAGGCTGTATGGACTGCAAGACCCCATCAATGGCCTCGGTGACTGTCCCGAAAATGTCAACCATGCTTGAAAGGCATGAACCGCCCCTGAACAAGCCAAACCATGTTGGATGCAAAGTATGCATGTCCCCTATGCCTTCATCTACGAGCCGCAGTATGATCCCTCCCCATGTCTTTGCAGATAGGTCTCCTCATGGTAATGGGACAGTAATAACCAGGGTCAGAGGAGGCATTGGCCCTGTGACGTGGGACTACAGTTGCCGCGCGACACAACCTGGGTAATGCTACCTGAGGTGAGGCTACAAAGAAATAGCTGTCCTAACTGTGGGTCTAATTCCTCAATGAGATAGTGGAGTACACAGTCGGGTCACCAGCTGGTCTCATGGATGCTATGTCCACTACCCTGAGAGAGCATGTCCCACCCGTGTGTCACAGAACATTTGGGGACCACAAACCGGTGGTACAGACATCCCTCATGTGGGGAGGTGTGGAGATGTCCTCACCGAACTGGTCAGGCCGTATTTTGGCAATGTGTGTATGTTGAGTAAACTCCACATCTTCGTGAACCCAGTCAGAGCATATGTGGGAGTGACCTCCCAGGTGTCGAGCATAGCAAATGAAGGTGGTATGATTGTCAGCCAGGTCCATGTAGGTATATCTGTGGACCATGTCATGACAGCGTGTAGCTCTACACATATGATGACCAAGGGTGTCATACCTCACAAGGTGCCTGCTCCGCCTTGTAGTAGCCACCTCCTCTTGTTGTACAGCCTGTGTATGGCTGGGGTACACCACACTGGATGCTTGGCATTGGTACAATGAACCACAGTTGGGTAAGGGAATGCCTGGTTCATGCAGTCCTGTAGGTACTGGTAGACGGCATATGTGAGTGATGCAGTGGCTGCAGTACTGTCGACCACTGGCTCAGGGTCCTTAAAGGAGACCACAGTAGTGTGCAGAATTGGGAAGTCTGCCTCTGAGCAAGCAATGTGTATGGTAACCCGCAACACTCACAGCAACGGATGCCAATAGTCAAGCCATTGTCCAAATAACATAGATTACCTTCGCATGACAATATGTATTATTATACATGTATTGACATGCGTCTGCTAAATACAAAAGCAAATGGTCGGTAAGACCGAGCTAAAGTTCCCGTGATGTACCTAGTCTGGAGGTGTTGTTCCGACAATAAAGTGGCGATACCCCCCAACCGTGCCCTCTGGGGATTAATTAAAGCGGTTGTTAACCTGCAACAGTGGATGTACACCATTGGGTTCTGGTCTCGAAAACATGGTTCCTGTAGCACTACACAGTATGGGTAGTCAAGCAGACATCCGCGATTGTTGAACACACAGCATCAGTCAAACCCACTGGCCACAAGGACACAGTCCGACAAGCTCTACACTTTACATATGCACAGTGGTGTCCATTGTAGGACCCAAAAATTCTACTTCATGGAATGCCTGCCAGCTTCCGCCATCACCCACGTGAACTCATTGTCGTGACCACGTCACACCTACACATATGCAACGCAAGCCGCCTTCAATGTTGATGATAGCTGTCCATGAAATGCAGCACATATGCACAGAAATACCCAGGGTACCGGGTCCATAGAAGTGGCCCACATCACAGTCCCGCACACATGAAGGATGTGTAATGGGTACTGTCGACTGTTGCAGTCAAGGGATCCTGGGTATGTAGAAACTGGGCTCGGTGTTGTTTCGCAGGTAATCCTTTGTCCCGCCCCGGGAGGGATGTGCGTAGCACCTGCCTTACTCTCCACTAATAATGCAAACCATCCACCGGAGAATGCTAAATGCAGGTGTGAAATGTGTACAGCCCTATACTAGTGTCCAGTAGGCAATTCTCATGGATGGACAAGCGACGCCAAGATGGCACCCACAACTGCAAACCCGGGAAATTACACAGCCGCGTAAGGCATAACACAGGAAATGTACATAGGAGTACAGTTGACATTCCACATACAAAGTTGGACCGCCGTGCCAACACCGGCATACACAGCACTCAATCTGCCAGCAACAGAATGAGGAGCACCCGCTACCATACAGCGGAACAGATGTGCGACCTGTGGAACACATACTAATGGCACACCCACAACGTCAAGTAGGATATGTAAACTATGGCATTCCCACCTATGAAGACAACATGGTTAAATGAATACATAGGTGATCAACATGTTCCGGTGGTGTTATGTTGAAAATACAGTGACGGATGTGTCCTATTGGGATGTCTGAGGTTTATTTGAAGCAGTTGCTAACCAGCATCTTTGGATGTATAACATTTGTTCACAGTACTAAATCACCTGGTTACGTAGCACCACGTAGAATGGGTAGTCAAGCAGACATCCGCGATTGTTGAACACACAGCATCAGTCAAACCCACTGGCCACAAGGACACAGTCCGACAAGCTCTACACTTTACATATGCACAGTGGTGTCCATTGTAGGACCCAAAAATTTACTAAAGGAAGGTGTGCCCGCTTCCATCATCACCTACGTGAACTCATTGTCGTGACCACGTCACAGCCACACATATGCACCGCAAGCGTGTTTAATGTTGATGATAGCTGTCCAAGAAATGCAGCACATATGCACAGAAATACCCAGGGTACCGGGTCCAGAGAAGTAGGCCCACATCACAGTCCCGCAGACATGAAGGATGTGTAATGGGTACTGTCGACTGTTGCAGTCAAGGGATCCTGGGTATGTAGAAACTGGGCTCGGTGTTGTTTCGCAGGTAATCCTTTGTCCCGCCCCGTGGGAGGGATGTGCGTAGCACCTGCCTTACTTCCACTAATAATGCAAACCATCCACCGGAGAATGGTAAATGCAGGTGTGAAATGTGTACAGCCCTATACTAGTGTCCAGTAGGCAATTCTCATGGATGGACAAGCGACGCCAAGATGGCACCCACAACTGCAAACCCGGGAAATTACACAGCCGGTAAGGCATAACACAGGAAATATACATAGGGAGTACAGTTGACATTCCACATACAAAGTTGGACCGCCGCTAACACCGGGCGACACAGCACTCAATCTGCCAGCAACAGAATGAGGAGCACCCGCTACCATACAGCGGCACAGATGTGCGACCCGTGCAACACATCCTAATGGCACACCCACAACGCCAAGTAGGATATGTAAACTATGCATTCCCTCCTATGAAGACAACATGGTTAAATGAATACATAGGTGATCAACATGTTCCGTGGTGTTATGTTGAAAGTACAGTGACGGATATGTCCTATTGGGATGTCTGAGGTTTATTTGAAGCAGTTGCTAACCAGCATCTTTGGATGTATAACATTTGTTCACAGTACTAAATCACCTGGTTACGTAGCACCACGTAGAATGGGTAGTCAAACAGACATCCGCGATTGGGGAACATACAGCAGCAGTGAAAAGCACTGGCCAGTTGGACATAGTCCAGCAACATCTAACTTGACATATGCACATTGGTGTCCATTGAAGGACCCAAAAATACATTCTCACAGAACCCACTCCAGCCGTGTCCGAACAACAGACGATGATATAGCCGTGACTACAGCACAGTTAGACATATGCACTACCAGCGTGTTTAAGGTTGCTGACAAGAGTCCATGAAATGCAGGACATATGAACAGAAATACCCAGATCGACGTGTCCATACATGTGCATCCACATCCCAGTCCCGCACGCATGAAGGATGTGTAATGGGTACTGTCGAGGGTTGCAGCCATGGGATTTTGGGTATGCAGAAATGGGGCTCTGTGTTGTCTGGCTGATAATCCGCTGTCCCGCCTGTGTGAGGGATGTGGGCGTAGTACCTGCCTTACTCCCTACTAATAATGCAAAGCATCCACCGGAGAATGCTAAATGCAGGCGTGAAATGTGTACAGCCCTATACCACTGTCCAGTAGGCAATTCACATGGATGGACAAGCGATGAACAAGAATGCGCCTAACTGCAAACCCGTGGAATTACACTGCCGCAGTAAGGCATTACACAGGTAATACACATAGGGACTACACTTGACATTCCCCATACAAATAACACAGAGACCCAGATGAGAAAGTCCAAAGCAAAATGAGGTATCAGAGAAACGGCCGTGACCACTCAGAGCCCACCAGGAATTAAATGCAGTCACCATAGTTTATTGCAGCGCTTTGCCTGCTTCATAAGCAGACTTCTTCAGAATACATACAATGCAGTTCAATTCACTACATTTAACACCCTTAATTGGGCAGTAAATAAGATGTGCTAAGTATTAATTAAATGCCTTAAAGGCAAACAAGCTAAAAAGTCTACTCGGGTTACAGATTGCACACAGTGAGTAAATCAGACATTGCTTCAACATCTACATTCTTCCGCAAAAATAATACTATATGTATTAATATGAAAGAAGACCCAACATAATGTTTTCCAAGTGTCTGAGTGTATACGTTACATATATATGTTCTAGGATTGTGCCATTATATTAATAGAAGTAGAGACACCTAGTAATATAAATGAACCCTAATATATAGAGATAAACACTATGAATATGACTAATGTAAAATATATCAATGGAATGTAAAGATTAAAAATGTGGCAAAGTAAATATTCATTTACAAGGTTAGTTGAATAAAGCAATTCAGACATCCTTGTCAAAATACTAAAACAAGGCCAGCCAGGTGCTCTGTCTCACATGTACTGGGATGTTGTTCCACAGCATAGTGAGTGTCTGGGTGATGAATGTGTCCCACCAGCACGTTCTATTAATGACAGTGCCAAGGTGTACGTCACCAGCGCTTGTGATTCTGAGGGATCTAGATTCTTTAGGTGAAGCATAGTCATCAACTGGTTCGACCTGGCCTTGGATGCCAGGCACAGGTCACCTCTGGGCAAGTGGTATGCGACGGAATAGGGATGGAACCCTTTCAGTTGGTCAGCATAACACATATTCCTGAGACCCTGCATCCGCTTGTGGATGAACTGTCGGGCCTTTCCAGCTGCTGCAGGTGTCGGGTCACAGACATTCTGAACGGGGCATTGTACTCAATCATAGGTGTAATGAGTGATGAGTACAAGGGGACAATGACCTCCCCTGATGTAGATGTGAATGCCTTCATGATCAGGTGGCCAATGTAGAAGGTCTATCTAACTACGTTAGCAATGTGTGTGTCGAACAAACGGTTACCGACAACACGGGTCCCCAGATCCCTGGTAACTCCCTCTGTGCTCAGTGGATTGCCACCTATATGGTAGCTAGGGTAACCTCGTTCTTCCCGAAGGGTATGACTATGCATTTCCCGGCATTTAGCTGTAGGCCATGTCTCTGGCACCAGTTATCCATAGCTGTGAGGCCCTTCTGAAGGATATCTGTGTCAGATGTGTGTCCGACTATGGCACCCGGTTTGCAGTCATCTGCAAACATTGTCAGCCATAACCCCCCTGTGTTTGCTTGTACTTTTGAAATGTAGATGCGGAAAAATAGTGGACCCAGGACTGAGCCCCGTGGGACAACACCTGTGACTGGCTGTGAGTATGACATGGCGCCAGCAACTATGACCGTGTGGGTTCTGTCACTTAGCCAGTTTGCAACCCTCTGGCGAAGTATGTATTTACATTCAAGCAGACGGGTTTATCAATGATACCTGAGGGTGGTATTGTGTTGAAGGCCTTTGCTAGGTCTCGGTAGGTTGTATGGACTGCTTTGCCCTCATCAATGGCCTTGGTGACTGATCCTAAAAAGTCAGACACGTTTAAAAGGCATGATCTGTATTTGACCAAGCAAAACTGGGTTGGATCCAGAGTATGCAAGTCCCCTATGTCATTATGTATGACTGCCATCATGATCCTTCTCCATGGCTTTGCAGATAAGGCTTGTCAAGCTAATGGGATGGTAATTACCAGGGTCAGTGAATGCACCATCCTTGTGAAGTGGGACTACAGTTGCCTTGTGCCACTACTTGGGTAATGATCCTGAGGTGAGGCTACGGTTAAACAGCTGTCCTAACTGTGGGTTTAATTCCAATGGGTTCATGGAGTACACAGCTGGGACACCATCTGGTCCCATGGATGCTGTGTTTACTGCCTTGGAGAGAGCATTTCACACCTGTGTGTCACAGACGTTCCAGGATCTACAATCCTCTCGTATAGATATCTCCATGTGGGGGTGAGGGGGAGAAGTTAGCACCGAACCTGTCGCCCATTATGTTGGCAATGTGTGTAGGTTCAGTCATCCTCACATCATTCTGAACCCAGTGTGAGCATATCTGGGAGTGTCCTCCCAGGTGTTCAACATAGCTAAAGAAGGCCTTATGATTGTCTGTCGAGTTCTTGTTGATTCCTCTGTTGAATTTTCCCTGGATGATTTCCTGACAGCCTGTAGGTTTTCACATACAATGAGCAAGGGTGTCTTACCTTACAAGTATTCCACTCTATCTTGTAGTAGCTACCTCCAGTCGTTCTAGAGCTTGTTCATGGCTGGGGTCCACCAGACTGGATGCTTGGCTTTGGTACAAAGAGTCTCAGTTTTGTATGGGATTGCCTGACTCATGCAGTCCTGTAGGTGCTGGTGGAAGGCATATGTACGTAATTCAGCGGTTTGAGTAATGTTTACCACTGGCTCAGGGGCCTCAAAGGAGACCACAGTAGTGTTCAGAAGTGTAAATTCAGCTTTTGAGAAAGGTATATGTATGGTAACCGCACCACACACAGCATTGCATGCCAATAGCAGAAGCTATTGTAGGTTGTCCAAACACAGGTGTGGAACATCATAGCAATAAACCACGCCTGGATGTGGGTAATGCTAGATATACTCACGGCAGAGGTGGTGCGCTCCCGAGTCCGACGCCGAGGGACCACACACATATGCGGCCTTATGCATAGGGCAACTAGGCAGCCTCCTAGGGCGCCGCCTACCGGGCACCTTTCAAGCCTTTATTTTGTGTAGGTAGACCAGGACGGGGTTAGCGGGTGATGTGGCGGTGGCATCGTGGAGTACTTCTGCCTAGGGCACCACGTGACCTAAGGCCATTCTTGCCGTGGGTAAATACAGCAGTACCCACACCCAGACGCAGGTCATTGCTAGTATGCCATATCATGTATGGAAAGAAACCATATATTCCCAGACATAATGGCACAGCATAATGCCTGTCCGCCCAAACGCAGACATACGGCACCACGGGCGGTGCGGACGCATTCGCGCGAGATGTCCGCTACTAATGTCGACACTGTCTCGCTTCTGTGAAACAAAGTCAACATAGCGATTCAATACTAAACAGCGACGGAGAGCCCGATGTCCCCGCTGTTGAGTTGTTCAACCTGTTCCGCCATGTTAAATGTGTGTAGCAGAGCGGACTGGCCAAACTAAGCAACGGACATGTCCGTGGCTCAGTGAAAGCCATCACGCAATGTTAAACCCATGTAATATAGCGAGACAGGTTATAAATACCGGGGGTTAGTAATGGAAATAGGTCCGCTCGACCAGACCGTGTGAAATTACTATAACAAGAACTACAACGGGTACCCCGCCCAAGCAGCACACACGGTTAGGAATAATGGGGGACATGGTATCATAGACACGGACAAACCGCGCCCATGTGACTCATCTAACATTCAGACACGGTCAGGGCAGTTCCGCACACTGGGCGGACAAGACCAAACCCAAAGCACCACAGGAACACCCTGACAATCAAGGCCTGTATGCGTAGGGATATAAGCCCTGTGATCTGAACATCCCTGCGTCACGACATATGCATCCTGGGCCATGAGCGGGAGGGAATAAGGAATGTTTAGCATGTAGTACCGCACCTTTCCCAGCAGGAGAATGGATGCCTGTGACGCGCGTGAGTGCGGGGGTGGGGTGGGGGATATGTAAATGTAGCTAAGTACCATGGGTATGCATATTAATGAGACCGAACAGCTAACGGTAGTGGTCACAGTAACCGCAAACGTGAATGCAGTCCCGCTTGAATTACTTAACTATAGAACATATAAATGTGAACGTACGTAATGCGCCCATGCTGCAAAGACTGTTACATGTATAAAGGTGTAAGTGCGTTCTGCACACGCCCGTCAACCGGATCAGAGATATGTTACCGAATAGTCACAACTAACACAGACCACGTAACCACACAGACCCAGTAAACATATGTAAACAGAATACGGATATGCATAGCGCCGCGCCGCAACCCACAATTAGGAAATGCAAGTGTGCGTGTGTGATCCACTCAAGCAGGGAAGGTTAAGGATGTGTCCTCCACGCCAACCAGACATGTCTCATAAATGTCAGCCTCTGAAAGTATGGAATCGGGCAATGCCATGTAAAGTACCATTAGAAATAGTGAGAAACACACGCTATGTGATGAGACAAACATAGAATGTGGATAGAATAACGATGTGTCAGTAGTATGGATTGATGACGGTTATGCATCAGTAACCCGACCCACTTGTCAGAAGGTGCCCCCGCATTTAATTATGCTCAGTTGGCTCACACTTGTTGACCGGCTAGGCTAGCTGGATATATGTCCAGTGTCAGCAGAGGCCCGTGGAGAAATGCTCCACACACAATAATAGCACAACATACCAAAGTACTCATATATGTAACCAAAGAAGAACAACAATAGAAAGTGTCCTGAAAGGACTGGTTACACACAGATCCCAGACGACAGACAGATATATGGCCAGTGGAAGCTCTCCACAATTATGGGATCAGGTCCCTAAAGTAGCAAGAAGGTCACACATGACACGCCAGCGAATTGCCAGATAGACACTGGTCAATGTAACACACAGCAAGATTAAGGGCCAACTAGCCATACACCATGCCAGAACCTGTACAGTGGAAAGGTATGGCATGGTAATTGATGTGTGTACACAGGTAATCCACAGACAGTAACAAAGAAAGGTATGAAACGAGGGGTTCACATGTATATATCTACACACAGCAGTCCGACGGCCCGTATATATGACGATGGACATAGATTTGTCACTTGAAAACAAGATGTAAACAACTACAGTTTATTCCATTTCATATTGATATAGTTATAATACAGTCATATTCATATGTAACATTGTGACTCATTTACATTCCTATTTATACAAAATATGCTTTAATTGTACTTATTGATTCCATGCTTTGGAATCGTAATGCAACAATTATACACATTGATATACAATATCATGATCAACACACTACATTCTAAGGTTTACTCACAACAATTATCAACTATGTTTCAATATACTGATTGTATTGACCAATATTGTAGTTATATTAACACATTGTTGTTGTATTATTGTTTCCATTAAGTAATGTATGCAACACTGATTTGTATATGTCAAGTTATCATCAAGACTTGGAGCACTGTCCACTTAACTATGAGCAGGTTTATTGATTAATTGACTTTAAACTGACTCTGAAGGAAGTGTATAAGGGACGACTATCTAATGTATTTCAGATTCGACGATGCCCCATGTTAGTGGGTGAAAGAGCTCAGTATCTTTGACTGTGGAGTGTATCGCTTCTGTCATTGTCTGTTTTGGCCTGATATATGTTCAATAATGTCTTTTATGAAGATGACCAGGACTCAAGGTTTGCTGTATTTCCGCTTACTGGCACGTGGATATAGATAGGCCAAGTAATACATAATATGGGTAGTCAAACAGACATCCGCGATTGGGGAACATACAGCAGCAGTCAAAACCACTGGCCAGATGGTGACAGTCCAACACGCTCTACACTTTACATATGCACATCGGTGTCCATTGTAGGACTCCAAAATTGATCCATTCGCAATATCAACCAGCTGCGATCGACCCAGACGAAGTGACAGCCGTGACTACGGCACAGCTAGACATATGCACCACCAGCGTGTTTAAGGTTGATGACAACTGTCCATGAAATGCAGGACATATGAACAGAAATCCCCAGATTGTCGTGTCCATAGAAGTGCGCCCACATCCCAGTCCCGCACACATGAAGGATGTGTAATGGGTACCGTGGAGGGTTGCAGCCATGGGGTCCTGGGTATGCAAAAATGGGGCTCGGTGTTGTTTGGCAGATAATCCGATGTCCCGCCTGGGAGGGATGTGGGTATAGCACGGCCTTACTCCCCACTAATGATGCAAAGCATCCACCGGATAATGCTAAAAGCAGGTGTGAAATGTGTACAGCCCTATATCAGTGTCCAGTAGGCAATTCCCATGGATGGACAAGTGTACGACCAAGATGGCACCTATAACTGGAAACCTGGTGGAATTACACAGCTGCAGTAAGGCATAACACAGGAAATACAGATAGGGACTACAGTAGACACTCCCCATACAATAAATAGAAAAATGTTGATCCATCGAACAACCTTTATTATTAACACAAGATTCATTTTCACCGCGGGGGTTTCTTCAGAGTTGAACTCTGAAGAAACCCACGGTGGAGGTGGGTGAAAGCGCTCAGTTCTTTGTGTTTAATAAAAGGTTTTTTGTTCCGTGGATCCAAGCAGCGCTTTTTTACTTTGATATTATTACTAGTTTTGATTTCGTTTTGTGTCTTACTCCCCATACAAAGTCAGACCGCCGCGTAATACCGCGCATACAGCACTCGATCTGCCAGCAACAACATGGGGATCACTCGCCCATACTGCGGAACAAATGGGCGACCTGTGGAACACATACTAATGGCACACTAACAACTTCAACTAGGAAGGTCATAGGATGTTTCAACACTGGCGCTCCCGCATATAAAGAACATCCTTCAATGAATAAATAGGGTATACATGTTCTGGCTGTGTTATATTGACAATACAGTGGCGTATATGTCCTACTGGGCCTTCTGAGGATTACTTAAAGCAGTTGCCAACCTGCAGCATTACATCAATACCATTTGGGTTAATCGTAGTAGAACATGGGTTTCAGAGAGCACAACATAATATGTGTAGTCAAACACACATCCGCTGATTGGGGAACATACAGCAGCGTCACAACCACTGGCCAGATGGACACAGTCCAACATGTTCTACATTTTACATATGCACATTTGTGTCCATTGTAGGACCCACAAATTTATCCATTTGCAATGCCAACCGGCTGCGATCGGGAGACCAAGATGATACTACAGCCGTGACTACGGCACAGCTACATATATGCACCACCAGCGTGTTCAAGGTTGATGACAACTGTCCATGAAATGCGGGACATATGCACAGAAATCCCCAGATTGTCGAGTCCATAGATGTGCGTCCACATCCCATTCCCGCACACATGGAGGATTTGCAATGGGTACTGTCGAGGGTTGCAGCCATGGGATCGTGGGTATGCAGAAATGGGTGTCGGAGATGATTGGCAGATGATCCATTGTCCCGCCCCATGGGAGGGATGTGGGTACAGAACATGCCTTACCCCCCACCAATAATGACAATCATTCACCGGAGAATGCTACATGCAGCTGTGAAATGGGTACAGCCCTACACCAGTGTCCAGTAGGCATTTCCCAAGGATGGACAAACGACGCCAAGATGGCACCCATAACAGCAAACCTGGTGGAATCACACAGCTGTAGTATGGCATAACGCAGGGAATACAGATAGGGACTACAGTAGACACTCCACATACAAAGTCAGACCGCCGCTTAATACCGGGCATACACAGCACTCAATCTGCCAGCGACAGAATGGTGATCACCGCCCATACCGCTGAACAAATGGGCGACTCATGGAACACATACTAATGGCACACCAACAACGTAAACTAGTAAGGTTATAGGATGTTTAAGCTATGGCGCATACATATAAAGAACATCCTTCAATGAATCAATAGGATCTACATGGTTTCTTCGTGTTAATGTGACAATACAGAGGCGGAATGTCCCAATGGGATATCTGCGGATTGGTTAAAGCAATTGTTAGCCTGCATCATTGGAATTACACCATTTGGGTTCTGTGGCGGAAACCCGGTTACGTAGCACTACATAATATGGGTACTCGGACATCCGTGATTGCTGGACATACAGCGGCAGTCAAACACACTGGCCAGATGGACACAGTCCAATATGTTCTACACTTTACATATGCACACTGGTGTCCATTGTAGGACCCAAAGATTTATCCGTACGCAATGTCAACCAGCTACAAGCGGGAGACCCCGATGAAGTGACAGCCGTGACTACGGCACAGCTACATATATGCACCACCAGCGTGTTCAAGGTTGATGACAACTGTCCATGAAATGCAGGTGATATGCACAGGAATCCCCAGATTGACCAGTACATAGAAGTGCGTCCACATCCCATTCCCGCACACATGGAGGATGTGCAACGGGTACTGTCGAGGGTTGCAGCCATGGGATCGTGGGTATGCAGAAACGTGGCTCGGTGTTGTTTGGCAGATAATACGTTGTCCCGCACCGTGGGAGGGATGTGGGAGCAGCACGTGCCTTACTCCCCACTGATAGTGCAAAGCATCCACCAGCTAATGCTGAATGCAGGTGTGAAATGTGTACTGCTCCATACCTGTGTCCAGTAGACAATCGCTAGGGATGAACAAGCCGTAGGACCACGATGGCACCCATAACCGCGAACCTGGTGTAACCACACAGCTGCAGTGAGGCATAACTCAGGAAATACAGATAGGGACAACAGTAGACACACCCCATACAAAGCCAGACCGCTGCGCTAATACCGCGCATACAGCACTCAATCTGCCAGCACCGAAGGGGATCACACGCCCCATACCGCTGAACAAATGGGTGACCTGTGGAACACATACCAATGGCACAATCTCAACGGCAGCCAGGATAGCCATACGTTGGTCAAACTATGGCGTTCCCACCAATGAAGAACATCCTTCAGTGAATTGATAGGATTAATGTCAACTGACCATGGAATACACCTACTCAACATCAAAGACCCGCTGGCACCTTATGGCACACAAACCAAGACACACATAGGTAGATGAAACAGTCAACGAGACATTTCGTCCACGATAGGTCACATGTGGTATCCAAAGGTTACTCCATAGACATGTAAGCTTATCACCCGTGAGGTCTCGGAGACTTACACATAACATAGAGGTGTCCAGGCTTCATATATCCCCCCTTACACTTCCATGTGTTACTTTCTGTGCAAACAATGAACAGGTAACCACAGCATAGAAAGCACAGACGCAATGTTAACCACACACACATATGTTAACATCTCGAAGGCATCCTATTAACACATGTATCATATGATATTGTACTATGCCGAATACTCATCAATCAAAGATTTAACACTGTATATGGAAGATATGCATAGCATATCACTGTAATACAGCGGTACAGAACTGAAAGAGTGGACAAATGTGTGCTAACCCTACATCTGTACCTGAACTACATTCCCGCTACGGGGCTTGCTCCACCTGCCTCTCAAAAGAGGCCTCATCAGTGTTCCATCGGTCAGCCCTGGTGTGTGGCCAACCCTCCACCTACTAATCCAACTAGATCCGCATTCTATAGCATAGCTGAAGAGGTCCCCTCTGGTATTATAACCTGGACGTGACAACACCGAATGTAGACGTATGCCTTGTGATGTGCCCATATCCGCCATAGGCATACGGCAATCCTGCGGCTGCCCAGGGCGCCGCACTAGTGGGGCCACCTGTCTAGTAGGTGTGTCATGTGGATATACCAAGATGGGGCACCATGAGCTGTGGTGGTGAGCGCCATGGGCCCTACAGCCTAGGGCAGCAGTCGATCTAAGTCCGCTGTCAGGAGGGGTAGTACAGTCTGCAGGTATGTGCAGACGGTACATGAAACAGCGGTCCACAAGGATTACCCATAGTGGCGACACCTGCACAGATGGCTGTAGCGGACACACACACGCCATGCATACAGCACAGGTAGACATACACACACCATAATTCAGGCAAGTACACACGAGGTGTATGGCGGTACAGGTACACTGTCAGGTCAGCAAGGATAGCTGTCTGCCACGATATCCAGCAGATGTCCTTACGGTGTTCTGGAATACGGACAGTGCATGGACAATTAGTGGATATGCAACGCACCACAGTTATATGTGTCAGCCGTGCAAATATGCGATACATGGAAAGACAGCCGCCCATGCTAGAGCAGCAGTACGGGCACAACATAGGTACATAGATATACAATGTCAGAGATACAGACGGACACATGTGGCAGGCCCGGAGTGTAATGTACACAGCATCACCCCACCACACCATAGCATGGTGCACGGAGAACACGCCACGGGTCGCCGTCGCCACCACAACAGGCACACATGCAGTACACGAAGGCGCATCACCATCCACAAACACAGGGATGGCGGCAGGATATGAGTGTTCGCTTAAAACACAAGGCAATACAGATGAACCCATGCATCTGGGAGCATGGACACACACACACATGTGGCAGGCATGGTGATTGATCACACCCCACATACCCAAACGCACAAACGCATTTACACAGGTATGGAATGCGCCACGTGGCCACCGAGCACACCACCATCAGAGGCACATGTACAGGTGGGTGACAACATCCGTAAGGAATGGCCGCTGATAGTCAAGGTTTGTGTCATGCCGCCTAAAGCATGCTCATCTGCAGAGGCAGCTGGAAACACACACACGGAAGGGCCAGGAGTCGAACCTACGCCTATCTACATGAACTCACTACAGCATGAAGCATCTACAGAACGCTACCGAAGTTTACTGAGCACAGCTGTCAGAGGCATACTTCTAGGCGGCTGACATCACTGTAAGACAATAGCCGGCAATAGCATGTATGTGTTATGGAGCCGCCTAAAGCTAGTTCATCTGCAGAGGCAGCTGGAAACACACACACACACACACACACACACACATGGAAGGGCCGGGAGTCGAACCTACGCCTATCTATATGATTTCACTACAGTATGAAGCATTTACAGAACGCTACCGAGTTTACTTTACTGAGCACAGCGCTGTCAGAGGCATACTTCTAGGCGGGTGACATCACTAGAAGACAATAGCCGGCAATAGCCGATGTATGTGTTGCGGAGCGCCTAAAGCTAGTTCATCTGCAGAGGCAGCTGGAAACACACACACACACACACACACGGAAGGGCCGAGTCGAACCTACGCCTATCTACATGATTTCACTACAGTATGAAGCATTTACAGAACGCTACCGAGTTTACTGAGCACAGCACTGTCAGAGGCATACTTCTAGGCGGGTGACATCACTGTGAAGACAATAGCCGGCAATAGCCGATGTATGTGTTGCGGAGCCGCCTAAAGCTAGGTCATCTGCAGAGGCAGCTGGAAACACACGCACACACACACACACACACAGAAGGGCCGGGAGTCGAACCTACGCCTATCTACATGATTTCACTACAGTATGAAGCATTTACAGAACGCGCTACCGAAGTTTACTGAGCACAGTGCTGTCAGAGGCATACTTCTAGGCGGGTGACATCACCAGAAGACAATAGCCGGCAATAGCCGATGTATGTGCTATGGAGCCGCCTAAAGCTAGTTCATCTGCAAAGGCAGCTGGAAACACACACACACACACACACACACACACGGTAGGGCCGGGAGTTGAACCTACGCCTATCTACATGATTTCACTACAGTATGAAGCATTTACAGAACGCGCTACTGAGTTTACTGAATACAGCGCTGTCAGAGGCATACTTCTAGGCGGGTGACATCACTTGTAAGACAATAGCCGGCAATAGCCGATGTATGTGTTGCGGAGCCGCTAAAAGCTAGTTTATCTGCAGAGGCAGTTGGAAGCACACACACACACACACACACACGGAAGGGCCGTGAGTCGAACCTACGCCTATTTACATGATGTCACTACAGTATGAAGCATTTACAGAACGCGCCACCGAGTTTACTGAGCACAGCGCTGTCAGAGGCATACTTCTAGGCGGGTGACATCACTGAAGACAATAGCCGGCAATAGCCGATGTATGTGTTGCGGAGCCGCCTAAAGCTAGTTCATCTGCAGAGGCAGCTGGAAACACACACACACACACACACACACACACACACACACGGAAGGGCCGGGAGTCGAACCTACGCCTATCTACATGATTTCACTACAGTATGAAGCATTTACAGAACGCGCTACCGAGTTTACTGAGCACAGCGCTGTCAGAGGCATACTTCTAGGCGGGTGACATCACTTGTAAGACAATAGCCGGCAATAGCCGATGTATGTGTTGCGGAGCGTCTAAAAGCTAGTTCATCTGCAGAGGCAGCTGGAAACACACACACACACACACACACACACACACACACACACACACACACACACAAGGGCCGAGAGTCGAACCTACGCCTACCTACATGAACTCACTACAGCATGAAGCATTTACAGAACGCGCTAACGGGATTACTGAGCACAGCACTGTCAGGAGGCATACCCCTAGGTGGGTGGTATCATCTGCAGAGGCAATGCGTCCGATAGGGAATGAAGACAGAGTGCGCAGTCACGCAGCCTGTTACCATCCCAAGGTGGCCGACAGTAACACGCTAGTGCTGCAGTCGGAATACCAAATAACTAGTGATCAGTACATCACGACAGGAATACGGATGCACCACATGACACTTTACCCTATGGGAGGGCATCCGTCATGCAGGATGTAGGCAGCCAATGTGGCATGACAGCCACATATGTGTCACCTGGATGGTCACCATGGCTATACAGGATGCCATTGGCCATGGCTACACGCCCAGTTGCAGACATCGGTGACGACTGTCGTGTCGGGCGGTGTACTGGCCATGCCTCCCACACCTAGCTGCGGGCGGGAGACAGACATGCTCACGGGTATCAACGCGGCGCGGTGTGCACTGTCCTGTGTGTCAATCTACACAGCTGCTTACTGGGCATGCTCAGACACTTAGACTCGCACAGAGCAGACATGCATACACATGGAGCAACAGCATGGGTGGCAGAATGTGGACCGTGGTGTCCAGCCACACAACAGCAACCCAGCCATGGCACAGACGTGGCTATGGCGGATACAGGCATGCACCCGGGGTATTACTGCAGTCGGGCGCTGTGTGCACTGTCCTGTGTGTCAATCTACACAGCTGCTTACTGGGCATGCTCAGACACTTAGACTCGCACAGAGCAGACATGCATACACATGGAGCAACAGCATGGGTGGCAGAATGTGGACCGTCGGTGTGTCCAGCCACACAACAGCAACCCAGCCATGGCACAGACGTGGCCGCTAAGGGGATACAGGCATGCACCCGGGTATTACTGCAGTCGGGCGGTGTGCACTGTCCTGTGTGTCAATCTACACAGCTGCTTACTGGGCATGCTCAGACACTTAGACTCCGCACAGAGCAGACATGCATACACATGGAGCAACAGCATGGGTGGCAGAATGTGGACCGTCGTCTCTGTCCAGCCACACAACAGCAACCCAGCCATGGCACAGACGTGGCCGCTATGGGGATACAGGCATGCACCCGGGTATTACTGCAGTCGGGCGCGGTGTGCACTGTCCTGTGTGTCAATCTACACAGCTGCTTACTGGGCATGCTCAGACACTTAGACTCGGCACAGAGCAGACATGCATACACATGGAGCAACAGCATGGGTGGCAGAATGTGGACCGTCGTGTGTGTCCAGCCACACAACAGCAACCCAGCCATGGCACAGACGTGGCCGCTGCGAAGGGGATACAGGCATGCACCCGGGTATTACTGCAGTCGGGCGCGGTGTGCACTGTACTGTGTGTCCATCTACACAACTGCTTACTGGGCATGCTCAGACACTTAGACTCGGCACAGAGCACACATGCATACACATGGTGCGACAGCATGGGTGGCAGAATGTGGACCGCCGTGGTGTGCCCAGCCACACAACAGCAACCCGCCATGCCACAGACGTGGCCGCTGCAGCGGGAAATATCCAGGTGCAATTAACCATGGGTAGGACCGCCCTACAGTTTGTTGCATGCTACAGACCACCCTCCCAACTCCAGGATACCTGCACAGCCGTCCTGAGGACACTGGTGAGTGTGCATGCTCTCACAACAGCACCGTATTGGGTGACGCCAAGCACCCATACATAGACTGGGAACATTACCCATGACACAACACCCTACGCCACAGGTCCCGGTGTTCATACACGTGACCGCTGTGAAACAGCCATGAACCATACCCACTAGGGGACGATACCAGTTCTGCCCATCACACATGGGGAGGAAATGCTCCACACAGGATGTACATCCTCAATGGTGATGTCAGACCATATAGTGTATCCACTGGTAATCCACATCCTGCACCCAACACTGGCATGGGAGACCTAAGTGAGGACCTCTTCACAGCAAACCACAGACATCATATGACCGTGTGGTACCCTACAAGTCCACCATGCCAGTGGTGAACACAGGCCGCACTGCCAACTCCCTTACGAATGCCTTCTCTGAGCACACACAGGGATGTCTGCACCAAGTGATCATGATAACATCAGGACCTTGTCCACCACAGGTAGGCACATGGTCTGGTGGACCACAGCCACTGACAAACTGTACATCAGCAGTTTGAGCTAATACATGACGGAGCATTATCAGTACCAGGGAAGCCATCACCCATTCATACCAGCGTCAACATACGGCCACACATACAATCATCCAAGGCCGCTTGTGGTAGTGGTACTGCAGAGGGCACATGAGACAACCATAGGGCCTTCCTCAACTGTGGTAGGGACATGGGTGGGAGCACAGACATGGCCAGAAATGATCCAGAATGGTACAACGGTCACTGCACCCACAGACATTGTCAACAAACCAGCGGACATGTCCCATGCATACATCCACCCCCACCCCAAGAGGGGACATATCCATCCCACCAGAGTCTAGCCTCAAACATCTCATATGCCCTGGAGTAATCTGATATCTGTTAGATGGTTAACACAGCACCAATGGGCCCCGATGGTGTCCCTGGCTGTGTGCTACCCAACCTCATTGAGGCCCTCACCCCACACATAAGGCCACTGTCTCATGTTAGCCTTACTACGGGCTAGGTCCCCGCTGGATGGCATATGGCATCTGTGGTCCCACTATGCCAGGGTAGTGCTGTTATGGACTGCAGACATTACCGCCTCTATCAGCTTGACAAGCCTTGTCTGCAAAGCTGCGGGAGGGCCATACAGGTGCCCATGAATACAAACAGTGGTGTACAGCCAATACCGAACATACCCACAACAACTTAGTCAAGGGCAGATGCTGCCTCCCAAACCTGCTCGTCCTGTCTGGAGCAGTCACCAAGGCCATTGATGGGGTAGGTCGGTTTGCACACACTACCATGCCCTGGTGGGAGCTGCTCAGAACGCACTCCACGTGGGTCTCATGGAAAGGCTCACCAGCGCATATGTGGGGACATAAGTCACACGATGGTTCTCAGAATGGTTGAGGTCACACCACAGAGGGTGTGTGTTCCTGGTGCCCTGGCAGACTAAACGCTGGTCTCAGCTGGAGGCCCACAGGGCACCGCCCTGGGCCCCATGCCATTCGGCATTCGACCTTACAATGTGCATGCCAACATAGCCCCGTTGTCGCAGACAAGGAATGCAGATGAATGCACATTGGCCACCATACGCAGCATCCCATCTGACACAGACATCCACCTAGGGCGTCATACACATGGATAACTGGTGCGAGAGCCATGGCCTGTTGCTACATGCCAGAGAAGGTGCAGACCTACCCAGTGTGAAGGACATGTTTGCCCCAACGTAACATGTAGGTGGTGATCCATTCAACATGGTGGACGTGTTCATGGAGATGGGTACCACACCTGTCAGTAACCTCTGTCAACACACACAATGCCAATGTGGGTGGGAAGACATTCCACCGTGGCCACCTGGTCTGGAAGGAATCACATCCACATCACGGGTGTTCATTGTACCCCTGTACACATCACACACCACAGCAATGATTGCGTACAATGGCACATATGGGCTGTACCTAACCTGACACCTGCAGCACTTGGAAGGACCACAAACATTCCACGAGGCAGGGTAAAGGTGCCGGGACATGTGTCTCACACTGCCCGACCAAGGGGACTCCGGCTGTATACCTTCCCAGCACGTCTGCTCTGTGGTGATCTGTGCCTGACATACACAGCCATGTCCAACCTGGGTGACATGGACAAGTTCCACCTCCTAGGCTCCGGGAAACACGGCCACAGAAGCAACTTACTGACACCTCACCACAAAGATGACTAGGACATGCTGGGGGAACAGGGTCAACGCCCAGACACCCCCACAACATGGAGAGGATTGCCAGCCCATGTGAAGCAGAGGCCCTGACTGCCTTTGTGCAGGAGTAATCATGACGTGTGGATGTGTGATCATGAGTATGCACCAGGCATCATCTCTGTGTCAGTGCTGGACAGGGGACAGGAGACTGATGGATGTGGTACCCTCATCCTAAGGGGTGTTAGCAGCCACACACAGTCTTGCTAGGTTTACACATGCCGTAGGGCACATAGCCTGGTATGTACATGTGCGCCTATGTACCTATGTAGGGGTCCATGCCGGTTGTGGGTACCTGTGCTATGCTGCTATTGCCAGATGTGCCTGTGGGTACCCCACGACTACACGTGGGGAACTGATAACAGTGCTCCCAGTGGGCACATGCAAGTACACCATAAGTGGCATACGGGTTAACTGAACCAATATGGTGCTACACATGTAACCAACACGCATACTGTGTACACAGAACAATGAATGCTGCACCTGCACTACATGGTATATCTGCTGCATGATGTCAGTGCACAAACCACATCACATACGCACCTGTCACCTGCCATACACAGCCACCACAACATACACATCACATACTATGCAGACACAGGTATCACATACACCTCTCACTATGTTGTCCACCCTGTGCATCAGAATATGTTTGCATAACCGCACCAATGGTGTAGCTCACGATTATGTGGCAGAGACTTCATCATATGCACAGGGCAATATGTGTGCCACAGGCATAGGCTGTACCAATGGATGACATCATGTGTGTGTAAGGGCCTGTGCATTTACTGGGCATGACTGTGCAGAATGCATGTGGATGTGGTGGAGCCCTACAGTTGTGTTTGCTGTGTGTGGGTATGTGTGTACACAGTTCAGTCATCTGTGATGCCTACACGGGGTATACTTGGCAGCCCCAGACTGTACAGTGCAGGTGGTACGGCTCACTGTGTCGCCTGCGGCGACGCGACCCGTGCCTGCCTGGGGTTGCACGGGCACTACCGGTGGAGGTATAGAGTGGCCACTCTCCGATGACACATGTCCGCTGGAAACGTGTCCACGCCGGGCCATCCAGGGCCACGCCCACGCGGCCTGCTGTGTCCTGGTGTGGACGGTGTAGTAGCAGCTGCACTGCTGCTGCTGTTACCAGCACTGTGTGGGTGGGCACGGGTGGTGGCACGCACACGCTGACCTGTACTTGGTGGTGTTACTAGCCCACGCCACGCGCCTATGCCTCACCCCTACCAGGTGTTCCTGCACGGACAGCTCACGCCACGGATGGCCATGCCTCGGTCGAGGATCCCAGCCATCTCACCCAATCTCCTATCCAGAACATCGGCAAGATGCTGTTGGGCATTCGCCAATGACTGGATGTTCTTGTTTAAGGAACGGATTGCGGACCTCTGCAGCCTCTGCCCTTCCTGGTTCTGCCGATCGGCACGTGCCTGCGCCGCCATCACAGTCTGGAACATGCGCCTGGTCACCCCAGCTGCTCCACCCTGTACGGCAGGTGTCTGTCTAGCAGTGCCCTCCCACGAAAGCAGCACCTGCCACATGCCTGTGTGGCACTCCACCAGTCATTACACTGGCAATGTCATGTGTACCCGCACCTTCTGCAGCCACCACACATTCCTGCTCGGTGCCAACAGACGCTGACTGTCCGTCATCTGTGGGCAATGGTGTTGCGGTATGTGTCGGCATCTGAACCGTGTGCGGGGATGATAGGGACGTATGTGTGATGTTCTCCAATGGCACAGTGTCTGCCTGTGACGACCCTGCCTGTGCCTCATGCACATGGTCATCACCACTAGTATCTGTGGGGACACTAGCATCAGATGGACCGCAGGAGGGGAATGCACCTACAGCACCTGTCAATACAGAGACATACCGTAAGTTACATTACAGACATGCTGACACACACACAGCCACACACACACACACACACACACATGCAGACACACACACGCTGACACACACACGTGGACACACACACACATGCAGACACATCATGCATGTGATATTGCATGTGGCATGCAGCATTCCCACACCACAGCCCAGTGAATGCAGCCCAGACATTAATAGTGGCAGTATGCATACTGCCCTGGAGTGCACACTACAACAGGCAGGTGTCTGTTAGTAGGCATGCAGTACACACATTCATGGTAGTTTGCATGCATCACCGTGATACACCGTGTGGCCACGGGCGAGTTAACTGTACACATGGCTGCCATCACTATGTCATGTACACCGCAAACATGTGCAGTATCATGTGGACATGTGTCAATGGTGTCCCACCACATGCACCACATCACAACGGATGTCACAGTGCAGTGTTATGTGTACAGTCTACAAATACAATGCATCTGTAACAAGGATGTCTGTGCATGTGTGGTTGGTGTGAGCTGTGTACATAGCTGTGCAGTGTGGAGTACGGGCACTGTGCCACTGCACGGTAGCAGGACACCGGTATGTTTCTGTGCGATGCGTGACCTGGACGCATTACATTGCCATGTCTGAAACCAGTTCAGCTGCACAGCAGCACGTATATGGTGGACATCGGTGGCACCTCTATTGGCTGGGGACAGTCATTCCATTTCACTGGTGTACCACATCGGATGTCCAGGGGGTCCACTACAGTGATGAGCCCACTATGTGTGGACAGGGTGCAACGGTGACTACCCACTGCGGATGTACTGTGTGGCAACATGCCTGTAGGTATCACCCATGGCCTTGTTTGTCTGGGTCATCGACAATTGTGTGTGATGGACCTCGTGCACATGGCCCTGTGGTGGCACATGTGACATACAACCGCACTAGTCTGAGGTGTCACATTCGCTAGGGGTATGCAGACATTGTGGATGTCTGCTATGTCGCATAGGTCATGTCATGGTGTGACATTGTTGCAGACAGACATCCACGTGCATGGGACATGTCATGTGCCATGTCACAACATGTGCACCCAATGCAGGGGCATAGGTCACAGTGGTAACACCTGTGCTCTGGCCAGATCACAGCTCACTATGTGGTACTGTGTTCATACTGCAGAGGCATACCAATGCATACTACACATGCAGCCATTGTGGAACACCTTCACCATTGTATGCATAGCTGACTGCACATAACACACCAATGGGTTATGTGGTGTCATGCCACTCTATACTAACGGTTGGATCTACTGTACATGGGTGGTGTGTGTGTCGGATGGTGCAACCTGTATACCGTGACTGGGGCACACCCAGGTGTGCATGTCATACCTGGACACATGGGGAATATCAATACACCGTATCATGCCTTTTACTAGCAACAGACTTACCTGTGACAGACCCTTGTCTTTGCGACACGCCAGACGCATTCCTGTATAGGGATGACACAAAGGTATGCACATTATCCATTACTATCGCCACAGTAAGCATTCTGCATGTCACATCATGCACCTGCGTGTTTGCATGTGCTCTGCACATGTGTGCATACACAACATAGCATACTGTAGTATGCATCCTGTGTGGCCATATACCTGGCATGTGTTGCTATATTATGTATTGTACTATGACACCCACTCCTACGTCGCTTGTCATACAAACATGCAACACTGACTTACCAGGCAGCTCCGAGCTCATTGTTTGGGAGACACCCACCTCCACGATGGACGCGAGGGTTTCAGCGTGTTGTTCCATGGGTGTCCCCAGACTGGCCAGCAGCTCCTCCGTGGCTGTGAGTGGGGGCTGGGTTGGTGGCCCACCACCTGTCCCACCTTGTTGTCTGGCGATTGCAGCGCACGCTGTCTCGCATGCCGGATTAGGTCTGTGCAGTGCCTGCGGATCTGTTGATAAGTGCGGTTGTGGCCGCCCAGGCTGTGCACCCTCCCGCGCATATCCTGCCACATCTCCTCCCGCTGTTGTGCCTGCAGTGGCACATGGCTAAATAAGATGTCATAATTATCATGTAGCAATGGTATGATCACCTCGTCTTCTTGTCGGCTAAAGGCAGGCAGCCGAACGTGGCATTATCTGTAAGACATAACGATGGTGGCAGGTCACATTTACACTTCTGTTCTGGCATACTGCTGGGAATACATTGCTATGACATGTACAACATCTGCACAGTAATCTCTGCAAGGCATCATGGCAGTGATACAGCCAATGTGTTGCCGCCACACCATTGAGCAGTGGGTGTCATTACATATCTGTGTGTCACCTCATCACACTGTACACGCACCATGTTGATGTTAGCCTGCTGTGGACATGTGTACCTGTCTACACCTGTGTCCATATCAGTTGGCACGGGTCCCCTTGTGACAACAGTTCTACTGTTCACCTGGATGCTGTCTATATGTCAATAGACATCACGACGTGGCCATTATGAACATCAGCAGTGGCACTGTACACATACACATGGACACCTGCACATGCATGTGTTGTGCCATGTACATCCACACAGCACTGTATGGGTGTTGGCCAACTTTCCACGGCTCACCTGTGTTGCACATGTGATACACATGGGACAATGTGTAACCATGCCACATTAGCAGGGAAGGTCATGCATAGCATGTACACACGCACATTGTCCACAGCAGCACACAGCACCTGTAACACCACAGGGTGCATCACCGTAACATTACTGCTGTGTATGGTTGATAGTGACAGTGCCTTTTGGCCATCGCACCATGTAGGATCAGGATAGCACATGCAGCCTTGCTGGGCAGGGCTGCATGGTATGGCAAGGTATGCCACATACATGGCACTGGGATGTGATCCACCTGGGGGGTAATGATATTGGCAGGGTGGCTGTCCATTCCATATGTCATTGCTATGTGTATTTGGACATTACACATGTCTATCACCATGGTGTGGACACTGGCCTTATGCAAGGTAGGCTGCACGCTGCTTGGTGGGGGTGTGTCTGGTGCATGCAGGTATCACACACCCATGCATACACTGTAACCCTGACAGGTGCTATGTGCTGCGATATTGATCTACACAGTGCTGTATGTGGCCACACACTGCTATCCCGCACATGGATGGTTACCTGACTGACGTGGGTACCACATATGTCTACATCCAGTGCCTGCTGCCACCCCCATGTCTGCTGGTGCGGTACACACCGCCATCCCTCCCTCTGGAAACGTGATGTTGGGCACAGCATACGTATCCATGTATGGGGACAGGGATGTTCACATAGCAGGGGCACTGATGGTATCGCCAATCTGACCATACACATATGACGCACCCATCACACATACAACCCATTCATTATGTTGTCAAGAACAGTGACACAGCTATACCGCTACGCCGGAGACATTCACAGGCGTACATACACAGATGCATGCACGCCCAGCTTTGGCATGGCCTGGACTATTGGTGTGGTTCGCACATAACGTGTTTGAGTGTGGCTGGCGCAGAAGTACTGTGTACATGTCTACACAGTCTGCCTGTTCTACAGTAGGCATCGTTTATGTGCTGTGCACATATCATATCTGCACATTGTGTTGGTGTCTGTCTATCCACGGGCCAGTGGTGGGACACACAGGGCTATTGTTGAACATATATGCATGCAACCCTGTACTGCTGTACTGCTAGCTTCTCAGGTGCTAATGTGTCATACACATGCACACCATACCCACGGATGTGGTAGTGGGTTGCCACCCGCACTCCATCTCCTCTTGTGGGTTGCTATCATCCCACACCCTCTTTGTATTGTATGTTCAGGCTATGCACCTGTGTGGGGCTTGTGGGCATGCAATGCAGTACTATGTGCCTTTGCACCCATCGCAGAACAAGTCATACAGGTACACTGGCGCCATACACTGCACAGCTTGATGTTGGCACATCACATGTTGTACACACATAACACATCTCCTGTGGGACATGATCAAATGTACAGGCATGTCCATCAGTCACATGCCACTACTACCCCTACATGACGGCTATGCAGGACATGTGGCGGTACAGCAACTGTCACATGTGCACCTGCAATGCCCCCTACCTGCATCACGTGGTACTGCCTGTGGGTATGTGCGCCTCCACCCATGCTATGGCCATAGATGACAGTTGTACATCGATATGTGCAACATACCTCATTGGGAGTTCTCATGTGCACATGTTCAACATGTCAACGCATTGTTTGTGTCTGTCAGACAGTCATTGTTGTGCATGGTTTACATGGCAGCCATGGCGTACTGTGTCTGATTCCACGTACTTCATTGGACTACCAGCATTGTACATTATCACGGCACATTCCAGCCATCACATAGCCATCCTAGATGACAGTGGGAGGTGTTCTGCCATGTGCACATATGTCACACAGTACGAGGGTGACTGACACACATTCTCAGGACAGGGTTCTGACTGCTGTGGATGTGTGTGATGCTGTCTACACCCATGACTGCACCAGATGGTGTCATCTGGATGTGTAACATTCACAACACACACCTACCTTCACATAGCAACACATCATCCACAAGGATGGACATCCCTGCATGAACACTGTATGCAGTATGTCTGTATGACCACTGCATGCACCACTGGTAGCCACCAGCATGGCTGCCAACAGCGGCAGTGTGTATCCTGTGTGAACATGGGTTACACCATTCACAACACACCTGTGTCAGATGTCCCTGTTGTGTGTCACAGTGCAGTTCCACACATCATGTAACAGTATGCATCATGCAATGTTGCAGACATGTGAACGGCTGTGCAAGTCAACATATGCACACATGACACATCACCTGGCACAACATGTCTGTCTTACCACATGCTATTGTGACCACCCTGTGATGACATTGTACAGGCTACGTTGAATGGGACATCTGATGGCTCAATGGTGTATTCACCCTCTGGGTGTGTGTCTAGCCATGTGTACAGTAGGCAGTGGTCTGCACACAGAGATACTGTACATTTGCCTACTCTGTCACTGCGACTGTTGACTATGATCATACTGTACTTATGCAGGCATGTGGTATTGATCCAGTATGACAGTCATGGTCGACCACAGTACTGTGGCACACATGACCTGCAGACATCTGCCTAGGGTGTGGGGCCCACATGTCCATCTTCACATGCTATGCTGCCTCTGCAGCAGTGTCACATGTCTGTCGCCAGCAGGGCTGTCACAGGCAGGCACGGCATGCAGTGATGTGTGACAATGCTTGCACCCCCCACTGTGCTGTACACATGCACTGCACACACAGTAAGGCATGCCTGACATTAATCTGCAGTGCCTGGGACCTGCCTCCATGCTCTACAGAGCACACCTGCCGGTCCAGATTGTACACAGATCATACCTCCCAGGCACATACCTGGACTGCAACACACACAGGTGAGTGGATCCCACATCACACAGTGATGTACACACATACTGTATGTTTTTCTAAGACAAATGCATCATAGGTACTCCATATTCGGATACCCATGTTTGTGACCGCTAGACACATTGTGACACGTGACGGTGAATACACTGTACACCACAGGTTACATGCTGGCAGTGTTATCATACTGTACATTGCACCTCGGACAGTTGCTACTGCCATGTGCTGACAGCAACACGCACTTCCCTAGTATGGACTCCCATGTACCCACACATGCTTGGCCATGCACTACACATAGCTGGGTGACACATTAAACAAGACATACCATACCTACACTACCCTTGGCATGCACCATACCTCCATGTGTCTGTGTGCTATACCTACAGACATCATCTCTCTGGTTGATGGACATATATGCTTTGGCCCTGCTAGCCACACCCTGGACACACACCCATTGCAGCATACATGGTACATGTGCTCAACAGCCGGTACTACCAACATCTGCTGACGGGGTAGTTAATGGCATGGCACCCCGCAGACGGACAGTATACATGACTATGCTGACACATATCACAATGCACTTCCGCTACATGTACGCACTGGTAGGGACCATGCTATTCCACACAGAGACATGGTGGTACTGGCCTTTTCACAGACGCCACGGTGGTATGCATGTTCCATGCACATGTGCTGTATGGGCGCATGTGCAGGCTGTTGCACGGTGGGTATGTTCAAATGTGTGTGGTGCATCACTTGACAGTCATGGTGTGTCCTCGTGGTCCATCACATACTCCACAGCTAGCTACCTACACATGACCACCATACTTTGCAGTGTGGGCCCTCACGCAGTGTGGTGGTATGTCTGTGTTGTTTGGCTACATACACATTCAATGTAGCATACGACAGTCACCCAGGCATTGCCGACAGATATGTTGTTGGCAACATGCCAGCCAATGGGTTACCTACCAATAATATACACTCTCACTCACTACAGGGTTCCAATCCATACATGGACATCGCATTGTCCCTGTGGACACATACATGGTACTGCCATGCACACATTATGTCCTCGGACACTGTCCCAATGTCACCTCCAATCTCCATAGCTGTTATATCCCGCCAAACTGGTTGTTATGTGTCTCTGCAGCAGCCCACTGAATTAACTGCTAGCCCATTCATGGACGTTGTGTACCTTGACCACCACACCACCGCATCTATCACACTACACATGGGTGGTAGTGCATTGCACGTGTGGGACTGCATTCATACAGACATGACTGCACCATTCGGTATGGCACTGGGGCACATCCTCACATACCTGCTTCACACACTCATTGACGACTTCCATGCCTTTACTGGCACCCTTGTTGGGCCTGTGTGCCACAGCACACCACATCCACATGATGGCCACCTGTCATACCATTGCATGGGTGGTTGGTGTAGTACAGAGGGTAACAGATCAGACACTATCCCCACATTGCCCTTCAGCACCATTCCACATTCTGGTATTGGCAATGTACACATCCACCATCACATCATACCCTGTGTCTCAGGATGTTAGGCTATGTGACTCCTGGACAGGTCACACAGTGGTGCAAGCATATCATGCTACCTACGACATGTAAGGTACATGTGGCATTACACAGTCCTCAGTCATGTGTCCCCTCATGTTCACTATTTGCTTACATACACAACATGCTGTCACGGAGTAATGTCCATGTCTACATGTCCCACATCTACATACCTGGCAGCATTCTAGCTCCAGCAGCTCATACTGCTAACATCCATGCAGGTGTCGGTGTGGCAGATATATCGTAGATGTCATTGTGTCAGATACATCACGGATGGTGCATACACATCACCTTTGCATAGCGACAGTCAT
Organism: Protopterus annectens; assembly: GCF_019279795.1. Lineage (NCBI taxonomy): Eukaryota > Metazoa > Chordata > Ceratodontiformes > Protopteridae > Protopterus > Protopterus annectens. The sequence continues at coordinate 1,007,660,180 of NC_056730.1, read as the reverse complement.
CCACTGGGTATCACGTGGATACTGTCCCTATACATGCATATCACATTGTACATGGTTGCTGTACACACACATGCCCCACATGGTGCTGTGGTTGCCATATTCCACTGTGGCGTGGGTACACATCTGCAGGGCCACACATATCTGGACTATGTGTGTTGCTGGGACATTGGTAGCCTTTGTACTTGTGCCATACACACATCTACACACGGGCAGGGTTACTATAACACATTCGTGGTGTGCCTTCCACAATGGCTACAACTTTCCATGTCACAGTATAGTCATGCCGCGATGTATACCAGGCTCAGACAGTTTACATATGCAGATAACAGACGGGAACACATCTGTACTCATCTGCATAACACTTACACAGTGGTGTCATGTACTCTGCCATGGGCCATGTCCTCCGCATTACTGATGCATGTAGTACTCCTACATGGCATTTGCAGTGGGCAGGGTGAATGAAGCAGTCATGCATATGTGCACACAAGCCACATTGCTTAGCCTGGGCTTCTGTTTACCTACACAGACTAGACACACACCATGCTGTAGAACATAGGTCCTGTGCACATCCCACAGGGACACACTGTGGCACTGGTCATGTGATAGCTCCCTTGCTGATAGGGTGACACATACACATGGGACCACCACAACAGCAGTACTGTGTAGACATGCAGTTGACATCCACCTTTGCTGTCCAGTGGACAGTACCATGGAGGGGGCACGACTGTGTACATTGCACATGTGTTTACACATGGACCTGCCAGACATCATTGTTGCACACATTGCACCTGCTACAGATAGCTTGGACATAGTTACTTGATGTTCCTTCCATTTTGGGTGGCTATTCTGCTACTGCTCTGTCCCATATCTGCAGGCCATACATATCCTGTTAATGTACATAACACTAGGCCATACGTCCATCATGCATGCTATGCCTGTGATACTGTGTATAATGTCTGGACGTATCCATCATGATAGCTTTACATTATACATACTTGACATGGTCACCCCTACTGCGAGGCATACGTGCACGTCGGGCACACATTACGTATGACATCGACAATATCTGCCCATACACATGTGTGCTGTGACACTATACATACATGTCCTATCCCCTGCTGTGGCACTTCATTGTTGGACATCCACTGCCAGGGTGGTGGCATTGCTCTGTGTTTTAAATCACGATGGCACCCCTTGGCCTATCCCAGCTGTGTACATGATGTCCCACTGCTGTGCACACGGTGTCCACAGTGGTTGGTATACTCAGCAGGTTAACACTACATAACCACCTTTCACCACTCTCTCCTTTATGGACAGGTATCTTTACTGACAAACACCATTCACATACGGTGCCGATTCATCATACATATCATGCTACACACCAGTACATCTCGTGGGTTCTACATACCTTTCCTGTATTGCTTTCCGTGATTCCGCTTGTGTCTCGCTACTGACAAGTGATCGGCTCTTGTAGGAATAACGCCTTTGTTCGGTATGAACATACAGTTTGACTATCCTGGGAGTCTTCCTTATATCCGCCGTCACCTGCGGCATGTGGGTTCATCACACCAATAGCTGTTCCTCGGTGTGTACTTATGCGCATATCACCTGTGCATCTCCTCCATTCGCACGGTACTCGCCGGAACTAGGCCATGGTTCATTCATCGCCTGGGCGTTGGTTATCTGCACTACCTTCGTGGGGATGGTATGTATTGTGTTATATTATGTGTGACTACAACCGCTATGTGTGGCGCCAGGTACATTTGGCTGTGGTGTTAGCCTTGGATTGTGTGTGTTGGGTATGGTATTATGTTCCACATGTGGGTGTCCGTGTCCTGCCGGGCGCCTGTCGATGGCGCTTTGCATTCTGATGTGTAACATAGCTCTTGTATTCCTGTACACAACGGATGCAGGTATGCATCCGCTGCTGATAGTGGTTCCCACGCTGGATGTTGCGGGTATGCCGCTGTCATTAACTGCCTGTATGTTTGTGCTGCTATTTCGGATTGTATCCCTTTGATATGTGCGATGGGGTATATCGGCGGCTGTGGGTGACGGGTACGGGTTGTGGGCCTTGCATTTGTACATACACGGTATGCTTCTGTGTGTGCTCCATCCCTGCCTGGGGAGTTACAAGTTACCTGTCTGTTGTTCTAGGAGTGTAGGTTTTGTTGATGTCGCCTGCTGTCGGTACCGCCTGCTTGTGTGCTTCCTGCATGTATTCCTCCGTCACATCGGTAGTATATCTGCAGCTGTTCGTAGGTGCCGACTATCCCTTGGCATTTTGTCACGGATATTTACGGTCATTGTGGTCCTGTAGTTGGGACGGCCTGTATGTTACCGGTTGCCACCTATTCGGTGGCGATTGCTTGTTTAACACTCGTGAGAACACACAGCGGTGTTTACGGACGATACGTGTCCACGATCGGTGCCGGGTAGCACATGCGATTTCCGCGGTACATAACTATTGCTGCGTAACGCTGCCGATATATCGTATTGGAATTAACATGTCGGCGCCATACATACGGTGATGGTTTGTACATGCGCCCTTTGCATGTCATGTTGGCTATACTCCTGTGGTACATTCTGGGACATTTTCGATTTGCATCGCTTTACGCCGCCACGCCTAGCCAGTGAGGAGCTCTCAGTACTACTTTGTGGGTACTGCTATACATACGCCTGTGGTTCCTATACTGTATGCCTACACATGTTATTCCACCCGCCTGTCACATGCCACCTACATACACATTTTATAGTGTCACACACATTACACTGGCACAGCGGAACACACGACACCCTCACCTCACACATGCACATACTGCCGCCGCAGGGACGGTTGCACACAGTACCTACGTTGAACACGTCGCCGGCGGCGGTGTCTACCTCTGCCCTCATATCCTCAGAATATTACACGCACATGTCCTGTTACTGTATCGCGGCCTGGCGATCATCCCGAATGGCTAATATGCATTTAGGTGGGTTGACCTTTCCATGGGTGGCGTTCCCTGCTCTGTCCACCCTCCCGGATAGTCGGGTTGTCGCTCAGTATGTTTACTATGTTGAGAGTTCGTGATCTTACTGCATCTGTAACCTTGCATGCCTGTGATTCCCTACTGAACTTATTGTACTTTATATCTGTGTATGTGTACATATATTTCTACGTGTGTAATGATATCTATATCCATATATGTGTATGCACATATGTAGTAGACACCTTGCGCCGCACGTGGCACTGTACGACTACGCCGCCTGCTGTCGGAGCCGCATGCAGTTGGAGTGTTGGCGCTCCATGCTCCGCTGGCTGTTGGTTGTGCAGTGTTTGGGTGCTACCTATGTTGGAGTCACACATGGGACCGCCCATACAGTACACATTACGGGCGGACATGTTTGTGTGCAGCCCATTTCACTGTGTGTGCAGGTAGGGAGGTGTCAGTCCATGGGGCCTACGCTGTCAGAGTATGTGCTATACGTTCCCTCTTTGCCAAGGCATAGGCATATTGGGTACGCCTCCATCTGCCTACTGGGGCTGGCACAGTGTGTTCATGGCGCTGAACGCCCTGTGCCTGTGCTTGCCTTGCCAGTTGTGGCGGGCTTGGTGGCCCTACACCATTATGTTCCTGCGGCAGCTGTTTCCGCAGGATCATATTATGTAGCATAGCACATACTATGAATATGTGGGCACATGTGCCTGGAGAGTACTGCAAGGCTCCACCAGATGTATCCAAGCACCGGAACCGTGATTTCAACATCCCAAACACACGCCTATGATTATTCTGGTTTGTGCGTGTGCCTCATTATGGCGTTCTTGCATGTGTGTGTGTGCATTTCTGATGGGTGTCATCATCCACGGCTCCAATGCGTAGCCAGCATCCCCACAAGGTGACCTTGTGTGATGTCCCCTGGCTAATACCTGATACAGCTGTGAGGCATGCCAGATATGGGAGTCGTGGTAGCTTCCGGGCTGCCAGCACACACATCCATGATAATGCCCCGCGCATTGCACACGACCTGGCAATTGATGGAGGGGAATCCCTTGTGGTTTATGTAGCGCCTACCCTGCTCACCGGGTGGTGACTTGATTTCTATGTGCGTACAGTCTATCGCACCCAGTACCTCCGGTATTGTGCCACACGGTGGAAGTGGCGATATTGCTAGCCAACTCCTCCTGAGATCTGGGGAAGTATATATACTCATGGGCATGTCAGAACATGGCATCCAGAAACTGGTGTAGTACCCTGGATGCTGATGCCTGTGAGATGCCCATTATATCCCCGGTTGGCCTTTGAAAGGTACCTGTTGCCAGTATTCGCAAGCTTACACATACCTTTGTGTCCACTGGGATGGGCTCCCTCTGTTGTCTCTTGTTCTCAGGCTTGGCCGGCACAGCTCCACTATTTGCTGTAACGTGTCCCTGTCCACCCTGTAACGCTCTACTATCTCCAGGTCTTGCAGCCCCTGGTAGGTCACCCTTGGTCTGAACACTCTCCTTCTCCTCTGAGGCCTCCGGTAGTTGTCGGCACCCTCCTCCGCAACCCCGCCTGTCTCTAACACATGCTGATGCATCACGCCACGGCAGCACCCAACATATACATTTTAAAAGTTCCCCGTGTGTTTACACCGTAAGGCGCAGCGCTTGGGAATTCGGCTGTGTGTTGTGTGCATTCCCACTTTATAGTGTTCCGCTGTACACCCGTGATGTCATTGGGTGTGTCTCTGCTGCCGTGATCTGTGGGCTATCTACCGTGTTTTATCATTGGCACTGCAACGCTGTTGCCTTTGGTGTTACATTACACTTGCCTGCATTGGTTTAGCTTTACACCTTACTTTACTGTTTCTGCACGCTGCACCTACTATTTACGGAGTGCATCCTGCAGGCACATGACATGTCATGCACTTTGTTTGCCGCCGCTATGCTAACTCTCTCCTTGGCTGTGCTGTATCGGTTCTTCGCTCTTTGCATTTCTGCAACATCCACTACTTTCTTTGCATTCATATTCCTCCCCTTTTCCGCTTTGCAGATTTCTGCATGCAGAGTTGTCAGCTGCCGCCGATTGCCCTCCGTCGGTTGATTGGTGTTAATTGCTCATTACGACTCCAATTACACTGCTTCCGCATTTCCTCATATTCTCCGCATCACCTTCCTGTATCCATGGTTGTTGACGGGACGGCCGCCACATGACTGGTTTGGGGAACGTAGTCATCCTCATGCACATCCATCTGTGCGCATTGTATACTCTCACCGCATCTATTTCCTCACACGCCGGTCCTGATGCTGTGATGTGCATTGTACAGCCCAGGTTTGCTGGGCTCCAATGTGCTTCCTCCTACAGCGGCACACCCTCTGCGATTGACAGGTGTTCCTCTAGGCCACTCCTCGGTGTTTTACCGCTGCGCCGTTTGGTGCAGCCTTACGCCGGCGGGGGTTTTGCGATTCAGTATTATCTGCCTCATTTGCATGGCATTGACTACTAATACATGGTTACGGCGCCAGACACCGACGCCACTCCTTGGCAACCCTTGGGCTGTGGTTGTGGCTTTCCATTCATACTATGGTGTATTGTGGCTGTGATGCTGATGTGTCTTATACTGCTCTTTTATGGCATTGTCATATTACTTCATTGTTCCTCACCTTCCGCGGACATGTCCTGGGGTTCTGCTGTGGTTTCTGCATACATGACATTTATGTCGTTATTTACATTTTCTGCAGGTTTTCCTTTGACATTCTCGATTTCTTTCCACATTGCCATGTTGCACCACTATGACACATGATGCTGGCAGCCTTCCGTTACTCCTATGTCATGTTTGTATATATGTAAACCGTTTTTTTTTGGTTTACATTGCCGTGCTGTTATGCTACGCCCGCGCCACTTCGTGAATCGCTACTTGCCTTCATTTGCATGGTGCAACACCGCACATGGGGTATTTAACATACCTACGCCGGAGGCGGCGCAACTCCGGCGTACGCCGCTGATGCACGTGGGTTTGGATCGTACCTGAATCGCTCGGCGGCCATGTCTGGCATTGTGGAGCCTATGCCATGCGTGCGCCTGGCGCAAGGTTCATGAATCCCGGGGATCATCTATTTTCTGTGCAGAGGTAGTTGAAAGAGAAATATTACTAGAACACCTGGGAAATTCCCCTATTTTCATCAAGGGACATTGTAGGACAGTCTTTAAGAGGGAGGTGGAATTTGCAGTGGTAGCATGATTTATTTAACGTGCCTGTCAACCCCTTTGAGCAAGAAATCTGTACAAAAACATAAATAATGTGGGAACAAGGGCACAGAAATAGGGACAGTTTTTAAATACTGCTCTTACAACTTAGAAATTTGATAGAATAACAGGTTTTGTATTATCATGAATTTTCTATATGGTATTATGTCTGAAACTCATATGGTTGCCATTATTTTCCAACTTCAATACTGATTGATTTGCCAGAAAACCACAATTTTATGAGAAACAGCCCAGAAATATGAGGCAAAAATCTGGACATTCTGCAAAAATTTGTACAGTTGAGAGGTATATGAAAACAAGAACAGTGGCCAGTGATGAAGAGATTATTATTGAAAGTATTAACATGTTGATTCAAAATAGGGTTGTTGTGAAGAAGGAGCCAGCTGGATTATAAAATAAAATTATTATTATCAAATGTGTCAGATTCTCAGACACATTTGATGCTTGCTGTCTGCAAAAATAGAGGAGCTTGTACAACAAAATTGATGTTTCCTAAGTCAGAAAAATTCTACCAGGCTTAAAAGATAATGAATGACTAATGATTGCTAGCGATAATGGCTGGTATTCACAGCCAAGCTGCATACTACATAGAGTGCTGTTGCATATAAAGTGATAACATACAATAATTCAGAGACTCATAGCATCATGTCATAGAACTGAGTGTTAATGAAAACATCATGGGATAGGTGAATGCAAATAACCACATAATGACATGCAAATGAAGGTGCACAGTCTGATAAGTGTATAATAGCATACAAATGATTCCCTCTGAAAGTAGGTCATGAGTCATGAGATATAGGGAGCTGTAGGTGCGGAGTAAGTTGTGTCCCACAATAAAAGCAAAAAGCGCATGAAAATTTGCTGAGCTGGAAAAAAACAAAGATGATAGCAGCATTTGCTGTCTCCATGCAGTGCTAGGTCTCACCTGGTGTTGACACAGCAGCAGACAGTGGTAATGAGCATGGCACCAGCAATGAATCATCTACCTCCAGCTAATCAACCAGTAGCTAACAACACATTATGGAGTGTACCGACATATTACATGGGTGTTTCGTTGGCTAAGTATTGCCCAAAAACAGGAGTCTGGTGAGCAAAATAGACATTCTATACTGGTAGACAGTATGGTATAAGTAGCAATTACTATTCTATATACAAGGCCTTCCAAAGGTAAGCAGGGAAGACACAGTTGTCAGCTTGCAGAATATCAGTACACTCCTTTATATACTATTGCTGCATGTGGACAGGTATATTTATTTCCCCTAAATACCAAGGGGTGGGAAAAAGTTCCATCCAAGCATGGCTTCTATGACAATGTGCTCCTCCCCAATGTACTGAGTACTATAGACTGCACATGTTTCAATAGCACACCACCTGTTTTCTTTTTACTCTGTTGTGCCATTAAGAAGGTCTACCATTTTATCAGCTGGCACATACCGGTCAATAAAAAAAGGGTTGATAACTAATCTGTCTACAAAGCACATTGGCATTGCCCATTATTCTCATGCCCAGAAAGGGAGTCAACTATACTGCCACATCCTGTGCAATGAATTTCCATAGGGCCACTTAATTTATAGGTGCAGGCAACATATAATCAGACATATGCAGATCCAGAGATAATGTATACCAAATGTCTCTCTCACCTCATATATTCCTAATGTTTTTCAGGTGATAACAGATACTCACTGTTGCCCTGGTTAATGAAGACATATAGGACCCACTCAGCATACTCCAGTAAATAACCCCTGTGCAAAACGGTAACATTGCACAGCATATATTTGACCTGGTTGCAGTGCCAGGATATGTCTGGTGGGAAACTTAAGTACTGATCTGCTACAGCCTGCAAATTGTTTACAGCATGCCATTTGCTACATAATATGAATACCATGATACCGAAGGACCAGGCTTTCATCTCAGGAACCTCTGGACTGCCTACAGCAACCTCTGTCACAGCCACCCCACTGACCTCATCCATTAAGTGAGGCCAAGACAAAGTGAACAATTGTGACACTACACCCCCAAGATGGTGATGATCATAGTACATGGAATCACAGGTGAATCAGTGACATCTTGTTCAGTTCTAATAGTTCACAATGAGTATGCAATAACAGTGCAGTGTCACACAGAATAAATGTAATTCATGCAGTGCATAATGAATCACATCATGCATCAAACATCTTCATATATATGACACAGCAGAAGGTTGGAGTTGATCACAGACTTATTAGTGCAGATCCCAAGAGACACAACGATATATGGTTGGCATCACAACTTAATTTGGTGACCATGTCAATGGAGGAGGAGACAGGGGGGTATTGGGTTGATTTCCTCTGGTGGCAGGGAGGGTTGGCATTATAGGTCTTGACTAGGAGGAGGTACCAATGCATGACCATGATCTGATGCTACTGTGATGGGTTGATATATTAATACTAGAGGTCTCTCCATGATAGGGGACATGAAGTTAATATGGGAATGGGACATATATGAAAACTGCTGGTGTACTGCCCTGTCAATGGAGACTGGCAGTTGTCTCTAACCCTTAATGTGCAGTGATGGAGTGAGGTATTCCAGACCTGTAGGAGCAGACCTACATGCAGACACACACACACACACACACACACACACACACACACACACACACACACACACACACACACACACACACACACACACACACACACACATACATTTGTAATCGCCCTTGACCATAAATAACACTACTGGATAGGTCAGTGATGGTTTCACTTGCTATCTGTTGTGCTGAGCTGGAAATGGTAGTGGCATGTGCTACCACAGTCTTTTTGAGACCTTGCATGGCATTATCCCTTAATTCCAAAACTTCAACAAGAAATTGGTAATGCTGGGAGACATTACCATGGAAACTACTCAGGACACCAATCATCTCCACCTCAGCATAGGTAGTAGGAGCCTTGCCTAGATTACAGTCTACTCATCTAGTAGTGGAGCACTAGCAAAACCTTCATACCAGGGACTGAGTGGGAGATGTGATGTGGGAACACCTACCAGCCTCCCATATTGTACACATACCCTCATTAGGTACACTGCACTCCTCTGCTGTCACAGAAGGGCTAGCATCCCATGTTGTACACATAACCACATTAGGTGCACTGTACTCCTCTGCTGAAATCACAGAAGGACTAGACTCCCATATTGTACACATACCCACATTAGGTGCACTGTATTCCTCTGCTGCAGTTGGCTCTTTCAGTCATGCATGGGCGCCCCTGCCAATGTACAGCCTGTAGCTCAAGTCTGGATGTGGTCATGTTGTCACACTGAACAGTGTCTGTGTATGTTGGGGGGGGGGCGCCTAAGAGGGAGACTGACAATGCTTGTGTGTCATCTGACTGTAAATCATTTTGCACCTTGACATCATTACCAGTCCCTACATAGTTGCTGACATCAGACTATTGTCCTGACCCTGCCTATATAGGTGTCACCAGCCTATGAGTTTATTATACAAGACAGAATAGAGCAAATTTGCGTACACATATTACAAGTGAGATCCTGCGTTGTGCATGCAAACAGTGATACATAATACGCAGATACAGGACAGGTACATATCACTGCTGCAGTTAAGGTGTAAATGTGCACCTGACATGCCTATTGGAAACATATGTTAGGGTCCATCTGCAATTCCAGCGGTACAAACTCAATCACACCCTCAAATATTAATTCAATAATCCACATTGTATTTCAAAGCAATTTCAAACAAATAGGTAGAAAAGTTTCTGGAAGACATTAAGGAGAGCTACAACTCCAACATCCTTTCTATCTCTATATATTGAAATTAGGCAGCAAGATTCTCTGAAATGTCTGATTCACTCCATAAAAATTCTAAAGCCAGTTTCAGACATGTATTCATCTTAAAGCCTCCACACGTCTCATCCCTTACCACTGCAAATGGCTTTTGCTCAGTAACAAATCTTTTTTCATCTAACAAAAATATCTGTGAAATTGTCTATGTACAGATACTAGAAAACAAAACAAAATGTGGCCTTCTGTGTGACAGACTGCACAGTTTCCAGCCCAACAATTGTACTGTCACAGCTATATTCAACTTGATGTAATATATCTGTGTCAACATGGAGCAAGATAAGCTTACTGGAGCTATCTTTATGGAACTTGGAAAGTATTTTTATACAGCTGACCACTCCCTATTCCTCCATTAATTAGCTGACGGTGGGTTCTGTAATGATGTTATACAATTTTTTAAGAGCTATCTCTCTGACTGTACCTTTAGAATAGTCTGCCCTAACAAATGCTCCACAACAGGAAATATGCATAAAGGGGTCCCTCTGCATTCATTCCACTGATTGATCTATCTTTTCACCCTTCTAAATGACCTCATCTGGAGTCTTCCTCAGACCATCTGCAGCCAGTCTGATGATGACATTTTTCTTTCAAAAGCCATAAAGAACAGCTCTGTGTTATGTGCTAATTGCCAGTATGACTTCAAAGATACATGGAACTGGTTTCATATCAATAAACTCAAAGTCAATACAACTAAAGTTACATCTTCTGTATTTTATGCATCCCAAATACTTAGGAATGTATATGATAGCATTCAGAAAAACATCATCCTGTCACCAAACATGAAAAATATTCAGGCACCACAATAGACCTAGATCAATTGTTTACTATACACACACCAGGTATTTTATGTTAATAAATTATATATCAACTAAAACTGTCTTATAAGATCTCAGAATTACTCACGATTGGATATAGATGTGCTATAGTAAAAAATATTCTTCTGCCCATGCTTGAACATAGCCTTCCAATTATTGCCCTGTTCAGCTCAAAATACCTCATTAATTCTCATTCAATCTGCTAAAAATAAAATTCTCAACATGACCAATTTACTGTCTGAATCATTTAAGGCATATCTGCTCATCACCGATCTCACAATGAAAATTCTTCATAACAGATACTACCTCACTCTCCTTAACAAAATTACCATCAAATTCAAAATAATCCTCTTATGAACATGAAATTCACATAGTAAAGCTATCATTTACTGCTTGTGAAAAAGAATTCCACAAAATTCTACCTGCTAGATGTACAAGCAGCCCAGATTTGATTAGATGTATCAATCAACTTCAACCATTTTAAAAAGTCCTTTGGCTGAAAGCTATGTACCAGTCATACTAACCAATGTGTTGCAACCCAGAAGACTAAATCCCACTATTTTATATACATTTTGTTTTCTCAACTTACTTTGCATTTATTATTTACCATGTTTGCTGCATACATATTGCTGCACCTTTGTAACTCAATGTGTTACAACTTAATAGTCATGCCTGTTATAATACTTTATTAGTGGATTGCATTTATTTTATCTCTGCTCTAAACACTCTTGTTAGTTGACTTTGTAACATCTTATGTTTGGCTGTCGTTGCCTTCATGACCTGGGTCATGACTGAAAATGGTCCTTGGACTAGTTACCTTACCTGGTTATCAAGTGTTAAATAAATAAACAAAGAAAGAAACAAACAAACAAACAAATTAAATAAATAAAAGTATATGAGGCTCGCTTATACCCTGTGTGTACACTGTTGATGTGTACTCATTTAGTGAAGTCACTAACCAGGTGCCTTTCCCTCCCAGACACATTAGGGTTAGCCACTTCTGGGACTTATATCAACTCTTTCATCTATGATAGCTGTGCCTTAATCATCTCCATTCAGGGATAATAGGAACCCGCTTTATTGTTTGGCATGGAGGGGTGATGGTCCCCTTCCAACAGCTAACCTCTCTGCTTTAATACGGCATGACGTCTTTCAGGCACAACTGATTGTGTTGGTGATACACCTCTGATATTGCTACATAGCGGGATTCTCCATCTTTAGCAATAATTTTCTGGATTGATATCTTATAAATGTGGGAGCATTCAGCTGTTGAGCATGGCCTTGCCCCAAAAAGTGGTACCCGTGAATCCTCATGCTGGAAAACAATTGTTCCACCTCTACAGTCCACCACCTCTTCACAATATGATGACACCAATGGAAACAAGAGACATAGATGCAGACTGGAGACTGCTGATACAATTACTGTATAGAATATACAGGTACATATAATTTATACAGGCCATCTGCAGATACAAGGTGCAGGTAAACATCAAATAGACTACTCTGTGTACCTATACTCTGTTTGAAGTCAAGGGTCCACGTGAATGACATCTTTGAAAAAATCAAGTTTGTCACAATATTGCAGAGCACTTTTATACTTTCTCAGACCTGAGTACTTTTATACTAAGGCGGTCTGCCGGCAGAAACTTGCTTCAAACTACTGTATTTGTTCTGCTATTGCTCCATTTTTTTCTTTTCTTTTTCTTAATGTGCAATTATCAGTTTTAGTGGTCTGCATTCAAATTATGCTAGGGTCCACATATGTCTATGAATTGTTATATTCCATTGATTTACTTGGGCAACATGACAGGTAGCTATGTTCCACCACACATAGCTAATATGCCAAGGTTTATGGCTTGTGCATGCAGCCTGACCATGTATACGCATTGTGTTTCACATCAATACTAGGCTGCACTGATCAAGAGTCAGAATTCATGTTTGCAACACGAGTCACAGGCCACCATTGTTTTACACAATGACAATGATTTCCACTGCTAATGCCCTACAAGGAGCACCTACTTGGAGCCAATGTGGGTCAGTGAAGAGGGGTGAATGCCTGATTTAACTACAGTAATCTTTCTAAGTGAGGATACTGACATCTTCAAGACCTATAAGCAGTGCAGACTCTAGTATGATGATGTGAGGTGCTGTTGCCCTGAAATGTCTCTTTTATGTGAAGTTGAGGCCAGGCAGTATCTGACATCAATACGTTTAGAAAGTATATTTTAATTTTTTTTACAGTCAATAAGAACAGTGCTCCTAAAACAAGCTTTTTTCACTGAGAGATACTAGGACATATCAGGTAGTTACTGGGTGGCACTATGTCTGTGCTGTTATAGATTCATAGGTTCATAGGATGATACTAAACTATTGGCCCGGAGACCCTTATAAGACTAGCTAAGAATTTCACCCATGTTCCCTCAATGTCAGCACCTGTTTCTTCTGTCCAGCAGGGACACAGGTGGTGTCCCAGGTACAATGTCAGCTTGAACAAAAATATCATTTTTTCAGTATATACGCATTAATGAAGATTGCCTACCCCTCTACACATGGATGTGGGCTTTATCAGAAACATTCTTCATAGCGATTTTTACATAAAGCATAGCAAACGTTATTCACAGTTACTAAAGTATAAAATACCTTACAAGTGGTTTTATGGTATAAATGACTATGCAATACACACATTTAACAGTAAGATGTTGATCAACTGTGGACTCATTTAGAAAAGAACAGTGTTAGCAAAAATAAAGACAAACAAGTAAAAACAAACTGATATGATGAACAAGTGAAAACAACATTAATATGTATGAAATGAAACAATACTCAAGATTAAAATAACAGAAAGAACAACATGCAATGGCAAATATGTAAAAAAATTTACAAAACGAATTTTCAGTGTATCACCACTTTTTACTCTTTAATAAAGTTAAGAAAACAGCAACCAAATATTTGCCTATGCTATTACTGATCTATATAATCACCTTCTTCACTTATTTATACGTCATGGCACTACTTCATGGTGGTTCAGTTGTGAGACTCTGGGCACTATGTCAGGCATCTGCTATTAAGCACATATGGCTATGGTTTGTGAGGCTCTGAGCACATTTCCAAGCTTCTAGTATCTTCTATGCATATTGTGACTGTAGCTAAGCTGTGCTAGGCATCTTTCCAAGCATTTATTATTATTGACATACATCTACACACACACAAATGTATGTATGTAAGTATCTGTGTGTATGCGTGCGCATATGTGTGTGTGTGTGTGTGTGTGTGTGTGTGTGTGTGTGTGTGTGTGTGTGTGTGTGTGTGTGTGTGTGTGCATGCGTGCTATGGAACAGACTCCCCAGCCACATAAAATAGAGTCCTTTCCTGTCCATTTTCAAATGCTACTTAGATTTAGAGATGGGAAAGAGAAGATTTTCCCTAGGACTGCCACTTTATAAAAATGGACAGATTCACTCCTAAATGCTTTATTTCATGCATGGGTCCTCTTAAATTATTTATGGTATGATCCCAGTTATTCTCATTATGGGTAATATATAATTATCAAACATGGGATGGGTAAGTCCAATCTATAACCAAATGGGATAGGTTATTTTGAGCACAAAAAGGGAAACTGACTAGGTGTATGATGGCCGATAGGGGTACCTAATCTAGTACTTACCTATGAACCTATATCAAAGAGTAGTTTTGCACAGCTAGATGCATGTCATCTACATTAGTACATGAAAGCTGTCTGGCACCATTTGCCTTTCAGCAGATGAAGAGTGAGGGACCGGCTGTGTTTGGTATAATAGGAAGCAGATGAGACTTTTAGCAGAGTAGGATTACCTACTAATTTGTACTATTTACAGTACTATTTGAATTATATCTCCAACTATGATGATACCAATAAATTGCATACCTGTCAGCTGACCCTGGCCACTGCACCACTTGTGGCTTCATCTGTGGTTTATGGATATGGTTGAGACTATTTCATCAGTGGGATTCCTAACTCTTTTAAACAGGTAGCTTTGCTCATGTGAGTTCTGCAGCCCAACTGTCAGACCAGCAGGAGATGTGGGAGGTGGATCACAATGCTATGGTATACTTAACTAGCAGAGATACCTGCCACTGAGCCACTAGGGGACAGTGTGGTCTCTGCCACTGACCCACCTGATCCATTTTAGCCATGCAGTATGTCCTACTGGCATCTCCATGGGTGAGATAGTGGCCAGTATGCTGTCTTTTTTATTTATTTATTTTTTATTTTATATATTTCTCCATTTGTTGTTAGGATTAGTCCCACTAGGCTAGTAGTCTCTTTCAGGGGACATCCGAGGTGGTATGTATACTGCTATATCCCACGCTATTCCCACCAATTGCTGTGCTAAAACCCACCCTTTATGCTTTGGCCACTCCTTCTCATCTCATTCCTAGGGAAAGGAACATCCATGTGTTTCACTATGGAGTATCCGGTGACCAGTACATTAGGTTTTATGGTGTTATGCCTTATGGGTTTATTTGTTAAGACACTGGTGTGTGTGTGTGTGTGTGTGTGTGTGTGTGTGTGTGTGTGTGTGTGTGTGTGTGTGTGTGTGTGTGTGTGTGTGTGTGTGTGTGTGTGTGTGTGTATTATGTGCTGTGATTGTCTTTTGCATTGTGTGTGTGTGTGTAAGTAGTATCTGAAGGCATCATTTGGGAGGCCTGTGGTCTTTTGGTAAGTTAATAGTGAGTATCTCTACATATATGTTCTTATGTGTTGTGTCCATATTTAGTGTGAGACATTATGTGTGTGTACTGACAACCTGTTTGGCACTCAATTTGTCCATATGTGAGAGTCCTGTCTCCAATTTCATAGTGTAACTACATCTGTCACATAAAATATTTGTTTATTTCAGAAGTAAGTGGTTGTTAATACACATGAAAAAATTGCTACTTGCCTCAGGATGCTCATGTCCACTAGGATGGCCAAAGAGATCATGGGAAATTGCCTGTCCATAATAGCAGGTTCTTACTGTATGTTTTATTAGGGAAAGTAAGGGGTTAATTTGACAGAACTGTGCTGGTAGTTCAGAGACTGCAAGAGGGACCTGTACTTTGTGTTGGCTAAAGTTGACGAATAAGGCAATGCTGCTCAGTGTGCAATGGAGTTACTCCTAGAGCAGTGGAAAGGCTGAGAAGTGCTTCACTGACAGTTGTTTAAGGGACAAACTGATCTTCAGGGCTTTTGTATATATACAGGGCACTGCCAACTGTGGATGAGTGGGGAATTATGTTCTGCAAACTCAAGGCTTAAATATGAGCAAATAGGAGCAGGTTTTAAACTAACTACCAATCAAGAGTGCACACAATAAGTCTTCCACCAGCAATCCCCAACTTAGGTTAGATCGGCACACTTCTGCCACAAAAGTGTAGACAAACTTCTTAATGTAGAATGGCTGGTTTGGAGCCCAAGTGTAACAAGGCAACACAAACTAGCTAGAACAGCCCTACAACTTTTAGATACGGTGTAATACAATGCAATTAACTACTTAAAGAAGAAGTAGACAGTATATATTTTTTTCTATAAAGTGCAGAAAAAAACAGCAAATAACTTAAGAAACTGCTAAAATGCAGTCACAATTTCCAAGAGAAGTGCAACAAAATACTTATATTCATTTTTTCAGTAATAGAGTGCTCTAGGTGAAAGCAGATTCACAACACTCTCTAGCAAAGTCACCAAATGACGAACAGATCTGAATAGCTTTGCCAAAGTCGACACAAATGCGAGGCTTAAATAGGAGCAAAGAAGAAGTTTTATGCTAATTACCAATCTGGAAAGCACACAATAAGCCTTTCACCAGCAATATATGGGTATCCATGAAAACGTTAAAAGCCCACAATATCAAACACCAAATCATTGAGACTAAAGCATTGAAACCTCACTTCAGTGAATGACAAGATCGGCAAATCCATTCCCAAGGTAAGTAACCTGTTGGCCAACAAGTTGGACATTGCCCTTTTTCCAACTGTGGTGTGATATCAGAGTTGGTATATTTAGTTAGTGGGGGGTGTAGGGGGTGTAGCCCTCCACCTGGGTGGGTTGGGGATGGTATGGTTTCATTTTTGTTAATTGTTGTATGAGTGGTTACTTGCCCTGGGAATGGATTTGGCAATCTGGTCATTTGCTGAAGTGAAGTTTTGCTACTTTCATCTCAACGATTTGGTTTTTGATATTGTGACCTTTTGATATACACATATATCTTTATCTATATATATCTATATATATCTATATATATATATATATATATATATATATATATATATATATATATATATATATAGTTATAGTTATATATATATACTTACAGTGAACAAAATTACATGGGGTGCATCTGCAATATGGCATGCATACCGAGGGGATTCATTCAACACCTGATGTACAATGCAAACATAATTCCTAATTATCCTGAATTTGCAGTATTCCTTATGTTCCTTTAACTGCAAATAAGCAGTGCGATCTTCTGGTCAGTCTCTACTCTATATCTGGATTACTGATACAAGGGTGTCTACAATATGTCATACTAAACCGGTGTATCTTAAGCTCAGACCCAGAGGGGTGGGCTGATCTAAAATCAACAACTACAACTAAGGTAGTTGTCACTGTAACTGTTTCCTAACTCAGGGACAACAAAAACATATTTATATCGATCAGTGTTGTATTGTCTGTGGGGCCTTTTCCTTTCACTAACCACTCAGCCTCTATGTGTTCATTTACTTAACTTGTGACACTTATATTGCAGAATATATGCCATATTTGCTAAAATGCAGGCTGGTCTGCACCTTTTGTTCCCAAGAGGCACTACCAGTACATCCTGTGGGTCTGCTGCAATACATCATTTTCAACAAGGCTAAAGTTCCCTAGATGTTATCTACCACCATACATTACGGAAATGACAAGACTTATGAAAACAACGACACAGCTCTTTACTCTATACAGAGGACAATGGTTTAGATGCCCAAATCATGTTGGTTCACCAAAGGAACACTGAGTGGGTGAAAAAGTTACAAAAATAACTTGTTGAAAGTGATTAGCTCTTCGTTTTCTTTTCTTTTTTTTCCAGGGGCAAGCTTCCATGCATCCCCACCACATGCTTCATACTTACATATGCTAACTCCATGGTCATAGAACATTTGCATAAAGGGCAAACTCCATTGGCACTAAAAGTGTGTTTCATTGCATTTATTCTGTAGCACTGAAAACTCTCTAAAAAGTACTCAAAAACTGACAAAAGCAAAATGTGCCAGCTATGCAAACACAGGTATACCTATATAGCAGCGGTGACAGTTTACATACAGGTTCTGGTAGTATACATGCAAACATGGACACAAACAGTCTCTGTATTGCCCATTCTCTCTCTGTTAGGGACTGCATGCATTTATTTGAAATGTGGAGGCTCTATATGGTGGGCTGTCATGTGTTTTATACACCAATAGGGCATACATGGAGTATGCACAAAGAAGGACAGATCTCTCTTGATTTACACGTATGATAGGGTACACATGGCAGGCAAACATGCCCCATATTAGTGCTAGGTAAAAAGCAGACCTGAGCATTGAAGGACACCTACAATACCTCAGTAATGGATTTAATATCTTCAGCTTTAGGAGGAGACCTTAAGTAGGTTGGATAATCCATCTTATGATAGAAGAGATACTATATCTATTTTCTAGACACCTCTCTCAACCAGCAATTGTACTGTATAATCTTGCACTATTAGCATTTAAAATTATACTATGCACACAGGCTTCATGACCATATAAATGGATGTATAGTACATACACCAAAAGTATTTTCTGAATCACCTATCAATGTTTTGGTGCAAGAGGGCCTAAGAAAAAAACTTGTAATTGAGTAAAGTGTGCCACACATAGATAATGTCAGCTCAGGTAGATGCTTTCTACATATGCAGACTTTGCTCAGTTGTGCAGTGACAGGCTATATTACTAACAAATCGCAAATCGTATTATAAGCATGATTCACAGGCTATCGTTTTTTAGAAATGTACATATCAGTAAGTGCCTGTCTGGTGAGTAATGAAGTTCAAGATTATGTTCTATCTCTTTCAAAGCCAACTTAGAGTCATAGATTCATAGATTGTTAGTAGGCTAATGACCCAGGAGGCCTTTCTAAGCCTAGCCAAGTTTTCCCGAAAGAATAATGATACCCAGTATCCAAACAGGATATTCAGGGCCAGGCATGTATAAGCTACATCTGTACATAAGGGACATGGGTGCCAGGCCTGCTGTAAATTTCCTGTTCCCTATCCAGTGATCTAGATTGTGCTTAAACTGGGTAATAGACAAGCTCAGCTTCACCTGGACAGGAAGCCTGTTCCATAGGGTGGGTTGTCTCTGGGATAAATAACTGTCTCTCCAGCATGTTTTGTTTAAATCACAGACAAAATTCAGGTCCATAGACCTTGTATTTCTGGTACTCTTTGATATACAATTATGTAGGAGATTGATAAGTATCGGTTCAGCGGATTCCTTGGAAGCCAGGTGTAGATCACCCTATCAACCCCTTGCCCTGTGTGAATGAACCTGTTTAATTACTTTTGTAAATAAGTCACGATTTGCTTTTGGATTTACTGTATTACTTATTTCTCTGTTATTACTATTTTGTACTTGTATAACTTTTATATGTTTGGAGCTTTTCTCCTCGGGTCTCTGCAGAAAAAAGTCTTTTTGCCCAGTCAGACTAACCCAGTTAACAAATGTCAAATAAAATAAATAAAAATAAATAAACAATGTATGGGAGACTGAGTAGAGGGAAAGGGCTTTAAGGTGCGCTGCATAAGGCAGGTCTGTTACGCCTTGTATTCTTTTTGTAAGGAACCTCTGAGGTCATTCTAGTTGCTGCATATGCCTTGTTAGATGCATACCAAAAGGAGCATTGTACTCTGACTGGTCTGATAAGGGCAGAGTACAGTGGGATAATGCCCTTTTTGGACCTAGAAGCCAAGCCCTTACTTATAAGTTGGAGAGCATACAATGATTTCCTCACCATTCTGGCCACATGGTGAACAGCTAATAGGGGATTGTTTTGATAACCACTATAACCTGGATGAGATGTTCACCTGGCTCTTGGGTAATACCAGGAAAGGTGAGCAGTATATGAATTGGTAGGGTGATATGCAGTGCCACTACTCTCATGGCCTTAATCAGTGGGTAGCAGAGATTCAATAACAATGCTTTTCTTGTATAATGAGTGTCTTTATTGTATCTTTTTTCTGGGAATTGAAACTGTACTGTTAGGATGTGTTCCATATACGTATAAGGCTGTTTATCTTATGTAAATACTATTTATAGTGGGGTTATATGAAGATGAACCATTGAGGATTTGCTGTTAGTGGGATGTTAATATCACTTATGTAAACACTATTTATAGTGGGGTTATGTGAAGGTTAACCATTGAGGATTTGGTGTTAGTGGGATGGAATACTACTTATGTAAATACTATTTATAGTGGGGTTATGTGAAGGTCAACCATTGAGGATTCGGTGCTAGTGGGATGTAATACCACTTATGTAAATACTATTTATAGTGGGGTTATGTGAAGGTCAACCATTGAGGATTTGGTGTTAGTGGGATGTAATACCACTTATGTAAATACTATTTATAGTGGGGTTATGTGAAGGTCAACCATTGATGATTTGGGTTAGTGGGATGTAATACCACTTATTTAAATACTATTTATAGTGGGGTTATATGAAGGTCAACCATTGAGGATTTGGTGTTAGTGGGATGTAATACCACTTATGTAAATACTGTTTATAGTGGGGTTATATAAAGGTCAACCATTGAGGGTTTGGTGTTAGTGGAATGTAATACCATTTATGTAAATACTATTTATAGTGGGGTTATATGAAGGTAAACCATTGAGGATTTGGTGTTAGTGGGATGTAATACCACTTATGTAAATACTATTTATAGTGGGGTTATGTGAAGGTCAACCATTGAGGATTTGGTGTTAGTGGGATGTAATACCACTTATGTAAATAGTATTTATAGTGGGATAATGTGAAGGTCAACCATTGAGGATTTGGTGTTTGTGGGATGTAATGCCATTTTCCTGCACAGTTGTGCTCCTGCTACTTGCAGATCTGTCTCTACTTCTATTGATATGTAGGGTGTAGTTGTGGATGAGGCTCAAATCCCTGGAGTTTGTAGATGTGCAAATACTCTTACACCATATTCCAAGGCAAAATCTCTCTGTAGGCCTTCATAGCTATGCATAGGGTTACACACCTGATGCCTTACTGGCAGCAGATTTTGAGATGTATTGTAATATAGCAGTAAGTGAATTGGTGGTAGAAGTAGTATAACCACTTGTTCCCTTCACCCATCACATATCAGTAATGCAACTTTTTCTTTTCCTAGCATTGATAAAATGGGATGCTTACCTTGTGTGCTACCACGTGAGGCTACTCTGATTGGCAGCAAGTTAGGACTGCTATTACTGATGTATGTTGTCCTGTGGTATATATATATATATATATATATATATATATATATATATATATATATATATATATTACACACATACATATATATATATATATATATATATATATATATATATATATATATATATATATATATATATATTGCATTTACTGGAATAGTGCAACAATGGAATCCTTCACATTTTGTCTCCACTCTGAAAATCTAGAAGATAAAAAGAGGAGCAGATTCCTCAATCATTGTCTGTTCCTTTTGTCCTTTCTGAGACTTTAGCTGGGGCTTGGGTGATTGGGATAGGAGAGCATCACAGGAGGAGATTGTTGACCT
This sequence comes from Protopterus annectens, assembly GCF_019279795.1. Lineage (NCBI taxonomy): Eukaryota > Metazoa > Chordata > Ceratodontiformes > Protopteridae > Protopterus > Protopterus annectens. Next base: position 1,007,638,483 of record NC_056730.1, on the reverse strand, counting down.
CTCTTCAACAGGAAGCCAGTCATCTCCATTGCCTGTGGTACTCCGGTTGTAGCTATAGCAAGTTGTTGGCTTGATGGATGAAAGAAAACTGGATACAAAATACATCTTGGAGCAGATGTTTGATTTGTTTACCTCTCTGATCCAAATTATCTAACTGTCAGAGGAGGTACAGACCCATACCACTTGCCATACTGATCTGTCACTTGGTGTCATCACTATTCCCCTCTAGGCTGCACAGATACAAACATTCTACCTGTGACCATCCTGTCCTCAGCATTTTGTTTCCCCTTCCTGTTGTTTTCAGACTCATACCTTGAGGACTGTCCAACTGTTCACAATACTTTTCGGAATTCTTTGTGTCTCTCACAACCCTTTGTCTCCCCATGCTAGTCTATGCACATGTACCTTGTTTGCCTATCTTATTGTGTTTGTATTTTTCCCCCGTGCACTTATTTCCCCCTTATTTCCTTCCCTGCCCTTAGTTCTTGTCACCTGTCTCTCTCATCATATCCGCATAAGAAAATTGGGACTCTTATCTTTTCAAATAATTACCTGCCTCTCCATTGTCTTCTTAACCCATGTATGTCTTTCTTTTGTTTGTCCCTTTGCTAGTTCCATTCCCCTTTTTGAGCATTCTGCATGCCACTTTCCATCCATTTTATGTATCATAATAGAGTCCATGTGTGTGATCATCTCTTAGCACATTGTAGATAGAAATATGGCAAGGGTCTGTAGATGGTCTGTCATTTTCTGCTGTTCTACCATGAGATGCATTACAAACATGAAAATGGTTATAATGCATTACAAGCATGGTAGTGCTCTTGTAAATGGTGTACGTCAGTTTATTCTCGCCAAGTGTTTTGTGTTTCATATACCATGATGGGAAAGGACCCCATTTTCAAGTCAGTGCAAGATTAAAGTTCATGAAATTGGTATTGCTTCAATCTTTGATGTTAGCTAAGAGGGCTCTTCTCAGCTCCTGCAATGTACCCAGAATTGATACCTTCTGCAGTTCATAGGGGGTTACATGTACTGGCAGCATGTGTAAGTAAGGCTTTACTAATTCTTTTCCTCCTGTTACTATTAGAACTGTCTGGGTATTTCTTTTCCACATTGTTCTCATTTCTGATGACAAATCATGGCATTTTAAGACTTTGATTACAGGGTCTTGGTACATGAGACACTATAATCAGTGCATATAGCAATTTCAATGAGCAATGCTACATTTGACTTATTTTTCCAGTACTGTATCTGGTTTACTTGCAGCTATTTTTTTGGAATGTCGGCAATGGGTGATCTCATGTGATAAAAACTTTATCTCTGTTAATAATGCTTTGTGGTTCATGTTTCTAATGTTTCTTAGCTACTTCTATACTGCAGTGCTTATACCAAAGGTGCTATCAGGTGCAGGTTGTATCATACAAAATGAGATGTCAGGCAGTGACTACATATGCATGTGGATTTTTATTGTGAAGTTCATGAAGAGGGGCACATTCATTTGCAATGTTTACTTTCCTTCTTCTTCTCCTTTTGGCTTTTCCCATTAGGGGTCACTACAGTGGAACAACGGTCTGCAGAACAATTGGCAGTGGAGTTTTACAGTGTTGAGTTGCCAGCCCAGCACCCAATCTTCCACAGAAGGAGCAAATACACACACCCACTCACACCTAGGGCCAATTTAGAGTGCCCAATCCACCTGTAGCATGTCTTTGGGATGTGGGAGGAAACCGAGCACCAGGAGGAAACCCACATGATGCATTTATCAATCTTAATCCTTATTGCACCTCTTCCTGTGGTTGGATTGATCTTATCATGCAGTTGCTGCACTACTCCACCAAAACAAAGTGAACAGAGCTGTGCACTTTCTGATGCTGCATGTCCCCATCTATACTTATAATCTCTTCTTTCACTACCTTGTATCTCTGTGGAGCTGCGCAAACTGCACACATGTTCAGCCTGAATCACAGCCATATTAAAAGATGGAGACTTGAACACTGTAATAATAACAAATACGTAAATAAATAAAAGAAATTCTGAAAGAAAACTTGATGGTTACAAATGCACAGGAAGAATACAATTGTAGGAATGTGTTATTCAGAAAATAGAAGGACTATGCTGAATAGTAAGGAGTACAGATAGCAATAATGGAAAGAAAACAGAAGGCAAATGGAAAATAAAAGTGGATTTTTGTTTTACCAGGAGAGGTAGTCAGCTTGAAAAATGAAGCTTTTGAGGAACAAATTAAATAAAAACTGTTAATATAGAGATTTTCAATTACATAAATGTAAAACAAATATGGAAATGTATTTTTATACTCTATGACGCTTCAAGATTTTCTTGGAAAAAACTAAAAACAATAAGTATAAAAAGGTCTGAGGAAAATTTCTAAAAATATTATGTATTGCATGAAGGTTATAGGTTCATAGGTTCATAGGTTCATGCTAGGCTATCTGCCCTAGGGCATTTATAAGCCTAGCCAGAGTGTGTTTGGCTTTCGCCACCCATTTTAAATTAATTTTGCTATGCGTTTTTTGAGGTTAGTATACTGTGCCTCTGTCTAACAGTGACACAGAAGTGATAGCCGGGGTAAACCTACGATCTCCCATCCACTCATCAAGATTCCTCTTGAAGAGAGTCAATGTGGGACTCTGCCTAACCTGGACTGGGATTTTATTCCAGAGTGAAGGGAGCCTCTGGGTTATGAATCTGTCCCTCCAGCATGTCCTATTTATTTCAGTGCTGAGGTTCAAGTCTCTCGAGCGTAGCTCGATGGGATTTGGATTTTCTGAGGTGCAGCATGTCCATTAATTCTGGGTTGGACATGGCTTTATACGCCAGGCACAGATCGCCTCTGAGCAGGCGGTATGCCACTGAGTAGAGCTGGAGTTTCTTTAACCGGGCAGCATATGGCATCTGTTTGAGCCCTTTGATCCTCTTGGTGAGGTACTTTTGGGGTCTTTCCAGTTGCTGCAGGTGTCTGGTAAGGTACATCCCAAAAGGGGCATTGTACTCAATTATGGGCCTGATGCGGGATGAGTAAAGAGGTACGATGACCTCCCCTGATCTAGATGTGAATCCCTTCATGATTAGGTGGGCTATATAAAATGTTTTTCTAACCACTTTGGCAACGTGGTTGTCAAATGAGAGATTGCTATCAACTTGGGTCCCCAGGTCTCTAATGACTTCTTCTGTACTTAATGGATTACCACCTATGTGGTAATTTGTGGGCACTTTGTTTTTGCCAAAGGGGATGACTATACACTTTTTGGCGTTTAGCTTGAGGCCATGGCTCTGGCACCAGTTGTCTGTTTCTATGAGGCCCTTTTGGAGGATGCTTGTGTCGGCTGGAGAGTTGATTATGGCACCCAGTTTGCAGTCATCTCCAAACTTGGTCAGCCACAGTCCTTCTGTGTTGGCCTGTACCACCGAGAAATATATACCGAACAAGAGAGGTCCCAGGACTGAGCCTTGTGGGATGCCACTTGTAACTGGTTTGGAGTCTGACATGGCTCCAGCAATTCTAACCATGTGGGTTCTGTCCTTGAGCCAGTTTGCAACCCATCTAGTGACATAGGGGTTTATATTTAAGCTGGTGAGCTTATCTATAATGCCCGAGTGGGGTATTGTATCGAAGGCTTTTGCGAGGTCCAGGTAGGCTGTGTGGACCACCTTCCCCTCGTCAATGGCCTTGGTGACTGTTTCAAAGAGATCAACCAGGTTTAAGAGGCAGGATCTGCCCTTAACAAAGCCAAACTGGGTAGGATCCAGTGTCTGTAGGTCCCCAATATCTTTATTTATGAGGTCCATGATGATCCTTTCCATAGCTTTGCAGACCAAGCTAGTCAGGCTTATGGGGCGATAGTTTCCAGGATCCGTTGAGGCACCACCTTTGTGGAGAGGGACAACTGTTGCTGTACGCCACTCTTTGGGTACATACCCTGTAGTAAGGCTAAGATTGAACAGTAGTTTTATGTTTGGGTTTAGCTCTTCTTGGAGTTCATGTAGGATGCAGCCCGGGACACCATCTGGTCCCATTGATGCTGTGTTTTTTGCTTTGGAGAGGGCGGCTCTTACCTGAGCATCTGAGATGTCAGGGGGGCAGCACTGGGTTGGGATAGATATTTGCCCTTTTGGTGGGGAGAGGGGGGAGAAGTTTGCACTGAACCTGTCAGCTAGAATGTTGGCAATGTCTGTGGGCTCGGTGTATTTTTTGTCATTTTGGACTAATTCTGAGCATATCTGGGAATTCCCACCCAGGTTCCTAACATAACTAAAGAAAGCCTTGTGATTATCCTTAGTGTCCTGTGCAATTTTTCTCTCGAAGCTGGCCTTAGACGATTTTATGAGTGCCCGTAGTTTTTTGCTAATACTGATCAGAGATGCCTTCCCTTTTGGGATTTTGCTCTATCATGTAGTAGCTTCCTCCTTCTATTGTATAGTTTGTTTATGGCTGGGGTCCACCAGACAGGACGCCTGCCTTTGGAGGATTGGGTCTTGGTTTTATTTGGGATTGCATGATCCATGCATTCCTGAAGGTGCTCATAGAATGCGTTTATAAAGGATTCTGCGGTCTGGGCCAAATTTTCCACAGGCCGGGGCTTTGAAGGATTTCGCCGGTTTTGAGGCGTGTGAAATTTGCTTTAGAGAAGTTTTTCACTGTGGATTTCTGGGCAGGGGGTGGGGTCGGGATGTGAATATCCAGTGAGATTAGTTTATGGTCTGATCTTACCAGTGAGGGATACACTTCTGGTCTGGAGCATAGTGTCCCCATGTTGGTGATGATCAGGTCCAGTATGTTTTCCCCTCTTGTGGGAGTGGTAACAAGTTGTTCCATAGCATTTCAGTTTATAAATTCTAGGAACCTTTGGGCTAGGGTGTTGGAGCTAGAGTAATGCTCCCAGTCTATGTTTGGGTAGTTGAAGTCGCCCAATATAATGGTGTTTGGAGAGACCTTCATATTTTCCAGTATTCTCAGGAAGGCCAAGTGGGGTTCCTGTGTTTGGGAGGGTGGTCTGTAGCAGGCTATAAACTGGAAGGCAATTTTACCCACAGTTAGTTGCACATGGATAGTCTCTGATGCTTCGTGCTGTGCCACCAACCTGGAGGTGTGGGTATCTTTGATGAATATTGATACTTCCCCTCCTTTTGTGGTTCGGTCCAAGTTTTGGGGCCGAAAAGTATGGTATGAGGTATAACCTGGTAGTGCTGGGGTGCTCTCGGGAGCCTTGAACCAGGTTTCTGTTACTGCACAGATATCGATGTTCTCCATGCTAAGGAGAGTTTCGAGTGCATGCATCTTGAGGTTTAGACTTCTGGCGTTGAGTAGCATTTTTCTTAGTTTCTTATCCCTTGTGATACCTATGGAGGTGGGTTTGTCTTTTGACCCTTGCCTAAAAAAGGCACTATGGGGGTAGCAAGAGCCTTTGCCAATATCCGAAAGCCCAGGGGTGACAGGTGCAAGCTGTCCCTAGCTAAGCATCGTGGCTTGTTGAGCATGTCATCCCAGGCTGATAGGCATTGGATCCCCTTTGAATGACACCAGTACTTAAGCCAATTGTCGAAATTGATCATCTTGTCTTCATATTGTGGCATCATTCTTGGTGAGGGTAAGATGCTACTCAAGGACAGGGTCATACCGGCCTGGGCTACATGCTCAGAGAGCTCCTCTATGTCTCTTTTCATGTAGTCCAGGGAGGTACGTCTCAGGTCATTCACACCAGCATGGACAATGACTGAGTCATATTTGTACTTGCCTTGGAGTGACCTGAGTGCTTGTGTTATGTGGCGGATCCTAGCGCCCGACAGGCAGCTCACCGTGACCCTCTCCTTGTTCAGCCTGGTGAGCGGGACGTCAGTGTGCCTGACGATAGAGTCACCTATTACAAGTGTATCAGGTGTGTTGTTTAGCCTTAAGGGCTGTGACTGTTTGGCACACTGGCTTTGTGAGTTATGTGTTGCACGTGTTTTGTTTTGGGGTAGCGGTTGCTTGGGTGTCTGCTTTGGAGGTCTCTGCTGCTTAGGCAGATTTTTATATAGAGCCTCCGAGTGTGTTTTTATGTGTTTATGTGTTTGGTTTGTTGTCGTGGTAGGTCTATGTGAGACTGGAATTGTAGTGAGTGTGGTTTCCTTCTCCTCCTGACTGGTTACGCCAGTACTGAGTTGATAGAGCTTAGCCTCCAGTTTGGCTATATGGTTGCATCTCTCACATGTGTTGGAATTTGTTGGGAGGAGGAGAGGGTTGTCTGTGTACATGAGGCAGTTGTAACATTGCCTCAAGATTCCCAGATTCACCTGCTGGACCGGAGAGGAGATTGACAACTGACCTTTGGACATGCTAGAATAGTATTGCGAATTCCTTTATAATTGAAAAAAGGGCCAATGGGGAACAAGGTACTCAAGGGGAGTTTGTGAGGGTGTAGTGCTTTTAATTTTTTTAGACCTGACTTATATAATTGCTTTAGTGAGCAAGTGCCAGGTAACTTAAATGCAATGTGTTACAGGTAACCTAAATGCAAAAACGACAAACAGTAACTTTCTTACAAGTGAAACAAGGAATAAGTACAGTAAGCAATACAGATATCACTAGGGATCCACAGAAGTGCTAAAAGGCCTTTATATAGGAACTATGACATAAAATGTGCCAAGTTTTATCATATAATAAGAACTAGTATAGATTACAAATTATTAAAGGTCTGAAGCACAAAATAAATGTATAAAAATAAATGTGGTTGAAAACAGAAAAGAAAGGTAAATATATTTTTCATTTTACATTTTAAGTTTGTTTTTATTTTGGAATAATTGCATTGTAACTTGTTTCTGTGTTTGAATATTTGATTTAAGAGTAGATGTTTTTAGTAAGTTTTTAATAAAAGTATCTCTTTTCAAAAAGTGTCAGGAGATCTTTAACATCCGTCTAGGTTACCACCAAGTCAGGCTGACAGAACTTTGGCATAATATTTTATCCTAAGGACTAAAAATCTACACAATGTTAACAAGTCACTTTCCCTATCTGTACAACCTTTACTGGACAGTATTTTTCCATTTCTTATACTGTAGATTTAGAAAAGACCATTTGAGAAATCTGAAAATCTTGATCCAAGAATGAGCAAATTTAGTCAAATCCTACATCTATCACTCCAGAAAAAACTCAACTCCTTAGTCTACAGAATGACCATCCCTGGGATTCACGAAGCTCGTCGCAAGGATGGCGTTAGCCTTGCGCCAACCGTGAGGCGCAGAGATGGTGCAGCAGCACCACATGCATATTAATGAAGGCGCTCTGCCGCAACGTCCACGTGCATAGGAAACGTGCGCGAGTGCAGGGGGGCGTGTCTAAGCACTGCACTGAGGCGTGAACATGTCGGCTGCAGATGCACAACCTAAAATGCTGACTAGCACAGCCTGCCTCTAATAATAATCACTCCTATCAGTGTCTGTGGATACTGAAATGTATGCAAAGCATACAAGACAGTTTTGTAAACGCCAAAATAAAAAGTAAATACAAAGACAAGTAGCTGAATATTGAGTCCCCGTCCCTCGAACAAATGACATTTAAAACCCCGTGCCCATATTCTGTTGTAGTGTCGATTGTTATACCAAGTGGAAGCAAAATGAGGTGTGTTAGCTCGCCGCTGCCATTTGCTAAGTCTAGCCCTGTGGTTAGGGTTACCACCTGTCCCACATTGTGAGGGACAGTCCCCCTCTGAGCAGTTGTGTCCATACCAAAACCATTATAAATGTTAAATGTCCTGCGATTGTAGGACATAATTATGTCCCATATTTTATGTAATAGTTCCATACAATACTTATTTCTGTATGTAAATTACCTAAATGTTACAAGAAACAGATTAAGCAACTAAGCGAAACAGAATAAGCAACTAAACTGCTACAACAATAAGCTTTCATTTAGGCATAAAACTAAAATACTATCCTTTGTACTGACCGATGTGTTGGCCTGTAAAATCTGATGTGTGTCCCGAAAATGTCCCATTTTGGTCATATGAAAAGGTGGCAACCCTACCAATGGTCAGAGCATTCACTCAGTATCTGCCCATTCATGGTCCAAGTCATCCTTGTGTGGATGGCCCAAAGAAGAACAGGTATTACCTGGGTCTACCTACCATGTCATGAAAGATAAGTATTTGTGTGTACCTATGTGTGTGAAGTACAGCATGTGGAAGATCAAAAATTCTAGGGTCGTCCTCACAACCATATTGGTACCAGAGATATGTAGGGTACGCAATGTGTTCTATTGACTGTGCCATGGGCCATCAACCAGAGAAGGGATGGATGGTGTGTGTGTAATATGGGTGAGGGGGGTGACGGGTAATGTAATAATTCGGCAAGGGGAGATTGGGTCGGATGCATAATAGGTGAACTGGAGGTGTACGAGGGAGCAGTGGGTGAATCAGAAAGAAAACCAAAGAACAAACATTCACATCTGCAATACAACCTGACAGGCCATACTGTAGAACATAATCCCACAAACATATGAACATTAAAATGTGCGATACACATGTACAGAAACGTTACCGGCTCGCACCCACATAATGGTCTGTCCTGAACAGAGCCATCCAATCCAAATACACCTGGATACATAATTGAATACCCATCATCCCCTCCACAGCACACCACCCCCCTTCCTGAACATCCACCAAAACCACCCATACTTGGGCTGATAGTTTGGCACTGCCATATCTGCACATAGTGACCCCTACTCATATCTAGTAGGCAGTCTCACCCTAGGTAGTCTCAGGATTGCAAACTATTTATCCCTTGCATGTATAACCCTAACTCATTTTTGTAAAGCCAAAAGAATCGAGTTCATTGGTTCCACAACTTTTGGATATCCCTCATGGGATAAGTATCTGTTCTAAACATTAGACTTGGTGTCATGACACAATGTCCGGTCCCGTAGACATCTGGACATAAGTTGTATGAGCAGTAGTTGTCCGCAACCCTGCTCAGCCTCCAGGTAATCCTGCAGAACCTACGACCCAGGATTAAACACCTGACCGTGATGCACGTCTCCCCACATGCATTATCGGGAATATATACCTTTCACATTTGCATAGTGGCAGTCAGATATAGGGTGATTAAGGTGCTTTAAAACAGACATAAGTAGGGTTACCACCTGTCCCACTTTGCGAGGGACAGTCCCTTTTTGGGCAGTTGTGTCCTGACCAAAAATAATAAAATGGCAAATGTCCTGAGATTGTAGGAAATAATTATGTCCCATATTTCATGTAACAGCTGCATAAAATAGTTATTTCTATATGTAAAATACCTAAATGTTACAAGAAACAGAATAAGCAACTAAACTGCTACAAGAATAAGCTTCCATTTAGGCAAAAATAAAGTTCTAACCTTTGTACTGACCGTGGGTATGTGTCGACCTGTAAAATATGATGTGTGTCCCAAAAATGCCCCACTTTGGCCAGTTGGAAAGATGGCAACCCTAGACGTAAGCAGGGATGCAAGCGTGTATGCGCGACAGTAAGTGGTGGTGATTCAATGGTATGGGAAATGTAAATAAGCATGTAGGTATATATGCATGTGTATGTACAGACCAATATATTTATATATATATATATATATATATATATATATATATATATATATATATATATATATATATATATGGATCACCTTCAGTTAACGAAGCAAAAACGCCGAAACACAAATCACCGACACCAACAGACCGACAACACAAAATACCGACAATACACACAACCATACATGCACTAACCGTAACCCAAACCCTAACCCTAAGGTCCGACACAACCACACACTTACCCTACCCGCACCCTAACCCTAACTCACTTAACCCACCCCTAAACCCACAGTCCCTCACTATCGCACACACACCCTACCTGCACCCTAACCCTAACTCACTTAACCCACCCCTAAACCCACAGTCCCTCACTATCGCACACACACCCTACCTGCACCCTAACCCTAACTCACTTAACTCACCCCTAAACCCACAGTCCCTCACTATCGCACACTTACCTGTCCGCTCCCTAACACTAAATCCCTCACTCTATCGCACACTTATCGAGTCAGTCGGGTTCTCACCTTGTCGGTCATCTGCGTTGTCGGTGTTTTCGACCCGTAGGATTCCGTGTCAGTGAAATGCGATTTCGGGCATCTAAAGGTGATCCATATATATATGTATATGTATATATGAAGAATGAACATGGTCACAATATAGTTGACATTTAAACATGTAAAAGTGAACATGTGTATCGCATGGGACTATTAACCAGATCCCATTAATCAAAGCACAATATAAAGAATGTGAAGGGAAACAGCAGCGGAACCCCCTGTAATATTTAGTGCTGTTATATCAGGTTGGTCAGAGGTGAGCACACCTCTGCATCCCCAACCACAGGTAAGAAGCTAAAAGTGGAACTAACTATGTCCCTGTGCTAAGTCTGACTTTTAACTAGGTACAGGGCAGTCCCAGTCCCCAGTCAGACAAGCCTAAACCCGAATGACCACAAGAACACCCTGACAATCAAATACACATATGTGCCAGGACTATAGGCTTTGGATATACTTTGAGTGAGTCAACATGCGGCACAGGTCCAGAGCAGTAGGGAATGCCACATGTGTAGTAGTGAGGTTTTCCCAACAGGAAAATGGATGCCTGCTGTGTTAGTGAAGTGTTAAGGCATGTGTTCGGGTAACTATGAACCATGGGTATACATATAAATGAAGCAGAACACCAATAGTGTAGTTGTTAGAGCATCCGCCTAACAAACAGACATTCACGTTTCAAGTTCGACTATAGCACATATCATTTTCCTTGTGGAATGAATGTCACTCTGCTGTAAAGTTGACATTTAAACATGTAAAAGTGAGCATGTGTATCGCATGGGACTATTAGCCAGATCCCTTCAATCAAAGTGGTACTGTCATAATGAATAAGGCACAAGTAAGCACAAATAAGCAGCAGTAAACATATGTAATGCACAGTAAGCATAGGCGAGTGCGCCTGCATGGATGTAAGCAGATCCCAGCATAGGAAATGTATTTTTGTATGTGCAAATTTAATATATATACATATATACTGCGGTGGTGGTGCTGCGGTAGCGTTGTCGCCTCACAGTAAGATGTTGTCCTGTTCGATTCTCAGCTAGAGCGTCTTCTGTGTGGAGACATGCATGAATGGGCGTACCTTCGTTGAAGGTTGTGCGTCAGAGCTGGCAACTCGGTACGTAAAAATCTACTGCCAATCATTAGAGGACCAGAGTTCCGCTGTGGCGACCCCTAACCGGGAAAAGCCGAAAGATACAACATATATATATATATGTATATATATATATATATATATATATATATATATATATATATATATATATCTACACATATATATGTGTGTATAGATATATATCTACATAAATGAAATATATATATATATATATATATATATATATATATATATATATATATATATGAAGAATGAACTTCGTAACAATAAAGCATACACACGGGATGTGAAGTGAATCAAGAACAAATATGGTATTATATAGTGCTGTCAGTGTATGTCATAAAAAGCTGTTCAGGAGTGAGCAGAGCACCGCTACTCACACCACAGGCAGGGTTGTACCAGTGAGAGTAATATCGTTGAATCGTCTACTTTACACACAAATGGAATGTAGCCCATGCTGGGACCACCAAAAATTGTAAAGCACAAATGGCCGTAATCCATAACCCCAGGAAAGACACGTATGTGCAAATATTACATGGCGGGAGAGCCTGTGAATACACGAGGTGGGACAAAATATGTGTATGGCCCCAAACGCTCTGGAGAGGGCAATGTGTAAAAGTGTGTCATGGCTGCAATAACAAGTGGATAATGGATGTTAGGTGTGTAAATTCAACACGGGTGGGGTGGAGGAACTATGGGTATGCAATTATGGATCCAGGCATGCCAGGGTTGGATGGCTGGGTTCTAATGGACTGCCCCGTTGAGGTCAGCTAGTTCATAATAGGTATACATGCATGCACACATGCAGACAACAATATGTTGAAGTAGATTCTCTGTAACACATGCATTCCATTTGTTGACATAAATAATAGGAATGTGCACATACAAACATTGACAGTAGATGGAATAATAGGCTGTGCAGAAGAGGGATGGGACGAATCACACTGTATCACATTCCAATTACCATCGGTAATCCGTACATGAACATATTGCGACATCTGTCCGCTGTATAACTTGCTCAATACCGATTACAAGATAACTGGAGTGAAGTGTCGGTGTCATAATGAATAAGGCACTAGTATGCTGGTGAAGCATATATAAACACCATTACGCATGTGTAAGTGCATATGAATGGGGAATGTATTGGCTTACAGACACACAGATGTATATATATATTCATATATGTATATATATATATATTAATATATCTATATATCTATATATATATATATATATATATATATATATATATATATATATATGTATATATATATATATATATATATATATATATATATATATATATATATATGTGTGTGTGTGTGTGTGTGTGTGTGTGTGTGTGAGTGTGTGTGTGTGTGTGCGCATAGATATATAGAGATATACAGCTATGATAAGGAAAAGCACACAGTAATGACATTTGTTCACAGACTATGGCAATGGATGTTAGGAGCCCAGGCAAGACACATGACACACACAGCATGCCCTTTCACAATCCCCCTACAGCCGGAAAAGGGAACTATACATGCAAGCAATGTAAAGTGTCCACTGCTCCCCAGACCACAGGCAGGATACACCTGGGGGGTGCACAATAAATCTGTGGATTCTAATCATGGAACACGTACTGGAGCATCCCTTACGGGACACCCCAAAAATTGGCCAAACCATAGGAATGCGATTGTCCGCGGTATATACAGACACAGAATACAAGGGTGGGTAACTCAGATTACCCATGGGCCAAGACAATTGTATGAAATAGGTCCCGTGAAGTGGAGAGTGGGCAACGTGTAGTGGTGTGTCCAGAACCCACCAGGTCCCAGAGTAAGGATGGGTGCTGTCAAGAAGACGAGGGTGGGGGAATTATGGGTAGCTACTTATGGGACTAGGTGTGCAGGTGTTGGCTGATGTTGGCCAATATGGACAGCCCTAGGGATGCAAGTGAATGTGTTCATTGGGCAGAGGTGTCGCCCAATGAGCAACCACACCCACTGTGAGACCTACTAAAGCAAAGTGTAATCTATATGGCATGGAATGGAATAACCAGATGTAGACATATATAAGTAGAGCTATGTGTGTGTTTCTGTACCCATAGCAAGATAGAGATATGCTTCTCCCTCGTCGTAGTACGAATGTATGCATACAGAGTAAGAATACAGATACATACCCACATAACCATAGACCTGTATGTTGTTAGATCATTTATGCATATATATATATATATATATATATATATATATATATATATATATATAGATTTATATATATATATATATATATATATATATATATATATATATATATACATACACACACACACACACACACACACACACACACACACACACACACACACACAAATGGATATATATATATATATATATATATATATATATATATATATATATATATATAGACAGCAAAATATGAATATACATGTATGCATGCATATGCAGATATATCTGTATATATTAATGTAAAAATATATATATATGTTACAATAAACATACACATGTATATACCTAGGATATGATACAGCAGTTACGGGTAACATATGTTCAGTTCGGACATATGTTGGTTGGAGGTCTAATAAACAAACGTCTACCTCCCACTCTCCCAGCTAGGCCGGTGAGACATACAGACACACGATAAAGGTAAATACACCACTGCTTCCCAGACCACTGGCAGGAAACTACCAGTGGGAGCGATCTACAAGGTCTGCACTTTAAACATGGACAGCGATGTCCCTTGTGGGACACCAAAAATTTAGTTCTTGTAGCCAAGCCCTGTAAAGATTGCTGCAACCAGGATGTAGCTGTACATGGACCAGTAGGTTGTGCAAGCCTGATAACACATGTGTTGACACAACGTATGACATGTGTCCCGACACGGGATGAGTGGGCAGTGTGTAGAGGTGTGTTTATACCCCACCTGCGACCACAGTAAGGATGATTGCTGTAGAGGATTGGTAGGTAGGGGAGCTATGGGTATGCGATTATGGGCCTAGGCTCGCAGGTGTTGGCTGGACTGCCTCTTGGATGTAAGTAATATTCCGATGTGGGCACAGCAGATGCCCATACCTCCCAAACCTTAAGAGCACATCTACTGGATAGTCTGTAAACCACTGGGGGAACACATAGGGACCATATCATTGAACTGTTCCTGATTACCAGGGACGTCCATGATTATGAATCAAAATCTTACTCAGTCCCAATTAAACCCTCCTAAAACTAGTGATATTAGGAGGAAAGGTGGCGGAATACATGTAATGAATAATGACAACATGTAAGAGTCATAAACAGCATGTACCTCAGATAATGTGTATGAATACATATGTGCTCTGGGTCTGTCAATGTGTCAGGATAATAGCACCAAACTAGTAAATGTGTCCCTGAGGTTGTTATGCAGTGTCCCTGATTCAGTGTTCATTCTTCCCCATTCATATGAGAGGTCTGCTAGTGAGAGAAAGTGCATGTTCTGCCAACTACCTTAGAAAGATGATAGAATAATAGGGTTGGTGTTACCACCTGTCCACCTTTGTGAGAGACACTCCCCCTTGGGCAGTTGTGTCCTGCAAAATAATTGTAATTATGGCAAATGTCCTGTGATTTAGGACAAAGATTTCCTATATTGTCTGTAGTAGTTGCATAAAACAATTATTTTGTATCTGAAACACGTAAATGTTATAAGAAACAGTAAAAGCAACTATAATGCTACAAGAATAACCTTTTATTTAGGCAAAACAGTGAAGTACTCTCCTTTGTACTGGCTGTGGGTATGTTTTGCCCTGCAAAATCTGACGTCTCTACATAAAGGTCCTAAAGGCTTGCCACCTTTTCAAATGCCCAAAGTGGGACATGTTCTGTAGAAATGTCAGACTTTCCAGGACAAATCATACCTACAGCCGTGCATAGTACAAAATTTTACTTATTTGCACAAATAAAAGCTTATTCTAGTAACATTTGAATTGCTTATGCTACTTCACATAACATATAGAAGTTTCATATATAAAATAACTATTTTATGCAACTATTAAGAAACTTAGGATATAATATTGTCCTGTAATCTCAGGACATTTGCTATGTCTTGATTAGTTTCACAGGACACAATTGCCTAAAGAGGGACTGTCCCTCGCAAATTGGTACAGGTGTTAACCCTAAGGTCCCACCTTGGCCAATTGAAAATGTGGCAAACCTATAATAGGTATGCGGTAGCATGACACGGCCGATGGATGTGACTCCCAAAATCCAATTACTTGCCTGTATTGAAGAGTCTAGGTTCCCATGTATCAGCCAGATGGGAGCAGATTGTATGAGGAAAACACAAATAATATGATTAATTCACTGGCAGGCCACTGATTCCGTACAGTCAAATGCCATGCCGTCGCCTAATGGGCAGCCATTCCCGATACTGTAGTCATGTAGTCCAATGTAATAGGCATCACAAGGTAATACTGTGGTCCTCGCTCCCACCGAGGGGTGTGAGTGACAGATGCAAGCACCAATGTCGGTGCATTTGCAAGTGCAGGAGCGAGCAGGTGTAAGTGTATTTGGCTACCAGTATGTGAGTATTGCACTGGTAAAGCAATCTAGAAGCTAACTGAGTGTAAGAAGCTGTAACCAGAGGTTAGCAGTGCTTAACACCACGCAAACCCATGCACACCCGCTCCCAACTGCTTTAATGTGCCTTACTCCCTCCGTATCCAACGGCCTTGTTCTGCCCTGCAACCAAATAAATGCCCTCTGCAAGGGTCGAAACCAGGACCCTGCACACACAGCTAATGTGAATTACCAATATGCCATAGCAGATATACAGACAATGGACATTACCACAAACATATCATACAGCTCAGTCATTCAACAGTATAGGAATGTATCCCATCATGTAGCTGTATATGTGAGTGTTTATGTCCAGCATATAGGTACATACATATATAGAGATGTATCAGGAACATACCATGTGGCAACAAAGCATTACAAACGAATGACATGGGAAATACCAGTGACGCCTGTATTATGTAGTGGTGTTGTTCTATGTGATCTCAAGCCTCCCTCAGACAAATATGTGTCATTCATGCATGCAAATTGTACATTGGCCGTATACATCACTCTGTTCATGTAATGTAGATTAACACAACAGTACCTGTCCAGTCATTATGTGTGAACAGTACTCTTGCAAGGTGCTGTGTGCAACATCATCATCATCATGATAAAGGTAAATGGGGTAACCATAGAGGGACCGGTAGTGTTGTGTGTACAATGGGGTGGTCCTCATCACATGTACCTGGACCCTTTAGGAGTGATGTGCATACCAGGATCTTTTGCCTGAGGGACAGGGGTGAGGATAACAGGAGTATGTTGTGATGCATATTACAAGGGTTACATGTGTCCAATGGGCACGTGTGTGAAATGGACAGCTATGTATAGGGCAGATGTTGTCCTAGGAGCTGATTGGCCTAATGTTTCCGTAGGTGAGGGTCAGATGTAGGGGAAGGAGTGTAGGTATGGCCGTCGAGGATAGCTAGGGTAGGATCACAGAAAAGACAGCATACAGGGTTGGTATATGACACATGTAGGGGGATACACCCCAGACGGGGATGGGTGTTCGGCATTCACAAGCCCATGGGAACAGTGGGACGGTGGTCTCCAGCCATGGGCAACAGCCACTGCACCTAAACAGCTGCAAAAGAGGCAGTGCTGGGGGTTGTCCAGGAGGGGCAGCATCACCCTGTAAATGTGACACTCCACCCTTGAGCTTGTGTATCTGGCTTTGGAACCCCTTAGTGAGCCTCCAACGCACGACAGCAGACATGTACCTGTCTGGTCCTGCTCCCAGGGGGGGGCATGCTCCATCCTCAGTGCTGATACCACCAGAAGGTGGTGCAGAGCCAACAGAGGTTGATTTCCAAGGCTGGGCCCCAGATGTGCTAGTGCCCGGTGCCAAGGTCAGTTGAAGTGGGACAGGAGGTTCTGCTGGGACCTCCCAACCCATTCAGCCCTATGGTGTTGCAATTTAAACCCACATATGGCTTAGTGATAGACAACAGAATACAGGATTACCTTCAACAGTATGCATAGATATCTCCATCAACCAAACACAACAGATGGTATACATATGCAGAGGGAGAACAACACATGCATATATACTGCATGCCATCTGTACAATGTGTAGTAGATGTGTGTCCGCAGCTATGAACAGTTGCTCATTATTGACTTGTCACTGGGAACCCCAGACAGTGTCTGTCATACCACTGTTTCATGTGACACATGTCCAGTCAGGGATGCAATGGCAGTAACACATCCCTATCATCATGTACTGTCTGCAATCCTCACACTATGCTTCTGCTGTGCACAGATGTGTGTTCAGTGTGTAACATAGGAAACAAATGGTTGCACACACTGACCAGTTCACAGATGGCCCTATAGATGGGGGTCCCTTACGAACAGAGTACAGTCATGTCTGTATTAAAACATGCGGAATAGCCATTACCACACACATGTTAAACAAGCTGTAGTCTCAGTGCAGCATAGCTACACTTACATGCTGTAGTCATGTGTGGCACATCACCCTCCTGTCTTTAGGCTATTTCCCACTGTGTATAATGTTTGAGGTACATCCAGATATCATCTGTGATGCCATGTCAGAACACCACATCCAGGTACCATTCACAGCGACTGTCATGGCCAAATACCAACATGTTTTCCCTAGATAGTGTCCTGTGTTTATCATGCGAATGGCTATGGGAACACCATCACAGCTGTTCCACATGCAACCAGCTAGAGGAGGACTGAAATAGGTGCAGAGGCCATCACCTGACCATGTCTATCACTTACAATACAGATGCTGCTGCTGAGCTTGTGTACTTCTTCACATCTACCAGAGAGTTTGTGGATGGGACAGGCAAAGTACACCAGGGAAGGGCTTGGAGACTTAACCCTAAGCATTGTCTGCCACATGCCTAACAGTACAGGGGTCAAACCCCTGACTGACTACACATTACTATTACATGTGCATGACATTACTACATGTGCCACAAAGGTGACATGTTGCTGTGCTGTAAGAACATATATGTGTGTAGGTGAGTGACATCTGCAACAGAGATATAGTAGACACACATTAGGTGTGGTACACATGGCTGTCCATGTGAACGGATGCCATTGTCCCCACAACCACACTCTCTAATGGACATGCATTGACACTCTTTGCCAGGGCCACAAATACACAACCTAACTACTTAGTTTACCACACTGCAGTAATGCACAGGACTACATGCACCACAGGGGATATCTGGAGGTTCTATGGGCTAGGGCATGTGAAAGTGTTTGACATCTGTTGGTATGCCAATGAGGGTTATACTGGGAGTGACTATGGTTGGGAGCATCATAACCCACATGCAGACACAAGGTGCCAGTACTGGCGTGCATGTATGCATTGCTTAATGGGTGTGTAGTGGTTGGCTGTGCAAGATGGCTGTACAAGTCTAGGTGAGGGGTAATCCTTGGCATCGCAACACCCGACAATGGTGTGCAGTACACGGATGTAGTGTCTACAGTGTCCCACACAGATGGGTATTGCATGATCTGCCCTGACATCCTGGTTACCAATGTGCATGGCCATAGCTTTGCAATGCATGCCATGTCTGTGTTTGATAGTCCTTCACATAGATATTGGCTGGGATGTGCATTTCCCACAATACTGTACAGTGACATGTACAGGTGTACCTGGTTTGGCAGGCACATGTTGTTTACTCAGCTTGTTATCCCCCGATATGCCAATACTGGCCTGGTGTGGCAAAACCTGCTTATAGTGAGCAGGTCGATCTTGCACCTGCATTGATAGTATGATACAGGTTTTCCATGGTGTCAGTGGCATGGGTCCATACAGGGCACATGTGTACAGCATTGTATGGCCTCTATGGATCACATTTGATGGCACCACATATGTTGCAGGCATCCAATGTGGAACATAGTGAAGACACAATGTCCACATATATCTGCCTATTGTACCACTGTACAGGGTGCCATGTCCTCTGCAGGCTACTGCATTCACACCATGCTTATCATCAATGTGCATGGTACTAGCAACATAGCGGGATATCCTAGGCAAGTTTGTTTGTGCATGGCATATGGGTGCGGGACATATAAAGGGTACTGGTAGAGTTGCATACTTTGTTCACCAGGCCTTTTGCCAGATGTAGGGGTATGGCTTGCCAACACAGTCCTGTGGCTAACTGACAGTTGCACTCCTCGTAAGGTTGCCAATGTGTCATAAGATGGCACCATATAGGAAAACTACAAAATCTGCTCCCCAACATGTCCAATGGTAAGGCACTCAAAGCCACCTCTACACAGGCTCTGACAGACAAACCACACTTGCCATGTCCTGTATACAAACCCCTACCTACTGTATCACACTGCAGCAATACGCTTTTAAGGCACACGCTACAGTGAATACTGGCTTGCAGCACGCCTACAGGTGTATAGCTAGGTGGGTGACAACAGCAGGAATGACAAAGGGGGTCATGTGATTTGTACAGAGAGTGCATACTCTAAAAGCATTGTACTTGTCTCATGCAGGTGCACACACACACACACACACACACACACACACACACACACACACACACACACACACACACACACACACACACACATACACGCACTTGGCATGTCTGGGATTAGAACACCAACCTAAGTACTTTAGCACACTACAGCATTACGCAGTTACACAATGCGCTACCCAGATTACTGGGTTACAGTACTCCCGGAGGTGTATTTCTAGGTGGGTGACATCATCGGCCTTGCCAAAGGTGGGTATAGGAATGGTATGGAGTGTGAGCAGTCTAAAAGCAGTATTCAGTCCTCAGGCAGATGGGGACAAACACACACACACTTGGCAAGTCTGGGATTAGAACACTGATCTAACTACTTTATTACAATACAGTATTACACAGTTACAGAGCGTGCTACCGAAATTACCGGGACACAGTACTCCCAGAGGTGTATTTGTAGATGGGTGTCATCATCAGCCTTGCCAAAGGTGGGTATAGGATTTGTATGGAGTGTGATCAGTCTAAAAGCATTATTCAGTCCTCAGGGACAAACACACACACACACACTTGGCAAGTCTGGGATTAGAACACTGACCTAGCTACTTTATTACACTACAGCATTACACAGTTACAGAATGAGCTACCGGGATTATTGGAACACAGCACTCCCAGAGATGTATTTGTAGGTGGGTGACATCATCAGCCTTGCCAAAGGTGGGTATAGGAATTGCATGGAGTGTGAGCAGTCTAAAAGCATTATTCAGTCCTCAGGCAGATGGGGACAAACACACAAACACACACACACACACACACACACACACACACACACACACACACACACACACACACACACACACACACACACACACGCGCGCCAGTGGTGGGAACGGAACACCTGCCTATCTACAGATCACTATTACAATACTACATAGTTACAGGTCATGCCACACAGATTACACATTTCAAGGCTGTCATTATGACCTTCTAGGAATGTGGACATCAACGGGGATGCTGGCAGTTAAGATGTACATACCTGTGAACCTGTGTGTTTAAAGTAGGAATCCATCCTGACCTGGAGTATGCCCATCTGTGGAATGGACAACTACTATCACTATACAGGGTTACAATGGCAATGCCCATACACAGGGGCACATAACCAACACAAGGTGTCACTGGGCATGCTCACACACAATAGCACAGGGCTGTTCTGAATGCACTATGTGTCCATCTACGCAAGGTTATACTGGGCATGCTCATACACTTAGTAGCACATGGCTGTCTGGGATGCACTCTGATACTAAACACGGAAGGCCACAATGGCCATGTTATTACAGTTAGACATAAAGAACACATTGTAATGGGCTCTGGTGTTAGTAGTTGTCATTGTTAGCAGGGACTCTGCTCTACATATATCTGACACTGGTCTTTTACACAACATCTGCTACTGTTCATCACCTTAGATGTACCATCCTATACCAAGCACAATACCACCACTCGCAGTGATGTCTTGCTAGGAGTGGAAACTGCTCGACCAACACAATGAGCCTTGCTAGGAGTGCAACTGCTTAAACAACAAAATGAGCCAATGTCCTGCTGTAAGTATGAGGTTGTCCAGTGTTTGCCATTCTGGGATGACATGACTGACAGTAGACAGGCCTTTGACACATATCACATGCATCCATGATTCAAGGGAGTGGGGATAATACCCAAGCCGCATTCGCCCATATAGTGCCATTCCAAGGCAAATGTCTTAAACACAGGATAACACACTGACACCTAGAGGACAACTGCATTGTATGCTTATGCTCACCAGTGCTAGATGTGTAGTGTCCATTATCACAACTGCTCACTGTAGATCCAACAATGGGGAGTACTAACATCTGTGCAGTGAGGAACACCTGGCTGAAGGCTCTGTAGTGCACAATAGCACTACCACCATACACCTCAGAATCAGACATGTGGGCCATAACACAGGTATGGACCACTCCAGGTAGTGGTGTCCCCACATACATAGAGGCCACAATCATGTACTGACCAGTACCCCCACGAAAGGCATCACAGATGAGTCAGATGCAGGACACAGTGTCAAATGCTACATTCTAGGATGTAAACCTCAGACACCACCATGCCCTCGGACCACCAACACACATCCATACACGTTGTAGGACATATAAGAGTACACCACCATGTGACCCTTGACCAGTGGACTGTACCAAGCTCTACATCAACAGTAAACTGTAGAGAGTACCCATGTACTGACACAGTTGCATCATGTGTTATGCAATGCAATGATACCACTGTCTGTAATCAGGTCAGCTGTACACATACCAAGGGCCCTCGGTTATTTATAACATTAGCAGATGACTGTTGCTGTACACCAGTACACACCCTTATGTTCGGATATGGCATACATGTACCTACCCTGGATATGTACATGCTGCACACACACAACATACATGTAAATATCATGGCTGTTGTTGTCCTTTGTGCAGACAGGTGGCTACAGCCATTACACACATGCACATGGAATGTAGGTCCATGGCTGCTGAATGCTAACAGTACATAACGTGTGATATCAATGCTGACAGAGGTAACATTCCCTCTGTACAGGTCACCCATTACACCTATCATATTATACAACAGTCCATGTGTCATGTATGTCATTGCACATGTCCACCAATTGCAATGCCTACAAACATGCCCAAATTACAGGATTGTAGGACCTACACACATGTACATGTAGTGGTGTGCATTCAGATACCATGTGTGTGCAGTTGCTGATGTATGCAGGTGACGTATATCTTAGTACATCATGCACTTGCAATGCAGCCTCAACATTGCCAATTGTATATGGTGATATGCTGAATGTACGGAAGGATGTACCTCAGGTATGGAAAGATGTGTGGAAATAACTAAGTGGTGGGACATCTTTGCAGATGGATGTTTGCTGAGGACAGCTCACAGGTGTGTCACAAGTGGTCCTACAATAACCTGTGTAACCAGTAAGCAATGGTTTCTTTAATGGAAGGACATAACACACAACATAGACAGCAGTCAGGGTGACACCGAAGGTAAATCTCTTGACACCTGTAACAGTTAGGACCTCCCATATGCATATATCAGCACTGTTGCCAAAGGAAGTGTCAGTACACTTTGTAATGTGTGCAATACTGCTGTAAGTCTGTCATACATATCATGAGCTAGGCAGGTGTTTGATTCACAGTACAGGCATGTGTGGTTGTGTGTGTATCATTATGTGTCACGTATGGTGGGGAATACATCTCAATTGTTACTCACTCTCCTGTACACTAGTGTAGACATCTGTACAGACTGCAATGTAGAAAGCAGGACATAGGCAGGGGTGTGTATCTCACACATGTGAGGTATCTGTATGTTCATGACATAGGTGTATTCAATAGTGAATGCCATAGTGTGTGTATGTGTGTGTGTGTGTGTGTGTGTGTGTATGTATGACTGTCTGGTCCCTGGAGTGAGGATGCATGTTACCATACTGAACTGATAAGACCCCTCCTTCCATCCAGGTGATGCAATCTACTATCCATGTTGATGTCCCTGATCTTAGGCCATACTGACTACCTGTACATGTGTATACTCTGTGGCATGTCATGTAGGTGCACAGTACTGTAATGATGATTTGCACATAGGCAGGGGCCCTCACCTCAACAGTAGAAACTGTGTGTGAGTGTGTGTTACTGTGTCGGTGAATCCATGAGTGTGTGGGTGTGTTACTGTGTCACTGAATACATGTGTGTCAATACCTGAGTGTGTGCGTGCAGTTGTGTGTTGGCATCATGTCATGGGAACGTGTATTACTGTTTCCCAATGAGGCATCACACTTCCCACTGGCCTCTACCCTTGTAATCAGCTAGACTGCTCTCTTACCTCACCACTCAATGTAAATGTACCTGTGATGTCACCCAGTATGGATGTCACATCTGTAGCCACAGTAGCTTAATACACAGCTATCATGCTCTTGGATCAGTAGACGTGTTTGGAACGTGAGGCATTCTCACTGTTATGTGGCAGCTACACGGTGCATGCTGGTATATTCATACATACCTGTGAGTAGTCCAAATTGACATATAGGACTCTAACTGCAAACACTGACATCCACCAGCACATGCAATTAGACCTGAAGGAGGAAAGCAGAACATCATGACCAACATGCAGTTACTGTTGTTACACAAGACACGTACTGTTAACAGTACGAAATGTATTGTACACCTGTAGTACATGGTATGTCTGCTGCCTGTCAACAGTACTCAACACTTGTAAACTGCACTTATCTTCCTAGTCTGTTCACCCTGTGCATCACATCATATGAGCATGTCCCTGCACCAATGGTGTGGATGTCAGGGATATGGCACAGACATCATCATATGCACAGGGTGATAATGTTTGCCAGAGGCCTAGGCTGCACCATTGGATGACATCATGTGTGTGGGTTAGGGCCTTTGATCTAATTGGGCGTGTGTGGATGTTATGCATGTGTGCATTGCAGTGCCATACATATGTTTCCGGTGTGTGCATGTATGTATGCACACAGTTCTGGCTTGTGTCTGGCCTACACAGGGGTATTATTGACAGCTGCAGACTGTGCAGGCCAAGTTTTACATTTCACGGTGTCCGGCCATGCACATGTGACCTGTGCCTGCCAGGGGTTGCATGGGCACTACCAGGCAGAGGTGCAGATTGGGTACTGTCTGATGACACTAGTCTACTGGAACTGTGACCCTGTTGGGACCATCCAGGGCCATGTGCACGTGGCCTGCTGTGTCATGGTGTGGACAGCACAGCACCAGCTGCACTGCTGCTGCTACCGCCACTATAGGAGTGGACATGTGAGATAGATTATTCACATAGACCTGAAACAAGTGATGTAGCAGGCCTATGTCTATATACCCGATGCCTCACTCCTACCAGATGTTCCAACACAGACAGCTCATGCTCCCGGATTGTCATACCACAGTCAAGAACTCCAACCATGTCACCCAACCATCTATCCAAAGCTTCAGCAATCTGCTGTTGAGAATTTACCATTGCCTGGATGTTGTTGTTTAAAGAATGGACAGCAGCCCTCTGAAGCCTCTGATCTTCTCTGCTGTGCCATTCAGCACGTGCCTGTGCCTCCATTACAGCCTGAAACATGAGTCTGGTGACACCAGCTGCTGCAATCTGTCTTGCAGGGGCATGTTGGCCTGAGGTCCTCCTATGAGCAACACTGGCCACGTGCCTGTGTGGGGCATCACCAGTCAATTGGATGACACCATGGTGGGCAGGTGCACCTTCCATAACCCCCACACTTTCCTGTTCCAAGCTACCACATGTCAACTGTCCTTCCTCTATGGCCACTGGTGATGGGGTATGTGTAGGCTTGGGATCTATGTGCGGGGATGAGGGGGATATAGGTGGAATAGCAACCAATGGCACAGATTCAGCCCCTGACAACCCTGCCTGTGCCTCAATCATACATTCATCATCACTGCTAGAGTCTGTGGGGACACTAACATCAGATGGACTGCAGGAGGGCAATGCACCTACATCACCTGTGAGGGGCTGGCAAGAACTGTACATTACAATCTATACAATAGACACACACACAGACACACATACAGACACACACACAGACATGCTATGGCACCCAACATGCATGTGATATGACAGAAGGCATGCAACATGCATGTGATACGGCAGACGGCATGCAGCACAGATGATAATAGTGGTAGTTATCACACATCCCTGGGTTGCACACAACGGCATGCATGTGTCATAGCAGAAGGCATGCAAATTACACAATCATAGTAGTAGTTAGCATACATCCCTGTGTTACACCATGTAGTCCAGCACAGGTTAACAGTACACCTGCCTGATGTGTGGCATATGACCTTGACAATCACATGTAGTATGACAAGTGATCTGCTGACGTGTGCAATGACATGCATACATGTTTACTACAATGGTGTCCTGTCAAATATACAGTGGGGTAATGGTGTCCCAATGCAGTGTTGTCTGTCCACCCTACAGATATACTGCACATTTAGCTGATGTGCATGGCCATTGCAGGGAATCATGAGGCATCTCTATTGCTATATAGTGTGAGTTACAGACACAGTTCATAGCCATGACTGTGTTCAGATATAATACATATATACTGTGGAATGTGATCCACGTCACTGAGGTGTATACACACTAAACCATGATGTGGATTGTGTGACACAGGTCACTGAAGGGTGTACGGATGACACCCCTGCACATCTGCAACCATATTGCTGCTGCCTGGCAACTATGGCCAGGCATGGCAAACTCGTTGATACACTATGTCCCACATGACATCTGTGTACCACACACACACACACACACACACACACACACACACACACACACACACGCACGCGCACGAGGAGCAAGGATGATATTGATGTCCGACACCAGCAATGGGATTGTACTGCATCTATGGGCTGATGTGGATACTGTACAGGTGACTGCTGTCATGTCGTGATACACTCAATATGTTCAACACATCTTATGTGGTGGATTGATGCAACGCCTACACAAGATGTGCACAGGCCTGTAGGATGTCTAGTGTTCCACATCTGCACTATAACCATTACACAAAGGCCATAGTTGGACCATGTGTAGCCACTGTATGACAGGGTGTATACACAAGCACATCACATCTACTGTGTATGTTGCTTCATGTCTCTGGCCATCCTCCATGGCCATGTGTGTACATGTGTTGGCCAAATTATTGTGACAGGCATCTATTTCACATGGCTGTGTTGTCTCATATGACATACACCCATAGATGTCATATGCTCCACTGACGACAGGGTTATACAGACAAAGGGTGGTATGTGGGAGATGTTTGCAGGATAGTTAGGCAGTGTTGCAGCCAGGCCACTAGATGTCTTGGACATGTCAAGATAGCACATCACATTGTGTGACATTCATAGCAGGGCTATGATCCACACCAGTGAATCCTGTGGGCTGGCCATACTCCAGCCCACTGTGTAGTACTGTTTGAATTCCCCAAATGTGTAGTTCTGATCTGTAGTACATGTCCCTACAGTGAACAGCACCTCCACTATTGTATGCACAGCTGTCCACACATCTGGCAATGACAGTTTGTGAGGATTCATGTCGGTGATGTGATTCACATAGTTTGCAAGTGTTGCACATGGGTAGGCATTGTGATGCATTGCAGGTCTAACCTGTATATTGTGACACGACCATAAATTATGTGTACATGTTGTAAATGGCCACATGGCAGATAGATCTGTGCATTATGATGCCTGATAAATAATAACAGTCTCACCTGCAACAGGCTGCTGTCACAGCAGAACACTAGAGGTACCTAAATAGGAGTAACACAGCAGTATGAGCATTATCCATGCCTGTATGATGGCTACAGGGTGCAATGTGCATGTTAACACATACACCAGTGCATTAGACTATACTATGGTGTATGCACATGTGTACATACACAGAGTAGCATACTATAGTATGCGACATCTGTGTATACATGCCTTGCATATGATGTTACATTACATATTGCACAGTGACACATGCAACTATATTGAATATAGTTGTTATAGGTGCAGTACTGACTTACCAGGCAACTCCAGGATCAGTGGTTGAGATACACCCACCTCCACAATATCGGCTAAGGTTTGTGGATGTGGTTCTGCAGGTGTCTCCAGGTTGGCCAGTAGCTTCTTGGTATGTGTGAGTGGGGGCTGGGTTGGCGGTCCAACAACTGTTGCACTTTGTTCCCTGATGATTGCATTTGCACACTGTTTCACCCATCTAATGATGTCTGTACAGTGTCTGCGCACCTCCTGGTATGTGTGGTTGTGGCCACACACATCAATAACCCTCCTGCGAAGTTCCATCCACAGGGCATCCCACTGCTGTGCATCCTGTGGCACATGGCTGAAAAGGATATCATGATTGTCAAGTAGGTATGGGATGAGGGCCTCATCCTCCAAGCGGTTAAGAGGGAATAGCCTTGCACTCGGCATACCTGGAAGACATAATGATGGAGACAGGTCACAGTAACTCACAGAGACATACAGAGTTAAAACTGAACATACATGTGTATCGCATTTATTACGATTAAATAGTTGTATTTGCAAATCTACATGACATTGACGTGTTTGTGTCACACACATGTGACACTCAATGGTGAGTGGATATTATCACCATATATGTGTGTGTGTCACCTGATTACATTGCTCATACTCCATGTGGATGCTGTCTTGATGTGGGCATGTCGGTTTTCCTGTACTGGTGTTCTTACCTATCAGCACATGGCTAGATGTGTCCACATTAATGCAGTTGACCTTGATGCTGTGTATATGTCACATATAAAGACTTACACTGCCTTAAAAACCATGATATGTGACCCTGCAGACTTGCTCATATAAGGTTTTACATGTATGTTTTCTTCCATATACGTCTACATGGCACTGTACAGCAAATCAACATCTTGCCATGTATCACCTGTGTTGCACATGTGATACACATGAGACACTGGCTAGCCAGATGGTATTTGCAGGGATGGACATTAACTATAGCATGTAGTCAAAGTCAACTAGTAGGCTATATGCCATGGGCCATGTATAAATCTAGGATGAAAGGTTACCTGGCTATAGCTGACAGGCGGGCCTCTGGGCCAGGTGGAGCAGTGCCACATTACTGATCCACAGGGTTAATGATACATTTACCATGCTGTCATCACATCATGTCTGAGAGGGGAGTGATGTGCAGCTTTGATGGACAGTAATGCATAGTATGGCAGGACTATGTAAAGTGTATGGGACAAGGATCTGTCCAGCATGTGGAAGGTGGATGTCCATGAAGTATGTGTTTGAGATCAGGATGTGTACGTGTAGCATATCCAACATCACTGGGTTGGACATGGATTTATTCAGGGTATGCATCATGCTACATAATGGAGATGGGGAATGGAAAGGCTGGTGTAGGCCATCTGCACATGGCCAATACCCTTTAAAAGAAATACATGAACACACAAAAACATACTTGGAGGCTCTAAATAAAAATCTGCCTAAGCAGCAGAGACCTCCAAAGCAGACACCCAAGCAACCGCTACCCCAAAACAAAACATGTGCAACACATAGCTCACAAAGCCAGTGTGCCAAACAGTCACATCCCTTAAGGCTAAACAACACACCTGATACACTTGTAATAGGTGACTCTATCGTCAGGCACACTGACGTCCCGCTCACTAGGCTGAACAAGGAGAAGGTCACGGTGAGCTGCCTGTCGGGCGCTAGGATCCGCCACATAAAACAAGCACTCAGGTCACTCCTAGGTAAGTACAAATATGACTCAGTCATCGTCCATGCTGGTGTGAATGACCTGAGATGTACCTCCATGGACTAC
The DNA here is from genome assembly GCF_019279795.1 of Protopterus annectens. NCBI lineage: Eukaryota > Metazoa > Chordata > Ceratodontiformes > Protopteridae > Protopterus > Protopterus annectens. The sequence goes on along the minus strand of NC_056730.1, from coordinate 1,007,609,294 downwards.
ATGAAAAGAGACATAGAGGAGCTCTCTGAGCATGTAGCCCAGGCCGGTATGACCCTGACCTTGAGTAGCATCTTACCCTCACCAAGAATGATGCCACAATATGAAGACAAGATGATCAATTTCAACAATTGGCTTAAGTATTGGTGTCATTCAAAGGGGATCCAATGCCTGTCTGCCTGGGATGACATGCTCGACAAGCCACGATGTTTCACTAGGGACGGCTTGCACCTGTCACCCCTGGGCTTTCAGATATTGGCAAAGGCTCTTGCCACCCTCATAGTGCCTTTTTTAGGCAAGGCTCAAAAGACAAACCCACCTCAATAGGTATCACAAGGGATAAGAAACTAAGAGTAATGTTACTCAATGCCAGAAGTCTAAACCTCAAGATGCACGCACTCGAAACTCTCCTTAGCATGGAGAACATCGATATCTGTGCAGTAACAGAAACCTGGTTCAAGGCTCCCGAGAGCACCCCAGCACTACCAGGTTATACCTCATACCATGTTTTCCGGCCCCAAAATTTGGACCGCACCAGGAAAGGAGGCGGCGTATCAATATTCAAAGATACCCACACCTCCAGGTTGGTGGCACAGCACGAAGCATCAGAGACTATCCATGTGCAACTAACAGTGGGTAAAACTGCCTTCCAGTTTATAGCCTGCTACAGACCACCCTCCCAAACCCAGGAACCCCACTCGGCCTTCCTGAGAACACTGGAAAATATGAAGGTCTCTCCAAACACCATTATATTGGGCGACTTCAACTACCCTAACATAGACTGGGAGCATTACTCTAGCTCCAATACCCTAGCCCAAAGGTTCCTAGAATTTATAAACTCAAATGCTATGGAACAACTGCTACTCCCACAAGAGGGGAAAACATACTGGACCTGATCATCACCAACATGGGGACTCTATGCTCCAGACCAGAAGTGTATCCCTCACTGGTAAGATCAGACAATAAACTAATCTCACTAGATATTCACATCCTGACCCCAGCCCCTGCCCAGAAAACCACAGTGAAAAACTTCTCTAAAGCAAATTTCACACTCCTCAAAACTGAGGTGAAATCCTTCAAAGCCCCCGGGCCTGTGGAAAATACAGCCCAGACCGCAGAATCCTTTATAAACGCATTCTATGAACACCTTCAGGAATGCATGGATCATGCAATCCCAAATAAAACCAAGACCCAATCCTCCAAGGTTAGGCGTCCTGTCTGGTGGACCCCAGCCATAAACAAACTCTACAATAGAAGGAGGATGCTACTACATGATAGAGCAAAATCTCAAAAAGGGAAGGCATCTCTGATCAGTATTAGCAAAAAACTATGGGCACTCATAAAATCGTCTAAGGCCAGCATCGAGAGAAAAATTTCACAGGACACTAAGGATAATCACAAGGCTTTCTTTAGTTATGTTAGTAACCTGGGTGGGAATTCCCAGGTATGCTCAGAATTAGTCCAAAATGACAAAAAGTACACCGAACCCACAGACATTGCCAACATCCTAGCTGACAGGTTCAGCGCAAACTTCTCCCCCCTTCCCAACCAAAAGGGCAAATATCTATCCCAGCAGAGTGCTGCCCCCCTGACATCTCAGTTGCTCAGGTAAGAGCCGCCCTCTCCAAAGCAAAAAACACTGCATCAATGGGACCAGACGGTGTCCCGGGCTGCATCCTACATGAACTCCAAGAAGAACTAAACCCAAACATAAAACTACTGTTCAATCTCAGCCTCACTATAGGATATGTACCCAAAGAGTGCCGTACAGCAACAGTGGTCCCTCTCCACAAAGGTGGTGCCTCAACGGATCCTGGAAACTATCGCCCCATAAGCCTGACTAGCTTGGTCTGCAAAGCTATGGAAAGGGTCATCATGGACCTCATAAATAAAGATATTGGGGACCTACAGACACTGGATCCTACCCAGTTCGGCTTTGTTAAGGACAGATCCTGCCTCTTAAACCTGGTCAATTTCTTTGAAACAGTCACCAAGGCCATCGACGAGGGGAAGGTGGTCCACACAGCCATAAGCTCACCAGGTTAAATATAAACCCCTATGTCACTAGATGGGTTGCAAACTGGCTCAAGGACAGAACCCACATGGTTAGAATTGCTGGAGCCATGTCAGACTCCAAACCAGTTACAAGTGGCATCCCACAAGGCTCAGTCCTGGGACTTCTCTTGTTCGGTATATATTTCTCGGAGGTACAGGCTAACACGAAAGGACTGTGGCTGACCAAGTTTGCAGATGATTGCAAACTAGGTGCCATAATTGACTCTCCAGCCGACACAAGCATCCTACAAAAGAGCCTCATAGAAACAGACAACTGGTGCCAGAGCCATGGCCTCAAGCTAAACGCCAAAAAGTGTATAGTCATCCCCTTTGGCAAAAACAAAGTGCCCACAAATTACCACATAGGTGGTAATCCATTAAGTACGGAAGAAGTAATTAGGGACCTGGGTACCCAAGTTGATAGCAATCTCACATTTGACAACCATGTGGCCAAAGTGGTTAGAAAAACATTTTATATAGCCCACCTAATCATGAAGGGATCCACATCAAGATCAGGGGAGGTCATCGTGCCTCTTTACTCATCCCTCATCAGGCCCATAATTGAGTACAATGCCCATTTTGGGATGTACCTTACCAGACACCTGCAGCAATTGGAAAGATGCCAAAAGTACCTCACCAAGAGGATCAAAGGGCTCAAACAGATGCCATATGCTGCCCGGTTAAAGAAACTCCAGCTCTACTCAGTGGCATACCACCTGCTCAGAGGCGATCTGTGCCTGACGTATAAAGCCATGTCCAACCCGGAATTAATGGACATGCTGCACCTCAGAAAATCCAAATTCCATCGAGCTACACGCTTGAAAGACTTGAACCTCAGCACTGAAATAAATAGGACATGCTGGAGGGACAGATTCATAACCCAGAGGCTCCCTTCACTCTGGAATAAAATCTCAGTCCAGGTTAGGCAGAGTCCCTCATTGACTCTCTTCAAGAGGAATCTTGATGAGTGGATGGGAGATTGTAGGTTTACCCCAGGTATCACTTCTGTGTCACTGTTAGACAAAGGCAGAGTATACTAACCTCAAAAAAGGGCATAGAAAAATTCATTTGAAATGGGTGGCGAAAGCCAAACACATTCTGGCTAGCCATATAAACGCCCTAGGGCAGATAGCCTAGTATGAATCTATGAACCTATGAACCTATGAACCTATGAGATCTGATATGGGTAACTTGAATGTTGTGTATGGCTGGACTATGATCTCTATATTCATGGATGGCACCCTGTCATTATTAGGGTTGCCACATATGACTACCTGACAGGTGTGGTGATGTAACTATCACAGGAAAGACAGCTGCCCAGCTGCATCCGTTACACACAGTGTCCATTATGTTGACTGCTGCCTAGGTGGTAGTTCATGGGTACAGGGTTATTAACATAAGGGTGACAATGCAATATGTAGCTGTCAGATTGTGACCATATGAGACATACACCTCATCCACAAAGCCCGTTCTGTATGTTGTCCACAACACTCGAGCCGGCTATTGCTCCTAGGTCATATTCATTCGCATACTTCAACAGGCAGATGCCTTCTGTTTGTCTGTGAGGTATGGACTACAATGAGGGGAAATACAATTAATTAACCCTGTCTTACTGTAGCTGCCAATGGTGTGATGAGCATGTATTATTCAGACACCTTCTGTACTGTTGGTTCTGCCAGCAGTCCCGTTGCAAAACACTCCTGTGACATAGGAATGTACATCTAGTATACCGAGTGTAGGTGGAACACAGTATGGGTGATGATGTCCTATGACCTGGCAAGGTTATGATATGCAGTGTGAAATCAACCTTACTGTCATTTACATCTGTACTGCTGACATCAACTAATTTGATCAAGGTTCATGGTCTTTCAGACCAGACTCAGCAGGGTAGTAGTGCAGTACTTCCCCCTTTGTGGGTTTTGATACCTGTTGATGTGCACCATTCAGTGTGTACACAGTCTGACATGGAGCTATGTTTTACATGATGTGTATGTGGAGAGCATCTTGTTTGCCATATGTGTATGATGCAATCTGTGATGTGGACAGGTCCCATGCAGTCTGAGTGCAGCTTGTACTTGCATAGTTGTGGGTACAGGGGCTCTCTGGTGTACATGGATATATGATTGTGTACCTGTTGGGGGGGCAGTGTGTTTATGTTATCCAAGACCCTATCTGGATTGCTTATTCATGCTCAGCACTTGTTCAGAACTTGTAAGTACTATGTAAGCTACTAATTACTAAAGCACTCAATCTTCCTCATTACCTAGAGATAGACATGTTTTGTACATATGTTTCTCACTTGCTTAGAGTAAAATAGCTCTTGTACTCACTTTCCTTACTTATCTAGGGAAAATTAGTTTTATATTCCGGCATATCCAAGGGTCAGCTGCCAGTGTTCTCCCTTGTCTATCTGATGAATCTGGACATCTTGAGGCAATGTAGACATTGCCTCATGTACACAGACAACCCTCTCTGCCTACTACCCAACACTACAACCTGTGAGAGATGCACTTATCTAGCGGAACTGGAGGTAAAGCTCTATCCAACCAAGCCTGACCCTGACAGTCATGTGGAGAAGGTAAACATTCGCACCACACCACACTCATCACATAGTCTCACTGAATCTACCCCACCATTAACTGAGAAAATTACTCGTGTACCAACGCATTAGCTCAACGCTTTCTGGAATTCATAAACACCAGTGCCCTGGATCAACATATCCACACACCCACCAGGAGCAACAATATCCTAGACGTAGGCATTACCAACATGAGTGACCGTCGTTCCACACCTGAAGTCAACCCCTCGTTGGTTCGATCCGACCATGAGCTGAACACCATTGATATCCACATCCCTCCCCCACCCCCCATTAAGGAAACCTCAGTATAATATGTCTACAAAGCCAACTTCATGCTTCTTAAGACAGACGTGGTGAATGTCATAACACCCATGCAGATGGACAATACTGTTACAACTGCTGCATCCTACACAAATGCACTCTATAAGCACTTACACGAGTGCATGGATTGTGCTATCCCAAACAGAACCAGGATGCTATACTCCTAATTAACTAAACCAATCTGGTGTTCCCCTACCATAAACAAACTGTACAACAGGAGGAAGACACTGTTGCAAAAGAGAGTACAATCCCATGCGTGGAGGAGCTCCCTGGTCAGCCTCAGTAAGAAGGTGAGATTCCTTATAAGATCCTCCAAAGCTAGCTACGAAAACAAAACCGCCACTAATTCCAACAACAACCACAAAGCATTCTCTAGCTATTTCAAATATCTCAATGTGAATATCCAGATCTCCTCTGAGTTACAGCACAAAGGCACAAACATTACAGAACCAACTGATATTGCCAACATCCTGGCAGATAGGTTCAGTGCTACCTTTCCCCCTCTCTGAAAGCTGCACACTCTAAAGCCAGTATCACAGCATCCATGGGACCAGATAACATCCCAGGTTGCGTTTTACACGAACTTCAGAACGTACTGGCTCCCCACCTACACACCATGTTCAATAATATCCTCACATCAGGCTTAGTGCCCCCTGAATGGTGCACAGCAACAGTTAAATCACTCCAAAAAGGTGGTGCCACAATGGACCACGGGACCTATTTCCCTATAGGCCTAACTAGCCTGGTCTGCAAGGCTATGGAGCACATTATCATGGATCTCAGTCACAGAGACATTGGGTACCTCCAAAACTTTGACCCTCCCAGTTTGACATTGTTAAGGGCAGACCATGCCTCCTAAACCTGGTGGACTTCTTACAGACAATTACCAAGGCATTAGATGAGGGTAAGGAGGTCCACACAGCCTACCTAGATCTCTCAAAGGCTTTCAACACCATTCCTCATTCTGGTATTATCGACATACCCATCCGCCTGAACATTAACCCCTACGTCATGTGATGGTTTGCAAAGTGGCTCACAGACAGAACCCACACAGTGGGAGTTGCATACCCTAGGTCCGACTGTATACCAGTTACAAGTGGCATTCCCCAGGGCTCAGTCCTAGGACCCCTCATGTTCGGTATATAATTCTCTGACATACAGCCAAGCATAGGAGAGCTTTGGCTGAAAAGGTTTGCAGACAACTGCAAACCAGGGGACATAATTGTTTCCCCAGCTGTTACAGACCCCCTCTGGAAGGGTCGCACTGAGATGGATAACCGGTGTCAATATGATGGCCTCAAGCTGAATGCCAAAAAGTGCATAGTCATCCCCTTTGGATATAACTAATTACCTGCAGACTACCACATAGGTGCTATACAGAAAAAATAATAAGGGATCTGGGAACCCCAGTAGATAGCAATCTCTCCTTCAATACCCATAATGACAAGGTGGTTAAACTATCCTTTTACATGGCCCTCCTAATCTCTAATGGGTTCGCATGCAGATCAAAGGAGGCCATTGTGCCTCTCTACTCATGACTTATTAGACCCATTAAAGGATACAACTCCCCATTTGGGATATACCTTACAAGACAACTGCAACAGCTTGGAAGACCACAACAGTACCACACTAAGAGGATTACTGACCTCAAACAGATGACCTATGCAGCCCAACCTAAGAAACTCCAGCTGTACTTGGTTGCATACCGCATACTCACAGGTGATCTCTGCTTGACATACAAGCCCCATGTCAAACCCAGTATTGCTGGATGTGTTCCACCTAAACAGAGGCCCCTGAAAGCCACATGCTCTAGGGATATACACCTAACCACAATGATGACTAGGATGTGCTGGATGGATAGATTCTTGACCCAGACACTCCACATGCTTTGGAACATGATTCCAATGTACATCAGACAGGGCCCCTCACTAGCACTCTTCAAGGGAAACCTTCACGTGTGGATGGGAGACAGACATATACCCCGGGGTTCACTGCAGTGGCTCTGCTGGACAGAGGCACAGGGAACTAATGGCTCTGTCGTTCAGAGGCACAGGGAACTAACCTATGGGGGTGGCAAAAGCCAACACAATCTAGCTAGGCTTATAAATACCCTTGGTAAGACAGCCTAGTACCTACCTTTGCACTTATGACATGTATTATGTGCATGGATGGTTAACTAGCTCTTCCATTTTACTTTGCTATCATGCTGATAAACTGCCGTGTGACTACATGTCATATGTATCCTGTTATTGTGTATTGTAAATGCCAATAGACATAACTAATGTTTTCCTAACATAACAGTAATGCTATGTAACTTGTAATACATATCTGCCTACAATACTGTACATTACATAGTTATTTGGCACAACAACCCACAATGCAAATCATAATTGTACAGTGGGCCAACCTTCGATATGTTATTCTCAGTAATACACCCATACATATGGCTACTGTTACAATATATCAACATATACTATCCCCTGTTATAGCACATACTTGTTGGACCAGCCCTGCCACTGGCAGTGGCTGGTGAGGAATATTTGTGTTCAAAGCCCTTATATAGCATCCCCTGTGGAGCATACAGTGTTTGCCTTGTGACCTACAGCAGTACACACATAAATACTACAAGCATTACTATGCTCAACAATACATCACTACAAGATAACTGTTACCACTATATGGATTGCATGCACTTTAAATATTACAGAACAGGTACTAAATACACAGACATACTGAGTGTTCTACATACCTTATTAGTAACCCAAGGTGTCGTTGACTGTTGATTCAATCCTTTTCAGTTTGCGTTTCAATCTTCTTTGCAACATTCTGCTGGTATATACGGATGGTTTGAATGTGTGATGAGCCATCCTTTTCTAGTTAAATATCGGTAACATGTGCTATCCTGACCACCAATTGGTGTTCCAAAGTAGTTAATTAGCTGCACATCAGCTGTGCAGCTACTCTATTAGCTGATACCATGTCAACAGTGGTGTATAACTGAGTACTCCTTTTGGGAATTGTCCGTTTGCCTTACTTTTGAGGAAAATGGCCTGAATGTGTTGTTTGTGATGTATTTCAACAGCTATATGGAGACAGACAGAGATATATTAGCTTCATGACTCCCGTGGATTGTGTGTAATGGCTAGACAATTTTGTTCCACATGTGAGTACAGCTGTTATATTTCAGAACATTGCTACTGATGCAGGGTTTGTTTGTACCTGATACTTCTGCAGATGTTTCAGTCTGGCAAGGATGTTTGGGCAGCTCAAGGCTGTATGGCTATGCATGAACTGTTATGTGGTTTAGAGTGTGCTCACCAGACATCCTTGATTTGGTGTACATGTGTATCATACTGTGCTGTTACTCAGTAATTGGTAAAACTTCCTGGTGTACAATCAACCCTCTGAAACGGGATTAGTACAAACAAACCATGTAACATCAGCAGCTGTTGCATTGTATAACAGCAACTATTTCACATAGGGCATTGTTAGTGTGTCTCTGACAAGGTATGTTGAGGCTTCTGCAGATGCTGTACAGTGAGTGAATGATTTGTGATGTTATTACAGTTTGTATTGTAATTTGTTTGGGTGTGGGGGTGATGTTGGTGGGTGTGCATAGCAGATGCAGGTGTGTAGGAACTGCTTTTATACATAATTGATATGTGCGTGAGGGTTCCTTCCCTATTTGAACACCTATCTTTTAGTGAACATACTATGGTAATTGCAGGCTGAGTCATTAAGGCACTGTTAAGTGGCTCCTGTATAGCATGCAGGTGTCGTTAGTCCTTGAATCTTTTCAGCAATACATTGGAATGTAATAAAGTGTTGCTACATGAAAGCTGTGTATTTCTGTCATAGGTATTTGCAGTCATTGTAGTTCTGTTGATGACCGACCCTTTTTGGCTAGGGTTGCCACCTTTTCATATGGCCATAGTGGGACATTTTCGGGACAGACATCAGATTTTACAGGCCAACACAAACCCATGGTCAGTACAAGGGATAGAACTTTCCTTTCTTGCTTAAATATAAGCTTATTCTTGTAGCAGTTTAGTTGCTTATCCTGTTTCTTGTAACATGTAGGTATTTTAGATACAGAAAGAACTATTGTATGCAACTATTACATTACATACGGGACATAATTATGTCCTACAATCTCAGGACATTTGCCACGTTTAATATATTTGGTCAGGACACAACTGCCCAAAGAGGGACTTTGCCTCGGAAAGTGGGACAGGTGGTAACCCTAAAACTGTCTCATGTCCATAGCACATATTTGTAATAGTGTATAGGCATATACTCTCCATATCCTTTTTTCATAAAGGTTGGTCGTGGTGGAATGTGTGATTGCTATGGTCCATGTTATACTCATATATGAACAATTCATCCGCTGTATACGGGATACCTATGGAATCCCGAAACCACACAGTTCTGACACCCACAGTACCGGGCCCAGACTCCCATACCCCACATTACCGACAGTGACAGTAACTTGCGACAGTAACACAAAAATGGTACACACACACGCACACACAGACACACTACTACCCACCACATCCAAATAAACCATCCTACACTACATATGAGCAGGTGGGCAAGCCCCGCTACACCCCCAAGTGGGTGTCTGCACCCCCATACCCCCCATTTTAATATTCTGCCTCCTAGATCGTACAAACAGATGCACAAAGCTAACCCACACCCACACATTACAGTCCCCCAGGAACATACACCATACTCAGAACACACACTTACACACACTACAGCCCTCAGAAGCACACTTACACACAGTAACCTATGTGAACCGCAACACCAGAAGCATTGACTAACTGTCCCTTAACATCACAATTTTAAACCTCATGCATCTGGTGTTTCGGTACTGTGTTCTTTTGGACCTTAATCCTCGGGATTACATGCGTCGGTATGTCAAGCAGTCAGTATATGGTAAGTATCCCATTTATATGTATCTCTATGGTTATGTAGATGCTGTTAACCTATCTGTATATCTACATATATATCTATATCCCCATATATCGACATATCTCTCTCTCTCTCTCTCTCTCTCCCTCTCTCTCTCTATATATATATATATATGTTGATGCGTATATACCTATCTATATATATATATATATATATATATATATATATATATATATATATATATATATAAGATACACCTTTCATTGGGTACATGCCGGTTTGTCCTATTTCCACACATTCCTACCTTTTGTGTTTTATCCTGTCAGTATACACAACTGCCATCGGTACATCTCAGGTAGCTTAGTGGTATGATATTGTGAAGATTGTGTACATGGTTGCGTGTTCTAATCCTGGCAGTGGTATTTTACCTCTCAGAGCAGGCACTGGTAGTGCAAGAGTGATTAACACACATTTCAGTGGTTGTGTGTTCCATATGTTTATTATTCTGTGGAATACTACCTATATATGAAAGCTGTGTTTAAGCTATACTATGTAACATGTAAACATCTGAGAAGATTCCTGTCAGGGATACTCCCCATTATTTGGAACTACATCCCTGATTACATTATACAAAACCGCTCACTAACACTCCAGGGAATCCTTGCAGAGTGGGTGGGGGACAGTGGATACACCCCAGGGATCCCGCAAAAGTTAGTTAATCAATGGGGTGGCGACAGCAGACACCTGTTGCCTATGCTTATGAGTGGCCTCAGGCAGTTAGGCATGTACCTACCTATGTATCTATGAAACTCTACATACAGTATGGACACATGCTGATAGCTTAATTTACTGTTCAGGTATTGACTTACCTTGTGTCAATGGCAGTTGTGTGTACAATAGTTGAGGGCTACCTATGTAGGATGCACACAGTAGACCACCTACACATGACAATTTACAGGTGGTCGTGTGTGTGCACGATCCATGTTTGCTGTGTGTGCAGGTGGAGAAGGGTGTCAGTTCATGAGTGCCTACACTGTCAGTGTGTGTGCTATACGTTCCCTCTTTGCCAAGGCATGGGCATAGTGGGCATGCCTTCGTCTGCCTACTGGGGCTAGCACAGGGTGTTCATGGTCTGAGTCCCTCTGTGCCTGTGGGGCCCTTGGCAATGGTGGTGGGCTGTGAGGGCCTTCACCATTCTGTCCCTGCTGCAGCTGTTTCCGCAGGATCATATTGTGTAGTATGGCACATACTATGAAGATGTGGGGACACGTGCCTGGAGAGTACTGCAAGGCTCCACAAGATATGGCCAAGCAACAGAACCGTGATTTCAGCATTCCAAACGTGCTCTATGATGATTCTGGTTTCTGTGTGTGCCTCATTATGGCATTCTTGCGTGGCTGTGTGTGCATTTCTGATGGGAGTCATCATCCACAGTTCCAGTGCATAGCCAGTGTCCCCCACCAGGTGGCCATATGGGATGTCCCCCCTGGCAAATACCTGATACAGCTGTGAGCCATGCTAGATGTGGGAGTCGTGATAGCTTCCAGGGCTGCCAGCATACACATCCATGATAATGCCCTGGGCATTGCACATGACCTGGCAGTTGATGGAGGGGTATCCCTTGCAGTTTATGTAGCACCTTCCCTGCTCACCAGGTGGTGACTTGATGTGTATGTGCATGCAGTCTATTGCACCCAGTACCTCCGGATAGTCTGCAACACAGTGGAAGAGATGCGTATTGCTGGCCAACTCCTCCTGCATTCAGGGGAAGTATATATGTGCTCACTGGCATGTGGTAACATGGCATCCAGGAACTGGTAGAGTACCCTGGATGCTAATGCCTGTGAGATCCCCATGATATCCCCAGTTGGCCTTTGGAAGGTACCTGTGGCTAGTATTCTCAAGTTTACATGTACCTTCATGTCCACTGGGATGGGTTCCCTTCTGTTACTTCTGGCTCTGAAGTGTGGCCGGCACAGCTCAACAAGTTGCTGTATGATGTCCCTGTCCACCTTGTAATGCTCTACTATCTCCTGATCATGTAGACCTTGGTAGGTTACCCTGGGTCTGAACACTCTTCTCCTCCTCCGGTGCATGAGATGGTTGTCAGCATCATCCTCCACACCACCATCAGTCTCCAACATATGCTGGTGAATCAAAGCTATGGTGGCCCCTAACATGTACATACTAAAAGTTCCCCATCTGTATACACCAATGGTGCAGAGTGTCTGGGAATATACAAGTGTGTGTGTGGGACTTTCACACCTTATACTATTGTTGAAGACAAGAAACTGCTAGGAACCACCACGAACAAAGTGTAAAACTGTTTTAATTTTGATAAAAACGAGCGCTTTCACGCACACAAGTGCGCTTCATCAGGTTACAATAATCACAAGAAAACCTACTACTTATATATGAAAAGTTATCACCAATTATACAATTAATTAATCAATCAATGACCCCTACAATTAAGGTAACAACCATTATGCAGTTTTTTATAAGAGGTACAAAAACGCTCCTAGTATTCACTTTAAAATGTTAAAATATGTAACTTCCAGTTATACAATATAATGTAAATCATTAGCAACAAAAGACAAAAACCTGCACACAATATTAAAACTACATCGCATTTGTAATTTTCTTAATGCCCATATTAGGACATAACCCTTAAAGCAGCCCAGGGCATTCCTGTTTAGCTCTATTTCGCCAACTTAAATCCGGTACGAGATATTTCTCATTATATCCCATTACAAGTCAGGCGCTACAACTACTAAAACAATCCACACATACTGATGTAGCATTAAAAATTACGGTCTAACATGTTCATCCTTCGTACATACAATATTTAGTTGAAGTTACTTCAACTAAGTATGAAACATTCTATAGACTTCACTCACGAATGTCAAGTGTCTGCGAATCAACAGCAGACAACCAAAAGTATACTGTGACAAGTCCGTTAAGGTTCTTAGCAATCATCACGGCAAATTCAATGCTGGAAAGACAAAGTCACATTACCATCATATGTACAAAAAATATATGTATATTAATTGCATATTTTCTATCACTTATCACATTGTGCGTCTCTGACTCAAGATTAATCAATGCCATTCACTATCATATACTAATCTAACTGTTCAAGTTATCATAATAAGTAATAGATAACATTAAACATGTATTCTTAAAAGTCCTACACTTGATATGCAAATATAAGTTTGTGAGACTTATATTATATTAGTAATTAATGCTATCTTAACATAATGCAAGGCTTTCATTGTATGTATTAGGCCACATTATAAGCAATAGTCATTGGCAAAAGTGCCTTAGATGCCATCAAAATAAAGATACTACAACTAAATTAATAGGAATGTACCTAAAAAATTCTTTGATAATATCAGCACATAAAGTGTACCATAAAAAGATGCTCATGTGTATGATAATCATATCATGAGGATCCTAAGAGGGCAGGGCGGATACTAACTACAGTGTTAAGCCCAGGTGGTAAGCCCAGCCCTTATACTATTGTGCAATTGATGATGCTGGTGTAATTGGGTGTGTTTGTACTATTCCAGCTGCAGGGTATCTTAATTATTGGTTTTACAGCAGGTACTGCTATTGTGGGGCCTTTGTTGTTAACTTACGCTTGGCTGCTGTGATTCATCTATTGCCCTTTACTTCACTTTTCAACCCGATTCCCCTCCCATTGTCAGGCATGCATCCAGCTGCTGGCTTTCTTGTTTTGTACTTTCACAACCCAGGATTGTGTTGGGAAATGTGTTATGCAGCTGATCTACTGCAAGTTTGCTTTGTTCTGCTGTGACAGTTCTCTTTTCTTTGCTGTACGGCACCTCCCCTTTCCTGTTTTGTAGATAGCTGCTAGCAGCCTTGTTAGCTGTTGTCAATGGCCTATTGTGAGTTCCTAGGTGTTAATTACACATTTGTACTCCAATTACCATGCTGCAGCATTTCCTTATTGTCTTCCCATATCCTTCCTGTTTCAGCTGTTGTGCGTGCCACTCACAGCCGTTTACCGGGTTTCGTGTGCGTTTTCATCCACATTCACGTGCACTTTCGGTTACCTTCTGTGCTCTCAGCTAAGCAAAGCTATGGCTACTTCCACACCCCTATCCTGCATCTTTACTTAGCAACAGGCAACCTGGATGAGCAATGATCCAATGTGTTTAGAGCTACGGTGGCACACTCCTCTCTTGATGTCATGTTTACCTCCAGGCCACTCCTCGGTGTTGTACCAATATGCCATGTGGTACATCCTTACACCGGCAGGGCGTTTGCAATTCAGTATTACTTGACTCATTTGCATGGCATTGACTACTAATTTCTAGTTACTGCGCAGAACACTGTTACAGACCCTTAGCAACTCTTGCACCATGGTTGTGGTGTAGCATGCATGCCATTGACTATTATGGGGAATTCATGAATTGTGTTACATTGTAGTTTTAAGTTTTATGACATCTAAATATATTTTCCTTGTGATCCTGTTTGCGCACAGTTGCACTGCGGTTTTACTTTGCGTTAGTGTGGCCATGACATTAAATGTTATTTTTTATGTGTTGTGCATTTTTTTATGCCATTGGCTATATATTTAGCCATTGGCATATATTGACATTATAATACGTAAGTTTGGTCCGCTTTCACGGCTCTGATTTTATGTTTGAAAAAATGTAAACCGTTTTTTTTTGGTTTACATTTCTTCATGCTTATGCTACGCCTGCACCACTTCATGAATCGCTATATACCTTCATTTGCATGCTACACTGCTGCACATGGGGTAATTAGCATGCATGCACTAGGAGCTGCACAGTTTTGGTTTATGCTGGTAGTGCACGTAGAAATAGCTTGTACCTGAATCACTCAGCGGCCATATTTGGCGCTAGATCGCCGACGCTACTCCAGCGCCTGGCGCAAGCTTCATGATTCCCTGGGATAGTCATTTAGAAGAAAACTTAATCATGGCAATAGAACAAAAGGGTAACAAAATAGGGAACAAAGGATCATTTGATCAAAGGAATATGGTTCTTCACTGTAATTTTGAGATTCCAAAAACAGAATTATGTGTAGAACCATAACTTATGGGGGTCTGCCATATGGGGAATGCTCCATTTGCCAATATTATTTATTTTTATTCATTTATTTTACATTTGTTAACCGGGTTAGTCCAGCTGAGCATTAGCTCATTTTCAGTGGAGACCCGAGGAGAAAAGCTCTGCAATCAGTATTTACATTTTTACATAAAGTCAGCAAGAAAATTGCTCTGGCAGCTAAAACAATTAGAGAAATAACATTTTACAATAAAATTTTACAAAAATCACTTGGGTATAAATGTTAGAGATCAAACTTCAAAAAGCATTTACAACAAATCATATAAAAACGCAGTAGAGTATAATGTCAAAATTTTTACAACAAAAACGTAGGTACAATGTCAATGTAGGGAAAACAGTGTTCATTATTTCTAAGTAGTTATATACAGTATAGGTACAGATGGAGTAGTACGGTAAAGTAGAGGTTAAGCAATGAGACAGAGAGGTAGATGGATATTAAGAAAGACAGTGGAAGAGAAAGGAAGGATGAGAGACAAGCTAGGGTTAGGTAGTTTCAGGGAGGATGACTACAATGGCAGGACCATTTATTTATTAGATATTCCCGAGTGGCTAGTTTGAAATGTTTTGTTTGATTAAGGGGACCTAATTTCTAGGGGTAGTTGGTTCCAAGTTGTAGCAGGGTTATAGTTATAAAGTAAACACCCTGATTTGGTTTTGGGTTTATAGATCTGTAGGAAGTCTTGGTCTGAGCTATGTAATGTCCTGGTTGGGGAATATTTAGTTAAGGTACATTTTTTGGCTAGGCTTATATAGGCCCTAGGGCCAATAGCCTAGTACCTACCTATGAACTTATGAACCTATGAACAATTGATTGAAGGCTAGAGCTGAAAGATGATAGATAGAGGATGGAGTGGATAATTAACAGTTGCTGTAGTAGCAGCAAATGAGCAAATTTGAGCCACTGCACCTATTTAAGAGATAGGCAGTGGTGTGATTTGTAGGTTTGGTTTGCAGCAGATCTGGCAACTTTATTATATGTAATTTCAAGTCTGGTTATGAGTGTGGTGTTAAGATTTCTGTATAATTGAGAAATATAAAGGAGGGTGGGAAGAAAAAATGAATGGGAGAGGGTTATTCTGGCTGAGTTGGTTAAATGTATTTTGTTTTGGTAAAGGAGTCCGAGTTTCTGGTGAGTCTTTTTGATAGAGGTGTTGATTTGGAGATCAAATTTAAGCTGATCATCAATTATGACTCCTAGCAGTTTAGTGCTAGGGTCAGAGGTAATGACAGTGTTATTGCTAGATAGGATGGAAAATGTTGTTTTGAGATTGATGAGTTTTTTGGGAGAAAGAGTAGGAGCTTAGTTTTCTTAGGGTTGAGAATTAATTTGTTGTCACAAAGCCATGTCTCTATGGTGTTGAATGATGCTTGGGTAATAGAGTGGAGGCAAGATGGATTGTCAGCAATGGTGATGACTGTAGAATCATCAGCATATTGTACAAGTGTGGAGTTGGGACAAGAAGTGTAAAGTAGATTGGTGAAAATATTGAAAAGCAGTGGCCACAGTATGGATCCTTGGGGGACACCCATTGAGATGCTAAGGGGGGAGAAAGAGCATAGTGCCATTTAACATCTTGCTGGCGGTTAGAGAGATAGCTGGAAAACAAGGATATGGTGGGAGGAGAGAATCTTAGGTGAGAGAGTTTGTCTAGCAGGAGGGGATGGAAGACAGTGTTAAAGGCTTTGGACAGGTTGAGGAACAGACATGAGACTAGTTTATTATTGTCACGGGACAGTGATATAGTATTAATGAAGGATATTGGTGCAGTTGTAGTGCTGTGTTTGGGACAAAATCCATGTTGTGTGTGTGTTAGAAGGTTCTGTGGGAGAAGGTATTGCATTATCTGCTTGTGAATGCATTTCTCAAGAATCTGTATGTATCAGAATATGTAGTTCCTTTTTCTGAAAAGATAAAGCATGTGACTTATACCCCTAGACAATGTGTAAATTGTAATACTATGGGTATAGTTTATGCACTGAGATGCTTCTGTAACCTCTTTTATATTGGCAAAATGAAGAGGTTGTTTAAAATAAGAATGCAGAGGCATCTCAGGGATATTAAAAATAAGAGAACTGAAAGTCCCATAGTACATCATTACATGTTATGTCATGGGGTGAGGTTATGCTTGAGAGGTACTATTTTAGAAACTGCTAAGGGATGGGATGAGATAGAAATAAAGAAAAGATTGTTGTATAAAGAGACAGTATGCATTTTAAAGTTTGGAACTTTAGTACCTTATGGTTTAAACCTAGAGTGTAATTGGAGGGTGTTTCTGTCATGAATTGTGGTTTTCTATTTGTGTTTTACATAATGGTTTAATTGAAATGTAAATTGATATTCTTATATAATGGATTTTGCCTGTGTGATATTTTAACTCTTGAAGGTTTGTGGAGCCGAGGTGCTAACATATATTAAAATTTCTTGAAATGTTTTGCTCCTCTCTGTAGTGGTAATTTTTGCTTATTTTTGTTTTGTGGTGTTATTTATAGTAAAGGATCACTGGTTGTTAAATAAAGTCATAATGTAGAATTGTAAAAAGGGGAAGAATTTAAGTATTGCATGGATAGATTACAAAAAGTGTTTGAGAGTATCCCATATTAATGGATAAAGGAGCACTTACAGACATATAAGATACACTTATATCGATCAATGAAATTATAGTGACTATGAAACAACGACAACCACTTTGCAGCTAAGTCATGATAAAGGCCAAATTATTATCCTGGGGATAAAATTTCAAAGGGGGATATTCCAGGGTGACTCTTTGTCACTGCTGCTCATTTGTTTCATCCTTAACCCATTAAGCTTTCTACTTAATAGATTAGGTCATGGTTACAATTTTGCTCCTAGAGAATAACAAAGTGTAAAGACTTCTCATCTTCTTTTCTGGATGATTTAAAATTGTACAGTTCATTAGATGAGGAGCTGAAAGCACAATTGCAAGTGGTCAAAACTTTCTCAGATGATACAAGAATGTCATTTGGTCTTTGTAAATGTGCAAAAGCAACATTTAAAGCAGGAAAACTGTAGCACCAAAAAATATCAGTATGGGATAGGAATGTGATATAAAGGAACTTGAACATGAGGGAGTATATAAATATTTGGGAAGCTGAAGAATGATTGACAGAAAAACATGAATGAATGCAAACAAAACTAAATAAGGAGTATTTTAGAAGACTAAAATGAATACTGAAAACAGCCCTGATGTCTAGGAAAAAAAATCCTAGCTATAAACAAATTCGCTCTTCCTGTTCTAACATACAGTTTTGGGGTGATTGACTGGTCCCAAAAGGTATTGGATCAGCTGGACAGGAAAACAAGAAAAATGCTTCCTACTTATCAAATGATACATAAAAAACAGTGCATACCAAGATGATAATATTCCTAACTATGAAGGAGGTATGGGCCTCCTCAAACTTGATTACATGTATAGATATGCAATCATAGGACTGCATACATATCTGCTGATGTCACCAGATTGAAACTTAGTGAATGTTTTAAAACATGAGGACGACAAGTTTACGATGACTTCCATGCTTACTTTAGCAGAAGCATATCAGTCTCAATGTAAATCAAAGCAAAACTAGACAAAAATCAGACAGCAACTGAATTTGCCAAAAAAAAAAAAAAAGTAAATATTATGAGAAGGCAGGAAATGTGGAAAAGGCATAAATGTAGCTGCAAGTACAGAAAACTCCTAGAGCAACCTCATGTCAATCAGGATCTGATGCAGGATTGGTTAAGGAGAGAAATGAAACAAAAGATGAAAGGTTAATGTTGAGAGCCCAGGAGAGTAGACTACGTACACATTGGTTTACAAAGTCCATTGAACATGTGGGAGAAACAGACAAATGTGGATTCTGTAAAACAGAGCTGAAGACAGTCTCCCATCTTGTTGCTGGGTGTGATGCACTAATGGCAGATTGCCTGTATACTTAAAGGCATAACAATGTGGCAAGGCTGTTGCATTGGGGATTGTGCAAACATTAGAATACTGAAGTAGCAGAGAAGCATTGGAAACAAGGGCCACAAAGCATTGTAGAGAATGTTGAAGTTTATATCACATGGAATTACCCATTACCAACAGTTCAGACCTAGACGGGAGAAAACCATATACATAATAGTCAATGAAAAGTAGAAAAAGGTAGCATTAATCATTGAAATTGGTACACAGAGTGATTACAGCAATTATAGTGTCATAAAATACTAGGAATAACAGGCACAAATGAGGGCTGTATCAAAGATGGATACTCAGACAGTTACAATAGTAGAAGGAGCAATGGGTTTCATAAAAAAAGGAATTTACAGTCATATTTAGATATGCTATCGATACATGTAACTCTGAGCAAATTGCAGGAGTCAGTTCTGCAAATATTGCAGGTGCTACAAAGATCACTTTTGGCTAATTGAAGCAATACTAATTTTATGAACTTTAATCTACTTCTCCTGCTTACTAGCATAACATTCCCCCTGTACCCTTTAGAACTAACTTATTTCCCTCCCTCCTCATATTTCTAGACCTGCTACCTCTTATTGAGACTCTACTGTTGCTATACAACCTTTAGCCACTAGGTGGCACCCGTTTTTGCTCCTAATATTTTCCCTCTATCTCTAAACTTAACTCACAAGTACACAGTATTCGCAACTTGTTGAATACAGTTCCACTCTACCCTTCTGTCCTCTTACTCTATTCTGCCCACTATCCCTACTCTCTAGCCTCCTATCCCTCACCCTTTCTACCCAAACTTACCTTAGCAATCAGCTTCCCACTGATTGTACTCCTAGGATTCACTCCTACAGTGGCTCTACCTCCGTGCCTCTTGGGCTCACTCCGCTCCCCTACCCTGCCCCCAATTACCACCCACCCCCAGTGTGTCTACATTTATACATTCTAACCACACCCCTCCCCCAATTAACCAACCCCATACTCAAAACCTATTAATTGGTTAAGCCCACCTTGCCCTCAACTTCTACCTAATTAACACAACTAAAGACATCCCTGCATAGCAACCTGAACACTACACAACTACAATGCCACCCATTACTACTCTAAAACACCTAAAACCCTTACTATCCTAACTGTACCTTACCTAATTACCTTCTACGAGCACCTTAATTCCCTAGACTTTAGCAACCCCAGAAAGCAAACTGCCACAACTCTAATAATCCCACATAGCCAAAACAATACATCCTGTACACCAAAGTACTCATCAGCCAAATTTCATAGACTTATCCACATCACATACTACAGCTCTAGAGCCAGAAAATCTCAAAGTCTAACATGTAAACTTTTAAAACTCATTCTACAAACACAAGTACAATCCCTAATAGATGGGGACATTCATCCTAATTCTGGCCCAAACTTCACCCCTGATACAAAGCCCAACTCCCCAACTTTTAGCTATGCAAACTTGACTACAAGACCTCACAACTCTCTCCTGATAGCTCATCTCAATATTAGAATTATAAATAACAAAGTTGCCCCCCTGCATGCCCTCATGGATGTACATTCATTTGACATCCTCTGCCTCACTGAAACATGGCTCAAGCCATCAATACAAGACAGTGAGGTTATTCCTCCTGGTTATAGTATACTACGACTAGACCGTAATACTAAGAAAGGAGGTGGTGTAGCCATTCTATATAAAACTGGACTACAGGTAACCTCAATAGACTCAGAGCCTCCCTTAACTAGTAATGCAGAGGTACTTATTTCCAAGATTCAACTCAACAAATGGAAATCTATATATATTATCTGTATCTATCTCTCTCAAGGCAACAATATCAGCACCTTAGAGGCTATCCTAAGCTGGCTATCCAGCACCTACCCACAAGAAACGATAGTACTCGGAGACCTTAACATAAACTGGAGGTGCTGTACATCTGAGCAGCCTTCTACCCACATCAACCTACATGGTTTTTCTCAAACCATTACATCTCCCACTAGATTTAATAAACTTAATAACAATGACAGCACACTAGACTGGATCCTTACAAATAGTAATCAACAATCATACAAAGTAGGGACCCTCCCTGAAGACCTAAGCGACCACTCACATTCCTAATCAAGTATAAGAGTGAAATTCCAAACACAACCATTTATAAGAGTATAAGGTCTAACAAAAATTTTAACCTCGACAGCTTTCAACAAGAACTCATAGCTTGTGACTGGTCACACCTGAAACGCCTACCATTAGAAGAAGCAGTCAAATACTTTAATTCCAAATTCTTAACCAGACTTGACTATCATGCCCCAGCTCGTACAATCAGATGTAGATCAAAACCAGCCCCATGGCTTTCCAAAACTACCAAACAAAAAATCCTCCAAAGAAACAAACTCAGGACCACCTGGCTGACTACTAAATGCCCCACAGATCAATTAAAGTATAAACAATTAAGAAACAAAACCAAAAAAGCCATTCTATCTGATAAAAGAAACTTTTACTGTCACCTACAACAAACCCACCGAAATAAACCTCAAAAATTCTGGGCTAGCATCAACAAACTGATACACCCAGGTCGCTCAGTCACACCCAACCCCTCAGGCTCTGAACACAATAGCCCCAACCAAATTGCCAATTCTTTCAATACTTTTTTTACAGAGACCATTCAATCTCTGGCCAATCAGCTATCCCCTGACACAACATCTTCTTCCTCCCATAACACTAACAATCCACCACTATTTCAGTTGCAACCTGTTCCTACATCCCTTGTCCGCACCCTAATACAAAAACTTAAACCCACCACTCTCTCTGCAGACCTCCTACCTGCAGAATATCTACAAAAAGCCTACCCCATAACTATCCTTATCAACAGAACTATCTCTGAGGGAACCATCCCATCACTCTGGAAAATATCACATATTATCCCCCTGCACAAAGGTGGTAACTCCATTGATTTATCTAACTACAGGCCCATAGCCATATTATCCCCTCTGGCAAAAATCATGGAGAGGTGCATTCATAAGCAGCTGTTAAACCACTTACTAGATAACAACTTGCTAGCTATCTATCAACATGGCTTCAGACCATTTCACAGCACCACCTCTGCTCTCTTATCCTTCACTGACTGTATCAGTAAAAATCGTAATAATGATACACTATCCTCAGCTCTCTTTATTGATCTGTCAAAAGCTTTTGTCATGGTCAACCACCAGCTATTCATAAACTTACTCAAAAACTTGTCACTAACTCCTCCTGCTATACAGTGGTTTCAATCCTACCTAAAAAACAGGCAACAAGCCGTACTATGGCAGAATAGCCTGTCTTCCCACCTCCCAATTACCCTCGGAGTCCCTCAAGGCTCCATACTTGGTCCTCTCCTCTTCTCTATCTTCACAAATGACCTACACGCTGTAATACCTCAAGCCACTTGTATTCAATATGCTGATGATTCCACATTAATATACTCAGCCACGTCACCATCACAACTACAGTATCTTACCCAAAACGTGTTTAGCATAGTTGAGAAATGGCTCCTTGATCGATGTCTCATTCTGAATCCAAAAAAAACAAAAATGCTATTATTCACACCCACACGTAGAACCTCCCCACTTAACTTTAATGTTACATCAACTAATGGTACCATTATATCTCCTGATCCTACCACAAAACTTATTGGGGTACTAATTGATAATAACCTCTCCTTTGATCCCCATATTAACAACACTATAAAAACAGTTAACAAAAAACTAGGATCCCTCTATAGAATCAAACCCTTTCTGACCCCAATAGCCAGGACCACTATTGCCCATACCCATTTAATCTCAACCCTTACATATGCATCCTCTATCTATACTAAACTATGTAAAAGCAATATGAACAAGCTTTCCATCTCCTACAGTAATATTGCAAGATTTGCAACTGGGTCAGTCTACAGAACCCATCACTGTAACAATCTTAAACAACTAGGCTGGTTAGAACTGTCAAATCTAATTTTACTGAACCAACTCACAGTGGCCCAAAAGATACTGTACCAACCTTCAAATACTCCAATACTCACTAACCTAATCTCCCCCTACAATAACCTAAAGTCCCTGCGCTCATCAAACAAATCACTAGTTCAAATAAATAAAACCAACAATCTGGCCGGTGACTCTCTGTTCTCTAACGCAGTAGGAAAAACCTGGAACACCCTCCCTGATCACCTAACCTCCATATCCTCAGCTCCCTTATTTAAAACCAAACTTAAAACATATCTTAAATCTCACTGGTTATGCCCCTGTGCTAATCCAGACTAACTACTATATTTGCATCCTGACATTTCTCTACATACCAGCATAAGCTAGTTAATCCTATACTAACAATACTGTGCATGTCACTATACTTACTAATAGTGTTCTATTTTAAATAACTATCATATACTAGCAAACAACATATTTGTGACTTTATTGCTCAATAGTGTACTTTTAGCTTACATAATTTACTAGCAAATAATGTGTGTGTGACTTTATTGCTCAATTAGTGTGCTTTTTGCTTATATTGTTTTAAACATTTACTGTTTACTGTACTTTTAATATTGTCCTACATTTTTAGTCATCTTTGTACCTACACCCTTAGCTCTCTTTTAATAGGAATCATGATACTCATATGTCAAAAGGAAAGTAACTGTATAATAGACAAAAAATTACAATGTAACTATGTCTTGTATATACTATTCTGAAGTGAGGAGCTTTTCTCCCCGGGCCTCCACTGAAAATGGACACATATCCAGTTGGACCAGCCCGGTCAACAAATGTAAAATAAAATAAAATAAAATAAATAATCATACGTTGACTTAGAAATGGGGTCCATTCCCATCATGGTACTGGAAACCCAAATCACTTGGAGAAATTAAACTGAAAAATGATATGTTGATAGCCAATCTACCAGGACCATGGCAAATGTAGATACTGTTTTCAAAAATGCCTCCATTATTTGCATTTTTGCCCCAGCCACATGTTGTTATGTTCACACATTTACCAATCATCAATGACTGGATTATGGTTGAAGAAGTCAAATATTCTCTGGTGCCTTGGTGAGTTACAATTTAACCTTTTGAGTTTTTACCTCTTGGGTATCCTTTGGCTTCTCAACCACAGACTCACTAAGAAGAGTTTTACCTAGACATTATGTATTATAGATACATTCTTATGGCATGATTTGATTGGCTTGGGCCCTTTTGTCTGGACCAGAAACACCCTGCCATCACTCCCTCCCCATCAACTATGCTAAACTGGTGCCACTGCCATTAGCTGTGGTTATAGTTCTCTGTAAGGTGACTAAATATATGTTTATAAATACTTTGGACAGTGTAAATGTCAGATTGTCATTTTTTTGTGTTTCTTTGTAGAAGGTATGCTCACTCAATAAATGGGGTAAGCTTTCAGGCTCATTATGCAGTTGAAATCTTTCGGTGTTATACATGAAATCATAAAGAACCCTAGAAAAGTGATGATCTGACATCCCATTCCATCACAAAATGTAACATTCTAACAGATCATCTTAGAGGTATATTACCACCTTATTTCTTCTCTTTACTTCCATTGCCATCCTTCAACCTTTTTGATGAGTGTTTCATCGTATTGTAACAAGGAATTGTTATTATTAAGTTTAATTGCCTTGAATGTTATTATTTTAAAAGTTAGCTACTAATATGAAATAATACAATTAATTTCTTATAAAGTGTTCTTTGTTTTACAGTATTCATTTAGGCAACAGCTGTCAAATTATCATAAATGTTAGTAAGCAAGCTTTTTATAATCTATAGTACACAATTCTCCAAGGTCTTCATTCTTCCTGTATTCTTTTTTATTTCTTTTTCTTTGCTAAAACATTCAAAATAAAACATTCATTTTCCTATATACAAATCTTTCTATAAATAAAGTAGCTTCATAATGAGATAGAATTCAACTTATGTTATTATAAATGCCACCTTATCATGTCTAGCCCTCCAATATGATTATCTTTGAACTTTTTGTGCTGCTT
Organism: Protopterus annectens; assembly: GCF_019279795.1. Classification (NCBI taxonomy): domain Eukaryota; kingdom Metazoa; phylum Chordata; order Ceratodontiformes; family Protopteridae; genus Protopterus; species Protopterus annectens. The sequence continues at coordinate 1,007,584,346 of NC_056730.1, read as the reverse complement.
TGTCAATTCTATAGGACATTAACATAACCCTAAAGATGTCAATGTAAAACCTTAGGCAGATCAGACACTAATTAAACTAATAAAATATTATTTGTTTATTTCCCCCTTTCCTCCTCTCCTTTACATATTTATTGTAAAGATTCTCCAACAAATGTTTCAAAATAGGGAGAAGCATAGTTACCATTGTACAAAATATTAAAATATTCCAACACTGATGTAAACAACCTCAATATTCAAATATAGAAGCCAGAGAGATAAAAACAAATATATAATTTAAGTCTCCAGTGGCATTCCACAATATAATACATATTGTCACAGTCACTATTAACATAATTCAATATAACTTTTACCCTCTATACAATTACAAAGCTACCCAACAGTCAAATTTGACACCAGTCAATCACCATTGCACATTGCAAAATTCAATGAACACTAGTTCATTCTTTGTTAACTTCCATTAACTGATGTAAACTGATATTATCTGAAGCATGGGCTTCATAACCAAAATACATGATATGCCAATTATATCATTCTCACAAAAATAGCTTTAATCCAGTATAACATAATGTAAGACCTGAAGTTTATTAATGAAATAATATTTGACAGATAATGATCTAGCATTCGTCAGATATCTGTTTCAAGTGTTAATTGTGCTTGCATGCAGATGTCATAGGTCCATAGGTAAGTAGTAGACTAGGTGCCCCTTTGGGCCAATTTAAGCCTAGATAACTTCCCTTTTGGTGCTCATATTAACATATCCTGGAACATAACATGGAGCTTTTCTCCCCGGGCCTCCACTGAAAATGGGCACTTCTTGGCCCAGTGGACTTCCCCGGTAACCAAACTGAAAATAAATAAATAAATTAATTAATTAATTAATTAATTAATTAATTAATTAATAAATAAACAAATATCCTATTTGGTGTTGGATTGGCCTTCCCCATCACATGGACAATGATTATGTATTACCCCTAATGAGAATAAGTGACTACCATACCATAGATAATTTGTGGAACCAGTACATGGGTTATAGACTTTAGAAGTTGCCTCTGTTCATTAGTAGTGCAGGGGGAAGTAAAGAGAAAAAAAATCCCGTTTCCCATCTATAGATCCATGTGTTACCTGAACATGGACAGGGAAGAGTTTGTTTTACATGGATGGGGAGTCTGTTCTAGAGCAGCAGTATCCTCTGCAAGATTTACATGCCACTCCAAACCATTTTGTTGATGTTGCAGAAGAGGTCTAGATCCCTTGGCCAAGTATTACTGATGCCATGTGACTTGCTGATGTGCATTAAGTCCATCTGTACTGGGTCTGAGGATGCCTTGAATGCCAGACAGAGGTTTAGTAGTCTGTAGGATACCATGTATAGTGGTAGGGCTCTGAGTCAGTCCATGTAGGACATATTGTTTAGGCCTTGCATCCTTTTAGTAAGGAATCTCTGAAGGCATTCCAGTTGTTGCATGTGTCTGGACAGATACATGCCAAAGGGGGCATTATACTCAGTGATTGGCTGAATGAGGGCTGCATAAAGGGGGAAATGACTTCCCTGTAGCTAAACACAATCCCTTTGTATAAGCTATGCAATATAAAAGGACTTTCTTATGACAATGGACACATATTGGTCAAAAGTTAGGTCACTGTCCACATTAGTTCCCAAATCCTGAATAACTGGGTCAGCTCTTTAGGCATATTGTTAATGTGGCAGTTTCCTGGGGTAGAGCACTTCCCAAAAGATAGACTAATGCATTTTCTGGCATTTAGCTTTAGTCTACAAATTTGGTGCTACTTATTTATTTGGAACAAACCTTCCTGCAGGATGGCTAAGTCATTTGGGGACTCAATGACTGCTCCTAGCTTACAGTCATCTGCAAATCTAGTCAGCTAGAGCCCTTTGAGATTAGCTTTTACTTCAGAAAAGTAGATGCTAAACAGGAGTGGTCCCAGCATAGAACACTGGGGGACACCACGATCTGGTTGTGGAAGTAACTTTCCCTAGTTTGATTTGCTGTGTCTTACTGGTGAGCTAGATGGTAATCCGGAGGGTAACATAGGGATTTATTCTCATTTTTTAGCTTTTCTACTATGTCTGAGTGGGGGGATCATGACAAAAGCTTTGGCCAGTTTGAGATATGTGGTGTGTACCATTTTATCTACATCCATTGGTTTGGTGACTTTTCAAAAAAGTCTACCAGACTGAGTAAGCATGATCTGCCCTTGTCAAATCCAGAATGAGACATGTCTAGTGCTTGGAAGTTTTCTATGTCCTTATTGATTAGTTCCATGATAAGTCTTTCCATAGCTTTCCATACGAGTCTGTGGAAGGTCCTCTGTTTTGCAGGGGAATGACTGTAGCTGGTTTCCTTTTGCTTGGTACAAAATTTTTATGTAAGCTGAGGTTGAACATTGTTGTTTTCAGGGGGGGGTGGGTAAATTGGGTTTCATTCTATTTAAGATACATACAGGAATTTTGTCAGGACTCACTGATGCAGTACTTTTAGCTTTTGATAGTCCTTTTAGGACTCTTGTCTTTTGTGATACTGGAGCCTAGCCAGTTTCAAGTATTTCTCAAGGGACAGACAGAGGACAGAGAAGGGTAAATTTAGCAATAAAGTTATTGGCCAGTACAGTCCCTATATCTTCAGCCTCATTGTAGCTAACATTGTTCAAAATCAGCTCAGAACATCACTGTATTGCTCTTTTCCAAGTGAAAAAGGCCTCGTAATTGTGTTTGGGGTGGCTAGATATTTTAACCCTAAATATGCTTTAGCTTTTATTAAGCTCCTGAGTTGTTCATTTATTTCAGTGTTTCAGTGATGAGAGCTCTATCATTCTGGGAATTATCTGTCTTACTTTTGGCCATAATTCTCTTCTTTTTATTGTAAAGTTTGTGGATGTCATGGTTCCACCATGTGGGTTTGCTTCTAGTATCCCCCTCCCCAAAAAAACATAATAAAATTGTATGTAACACACTACCATGTCACACTTCCATTCATACTTTCTGTTCTCCTCTCTAGCAGACCTGGATGTCTTATTTTCTACATAGATGCCCATCACATAAATTCACCCATCAAACAGCAAGGTCCACTCTCCATTGTCTTCATGAATTCAATAAATGAAAATACAGCACTTTAATGTCCCATCAAAGTGATTCATTCCCATTCTCCATTCTCATTTCCCCTAATAAATACTTCTAGATTTATTTTAAAACTTACCAGGACAGGACACCTGATTGAATGGACAGTGTGCTGGCACCTGTCTGGTCTATGCCATTTGGTCAAAGCAGACAGATGACCAACAGGTGTGTGATATCAACAATCCTGGGAAGGGGAATTTTCTCTTTCACTCTTGTTTCAGCTCATTTAATGCGCCCCTTACATTTTTCATCAATGCCTTTATCACTAACTAAAAGAAATAACCTTGCCTTGTTTCTTTTTCCCAACATTATTTTCCCAGACAAAGTCCTATTGACTGTCACTCTCACTTTTGATCTTGGTGTAGCTCCTAGACTCGCTGACTTGCTGATATCTTTTTCTCTTGAAAAATCCCTCACCATCACAACCCTGTACATAAGAATGAATTCTCTGAGATCATCAATGGTTGAATTAAAAGGTTTTTTGTAATGTCAGTAATCATAGGTCCCACCCCTTACACTGCCTTCCTTTCCATCCAATCCATGTAACCTATCACAATCCACCATTTATTTCTAATGTGTAACCATTAATAAAATTCATTCTTCCTTTTTGTACTAGCTTCCCTACAATCCACTACATTCAGTTATCCAGGAAACACACAAAAAATTCATGCATCTCCAGCAATCAAAGAAATGGGGCTATAATTTCTGTCTTCCTATCACAAGGTTGAGAAAGGTAAGTGCATTCCTCAAAATTGAAAACATATTTGTGTGGTTGTTGAGGTAATATACTAAGGCAATAAATGCGGTATCTCAGAGAATTTCTTCTTTATTGCTGAACAGCAATCTTAGATTTAGAATGTATATATATATATATATATATATATATATATATATATATATATATATATATATATATATATATATATATATATAGTGGACAGTGTGGGGTGCAGCTATTCTGTAACTGTAAGGTACACGAGAAAGAGACCACTGCAAAAGACTGATTTTAATGTATAACAGTGATTTTTGACTTCACAGTTATTTCACCAGGATCTCAGTTAAATTTTAAGATTTATCATATCAAGTGTCAAACTTCCAAAAGGCACCAGCTGTCTTGGTTCTTCTTTCCCTTATGTCTTTTAGTCTGTACAAGTGTAATCTTTTTTCCATTTGAGCTCGGCAGACAATCCCACTTACAACCTTCTTAAACATTCTCCTCTTGCAATACTAGCATACCATTCATAACTGACTTGTAAAAATCTAATGGGTCCATTGTGTATTTGTGCTTTCCCAAATTATAGTTAGTCACGCCTTCTTTCTGTACCATCATTTCTACCTTTAGACCTCTTCTTCTACTTTGTTAGTCACTCTCACTTCCAGAACTATTACTTTCTCATTCCTTTCCCCCCAGATCACTTTCTGGCACATATAAGGACACCTGCAATTCTACAAGCACTTTCCCTGTCTTACCTGTCTTGAAGAAGATTTGCTTGTAATATAGAATAAATAATACTAACCATAATTTTCTATTCAGGCAATTATAAAGAGGCCATCATTCAGAAACACAGACATGTACATGCTAATATGATGCTAGTTAATGATATACGTTTTTCTACAACTGCATATCCAGTTTCACTGGTAGTGCCATACATCATTCTCATTCCCTGTAACTGCTTTTCCAAAACATATTCCTTTCTTTCTTTCTTCAAACTATAGTAACTATTCATCAGAGAGGCATGCTCTACTTGATTAGTTGTGAATCGCTTTATAAATTAAGAGGTATAAATTATATGCATAGGCATTCGTCATTTGTATGGCATTTTCTGACAACATTCTGACGATACATGAACAAGATGATACAGAGCTGCCCTGTAGTTCTACCATGTCTTAAAAAACTATCAGTGCTTGTAAATATTACTAGATGCATTTTTACCTCCATTGTAATTCAGTTTGTTAATACACTGGATGATTACTTCTTAGTCTTGCAGATCCAGTCATGTTTGAAAACAGTCTATGAGCTAGTTTAATTACACAATTAAGAAATTCCTGCAAATAAATGCATAAATAAATAAAACTCATTTCTATTTTTTTTTTCTTCAGTTCTGCCCCGAGTCTTCTGCTTTCAAATGTTCTTCACCAAGAATTTGGCCATTGCACTCCATTGGTCCACTTTAAAGTGTATTGGTTTAACTCTTAAAAAGTTTAGCCAAACATCTAGGTCTTTCCTCATCTGCTACATGATGCTTACACTGGTGTATTTGTTTAACTTCCTGGGGAGTTATGGCCACTGTTTTGCTAAAAGTGTAGCTGGGGCAATGGCCTGGCAAGCAAAGATGAGTAACCTAAAAGTTCCATGACTTCTCCCAGTCTTGCTTTCTTCTTGTCCCTCATTATCTTGGTCTTGTTCGTCAACCAGTACAACTTGTCATCCAAAAACAAATCTGTTTGGCTTTTTGGATGGACTCTTTTCTTTCTCTAGACCCAGCAACACCCCTAGTGTAACACATAAATCCTTGAATCTTATCATCCCTTGCTCTGTCGCCACTCTGGATGGGCCCATGATTATAAAATCATCCAGTTTCTTTGAGACTGACAGATTTCTTTGAAATTGGCAAAGTAAAACTTATTTCACAACGTCATCAGTAGAAGGTGCTAGACATTCAGGTGCACCAGCAATACATGAGAAGCTGACTCAGCATCCAGCTTGACCATCAGTGCAAAGCCTTTGTCCCTCATCATGGAGATCATATTATCTAGGCATGCATATCTCACCTTGACCTCTTCCTTGTCAACTGATAGACTGACTGGCTCCCAGTCATGGTAGGATAGTGGATGTGTCAAATGGAAATCTCTGGGTTTCTTCTTGGGAACCAGCCAAAGAAAATGGGGATGTGACAAATGAGCTAGCCAACCCAATCAGTGAACAGGTAACACACTCATCTTTGATGCATAGGATTTCAGGTTCTTTTACCACCTGGTAGATGGATTACTGAAATTGCAGTGCAGCATGGGTGGGGGGGGGTTGCACTCCTGAGTATGTCAGCAATCGGATGAGACATTAAACTGAGGTCCAATCTACACGAGTTGGTGGTAGCTCATGTGAATGTGTGAAACATCCCACAGCACCAATCAAAATGAGTAGGGTCCTTTATTTTAATACTACCTACATAAAACAAATAGTTCAGTAAAACAATAACTAACTAATTAAATAAATAACATAAATAAAAAAAAAAATCACAGATATACAATTTTTCCAATGTTATATTTCTTAAACAGTCCCAATTATTTTATTTCTTTACTTGTTTCCATACTTTTTAAACTCTTGAACATGTTAAAAAGCACATTCCATGGTTTGCATTTCTCCACATGTAAATATGTTCTACATATGCAGTTTTGGATTTCATTTTTCTCTTTGACTCGTAATTCATTAATTATCCATCGTCGCATTAAATCTTGTCCCTCTTTTCATGATTTATATCTTTCAATCATTTCCTTAATAGCTTCTTTTACAGTATGTCCTTACTTAAGCCTTTCCACAGACAAAATATAAGAAATATCCTCAATAATGTACTCATACCATATTTCACTTCTGTTTTTGTTTTTATTAATATATATTTTCTGTTCCAATATTTTTATGTATTTCTTTTCCTTCTCCTTCCCAATTTTCTTTTCTTTTCCTTAAATCCCTGCCATAATTCCATCTATTTCATTTTCAACATCCTGACAAGTAAGTTTTCTCCTACATATTTCAGTCCTCTCAAAATCTTATATAAACACAAAGATGCAGAAAAAAAAACAAGATTCTTTAAATTCAACCCCCTTCCCCTGTATTATATATTTTCCCTTTTAACTGGGTTCAACTTTGTCACCACAAAAAACAAAAATATGTGTGTATAATTTCCTTTTCCAAACTCTCAGGGAAAGCCAGAACTGAACCTATACAGAGTAGATTCCCTGGAAGATATCCATTAATTAAATGTAATATTTTAAAACAAAAACATTCAGATTCTGCATAATTTGCATGTTTCCATTGTTTGTTCAACACATTCTCTACACTGACCTTCCCTGTCTTTATAACTTCCGAAAGCTATGTCCAAAATCTCAATCTGTGTTAAAATAAGTTCTGACTTTTTAACTACTTCCCCCAACCTTCACTTTCATCTCTATTCTCCTTTAAACCTACATAGTCAATATACCTTTCATTTTTTACTACGTCAACCAACCACGGTATATTTTGCAATAACAACTACATTATCTGCATACACCATCATTATGGGAATGTTTACCCTAGCCGCCTTATTCATATATTGCTTCCTTCATGTCCCTTACCAACAATAACAACTACATTATCTGCATACACCATCATTATGGGAATGTTTACCCTAGCCCCCTTATTCATATATAGCTTCCTTCATGTCCCTTACCATCAATAACAACTACATTATCTGCATACACCATCATTATGGGAATGTTTACCCTAGCCCCCTTATTCATATATAGCTTCCTTCATGTCCCTGACCATCAATAACAACTACATTATCTGCATACACCATCATTATGGGAATGTTTACCCTAGCCCTTATTCATATATAGCTTCCTTCATGTCCCTGACCATCAATAACAACTACATTATCTGCATACACCATCATTATGGGAATGTTTACCCTAGCCCCCTTATTCATATAAAGCTTCCTTCATGTCCCTTACCATCAATAACAATTACATTATCTGCATACACCATCATTATGGGAATGTTTACCCTAGCCCCCTTATTCATATATAGCTTCCTTCATGTCCCTTACCATCAATAACAACTACATTATCTGCATACACCATCATTATGGGAATGTTTACCCTAGCCCCCTTATTCATATATAGCTTCCTTCATGTCCCTTACCATCAATAACAACTACATTATCTGCATACACCACCATTATGGGAATGTTTACCCTAGCCCCCTTATTCATATATAGCTTCCTTCATGTCCCTTACCATCAATAACAACTACATTATCTGCATACACCATCATTATGGGAATATTTTCCCTAGCCCCCTTATTCATATATAGCTTCCTTCATGTCCCTTACCATCAATAACAACTACATTATCTGCATACACCATCATTATGGGAATGTTTACCCTAGCCCCCTTATTCATATATAGCTACCTTCATGTCCCATACCATCAATAACAACTACATTATCTGCATACACCATCATTATGGGAATGTTTACCCTAGCCCCCTTATTCATATATAGCTTCCTTCATGTCCCTGTCCATCAATAACAACTACATTATCTGCATACACCATCATTATGGGAATGTTTACCCTAGCCCCCTTATTCATATATAGCTTCCTTCATGTCCCTTACCATTAATAACAACTACATTATCTGCATACACCATCATTATGGGAATGTATACCCTAGCCCCTTATTCAAATAAAGCTTCCTTCATGTCCCTTACCATCAATAACAACTACATTATCTGCATACACCATCATTATGGGAATGTTTACCCTAGCCCCCTTATTCATATATAGCTTCCTTCATGTCCCTTACCATCAATAACAACTACATTATCTGCACACACCATCATTATGGGAATGTTTACCCTAGCCCCCTTATTCATATATAGTTTCCTTCATGTCAATTACCATCAATAACAACTACATTATCTGCATACACCATCATTATGGGAATGTTTACCCTAGCCCCCTTATTCATATATAGCTTCCTTCATGTCCCTTACCATTAATAACAACTACATTATCTGCATGCACCATCATTATGGGAATGTTTACCCTAGCCCCCTTATTCATATATAGCTTCCTTCATGTCCCTTACCATCAATAACAACTACATTATCTGCATACACCATCATTATGGGAATGTTTACACTAGCCCCATTATTCATATATAGCTTCCTTCATGTCCCTTACCATCAATAACAACTACATTATCTGCATACACCATCATTATGGGAATGTTTACCCTAGCCCCTTATTCATATATAGCTTCCTTCATGTCCCTTACCATCAATAACAACTACATTATCTGCATACACCATCATTATGGGAATGTTTACCCTAGCCCCCTTATTCATATATAGCGTCCTTCATGTCCTTTATCATCAATAACAACTACATTATCTGCATACACCATCATTATGGGAATGTTTACCCTAGCCCCCTTATTCATATATAGCTTCCTTCATGTCCCTGTCCATCAATAACAACTACATTATCTGCATACACCATCATTATGGGAATGTTTACCCTAGCCCCCTTATTCATATATAGCTTCCTTCATGTCCCTTACCATTAATAACAACTACATTATCTGCATACACCATCATTATGGGAATGTATACCCTAGCCCCCTTATTCAAATAAAGCTTCCTTCATGTCCCTTACCATCAATAACAACTACATTATCTGCATACACCATCATTATGGGAATGTTTACCCTAGCCCCCTTATTCATATATAGCTTCCTTCATGTCCCTTACCATCAATAACAACTACATTATCTGCACACACCATCATTATGGGAATGTTTACCCTAGCCCCCTTATTCATATATAGTTTCCTTCATGTCCCTTACCATCAATAACAACTACATTATCTGCATACACCATCATTATGGGAATGTTTACCCTAGCCCCCTTATTCATATATAGCTTCCTTCATGTCCCTTACCATTAATAACAACTACATTATCTGCATGCACCATCATTATGGGAATGTTTACCCTAGCCCCCTTATTCATATATAGCTTCCTTCATGTCCCTTACCATCAATAACAACTACATTATCTGCATACACCATCATTATGGGAATGTTTACACTAGCCCCATTATTCATATATAGCTTCCTTCATGTCCCTTACCATCAATAACAACTACATTATCTGCATACACCATCATTATGGGAATGTTTACCCTAGCCCCCTTATTCATATATAGCTTCCTTCATGTCCCTTACCATCAATAACAACTACATTATCTGCATACACCATCATTATGGGAATGTTTACCCTAGCCCCCTTATTCATATATAGCGTCCTTCATGTCCTTTACCATCAATAACAACTACATTATCTGCATACACCATCATTATGGGAATGTTTACCCTAGCCCCCTTATTCATATATAGCTTCCTTCATGTCCCTGACCATCAATAACAACTACATTATCTGCATACATCATCATTATGGGAATGTTTACCCTAGCCCCCATATTCATATATAGCTTCCTTCTTGTCCCTTACAATCAATAACAACTACATTATCTGCATACACCATCATTATGGGAATGTTTACCCTAGCCCCCTTATTCATATATAGCTTCCTTCATGTCCCTTACCATCAATAACAACTACATTATCTGCATACACCATCATTATGGGAATGTATACCCTAGCCCCCTTATTCATATATAGCTTCCTTCATGTCCCTTACAATCAATAACAACTACATTATCTGCATACACCATCATTATGGGAATGTTTACCCTAGCCCCCTTATTCATATATAGCTTCCTTCATGTCCCTTACCATCAATAACAACTACATTATCTGCATACACCATCATTATGGGAATGTTTACCCTAGCCCCCTTATTCATATATAGCTTCCTTCATGTCCCTGACCATCAATAACAACTACATTATCTGCATACACCATCATAATGGGAATGTTTACCCTAGCCCCCTTATTCATATATAGCTTCCTTCATGTCCCTTACCATTAATAACAACTACATCATCTGCATACACCATCATTATGGGAATGTTTACCCTAGCCCCCTTATTCATATATAGCTTCCTTCATGTCCCTTACCATTAATAACAACTACATTATTTGCATACACCATCATTATGGGAATGTTTACCCTAGCCCCCTTATTCATATATAGCTTCCTTCATGTCCTTTACCATCAATAACAACTACATTATCTGCATACACCATCATTATGGGAATGTATACCCTAGCCCCCTTATTCATATATAGCTTCCTTCATGTCCCTTACCATCCATAACAACTACATTATCTGCATACACCATCATTATGGGAATGTTTACCCTAGCCCCCTTATTCATATATAGCTTTCTTCATGTCCCTTACCATCAATAACAACTACATTATCTGCATACACCATCATTATGGGAATGTTTACCCTAGCCCCCTTATTCATATATAGCTTCCTTCATGTCCCTTACCATCAATAACAACTACATTATCTGCATACACCATCATTATGGGAATGTTTACCCTAGCCCACTTATTCATATATAGCTTCCTTCATGTCCCTTACCATCAATAACAACTACATTATCTGCATACACCATCATTATGGGAATGTTTACCCTAGCCCCCTTATTCATATATAGCTTCCTTCATGTCCTTTACCATCAATAACAACTACATTATCTGCATACACCATCATTATGGGAATGTTTACCCTAGCCCCCTTATTCATATATAGCTTCCTTCATGTCCCATACCATCAATAACAACTACATTATCTGCATACACCATCATTATGGGAATGTTTAACCTATCCCCCTTATTCATATATAGCTTCCTTCATGTCCCTTACCATCAATAACAACTACATTATCTGCATGCACCATCATTATGGGAATGTTTACCCTAGCCCACTTATTCATATATAGCTTCCTTCATGTCCCTTATCATCAATAACAACTGCATTATCTGCATACACCATCATTATGGGAATGTTTACCCTAGCCCGCTTATTCATATATAGCTTCCTTCATGTCCCTTACCATCAATAACAACTACATTATCTGCATACACCATCATTATGGGAATGTTTACCCTAGCCCCCTTATTCATATATAGCTTCCTTCATGTCCTTTACCATTAATAACAACTACATTATCTGCATACACCATCATTATGGGAATGTTTACCCTAGCCCCCTTATTCATATATAACTTCCTTCATGTCCCTTACCATCAATAACAACTACATTATCTGCATACACCATCATTATGGGAATGTTTACCATAGCCCCCTTATTCATATATAGCTTCCTTCATGTCCCTTACCATCAATAACAACTACATTATCTGCATACACCATCATTACGGGAATGTTTACCCTAGCCCCCTTATTCATATATAGCTTCCTTCATGTCCCTTACCATCAATAACAACTACATTATCTGCATACAACATCATTACGGGAATGTTTACCCTAGCCCCCTTATTCATATATAGCTTCCTTCATGTCCCTTACCATCAATAACAACTACATTATCTGCATACACCATCATTATGGGAATGTTTACCCTAGCCCCCTTATTCATATATAGCTTCCTTCATGTCCCTTACCATCAATAACAACTACATTATCTGCATTCACCATCATTATGGGAATGTTTACCCTAGCCCCCTTATTCATATATAGCTTCCTTCATGTCCTTTACCATCAATAACAACTACATTATCTGCATACACCATCATTATGGGAATGTTTACCCTAGCCCCCTTATTCATATATAGCTTCCTTCATGTCCCATATCATCAATAACAACTACATTATCTGCATACACCATCATTATGGGAATGTTTACCCTATCCCCCTTATTCATATATAGCTTCCTTCATGTCCCTTACCATCAATAACAACTACATTATCTGCATGCACCATCATTATGGGAATGTTTACCCTAGCCCACTTATTCATATATAGCTTCCTTCATGTCCCTTATCATCAATAACAACTACATTATCTGCATACACCATCATTATGGGAATGTTTACCCTAGCCCGCTTATTCATATATAGCTTCCTTCATGTCCCTTACCATCAATAACAACTACATTATCTGCATACACCATCATTATGGGAATGTTTACCCTAGCCCCCTTATTCATATATAGCTTCCTTCATGTCCCTTACCATCAATAACAACTACATTATCTGCATACACCATCATTATGGGAATGTTTACCCTAGCCCCCTTATTCATATATAGCTTCCTTCATGTCCTTTACCATTAATAACAACTACATTATCTGCATACACCATCATTATGGGAATGTTTACCCTAGCCCCCTTATTCATATATAACTTCCTTCATGTCCCTTACCATCAATAACAACTACATTATCTGCATACACCATCATTATGGGAATGTTTACCATAGCCCCCTTATTCATATATAGCTTCCTTCATGTCCCTTACCATCAATAACAACTACATTATCTGCATACACCATCATTACGGGAATGTTTACCCTAGCCCCCTTATTCATATATAGCTTCCTTCATGTCCCTTACCATCAATAACAACTACATTATCTGCATACAACATCATTATGGGAATGTTTACCCTAGCCCCCTTATTCATATATAGCTTCCTTCATGTCCCTTACCATTACTCTTATAACCACATTCGTATGTAAAGCAAATAACAAACTACTAAGGGGGCATCTTCATTGCTCTTTTCTATGTTTTATTTTTTTTTCTTGACAGTCCATTTACTATAATACTGACTGTGCCTTTTTTTCATATGTAGTCTTAAATACAGTAAACTCTCACTTAACCAGAACTCTCAAGCATCCAGAAAAAAAAAATCAAAGAAATACAGTGCAGTATGAACAGTTCAGTTTTTCATGGTTTGCACTTTCTGCCCCCCCCCACAGAAACATACCTTTCATTTTTGGAGTTGTATAGTTTGAAAAAGGGAGACACAAATAAAATCCCTCTTTCCCCAACCTGAGAATAAGGCAAGCCAAACAACTCAAATTGCTAAAATGTCAACACTTGCTCCATACTCAGTCAGTTTGCATCAGATTGCATATTCTCTCTGATCTCTCACTTACACACAGTAGCTTCAGCTTTCATACATGCATTCACTCACTCTTTCTCTTTCCAATCTCTCACACACACTCTCTTCAGCTTTCATACATCTCTCCAATCTCTCACACACAGTCACTTTTGCTTTCATACACACACTCACTGTTTCTCTATATATATTCAATTCATTCAGTTCCAATACACTCAGTATGCTACTGAAAACCATTCCATGTGCCATGCTTTCTAGCAGAAATATAAGTTTAAAATATTATTATTCCATCCAGGCTTTTAATTACTGTATTTCAATATTAAAATCAAATAAATACAGTGTTTATGGTATGGTATGGTTTGGTATGGTATGGTATGGTATAGGATACAGTATTTGTCAGGTCTATTTTTAACAGTAACTCTCAAGCAACCAAAAACTACACTTATGAGGCATCTACCAATCTCTATGGGTGCCGGTTAACTGAGAGTTTACTGTAATCTGATTATTCTGTTCCCCATATTGTATCTTTCTAAAATATCCCATAGTTGCTGCCTTATATTAAGTTTTCTGAACAGCTGTTCCTACTATTCTAACTTTTTTCCTTCCTCTTTAATTGCACGAATTATTTATTTTAGAGTCCTTAATATTTCAGCAATATTTTTACCTCTTATGCATGTATTCCATCTTTCCAGTTATATTCTAAAATCGTATCCATCCTTTCATTAATATTTTCTAAGCTGTATTCAGTGATGATAGTGGTTTCTAGTTTTCTAACAGTTCCTTTTCTCCAGTCTTTCAAATTAACCTCATTGCTCCATCATAAATATTACCTTCACCAAGATGCTTTTGCTTCCACTCATTCATGATCTTTTTTCCTGATGTTCTTTCATATTTTCGTAGAACTTGTAATTTAATACATCTAAACTAGCAGAAGAGTTTTCATTAACCATTTTAAACTGTTTGCTGACTATTCTATATTTTTCTTTAAAATGTCATTATCTTCATCTTTAAAAGTATACAGGAATATATACATACATACATACATACACACATACAAATATTTGTAGCACAGGCATTAATGCCCTTCTAGCTTGCCAATATACCAAAACACGTGTTCCTATAATAAGTGTCCAGGCTATTCTTAAAAATATCTAAACTAGTACTTTAATGTAGGTCAAGTTAGCTTCCTCATCTAAGGAAAACCATAAGGAGTTTTTAGTTACATCTGTAACCTAAAAGGAAAGACCAAGATTTGTGCCGAACTGGTAGTTAATGAAACCACATATACTGAGCATGTGGACATAGCTAACCTGTTGGCTGACAGGTTCTATAAAAACTTCACTCTCCTGTCCCTCCCACACGTACCCCATGACATCCCTACCACCAATCCCCTACCTTGTATCTCTAAAGAGCAGGTTGTAATTGCCCTTTCTAAGGCCATAAACACAGCATCTATGGGACCTGATAACATCCCAGGCTGCATCCTACATGGGCTCCAACAAGAATTAGCAACATCATTGGGTAATCTTTTTAAATCATAGTCTAAGCACTGGCTTCATCCCAGCTGAATGGAAAATAGACAATGTTATTCCCTTGTACAAAGGTGGTGCCTCCACTGACCCCAAGAACTATATAACTATTAGCCTGACTAGCCTTATCTGCAAGGTAATGGAGTGAATCAT
The DNA here is from genome assembly GCF_019279795.1 of Protopterus annectens. Lineage (NCBI taxonomy): Eukaryota > Metazoa > Chordata > Ceratodontiformes > Protopteridae > Protopterus > Protopterus annectens. The sequence goes on along the minus strand of NC_056730.1, from coordinate 1,007,568,710 downwards.
CATGAACCTTATCAACAAAGATATAGGTAATCTCCAAACACTTGACCCTACTCAGTTTAGATTTGTTAAAGGGAGATCATGGCTGTTAAACCTATTGGACTTCTTTGACACAGTCACCAAGGCTCTGGATGAGGAAAAGTCTGTGCATATAGCTTATCTAGACTTAACCAAGGCTTTTGACACTATCCCCCACTCAGGTATCATTGACAAACTCACCCGGCTAGGTATCAACCCTTACATCATTAGATGGGTCACTAACTGGCTCACTGATAGAACACATATAGTCAAAATAGAGGAATCCACCTCCAACAGCAAACCTGTAACCATTGGTGTTCCACAGGGATCAGTTCTGGGCCCTCTACATTTTGGAATCTATTTCTTTGAAGTACAAGTAAAAACTAAAGGTCTGTGGCTGACAAAGTTGGCTGATGACTGCAAACTGGGAGCAGTCATAGAATCTCCAAATGATGTCAACGTCCTACAAGAGGGTCTTACACAAAAAAAAATATTGGTGCCAAAATGAAGGCCTTTAAAATTAATGCAAAAAATGTATTATCATCCCTTTTGGTAAAAGCAATGTTCCTGCTAACTACCACATCAGTATGAACACCCTATGTATGCACTCAGTGGTGAGAAACCCGGGCACACAGGTTGACAGCAATCTTACCTTTGATCACCATGTCTTCAAAGTGGTAAGAAGACCATTCTTTAATGCTCATCACATAAGTAAGGGCATTGCCTCCAGAAAAAAAGAAGTTATAACCTCCCTGTACTCTTCCCTCATCAGGCCAATAATTGAGTACAATTTCCCCTTTTGGTATACATCTTTCCAAGCACCTGCAGCACTTGGAAAAACCACAAAGGTTCTTCACAAGGAAAATTCAAGGTCTTCAGCATCTGTCCTATGCAGATCATCTGAAATCACTGTCACTTTATTCTGTTTCATACAGATTACTCAGTGGCAATCTCTGCCTTGCAAAAAAGGCAATCCCTGACCCTGCTTTATTGGAAATGCTGCATATCAGCAAGTCAAATGGTACATGGTTTACTTGCTCTAAAGACATTAACCTGGTATGTGACATTAATAAAACCTGCTGGAGGGACATATTTTTCTCCCAGAGGTTAGCACACCTTTGGAACAGACTCCCACTTCATGTCAAATAGACCACCTCATTGTACCTCTTCAAATGCAAGCTGGATGATTAGATGGGTAACTGTAAATTCACCCCAAGGGTTCCACCTGTGTCCCTCCTGGATATGGGCATTAAGTGCTGATCATTGAAATAAGGGCATAATTTGGCTAGGCTTGTAAGGCCCATAGGGCCATTTGCCTAGTATCTTCCTATGATCATATGATCCTATGTAATTTGGTGTTGCGTTTCATCGATCAGCTGCTGTCTCAAAGAACCAATTAGTACATTTCTCATTCCTACAGAATCTTCTACAGTGTTTGTCTGATGAGTCTCTACTACTTTTTGGTAGCCCCAAACATTCCCAAAGGGAGTTGTCTCTAAATGCCCTATATACCCGAATAAGATCTCCTCTTAGATATCTGTAAGAGACACTGTACAAGTTCAGATATTTGAGTCTTTCATAATAACTTAAATGTTGACATCCATGGATGTCCTTGGTATATTTCCACTGTACTCTTTCCAGTTTACTTATGCTTGTTTATTTTTTTTTAATAAGGTTTCCATATTGTTATTCCATACTTAAATTTGGATCCAATGTAACTAACAAACAATGACTTCATCATTTCTGATTTCCCAGACTTTATATTTTTTTATACAACCTATAGTTCTATTATCATTAACCAATTGGTTGATATGATTAGAAAATATCATAGCTGGATCTACCCATATATTCAGGTCCTTAAATGAGTCTACACATTTTAATTTATGCCTCCCAAATCTTGTTTGCTTAGTTTTTGATATATTTATCAGCATATTATTCTCCTGTGCCCAAATGGTTAATTTAGTCAAGTTCTTTCGCAGACATGCCTTATCTGTAACACATGTAATCAGTTTACCCAATTTCAGTCATGTGCATACAGACTGCAGAACACCTCGGATAGAAAAGTTAGGTCTAAGAGATACAATTTAAACTAGTAAGAGCCTAGGACAGAGCCCTGTTGGATTCCCTGACTGTAACAATGAATTTCATCTGTCCAGTATGTGTGTGTTCTTATCACGAAATCAAAGAGGCTGGACAGCGAATGGCTTTAACATCAGATATGCCATTCATCGATGTGTTCTTTGCAAAATCACGTTACAGTGAAGATTGGAAATTTTGCCCTTTCCTCACTGTAGTGCAATCTCAGAGTTGGTATATATAAGTAGCTGGGTGTGTGGGGATGCAGCCCCCCGCAAGAGCAACTTTGAGGTATGGCATTTTTGTTGTTTAAGCCGCTCGGTCTCCGGTCTTTTCGATATCGTAATATAGACCCGTATATGTATGTATATGTGTGCATCTATAATAAATTAGACATAAAACATTGGTTAAGAATCAGTACAAGGTATATGACCATCATTTTATATTTAGAGAAATTTTAGACAGTTTGTACAGAAATTAAAGGTAAGTTAGTCTAATGCAAACAGGAACTGCAATTTGAAGTGAGAAAAAACAGGTTATAGTATATTTAGAGAGAAAGTCAGGGAAGAGAATATGATAGCAGTAAGGAAGTAAGTGAAAAAGATAGAGTAAGGAGATAAAAGGAATGAAAATATACTTGTTTACATTTAGCGATATAGTTTACTCTGGCTTTGAGGAAGAACAGAGTCAGCTTCTAGCTAGAAAGTCTTGCAGAGTGTTTTTGAAAGATGGGAGGGAGAGTATAGACCTGATGGATACAGCTAAGGAGTTCCAGGCTTTATCAACCTTGTATGAATACTGACAGTGCCCAGCAGATTTGCTAGGTCTGTAGATAGAGAAGATTTTTTGGTGAATGGTTTGCAATGACTGATTGAGAACATAGTTGCATGTTTTTCAGTGCTAGACAGGTAGATGGATGCTGGATAATTTTATAGGTGGTAGGAACTTGTGTATAAATTAGCTGATGTGACAGTTCTAACTAATTTAGGCTTTTCATTGCTATACAGTGATGGGTTATGAATGGTCTCTTTGCTGCAAATTTAGCAACTTTGTTATAGCATTGCTCAAGTTTTAGTTTTTTATGAAACCTGGGGGTTATTAAAGATGAGAGCACCATAAAGAAGAGTGGAGAGAAGACAAGTTGTAGCATGTGTAGTTTTAGTTGTGTCGGTAAGAATATTTTTGGCTGTGTGTAAAGCATCCTCATTTTTGGTGAGTTTTTCTTGTGCAGTTTCATATATGCAGGTTAAATGTGACATCATTCACTATTACTCCCAACAGTTTGCTATGAGAAGTGACTTCAATGGTTGCATTACCAAGAGAGAGGACTTTAAATTTTGTTTTTTTTCATGAGACAGGGATTTTATTTTATTTTATTTATTTTACATTTGTTTACCAGGAAAGTCCGAATGGACAACGAGTCCTTTTTCAGCAGAGGCTCGGGGTGAAAAGCTCCATGCATAACACAAGATGATACATACAATAATATTTACAGATTAGACAAACATTTACATTGTTCTACAAACTTAACACAGTAGATAAAAGAGAAAGAGTGTCAGAGTACATCACATACGTATCAAGATTCAAACAATACATTTACAAGAGTATGAGACATATAGTAGGTTTTTCTATGTAATCAATTTCTGTGAAGTACAAAAAAAGTATATACACTGTACAACAAGTCCTGCTGGGATACAGAGATATGATTACTAGCACTAAGAGAGTTATCATTTAGTTGCAGATACTTAGCAGATTTGGGAGAAAAAAGTAGCAGTTTGGTCTTTTTTGGGTTGAGCATGAGTTGTGAGTTATGAAGCCATGTTTCAGGGTCTGTTAAAGCTTCTTAATGTGCAAATGAGAGTGGAATCATCTGTGTATTGTATTAGGGTGGCCTAGTGTGTGGAAATATAGCGGTTGTTGGTGAAAACATTAAAGAGGAGGGCACTAGGATAGAGTCTTATGGTTGACCTGTGGTGATTGGGTGGTAAAGAGACAGCATGGACTGCTATTTTACTGAGTGGTACCTATTAGACAGGTAGCTTTTGAACCACAGAAGGGTGGGCTGAGAAAGATATAGTGAGGACATTTGAAGTAGAAGCTTGCTGTGACAAACTGCGTTGAAGGTTTTTAGACGAGTCTTGAAATAAGGAAGAGACATCTAGTTTTATCAACAGTATCTATATAGGTTAGAAGAGCAGTGCTAGTACTATGGGAAGGACAGAAGCCATATTGTGTAAGGGATAGGAGTTCTTCTTGCACGAGATAGTCTAGTAATTGTTTTTGAATACAGTTTTCAAGTATTTTGGCAAGGGGAGATAAGATTGCTATAGGTCTAAAATTATTAAAGTCTGTTGAATTTTTCTCCTTTGTACAGAGAGATAATGTGTGACTTTTTCCAGTGAGAGGGGATATGGGATTCCTGGACTGACCTATTTATACAGATTGAGACAGGATAGGCAATGTCATTGGCTGCTATTTTAGGAAGGTTATCAGATGAAGAAGAGCATGTTTCAAGTTTGTTTAAGAGTAGTTTTATATAGGATCTAGACAAAGGTTTGGAGGCAAAAGTGATTGTGGTGATATGTAGCTGTTGGGCAGGGTTGGAATTAGATCTTCAGAAATCCTTGGTTAGAGATGCTATACTATCTATAAAATTAGAGCTGAACTGTATTTAAGTTTCAAGTGGTGAGTTATCTGGAGGGGGTATGGGGTTGAAGTTTTGGCTGGGATTTAAGATTTCTTTAATGCATGTACAAAATTCTTTAGGATTGTGTTTAGTGTTTTTCTACAAGTTATTATAATATAGTTTTTTATCTTCATTTACTTGCTTTTTAGTACGAATGAGAAGCATTCTGAAGTTTTCAAGATGTTGTGGTGTTTAATATTTTTCCCATTCTTTCCATGCTTTTTCTCTGTCCTGCGTTAGCATTATATTATCTTTGGACAGCTAAATTGCATTTTTTGTTTTTAGTCTCGTCCTTCTAGGTGGTGGAAGGCTATTTAGGATGTGCAAAAAACTTGTATTGAATTCAATTACAGGATTGTCTAAAGGGAGGATTTTTAGGAAGTTCCATTTAATAGATGATAAGTTAGTGATGAACATTTCTGGGTTAAACTTGGAAAGGTTATGTGCTGTTCTATAAATATGCTGGTTAACTGAACATGTGAGATGTCTAGTCACATAAAGTAGGAGATGATCACTGAGAGAGTCTGATATTGGACCTGTGATTGAGTATTTGCTAGGGTCTGATACCAGGATCTAGTCTAATAGAGAATTGCTATAATGCGTGGGGCTATTATTTAGTTGTGTGAAACCATATAAGTTCCATGCTAGATGTAGAGGAGTTAGACTTTATGTCCAATGAATTGACATTTACATCCCCTAGTAATACTTTTTCTTGTGGAAATGCTATGAATATCCAACGTAGGATATATTCCAGTATAGCTGTATTGTCAACAGGAGAGATATAAAGGACAGTAATACATATTTGTTTATAATTGCTTATTTTGACATTTTGACTGAAGCAAGAAAAAGCTCTGCTGAACTGAATTTTGGTGTTGGTTTGCTATAAGGCGAAATGTGGTAGGTATTAGGAAATATTAAAGTAATACCACTTTTTCTCTTTACACAGTCATTACAGATGATATCATAGCCAAGAAGTACAACTTGGGAGTTGTTTATGCTGGGTTTAAGCCAAGTTTCAGTTACAGCAAGAGTGTCAGGCTTATATTGGGTGATCCAGGCATGTAGTTCAGCAGTTATATTTCTTATACCTTTATCATGTATTGCAGCAAATTTGAGATCACCAGGGTAGGGTACTGGCATTTGTTGGGTACAGAAGTGTGTGGGAGAGAATTTTCTTTGCATTCATAGTGATAGGAGGAACCAGGATTAGTGTGTATATCTCCTCCTAGAAGGATTTTAGAATATTGTTGAATTATGAATATTTGTTATTTGGAGAGGATTTCTGCACCTAATTTTGTTTTGGTTTGAAGTAAAGTGCAATTAAGCAGCATATATTTGGAATACAATTGAGGGACAATATTAAATATGTTTGGTGCATTGGATGGAGAGTGTAAAGAGGAAGTATGGATAGGTAGTTGAGACAGAGTTTGTGAGATGTTGCAAGATATCACTGAGTCACGGCAGGAAGAAAAATGGAACACTAGGAGGAGGACAGAGTAGTATAATTAAGTACCTGTATCTGTATTTTATAGATGTCAGATAGTGGGGAAGTATCACTGAAGAAGGAAACAAGAAGCTGCAGGACAACAGGAGATTCAGTGATGGTGGAATATGAGAGCTGGAAGATGATAGGTAAGGGGAAAAGTAATCTCTATAAAAGAAAAGAGAAAGATTGTCCTGGTAGACTAGAGGAGAAGGATAGGGGATAAGGAGAAGAACAGCATAATTAAGTACTGGGTATCTTCTCCGGAATGTAAGGGAAAGAGGGGCATTAAAGGCTAGAGTATAAAGATATAGTCAAAATAAGAAGAAGTGAAGGTTTATTTGGGAAAAGAAAAATATACATAGTGGAATAGACAGATGCTATTTGGGAGGCTTGTGATTATAAATGGATATAGTGCAAAACAGTATGGAAGAGAGAAATGTAGTTGTGAATGGTGTTAAAAAATAATTAGAGATAGGGAAGTAGGAAACCAGAAACAGTAATGTATGTACAGAAGTAGTAAGGTCAGTTGGGGAGGGTTTTGGAGTTAGACTCACAAGTGAAATATGTGTGTAAGAAGTATAATATTAGAATAAGAGGACTGAGTGGGAACTGGGGGTAGGGTAGGGGAGCAAAGTGAGGCAAGGCATAATGGGCTTACCACCCTCAGGCCAATTTATAAGTGAGCTCAATCAGTCCATAGCCAGAAGAAAGCAATTAACAAAGAGACATGAGTAAAACAGGTTGTCGTCCTCAGACTAAATGACTGACATATGCAGTATAGTCTACTGGTCAAGCAAAAGGGGACAGTGACCAACTTAGTAAGAGGTCCTTAGAGCATAAAGACTATTTTGAGAGAATTTCATTCAGAGAGCAGGCATGGATTTAACTGATTAAAGTTAATATGCAGCAGGGTCCTTTGTGATAAATATGCTTACATTAAATAATGACAAAATTCTCAGTAAGCCTGTAGGTGTTGGCCCTTGTTGCAGAGTTCCTGCAATATCGAGGTCAAATGTAGTGATTGCAGGCTATTAAATAATGACAAAATTCTCAGTAAGCTTATAAATTCCTTTATTTTTAGCATCTCCCAAAATGTTACCAACATTATTCTTTATATTACAATTAAAAGCACCTAATATAATTATATACATATTTATCATAATTATCCCAAAGAAGTCTTCTCTCTTTTTATAGTTCATCTATGGATAAGTCATTATAATCCTCAGTGGGTCTCCTTTATTATATCTATCTTCAACAGATAATCTTCTAGTCATGTTTTATTTTTTATATAGAAAAGCCATCCCTGAACATATTTCCATGCAGAAATTCCAAACTATATAACTACCCTGTACATTCTCGCATTCCTTTCTTTTTTCCTTTTTTTTAAAAAAGCTAACATCTGGAAGTATAAGATCAGATTCATTCTTATTAGACCTATAGTATACCAATAATCTTCTTACATCATTTATTAAAATATTAACATTTAAATAATTACTTTATAATTGTCTATTTCTTTTGTTTTATATGTTTTCTCTCTGAATGTTGTTTCCTACCCTTTTAACCCATTTACCAATATTTTTTCCTTGTACTACATGCCACCTACATTTTTTGTCTTCATTTTCTCAACTATTTCCTTTCTCTCTATTTTCTATAAAATGCACATTTTCTTCTCTTCTCTTCTCCCCTTCTGCTTTAATATATGATGGAAATGTGTGTGAATGTAAATATAAAAGTGAATGTAAAAATGTATATAAAAAAGTATATATATGCTTATATATGTATGTGAGAATCGTATGAATGTGTATGTGAGAGTATGTGGTGAAAATCAGTATAAATTAAGTGCAATATGTATACTTAAATGAGAGAAACTAGTGTATGCAAGTGAAGAACTGTATGGAAAGAGCAGTGTTGTTAATGTCTCAGTGGTCTATCTTTCAAAAAGGGTTTTAAAGAAACTCTATCATTGAGACCATGTCTAATATCAGCTTGTAGTCTGATTATCCATTTGTTCTCTTCTTTTTCAGTAAAGTTACTTATGTTTCCTAGCCTTGTGTTACTAATCTATATATACTATTTATTATGCCACTCTGTACATGTTTTTAGGCCATACAGGTAAGTGATTCAGATGTTATGTGTACACTCTTTATGGTGATCGTGATACAGTGGGGTTAAGAAATTAACTTTTTCAAACTATTGTGGAATCTTTGAATTGGTATATTTAATTTATGGAGGGGTGTGGGGGACTCTGGGGAGTGCAGGGGTGGTTCACCCCCTGCAGAAATGGAGTGAAAAGTATTTATTCATTTGGTGTTGTTATATGTGGTGGAGATGTTATTTATATTTGCTTTGTAGTTTTCGATGTTGTGAAATTCGATGTTAAAAGTTTTAGATGTTTTGAATTTTTGTTGTTATGGTCTCACTGATTTGAAATTAGATGTTATAATTTTTTGACGTTTTGAAGTAGAACCAGATATAGATATAGATATAGATATAGATATAGATATAGATATAGATATAGATATAGATATAGATATAGATATAAATATAGACATAGATATAGATATAGATATAGATATAGATATAGATATAGATATAGATATAGATATAGATATAGATATAGACATCTGCTTGGTCCACTTAGGTAGACAACTCCCTCCCAGGACTTAGCAGTGACCTTAGATTAGATAAAAGTCACTATGAGGCAAGGGGGCATAAGAAATAAAACAGAGATTAATGAATCAGAATGGATTATTATGTTACAAGCAAGTGAAGGCAGTGGTCTCAACAATAGGATTCCTATTAAACCCCATCTGAAAGGAAGAAGACATTGGTAAAATTAAATTTTTTTATGAACAACATGCAAACAATGTTTGCTGCTAGTTATTCACTGCAAACTGAATGAAAGCAATGTTCTGATATATGTTTTGTGATAGGCTAGTGTTTTGGCACCAAGTTTAAATTGATTGAGTTTAAGTGGTGCCTTTTTAATGAGCTAAGTATAAAATAAATGTTTCAGAACTGGTAAATAGCTCTGATGAAGCAACAAGGAGTGTTGTGAAAGCACTTACCATTTTTTTTTATAATTTTATATAAAACAATGATATATGTTTTAACCACTTTTATTGTCGTTTCCATTACTGAATAGTGTATGTTTATCCATGTGTTGACTCTGTTGGTTGTTGGATTGTTTACATACAAGTTTTAGAGCAGAGCATTTACTGCTTATATATATAGGTCCACTTAGATAGACAACAACTCCATTCTTTAAATCAGGTTAGGGCTTATGTGATGTTTCATATATATGTACCCATTTTTAGGACTCCCTGTGAATCATTTAAGAGGACAGCCAGCCCACGTTTTGTCTGCAGTTACTTCCTTCCCCTTATCATTTTTTTAACATCTGCCTCCTATCATTCATGATGTCATAGCATACCATAGTAGGATACCAACAGCCACTGTAGCAGCAGGTTATCACTTGTCATATAGCACCGCCTTTTTGCAGCCCTGACTCTGAATTACCAGGTATGTAATATTGTTGCCTCTTCCTACCAATTTTTGCCCCCCCGCCACCCTTTGTAACTTAATTACCCTTATAAAACTAGAATTGGGTACCTTTGCTTAAGTGATGCCTTCCACCAGTCTTTTAGTACAACTATCTTTCCAAGATATCACTTAAACCGTGATGTATACTTCCTCAGCTAAATGTTGCTGTTACAGATAATTCAATCCATCCCACAAATGCTGTTTGGAAATGGTAACCAGGCAGAGTGCAAACATTTTCAGTAGGTAGCCTAGTGTTGTAATTTTGAAGTGCAGCATATAAAACGGACTTCAGTTAAAATCTGGCAGTTCCAGAGCTTATGAAGTTTAATAACAGTATACTTCTCCAGTTTCTCTTTTTATATGCACTCATATTTATATGTCTCTCTCTCTCTCTCTATATATATATATATATATGTATATATATATATATATATATATATATATATATATATATGTATGTACACACACACACACACACACACACACACACACACACACACACACACACACACACACACACACACAAGTATATGTACAAAGTAAAAGCCATGATGAGAAGCTCAGCGAAATGCAGAGTACCAAAGTCAAACACTCCAGTTAAGTGGTCATGTAATGAGCAGCATCCTGATAGCCATTACCACAGTCAAATGAAAACCATCAGTGGAAAATATAATAGTTCTTTTTGTTTACTTAACAGCACACAATAATTAATACTTAATTCCATTCTGTTCCACGGAGTCTCCTTAATTCCTTTCTAAAAGGCTACAAAGTGTCGTGGTACGTTTTCATACAGCTTATATTTCTTTTTGTTTCCCCCAACTCATTGTCAACCATGAAAATCCCAGGCACCTGCATTACAGCAAACCAGTCCAAAGACCCCTTAAATGCAAGCAAGAGGACAGAGCTGTAGCAAGCTCATTTGGCACCTGGTACTGTTCCTTGATCTAGTGTCCCTCAGTGCTAGGTTGAGGAGCAAGAGAAAAGTCCTCTCTGGAATATTGCACTCCTCCCTTATCTTGTAAGGAGGACTGCCTAGTCCTAATGTCCTGCACCTTCATGTTTGATGTGAGAGCTAAAAAAAAAAAAAAAGGAGCATCAGGTCATAAGCCCTTACTCTGTACTATCTATCCTCACATTTATATGAGGAAAAAACATACATAAGATCTGCTGATCCTGCCCACTAACATATTGCACCATGCTATGCTTCCCAAGAGCATCAGTCTCCCCCACATAATGTCTGAGGCCCAACCAACCTACCTGCTGTCCCTTATCAGCCTATAGGATAAAATCAAACATCTTTTAAACAAAAAAAAAATACCTGGCTATTGTTTGCAAAGTAATAACATGGCACCTCCAATTATTATATAAGGCAATGTCAGTCATTATCATCACTCCAAACCTAAGATACATGAGTCGGTATGTAGTTTTACACAGATGCGTGCGCGCACGCGCGCACACACACACACACACACACACACACACACACACACACACACACACACACACACAGCACCTCCAGTTATTATATGAGGCAATGTCAGTCATTATCATCACTCCAAACCTAAGATACATGAGTCGGTATGTAGTTTTACTCGGTATGTATTTTTACACAGACACACAGACACACACACACACACACACACACACACACACACACACACACACACACACACACACACACATACACACACACACAGACACACACACACAGACACACACACACACACACACACACACACACACACACACACACACACACACACACACACACACACATAGCACCTCCAGTTATTATATCAGGCAATGTCAGTCATTATCATCACTATAAACCTAAGATACATAAGTCGGTATGTAATTTTACACAGACACACAGACACACACACACACACACACACACACACACACACACACACACACACACACACACACACACACACACATAGCACCTCCAGTTATTTTATGAGGCAATGTCAGTCATTGTCATCACTCCATACCTAAGATACATGAGTCGGTATGTAGTTTTACACACACACACACACACACACACACACACACACACACACACACACACACACACACACACACACACAGAACTTTACTCCATGTTTGAAAACTTAAATGTCTATGAAACTTCCTGCCCCCTCAAAGAATCATGGGATCATTGAAGTTACAAACCAACTGAGCTATGAGGCCAATTCCACCTTGTCGGTTCCCACCATTAGGTCTTGCTTTTCTTTTCAAGGAGGGCCATGACAGTCATACAGGTGGTAAAAATCCATCCAGCTGTCCTGTGAACACCCATCCAGTTGTCCAGTCTCTCCCTCGCTCTACTTATGCTAGCCCTCACCACCCAAACTGACCTACTCACCACTTCCACATCTACTACTCATTTTTCCTCTTTTATGTAGAAAATATGTAGGCATGTCTTTCTTAGTGGTGACCAAGCAGATCTGCCTGTTTCTGTAATCTTTTTAGCAACACAGATTAGACAATTGAAGGCTAAGGAAATGAAACCCTGCTGAGAAGCATGTTAACTGCTCATAGATTACTCCCCCAGTAATTACCATAGTGATTCTAACCCATAAACCCTCCCCACCCACCTTTATTCACTTGTTTTATTTGTTTGTTTGCTTGTTTTTTTGTTTATAAAGAAAAATAGCTGGGGAACATTTATGCATTATAAAGGGGAAACTGGTTTCTATGTCATTGCTTCTGCCTTGACAATGGGCCCTGTGAACACCTGCTTTTTCACACCACTAATGACCAACTCCCCATTATACTCAAAAAGCTCATGGTCACAGTTTGGTGCCAGACAGCTCATTTTCCACATGGAAATTTGTCACTGTATATACATACATACATACATACATAAATAAATAAATAAATAAATATGGGTGGGTCTACTTCACAAACTCGAAATACCATATAACCGACTTTTAAATAACCAAGAGGACAAACCCAACAAGTAAAAAAAGACAGCCCCTGGAACAACAACATTTTACTCCAGGTAAGTAACTGCTTGGCCAACCTAAAAAAAAAAGATTAAAACCAAAGCAAACTAAACCTACCCATGTTGGTGGCAGAGCCCCCCTCCCCAACTAAATATGCCAATTCCGAGATCGCACTACCGCGGGGATAAGGGGCAAAGTTCACCATGGTGGCCATGTGGTTATTTACCTGGAGTGAAATGTCAGTGTTCTTGGTGGTCAGTCTTTTGTCCTTTCGGGTTTGTTGTCTCAGTTATTTAAAAGTTGGTTATACGATATTTCAGTTTTGAAGTAGACCCATATCTGTATATATATTTAGCTTAAACTTCAACTCTCTGGTTTCATCTAGTTGAAGCTTTAATGAATTGTGATAGGATGAATTGCAAAGAAAGTTTATGCAAGTTAAAATATTTTGAGAACCATAACAATTACAAACAAACAAACTAAACTTCCCAATGGTTTGGCTAATCTTTCAACCACTGATGCTACCCTAATAATTGAGCAATAACTAAAAAAATATATTTTCTGATAGTGAAGTTAAAAAACAACTTTTAATATCTATGTATATGTAATAAGTTAGACCATAGTGCAGGACTGCAATGCTACAGATTGTGTAATAAATAAGGCTGTAGTGCAGGACTGTAGTGCTACAGATGGTGTAATAAGTAAGGCCATAGTACAGGACTGTAGTGCTACAGATGGTGTAATAAGTAAGGCTGTAGTGCAGGATTGCAATCTTACAGATGGTGTAGTAAGTATTTTTTTATTTTTATTTTATTTTATTTTACATTTGTTGACCGGGCTAGTCCAACTGGATATATGTCCATTTTCAGTAGAGGCCCAGGGAGAAAGGCTCCACTACAGATAATAGCAACATCAGGTACAGTACATTTTTAAGACTAAAATACAAGATTTTTACATAGCAGCTTAATAATCATATAATTGAGATATATTTACTAGGCAATAGTGACAAGTATTTATAAGGTAGAGACAAGTTCATACAGTAGAGAGCTTGCTAATCAAGTTCAAGCTTTGTAGTAGTTTCTATGAAAAGCTAAGTTAGTACCAACTTTAGTTAGCTGACAGCTCATACTCTCTGAGGTTAATGGAAAGGTGGACAAAGCACAGCAGTAGTTAGATAAGTATCCATTAGATATGAAGGAGGAAGATTATTAGTCTGGGTTGGTGCATGGACATAGCCAGTGAGTTTTAAGGTATTCTTTAAGCTGCTTTTTGAAAAGTAGTGTAGAGGAAAGAGATGAGAGTTCCCTGTGAAGCAGGTTCCAAGTTTTCCCCACAGTGTTGGAGAACAGTGAGTCCCCAGCCTTGTTGTTGGATTTATATATAGATACTAGTAATTTATTTGCTGAGCGTAGGGTTGTAAGATTTTTGTAGGGGGTAAAAAGGCTAGTGAGTATTGGAGTATTACTAGGATGATAGAGGGTCTTGTGTGTGATAATAAGTTGGTGAAATAGAAGTTGATTATGGAGTTCTAGCCATCCAAGTTGTTTTAGATTGTGACAATGGTGGTTTCTAAATGGGGAGCTAGTGGCAAATCTGGCATTGTTATTATAGGAGGCTGCCAGTTTTTTGAGGTTGTTTTTAGAAAGATTGGTATAAATGGGTGAAGCGTAGAGGAGGGTAGAGATAAGATGGGGGTGGGCAATAGTAGTTTTAGCTGTTGGAGTAAGGAAGGGTTTAATCCTGCAAATGGAGCCTAGCTTTCTGTTAACTGATTTTATTGTAGTATTGATGTGTGTGACAAAGGTAAGGTTATGGTCTATTGTTACTCCTAAGAGTTTGGTGATTGGGTCGGGAGATATAACAATGCCATTATTAGATATCACTGTGAAGTCTATTTGTGAGCACTTTATTGTAGGATTGAAGAGCAATAATGTAGTTTTTTTGGGGTTCAGGAGAAGGCAGCACTGTAGGAACCAGTTTTCAACTATGTTAAATACATTTTGGGTGAGGGATTGCAGTTCAGATACGGAAGAAGCAGAGCAAATTAATCTTGAATCATCTGTATATTGTATGCAGGTAGCTTGAGGAATAGTTAAATTTAGATCATTAATAAAAATTGAGAATAGGAGAGGGCTCAAAATAGAGCCATGAGGGACACCAAGGGTAACAGGAAGGTGTGGGTATAGTTCATTATCCCAGAGCACAGCTTGTTGTCTGTTTTCTAAGTAGGACCTGAACCACTGTAGTGCCTATGTATCAAGTGAGAGAGATATAAGTATATCCATAAGAAGCTGATGGTTAACCATATCAAAGGCTTTTGAGAGGTCAATAAAGAGTGCAGAAGATAGAGTGTTGTTATTATGATTTTTGTTGATGCAGTCAGAAAAGGATAGGAGGGCAGAGGTGATGCTATGGAATAGCCTAAAACCATATTGACACTAGCTAGTAAGTTATTTTGGAGAAGGTGGTCGAGTAGTTGTCGGGGATGCATTTTTCCATAATTTTTGCTAAAGGAGAGAGTAAGGCTATTGGGCAAAGGTTTGAGAGTTCAGAAGAGTTATCACCCTTGCGCAGAGGGATGATATGGGAGATTTTCCGGTTAGGTGGGATAGTTCCTTCAGTAATTGTTCTGTTTATTAGGATGGAAATGGGATAGGCTATGACTTTTGCTGCTTTTTGTAGATATTCAGCTGGTAGAAGGTCAGCTGAGGGGGTGCATGGTTTAAGTTTCTGGAGAAGGGTGCAAATGAGGGATGTTGGGGCTGTTTGTAGATGAAATGAGGGACATAAGCTAGTTATAGTGGATGACAGGTTTGCGTTAACAGGGGGTAGAGAATTGGCTAGGGATTGGACAGCCTCAGATAAGACGGTAGTAAAGACATCAGCAATATGTTTAGGATTGTCATGGGTGGTGCTGGATGGAGTTGGTGTTTTGGAGTGACCTGGATGTAAGAGTCGGTTAATACCTGACCAGTACTTTTGTGGTTTGTGCTATTGGATTTGCTGGAGTTCATAGATTCATAGGTAGGTACTAGGCTATTGGCCCTAGGGCCTATATAAGCCTAGTCAAATGGTACCCTGGCTTTTGCCACCCAAGAAAATTATTTTCCTGTGCCCCTGTCAAGCAGAGCCACAGAAGTGATCACCGGGGTGAATTTCCTATCTTCCATCCAATCATCAAGGTTTTTCTTGAAGAGTGCTAATGAGGAGCTTTGTTTGATATAGATAGGTAGTTTGTTTCAGAGTAAGGGAAGTCTATTGGCAGGAACCTATCCCTCCAGCATGCTCTGTTTATTGTGGTGACAAGGTTGAGGTCCCTAGAGCATGTAGCTCAGAGGGATTGGGATTTCTTTACGCGGAGCATGTCCAACAGCTCTGGGTTTGACATAGCTTTGTATGTTAGGCAGAGATTGCCTCTGAGTAAGCGATATGCGACAGACTAAAGCTGGAGTTTTTTGAGACAGTCTGCATAGGGCATCTGTTTGAGGCTCGTAATCCTCTCTGTGAGGTATTTCTGTGGACTTTCCAGTTGTTGTAGATGCCTTGTGAGGTGCATACCAAAAGGGGCATTGTACTCTATAATGGGTCTAATGAGTAATGAGTAGAGGGGACCAATGACCTCTTTTTTCCTGGATGAGAAACCTTTTGTGATGAGGTGTGCCACATAGAAGGATTTCCTGACTACTGTGGCGATGTGATTATCAAAGGCAAGACTACTGTCCACCTGTGTCCCAAGGTCTCTTATCACACTTTCGGTGTTAAGTAGACTACCACCTATGTAGTAGTTCATGGGTACAGCATTTTTACCAAAAAGGATGACAATGCACTTTTTGGCATTGAGCTTGAAGCCATGGCTTTGATACCAGGCAGCTGTCTCAGTGAGGCCCTTTTGTAGGATGTCCTCATTGTTAGGAGATTTGATTATGGCTCCTAGTTTGCAGTCATCTGTGAACTTTGTTAGCCAAAGACCTTCTGTGTTAGCCTGTACTTCAGAGAAGTAGATACCAAACAGGAGAGGACCTAGGACTGAACCCTGTGGTACTCCACTTGTCACTGGTCTGAAGTTGGATTTAGAGTCTACTACTTTCACAGTGTGGGTTCTGTCAGTAAGCCAGTTGGCAACCCATCTTGTGACATAGGGATTTATACCTAGTTTAGTGACTTTGTCTATAATTCCAGAGTGGGGGATGGTGTCTAAAGCCTTGGTGAGATCTAGATAGGCTGTGTGAACCACCTTACCCTCATCTACGGCTTTGATGACCGCTTCAAAGAAGTCTATCAGGTTTAGGAGACAGTTGAAAGTAAAACTTTTTTTTTGTCAAGAAGTATAGATTTTTTAGTAGCGTTCCTCAACTGTTTAAATTTTTGATGATCTGTTGGATTTTTATTAGTTCTCCATTTGATCCAAATTTTATTTCTAAGCGTGATTTTATGTCTGGTTTCATTTGTAAGCCATGGAGCAGTTTTAGTCCTATTTCTGATAGAGCGAGTAGGGGCATGGTAGTCTAGGATTTGTAGGAATTTGGTGTTATAGAGTATAACACTGCTTCCTCTAGTTGGAGGTGTTTTAGTGGTGACCAGTCACATGCCTTAAGTTAGTTTGGAAGCTTTCAAGATTAAAATTTTTGTGTGTCTGAGTAGTTCTCTACATGTTAGAGTTGGGAATATTGATCTTTTTTCTGATTACATAAGTCAGTGAGTGGTCACTAATGTCATCAGGAAGGGTACCTACTTTATATGTAAGGGGATGATTGTTAACAAGGATCCAGTCTAAGGTGCTTTCTTTGTTATTAGGTTTATGGATTCTACTGGGGGTGGTAATTATTTGGGAAAAAACATATAGGTTTATATGGGTAGTAGGCTTGGGTGAACTACAAGTAATCCAGTCTATATTAAAGTCACCCAGCACTATGGTTTCTTGTGGTAAGTAAGTAAGTAAAGAGCCGGCTAAGGACATTTTCGAGGGTATTGATGTTATTTCCAGGAGGAAGGTAGGAGCATATTAAATAGATGGATTTAAAGGCAGCGATTTGAAGTTTAGCAGTAAGGATTTCAGCACTACTGTCAGTAGGAAGTTGAACATCAAATGAAGTGACTTGTAGCCATGATTTGTAAAGGATGGCTATGCCCCCATCCTTTGTGGTTTTGTGGTCTATTCTCAAAATATTGTATCCAGGTGGGGTGATTTTATTGTCCTGGGTTGTAGGTTTTAGCCATGTTTATGTGAGACATAGGATGTCAAAAAAATGCACATCTAAGAGAGCATGAAGGTGGGCTACTTTGTTGTTTATGCTATGAATGTTGAGATGTACTATAAGGAGAGAGTCTGAAGGTCTTGCTGGGGTGTGAGAGGTGGAGGGAATGTGTGTATGGGGGTCTGTGGCATCTATATTGTTGGGGCCAGGGTTGGGGTGAATGTCACCATCTAATAGGAGGAGTTGTTGAGGTCTATGTGTTAGCTTTAAAGTTTTAGAGAAGATGTTTAGAGATTTTCTGAATTGGAGATAAGTAATGCGGGTTAGTCTGTGATACTTTGGAAGTAGGTAGATAGAAGTTGATGTTATGTTTATGTGGTTATGGGAGGCTGCTTGAGTTGCTAGTGCTGGAAGGGATGGTGAAATTCAGTAAAGGTGAGATGTTCATAGGCAGTTATTACATAGGGTACAGATAGAAAAGGTAGGATAGTGTATAGGAGTAATAACTTTATGTGTCTAGACAAAGGTATTATGGTCATTGTAAGGAGAATGATATAAGATAAAGTGGAGGTGGTAGGGATTGGGAATGATATAAATTTATAAAATAGGGAGTGGGTTAAGAGAGGGTAGGAGAGAGGTCCTATCTAGTGTATTAGTATGTTAATGAGAAGCAATAAGTGTCTGTGGGATTAGTATGTAATAGGTTAATGAGCAGTAGTCAGGGATTGTGTATTTAGGGAAGGGGTGTGGTTTTAGAGGTGTAATGCTAGGTGCACTGGTGGTGGGTGGGAATTTGTGGTAGGGTAGGGGAGTGGCGTGAGCCCGTAGGGTGAACGGAGTGGGAAGAACCAAAGGGTGAAATATCTACAGAAAGAAAAAAACAATTTGTAATGAAAAAGAGACAGCAGCTGAGACGTAAATATGATACTGAAAGAGTTTACCTTATAGTATAAAATCAAGGTTTAATGGGCAGGACAAAACATAGGGAAGAATACTGGGAAAGAGAACAAAGAGGTTTTACCTCATATCATGCGTTCCGGCCCCAAAACCCGGACCACACCACAAAACGAGGGGGTGTATCCATATTCATCAAGGATACCCACACCTCCAGGTTGGTGGCAATGCACGAAGCATCGGAAACCATCCAGGTGCAATTAACCATAGGCAAATCTGCTCTACAATTTGTAGCATGCTACAGGCCACCCTCTCAAACTCAGGAACCCCACACAGCCTTCCTGTAGACACTGGAGGGTATAAATGTATCTCCAAACACCATTATATTGGGTGACTTCAACTACCCGAATATAGACTGGGAACATTAATCAAGCCCCAACTTTTTAGCCCAAAGGTTCCTGGAGTTCATAAATTCAAATGCCATGGAACAACTAGTCACCGTTCCCACAAGAGGAGAAAATATACTAGATCTCATCATCACAAACATGGGGACAAAATGCTCCACACCGGAAGTATATCCCTCATTGGTGAGATCAGATCATAAACTAATCTCACTGGAAATTCACATCCCGCCCCCAAGACCACAGTGAAGAACTTCTCTAAAGCAAACTTCACACTACTCAAGACTGGTGTGGTATCCTTCAAGGCCCGCCGAGCCAGTGGAAACCACAACCCAAGCTGCAGAAGCCCTTACAAATGCCTTCTACGAACACCTCCAGGACTGCATGGATCAGGCAATCCCTAAAAACCAAGACTCTTTCCACCAAGGGCAAACGTCCAGTCTGGTGGACCCCAGCCATAAACAAACTTTACAATAAGAGGAGAAAGCTGTTACATGATAGAGCAAAATCCATAAAAGAGAAGACACCCTTGATCATTATTAGTAAAAAATACGAGCACTCATAAAATCATCCAAGGCCAACTTTGAGAGAAAAATTGCCATAGATTCAAAAGACAATCATAAGGCCTTCTTCAGCTATGTTAGAAACCTGGGTGGAATCTCCCAGATATGCTCAGAATTAGTCCAAAATGATACAAAAATCACTGAACCCACAGACATTGCCAACATACTGGCGGACAGGTTCAGTGCAAACTTCACCCCCCTCTCCCCCCCAAAAGGAGAGATAACTATCCCAGCGGAGTGTAGCCTCCCAGACATCTCAAATGCACAGGTAAAAGCTGCTCTCTCTAAAGCTAAAAACACAGCATCAATGGGACCAGATGGTGTCCCCGGCTGTGTGCTACATGAACTCAATGAGGAACTAAACCCGCACATAAGGCAGCTGTTTAATCTTAGCCTTACCACAGGATACGTGCCCAAGCAGTGGCGTATGGCAACTGTGGTCCCACTCCACAAAGGCGGTGCCACTATGGACCCTGGTAATTACCACCCCATAAGCTTAACAAGCCTGGTCTGCAAAGCTATGGAGAGGATCATAATGGAACTCATAAACAAAGACATAGGGGACTTGCAGACATTGGACCCGACCCGGTTTGGCTTTGTCAAGGGCAGATCATGCCTTTTGAACTTGGTCGACTTCTTCGAAACAGTCACCAAGGCCATTGATGAGGGAAAGGCAGTCCATACAGCCTACCTTGACCTTGCAAAAGCTTTCGACACAATACCCCACTCAGGTATTATAGAGAAACTTACTAGCTTAAATGTAAACCCATATGTCACAAGATGGGTTGCAAACTGGCTAAAGGACAGAACCCACAGGGTCAGAGTTGCTGGCACCATGTCAGACTCCAAGCCGGTCACAAGTGCTGTCCCACAGGGCTCAGTCCTTGGCCCCCTGTTGTTTGGCATCTACTTCTCAGAAGTACAGGCAAACATAGGAGGACTATGGCTGACAAAGTTTGCAGATGACTGCAAACTGGGCGCCATAGTGGAAAGTACATCGGACACAGATATCCTTCAGAGGGGTCTCACGGAAACTGATAGCTGGTGCCAGGGCCATGGCCTGAAGTTAAATGCCAAAAAATGTATAGTCATACCCTTCGGGAAAAACAAGGTAACTCCAAGCTACCATATAGGTGGCAATCCACTAAGCACAGAAGAGGTTATCAGGGACCTGGGGACCCAGGTTGACAGTGGCCTTTCTTTTGACACTCACATTGCTAAAGTGGTTAGAAAGACCTTCTACATTGCCCACCTGATCATGAAGGGATTCACATCCAGATCAAGTGAGGTAATTGTTCCCCTGTACTCTTCACTTATCAGACCAATGATCAAGTACAATGCCCCATTCGGGATGTATCTCACCCGACACCCGCAGCAATTGGAGAGACCCCAAAAGTTCCTCACCAAAAAGATAAAGGGATTCCAAAATCTGTCATATGCTGCCAGACTGAAGAAACTCCAGCTCTATTCAGTCGCATACCATCTGCTCAGAGGTGACCTGTGCCTGACATACAAGGCCATGTCCAACCTGGAATTAATGGACATGCTCCACCTCAAAAAATCCAAATCTACCAGATCCACTAGAGCAAGTGACTTAAATCTTAGCACGGATATAAATAAGACATGCTGGAGGGATAGATTTGTCACTCAGAGACTCCCTATGCTGTGGAATAAAATCCCGGTCCATGTGAGGCAGAGCACCTTGCTGGCTCTGTTCAAGAGAAATCTTGACCGGTGGATGGGAGATCGTAGGTTTACCCCAGGAATCATCTCTGTGTCACTACTGGACAGAGGCAAAACAAACTAATGGGCACAATGCACAATATTTTTTAACATAAGGGGTGGCTTAAGCCACAAAACTTTCGGCTAGGCTTATAAATGCCTTAGGGCAGATAGCCTAATATAAACCTATGAACCTATGAACCTATGAAAAGGGTCTAACTATAATGGTAACCAGTGGGAGAACATATAGTGAGTAAAAGGTTATACCAGGGTGTACAGTGTCACCTAGTGGTGAAAGGAGAAAAAGGCAACCAGGGAAGGATACTGTTTGAATGAAAGCCTAGTTTATCACTTGGAGAGAAAAATTAAAATCTGGAGGGGCGAGAGGGCCAAGTGGGCTGTGGTCAGCTGCTAGCACTCTGGAGGGAAGTTGTGTCACTCACAGGTTAATGAGCAAATATGGAAAACTGATATATATCTTGGTCTTAGGCTACGTACACTGAGCCTTCTCTTGAATAAGGGGATAACCGCACTGAAGGACGCTTTGAGCAGTAAAGACGTCTTCTCAGATTAACAGGAGGAGGTGTTCTTTTTTGTTTTGTAGTTGCGGTTATTAAATTCCATTTCTTTTGCTAGAAACAGAAGGAGCGCCCGGGATAGAAGGCTGTAAAATAAAAGAGAAAGGACAATTCTGAGCAAAGATAGGCAGATATGGGGAGGCACAGACGGAGAAGATAGGACAAGAAGTAAAAGAGTTAGGCTAGACAGGAAGGAAGCTAGAGATAATATTAGTTAGATATATAAATGTGGCAAGACCTAACAAAATCAAAAGCGAGGACCATTTCCCCTTAAGCTAAAGGAAAAGTACAACCAACTGTAAGATAGAGCAAGGCGAAAAGTGCTAGGGGAGGAACCCCACACCATTAGCTGCACATGCAACAGTAGAGTACAGTCCATTGTGCAAAGGAAGGAGAAACAGCAAGAGTAAAATACAGAATGAGCACAACAGCAGCAGTAGTTCAAGAAATAATTATCAGCAACATTATATGCAACCTCAGAATTGTTAAGGTACATGGAACACTTAAATGGAACAATGCAACACTTAAATGGAACGATTATATGACATCACATTCATCATATGGTATCAGAGCCTTACACTGTATCTTATTAGTCAATTTAGCAGGCTGTGTCTAAGTCAGCAATTATAGCAGGCATATTATTGCAGTAGGGACAGTATACTGCCACACATTTAAAGAATAATACTATCCAGTTGGAGCCGCCATTTAACTACAGTACACATTGGTGTTAGCAATCCTTCAGTGTATGAGACATGTTTAAATAGTCTCAGAAAAGATGATACACTAATTACAGCAGTACAAGTACTTAAACAGCACAGAAGCAAAGCCAAGAGACACAAACAATTAAAGACAGTAAAGGTACAACAAAAGTACCAACTGAGTAATGCTACAGCTAGTGGAGAGATAGGTCTCCAAGCGAGCATGCTATACTATCTCAGTTACATGTCCAGGAAGCAAGCAACCTAGCAGTACATTAAATTCAGAGTACGTAAGTTCTATAATCACATAACATGTATAACTGCTAAGTTCTACTCTTACCAGGAGGCAAGACAAGCAGCTAGACCACAGGACCTCTTAGGGAGATAGTGCATGCACTGAGTTGGATCTACAACATTTTAAAAATGGCCATAGTGCAGGACTGTAGTATTACAGATGGTGTAATAAGTAAGGCTGTAGTGCAGGACTGCAGTGTTACAGATGGTGTAATAAGTAAGGCTGTAGTTCAGGATTATAGTGCTACAGATGGTGTAATAAGTAAGGTTGTAGTGCAGGACTGCAGTGCTACAGATGGTGTAATAAATAGTGTTGTATTGAAGGTTTCTGTGCTACAGATGGTGTAATAAGTAAGGCCGTAGTGCAGGATTGCAGTGTTACAGACTGTGTAATAAGTAAGGCTGTAGTGCAGGATTGCAGTGTTACAGATTGTGTAGTAAGCAAGGCTGTAGTGCAGGACTGCAATGCTACAGATGGTGTAATAAGTAAGGCCAGAGTGCAGGACTGCAGTGCTACAGATGGTATAATAAGTAAGGCTGTAGTGCAGGATTGCAGTGTTACAGATGGTGAAATAAGTAAGGCTGTGGTTCCGGACTATAGTGCTACAGATGGTGTAATAAGTAAGGTTGTAGTGCAGGACTGTAGTGCTACAGATGGTGTAATAAGTAATGCTGCAGTGCAGGACAGCAGTGCTACAGATGGTGTAATAAGTAATGCTGTAGTACAGGATTACAGTGTTACAGGTGATGTAATAAGTAAGGCTGCAGTGCAGGATTGCAACATTACAGAATGTGTAGTAAGTAAGGCTGTAGTGCAGGAGTGCAGTGCTACAGATGGTGTAATAAGTAAGGCCATGGTGCAAGACTGCAGTGCTAAAGATGGTGTAATAAGTAAGACTGTAGTGCAGGATTACAGTATTACAGATGGTGTAAAAAGTAAGGCTGTAGTGCAGGACTCCAGTGCTACAGATGGTGTAATAAGTAAGGCTATAGTGCAGGATTGCAGTGTTACACATGGTGTAATAAGTAAGGCTGTAGTGCAGGACTGCAGTGCTACAGATGTAATAAGTAAGGCTGTAGTGCAGGACTGCAGTGTTACAGATGGTGTAATATGTAAGGCTGTAGTTCAGGATTATAGTGCTACAGATGTAATAAGTAAGGTTATAGTGCAGGACTGCAATGCTACAGATGGTGTAATAAGTAATGCTGTAGTGCAGAACTGCAGTATTACAGATGGTGTACTATGTAAGGCTGTAGTGTAGGATTACAGTGTTACAGATAGTCTAATAGATAAGGCTGCAGTGTAGGATTGCAGTGTTACAGCTGGTGTAATAGGTAAGCCTGTAATGCAGGACTGCAGTGCTACAGATTGTGTAGTAAGTAAGGCTGTAGTGCAGGATTACAGTGCTACATGTAGTGCAGGACTGCAGTGTTATAGATGCAGAATAGATAGTAGATATGAATAAAAAGGCCATCATGGTGACTCTTGACATCTTAGCCTCTAGTCATGTATGCCTTGCTAATTTCAGGTCAAGTCAGCCACAGGTTGACCTTGAACTTCACAATCTGAGGAGGACGGGCTGGAGGTTAGGTGGGAAGTGGCATTGTGGTGATTTATTGAGAGCAAGCTTGACCTGGATAACTATTTTTTCTGTTTACTACACTGAGATTTTTTGAAATAAGTCCACACTCTTGTCTTGAGAAAAATTGTAGAGCAGCAAACTGAACAGCTGCTGTTTTCTGAATGGTCAGGAAAGTATGCTTTCCAGAGTACATGGAAAGTTGTACCATCAGAAGAATGCAACTTAGCTGATAATTATTTTTGATTTCTTGCTACCAGTCTCAATTTAGCTAGACCAGGCTACACATCCCCTGCACCTACAGGGCATAAAGGATGCCCTTCGGAGGATCTGAAGACTTCATCATCATCTGAGTTTCATTATCCTATTAGGGTTTAGATCCTGGTCCCTCTAAGCTGATTCCTGTCTGCACTGGTGTGGATTTCAGTCATTTTCCAGATTATCATAGGCTCACTACAGGGTGGGTTATTTCCATATGTGTTAAAAAAGGACTTGTTTTTGGCCATCTTCTGGAAGTCTGATCTAGGTCCTGTTGATATAGACAATTATCCATATATTTCTAACCTTCCCTTTAGGATTAAGATAAGACTGAAGATGTTATATGTGTAAATAAATTCTTATTGTATGAGACAGTGAAATTTATGATATATTCCTGTCTAGCTTTCACTCAAGACATATTTCTGAGACTGCATGAGACAAGTCTTGCTATTCCATCCTGTTCATACTGCATCTGTGGCCAGTATCAGGCATAATGGATAACAGTACAATTTTATATTATTTTGAAAATTACCATGGTATTACCCATATACCACTGTAATGGCCTTCCCCCTGCCTTTCTGAACATTTCCATACAGTAGTGTCTGGGATTAATTCCACTACATTCTACTTTTTTACTTCTTCGGTACTGTGTTAAGATCATTGCTTTTCATCATGTATTTGTTCCATTTAGGAGATTTTATTCCAAGAAGAGGTCTGCAATGTCATCATCACACTGATGACATGTACCTCTACTGCTTCTTACCACAGGGATGTGTATCTAACATTAGTATTACCACTGCAGACTGGGAATGCCTCTATGACCAGATAACTGACTCATCTGAAGCTCTGTGCCTCACTCTGTTGGATTCCTGTACTCCAGCATCATCTCTTAAATAATCTGTAGTAGTGATCGACTGGAATTAGTGCCAAACTCTCATGATATGTGTAAGGTATTTTACAAAGGACCAGATTCCAGTGAAAAGAAACCATCATGATTTTATCTCAGAAACATATCCTGAGCAAACACTCATTCCTCCTATAGATCTTCACCTTGTGCTGTACTCTCTGTTTTCTTATTGTTTGGCATAGAGCAATGCTCAGTTGCTAGGATTTCTAGGCGGTGAACTTCACAGTTTCCTACCTAGTACAGGACTCAGTGACCTGAATACTTAATCTGGTATCTGGTTACTTTGATATGAGCTTCATCATCAGCCTATTCATCAGTGGTTTATTTTGAGGTGTTTTTGCAGGCTTATCTAGGCCTGTATGCATTGGATCAGCCCTACCTGTGAGATTTTTTTTTTTTTTTTTTTTTTTTTTTTTTGTACTTAGTACTGGTACTGGACACACCATACCCTTCATTTAGCCAACCATGGTCTGGTGGCATTGCTGTTGATGTGGCATGCAGGCCTTTGTTATCAAGCACCACACCTCAGGGAAATGGAAATGCCACTTTGGCGGCTGACAGAGTTCACCCCTGTTAGCAATTTAAGTTGGAAGTTTAATTCCAAATCTAGGTTGGAACATTTTCCCAGATACATACAAATACAAGGGTTAGTCACTGCAGCCACATGGTTCTTCCTTATGCTAAATCTTCTCCCAATTTCTCCTCTTTATGCAGCTGCATCTAGTGTTTAATCTCTTCATACCATCCTCCCCTCCCCAATAATTACTTGTGATGATATGTTGTCAGAGGAAGAAAAACACCTTGAAACAACTACTGATGCATACAGAAACTTGCTTGACTTGGTAAAGGCCCAATCCTGTAATGTGTTAGGATTGCATTATTAATGCCATTGCATGACATGAGGCATGACCGTTTGATTTGCCCCTGCCTTGAGCCCAAGCACAGCAATGCTTCCTACCCTGACCACATGCATAAGCTCACCCACTTACTGTATCTATGATTTCTGTCACAACTATAGAAGTAGCATGTCCTCTAGCAGTCACATCATTCTCAGACATTTCCCCTGAAGAAAGGAGCACAGACAAAGCCTCACAGCTTCTCTTACCAGCCCTGACAGCTCCAACAGGCACTGGAGCCCATGATCAAACTCAGATCCCCTGGATCATACTTAGGATATTATCTCTGAATGCAAACAGAGCTGTACAAAAGTGGTACAGGTTCCACCATATTTGAAGCAACATGCAGATGGTACTGAATGTTAATCAGGGAAGTTTCTAGTCAAATAGATGGGAGTATGGCATAAAACAATGCAAAGTCATTTATGAAAGCAACACTGGGAAATGCTCAAAGCACACTGATTTTACATTGTAACTGCAGGCAAGCACACTCTTATGTGTGCATTATCTCTTCATTAATTATAACACTGAGAATTGTGCCCATTGTTATTTCAAAGAGAATGTTCTGTCTAAAGATTGCTTACAAAGCAGGCTACTTTTGAAGCAGTTCTTCACTCTTAATATAAAAGTGACAAGAAGTTCTTAAAATCCTGCTTTGTGCTTCCCAAATGTCAAGTGAACTATATTGTGTCTATTTTTAACAGATATCTATATACATTCTGAACCACTTTAAGGTAACTAAGCTAACCACAGTTGAAAAATTGCTTGCTTTGCTACAACTTCATTTGAAAGTAAAATATGCTTGTTCTTTAGAGGTAGTTAAGTTCTAACTGTTAATTTACTATCTTAATTTTCTTGGATTCCTAAATGTATGAATCTAGCTTTACTTTACATTTGTTTAGTAAACATTTGCCTTGATATCTGCTAGCTTTTTAGATGTATTTTACCAGTATGGCATTTTACACTTGTGTTATTTTTCTGCACTTAATCTTAAACTCCCCAGTTCAGTGATGTCACTTTCTTCTTCCCAACTATTTTCATATCTCTGGATAATGAACTTTTATGCTGCAAAACTACATGCATATTTATGCATTTTAATTCCACTATTAAAATATTCCTCTGCTGGACCACTTTAGAATTATTCCCTTTCCACTTTTGATCTGTTTTCCCTACCATACCTAATGAAAATCTATATCTTACACAAATATTTACTAGTTTTCCTACCATATCCAACCAACATCAATATTTATCTAACTCAAATATGTAATAACTAATCATTTTTATAGTTTCTATGCTTTTCTTCTTCTCTGAGGCAGTAGAGATCTTTTCACAGGCATATTGCCATGTAATGACGTAAAATAAATAATTAATAAAAAATAAAAATAGGAAAACATAAACTTGCTTGAGCTCTGGATCAGTAATAAGTTCCTAGGCATTGTTACTGTGACAAAACACTGATGGAAGCTAGATTGCCATCATCCAGCAGTTCTAAATCTGAAATATATGCCCATCCAATATCATACACATGATGTTTGTTCTAGGGGAGGTGTGCATTTACAGTGTTTTCGTATGACCATGTCCAAGACATACCTGATTGTGATTCAGACAGGCTAGTCTGTAAGATGTACAATATGTCTACTTACTGCAGCTGGAGTGTATGAAGTGTGTGAAAACTGAAGGATGAAATATCAACAATCCTGCAATACTGACTATGCTGATGATATAACATTACTGGTCAAAAGTAAAGATGTTTTGAAATATCTGACAATCGAAGATTAAATGGTATAGTCTTAAAATATCTTTGTACATCCCCATGAAGAAGACAAAAATCATGACAACTCATGAAATCAATAAATTTATTCTTAATGGAGATGTGATACAGATAGCAGACAGCTATGTTCTGTTTGAATCTCTAACCAATAATGAAATAAAAAGAAGTCAAGAAATCTGAAGAAACATTTCTCTTGGCGGAACTATCTTCAACTGTTACTAAAACTGTAAAGTTCTGCCTGTTTCTGATAACAAATCTAAGTTCTGAACCATTAATTCTAAACAAATTTACTAATTGATTTTCTTCAATTCTTTACCATCCTGGTATTAGTCATCATCATCAACATCTTCTTTCAGCTGTTCCCGTTAGGGGTCACCACAGTGGATCACCTGTTTCCATTTCTTCCTGTCCTCTGCATCTTGCTCTGTCACACCAACCACCTGCATGTCCTCTCTCACCACAGCCATAAACCTTATCTTAGGCCTTCCTCTTTTCCTGTTACCTGGTAGCTTCATCCTTAGCATATTTTTCCCAATATACTCAGCATCGCTCCTCAGCACATGTCCAAACCATCGTAATCTTGCCTCTCTGGCTTTGTCTCCAAACCTTCCAACCTGGGCTGACTCTCTAATGTACTTATTCCTAATCCTGTCCACGCTCGTCACACCCAGTGCAAATCTTAACATCTTTAACTCTGCCACATCAAGCTCAAACTCCTGCCTTTTTGTCAATGCCACTGTCTCCAACACATATAACATAGCTGGTCTCACTACCCTCTTGTAGACCTTCCCTTTCACTCTTACAGGTACTTGTCAGTCACAAATCACTCCTGACACTCTTCTCCACCCACTCCATCCTGCCTGTACTCTCTTCTTCACCTCTTTTCCACATTCACCGTTACTCTGAACTATTGACCCCAAGTATTTAAACTCATCCACCTTCACCACCGCTACTCCTTGCATCCTCACCATTCCTCAATCCTCCCTCTCATCCACACATATATTCTGTCTTAGTCCTGCTGACCTTCATTCCTCTTCTCTCTAGAGCATATTTCCATCTCTCCAGGGTCTCCTCCACCTGTTCCCTACTCTCACTACAGATCACAATGTCATCTGCAAACATCATAGTCCATGGGGACTCCTGTCTGATCTCATCTGTCAACCTGTCCATCACCATTGCAAATAAGAAAGGGCTCAGAGCTGATCCTTGATGTAACCCCACCTCTACCTTAAACGCATCCATCACTCCCACCGCAGACCTCACCGCTGTCACACTACCCTCGTACATATCCTGTACCACTCTTACATACTTCTCTGACACTCGTGACTTCCTCATACAATACCACAACTCCTCTCTAGGCACCCTGTCATATGCTTTCTCTAAGTCTACAAAAACACAATGCAACTCCTTCTGACATTCTCTGTACTTCTCCATCAACACTCTCAGAACAAACATTGCATCTGTAGTGCTCTTTCCCTGCATGAAACCATACTGCTGTTCACTAATCATCACGTCCCTTCTTAACCTAGCTTCCACTACTCTTTCCCATAACTTCATGCTGTGACTGATCAATTTAATGCCTCTGTAGTTACTACAGCTCTGCACATCACCCTTATTCTTAAAAAAATCGGTACCAAAACACTTTTTCTCCATTCCTCAGGCATCCTCTTACTTTCTAAGATTTCATTAAATAATCTGGTTAAAAATTCCAATGCCATTTCACCTAAACACTTCCATGCTTCCACAGGTATGTCATCTGGGCCAACAGCCTTTCCATTCTGGCAATTAGTGACATTTCAAAACCATACTCAGATTGCCAGTCAAAATAGCAGAAGAGGCTATACAATGTATGGTCCCTTATTTCAGCAGTATAATGAGATATTAATCAATTGGATGTCCTATCTTCTAGAAAAAAAAAATACATGGATATGTTCAAATGTGGCATTAATGAGAGATTTATTGTTTCTTTGGGGCATAGGGACCAAACTTTTTTGAGTTAATGTCATTATATTTGAAAGTCTTTTGTGTTAGATTTGGCATCACATACAGGGTATGAATGTTAAAACATTAGTAAAAAACAGCAGGAGGTTTTGGAAGCTAATGTGTAAGTATTTTTCTTCTATAAAAACATAAGCATCACTAATGTTTAGTACAAGCATAGTCTGGCTTGTTCCTCATATAAAAATGTATTAATTATTTTGAATAGTGTGTTTTTTTCCGATAGAGGTACTGAGTACAAGACAATGTTGGAGGAACTGGAATTAAGGTGACAATTGGTTTTGAATGCCACAGATTTTCCAGGATTAAATAAATCAGTCAGCATTTATAGCATCTGCTTAAAGTCCTTGAAATGATTATTGTCCCCATGGACAGTTTTTTTTTTAACTTTTGTTCTTACAGTCTCAGTGTTAACTGTCTTTGGGAACTAAAGCACATAAAACACAATGTTTTTCATTAAAGAATTTGCTTTTAGCAATTCTTTTGTGTGTATCACATGTATACATAGACATTCTTCAAAATTATATTCTTTCATGTGTGTGTGTGTGTGTGTGTGTGTGTGTGTGTGTGTGTGGGGGGGGGGGGTGTATGTGTGGGAGAGTGAGAGAGAGAGAGAGTGTAACTTTCCTGGCTTGCATTTACACACATGATGGAGTAAAGGAAGAGAGTCAGTACAAAGTATACCCTGTGTTCTAAGCATATCTACTTTTCAAAAGCAGTGCAAAATTAATTTTAGGAATAAAGCAACTAAATAAACAGTAAGAATATTATTAAATAATGCACTCCCATGTCATTTCTACTTTGGTAAGCATAATGTATTGCAATACATTAAATATGCTAACTTAAAAGATAATGAAAGATACCCCTCATCACAGGTCTAATGAAAATGCTTAATTCCAAAAGTAAAAAACTAAGCATGGGAAACAAACTACAAAACCTGTTATTGCTTTCATGTTCTCTCATGTTTTTGTTACCTAGCTAGAAATGGAGCAATTATGACTAATTTTGCTAACAAAGCATATAAGAACACTGGAGTATAACAGCCAGAAGAAAGAAAAAGAGATTTGAAAAGGCACCTACAGAAGATTTTCCTCAGCTTAGTAAATACATCATTTGGTTTTAGTTAAAAATAATGAGCACATCATTAGTCATAGTCATCTATACGTATTATCTCAACTGCTAAAGTGATTGTCTTAAAATACATTTGAAGAGCTAAATGTAATATACATTATAATATCATATCAGAGATAAATAGATTTTTTTTCTATTCTAAAGTCAAAAGCAAGTGTAACATCATATCCCATTGTTGCAAATTCATTCAGGTGTTGTTTCCTATATGCTTTATTGCCTTACCTGTTTAACTCTAAGTACCACTTACCCCAGTAGGATTGCCGTGAGAAGCATAATTAGGATGCTGTTTCCATAACAACAAAAATAATATGTACTGGGATAGAGAGTTCACATGATGCTGCTTCTACTCACAGCAGGCCCAAACAGTCATTCTGTATTATTGCCAGCATGTTATCAAAACCAATAACATTAAATGTTACCAGTGGGAACAAAGGCATTTTGTTCACAAAGTTAAACAAAACTGTATATTTCAGATATTTCAGATGAGCGTATATGAAATATGTTCACATAATAATCCTTTCTGAAGAGTAACAGAATTTGGAACAGATTATCTCAGTGAGATACTGTTTCAAATAATGATACGACATGTTTGCAATATTATTGTTTATATTACCATATTTTTTTCCAGGAATATGCATCTTTTTATGTATTTGGCTCATACAGTACCTGACTTAGTAAGACCATTGTTGCCTTTACACAGAATTTTAAAATGTTTTTTTAAGAACTTTTGCAACTGAATAAATATCTCTGAACTACTTGCAGTCAATAATGTATAAAAGGAAACATGAAAGCATGCAAACACACACACACACACACACACACACACACACACACACACACACACACACACACACACACACACACACACACACACATAAACAGACAACAAAAATACCCATAGATACTGCATATTCACACACACATACACACACACACACACACACACACACACACACACACACACACACACACACACACACACACTCACACACAAGCACACGTAAATACACACAAAGCAATTGTGGAGAAGATTTGTAAATTTCCTGATAATATGTAAAAAATCATTTTCTGTAATATATCACTTCATTCGACTTTTGTGAGTGAATGTCCATTATCCTAGTTGATTCAGAAGAGAATAAAGCCTAAGGGAAGGATGATAAGAAGGTAATACAAATAACCCAGTCAATGTACTGCAAAGTGTTTTTCACTAGGAAAATGGCACAATGTCTTGATAAACTGGTATGTTCAGTTGGAGCAACACCAGTAGCTGATGGACAGCCTAACTGGTGCATGAAGGTGAATGGGGGAGAAATATGTAAAGTAACTGGTTCACTACATGGCTTTTTTTCCACCAAAATTTGTGGGTTATGTTCAGTTTATATACAATTGAAATTTCTCTCATTTCTTCCTACTGTCTCCATCTGCAAGAGTCACTGACTATTTCACATGTCATACATCTGTGGTATCATGGCTAACCAAGCCTCACCAAACATAAAACAGCCATCCACTTATTATCAAAGGTTAACACATTTAGTCAGTTTGTTTTGTTATGTACTAATGGTTAATTATCACTCTGTTTACACCTATATTCATACACACACACACACACACACACACACACACACACACACACACACACACACACACACACACACAAAAAAAATGTTCACAAACATACACACACAATCACTACACACACACACACACACACACACACACACACACACACACACACATTATTACACACAGCAGATATATATTCACATGAAAACACACAAAAACATACTTATGCACATATGTAGACAGAACATACACATTCATAACCTTAGGCAGACACACACACACACACACACACACACACACACACACACACACACACACACACACACACACACACACACACACACACACAGGCATACGCACTGTTTATTCAATAAATAAATTGTTAGTATAAACTTTTTCAAGCAAGACCCGAGACAAATCTCAATACAGAAAATATAGTATAAAGGTAAGTAAAAGTAGATATAATAAATGTTAAATTGGAATGTACCTGGCTAGACATCTCCAGCAGCTGGAGAGACCACAGAGGTACCTAACTAAGAGGATTACTAGCCTCAAACAGTTACCCTATGCAGCACGATTGAAACAGCTAGACTGTTCTCTGTTGCATGCCGCTTTCTCAGAGGCGATCTCTGTCTAACATACAGAGCCATGTCCAACCCAGAATTGTTGAACATGCTCCATCTTAGCAAAACCAAATCTACTCGAGCTACACGGTCTAGGGATATAAACCTCAACACAACAATGAATAGAACATGCTGGAGGGATAGATTCCCTTCGCAGAGACTTCCCTTACTATGGAACAAGGTCCCGATCTACATAAGACAGAGCCCCTCACTATCACTCTTCAAGAGGAACCTTGATGAGTGGATGGGTAACAGAAAGTTCACACCGGGGATCACACCAACAGCACTACTAGATAGGGGCCAAGGGTACTAGCTGCTAGTACAAGGGTCTAGGGAACTACTAAAGGGGCGGTGAATACCGCACAATGTGGCTGGGCTAGTATATGCCTTCGGGCAGATAGCCCAGTACCAACCTATGAACCTATGATACATTGTAGGACTAGGTAAATTATGTCAAGGTTACATAGTATGTATGCAATACAAGGTTACAATTATACAGATAATAGTATCAAGGGTGCACTATTAGGAAGCCCTACATATATCATTTAAGAAAGTCATAGTAATAAAATGACATAGCTAATGCGCTGTACTAGATCTAGAGGGAAGGACTTGGGAACCAGGGTAGTAGGTCAAATGTGGTTTGGAAAAGCATACCTATGAGAAGCATTTACATGTGGATAATTTAAATAAAGAGAGAATGAAAAGCTCCCCTAAAGCTGGCAATTGTATGTCAGGTTTCTTATTTCTGGGGAAACAGCAGAGTTCCAGATGAACAAAATCAAGTTTAGACAGCCCCTTTCAGTGCAGCATATGGTTAAGCTGCCTCTTCTTGGATAAGCTAATGTGGCATGATGAGGTCTAACAGGGTTGAAAGACAAACAAGAGGAAAGATTAATAGCTAGCAGATGACAGAAGTCTATACCCACTATTTTGCAGAACACAGTGACACAAAATGTCACTTTCAATAAACAGTAGATGGATGTTTTGTTTCAGCATGTGACAGTGATAAACCTCTTGACAAGGGAGAATGACAGAGTTCATTAATATTAATATCAATATAATAGTATTGGCATTGCATTAATATTAATATTATTATTGATGTGTAAACACAATTTTAATAAGTAAGTATAATATTATTAAGTCAATTATT
This sequence comes from Protopterus annectens, assembly GCF_019279795.1. NCBI lineage: Eukaryota > Metazoa > Chordata > Ceratodontiformes > Protopteridae > Protopterus > Protopterus annectens. The sequence continues at coordinate 1,007,533,731 of NC_056730.1, read as the reverse complement.
ATTGCATTACGTTTTAACTGAAAGGTTCTCAAATTAAAGGAGAGCATAAGTTGAAGTGCATATTTAGGCTTTAGGAGAAGATCTGCTTTACATATGTCCTGATGAGTTCAATGGTGAAGATCACTGGTTTTATCTATGAGTGGACTTTATATCCACTTTTCTGCCTATCTATCTATCTATCTGTATACTAATCTTTATGTCTATCAGTATATGTTTGCTTGGAATATCCATCTGGGAATTCCTATTTTCAGTGAAGTCTCATGGAAAAATCTCCTAAGATATACATGTAATAGCAGATAAAATGACCAGATATGAAGGTATAATGTAAATTCAGAGATTCTGGTGATTAATTTCTATAAGATTTCCTGTATATGGCATGAATCATAATATAAGGGGAACAGTTGTATAGACCAACAGCTCTGGGCATCAACTGTGGTGTGCAGTATTCTCAACATAGGAGAACATGGATCACAGACTGCATGGCATGTCAAGGCTAGCCACTCAATTGTATAACAATTGGCTCTAGGTGATATGCTCGTTTTGACTAATGCCAGCAAAAATGGGCATGAGTATCTACCAGTGATAAATGAGTTAAGAAACCAGCCTACTCTTACCTCCACCAAGGACCCATGCTAAGAGTTGGAGGGGTGTGTGTGTGTGCCTGCCATAAAGCTCAGCAGATCTGGATGGAGAAGCTACTAGCTGGCCAGTGTCCAGTTGTCTAGCATGGGTTACCTAGGATATCTCTGTTTTACAAAGCTGGATGTAAAACCAATTAACCTGCCAAACATGAACTAAGAGTTGATACAGTCAATGTAGGTTCACTGATAGGATGGAGCTTGTGGGTGATATGATGGCAAGAAGGAGGCTGAACATCATCTATATCCAGGAGACAAGATGGAAGGGCAGTGTGTAGCAAAGCCACTTGGCTTGGGACTTACAGTCTATCACTCAGGAGGAAGACAGGATAGAAATGGTGTGGGAATTGTAGTGAGGAAGAGGCTTCAGAAGACAGTGAGGGATGTCATCAGAATTAGTGCCAAGTCTGGCATTCAGACTACAGCCTAATAATAGGGTACTATTGATAATCTCAGCCTATGCCCCACATCAGGGGATATGATAGTAAGGGGAAGACTGCATTCAGACAGCAGTTGCAGGACCTACTAGATAAAGCAGGGCAATAGGAATTGGTGTTGGTAATGTATGACCTCAGTGCACATATTGAGACAGACAGAACAGGATATGAGGACTGCCTGGGTTCACATGGGTGGGGGAACAGTCATGCCAATTGCACAAGTGGACTCATCATCAGTAGGTCTAGAATTACTATTAACAATGGTAAGCAAATCATTCAACTTTTGCCATGAGGAAAACCTATCTCCAGTGTTATCAGGTGCTGCCTTTAAATATACTTAGCATTTAGAACACTGTACAAGATACTTGTGCTTTAGCAAATTATTAATGCCATACTCATTTAAGGAATCCATTTTCAGCTACAAGTGAATAAAGACTTTGGTAAGAAAAGGATAAGCAAACTCATTTACCACAGAATTCAAACAGATTTTAAATCAACGTCTGTGAGAAAAATCACACAAACCGCATGCAACTAAATATTAAATTAAATAGAATAAAGTCATTTTTTCTGACTGTACCAGTTGGGAAAATTGTACAAAGATTGAAATTCCTTTATATTATGTGCAAATGCAAACAGTAGCTTCTGCTCACTGTTGTTTGCCGTTGCACCTCTTTTTAACAGTAAATATAAATAAATTATAAACCAATACAGGATTGTTTGATAACCTCTGGCTTATCCTCTCTGTGGTCTGTGTGAAATTATAGCTGACCAGGCCCACTAGGATAGCTAGAGTTTGCACAGTGAAAATTAGAAGTAAAACAGCAAAATACAAATCAAAGTAAACCTTTCCGTCTACAAGCTATCCCTTTCTTACCACAAACAGTGAAAAACAGTGCTAAAAAATAAAATATAAATCAAAATAAATTTCCTCTTACCAGGCAAATGCACAATCAATCATAAGCCAATACAAGATTGTTTAAATAAGCTCTAGATTGTTATCAATGTAGTCTGTGTGAATCTGTACCTGACTAGGCCCTTTGGGATGGTTAGAGTTTGCCTGTCTAAAACCTATCACTTTCTAATACCAAACTGTGACTTTAGAGGGGAATAATATATATATAATCCAAGTACATATATCTTGTCTACAAATTGTCCCTTTCTTCCCACAGACAGTCAAAAACTGGTAAAATAAAATAAAATAAAAATAAATCTTATCTTGCCAGTCTACTGCACAGTCAATCATAAAGCAACATAGGATTGTTTAAATAGATTGTTTAAATAAACTCTGGACAGGTATGGAAATAAGGTACACAAGGAAGGCAAGTGGTGGAATGCAGAAGTCCAGGAAGTCATCAATGGAAAGAAGGAGTGCTGGTAAAAGTGGGATATACAAAAGATGGACCAGGCTAAGAAGAAATACTGGTTGGCTAGCAAAGAGGATAAGACAGGAGTTTCAGTAATAAAGAATGAAGCATTACATACATACTAGCAACTTCTGGAAAGTGAATTAGTAGATGGCACAAAGGAAAAGACAGAAAGATAAAGAAGATAGTCAGACATCCTTTGTGAAGGATGCCAACAACAACCTGCTCAGCAGTCCATAGGACATCAGAGGCAGATGAAAGGAGCACTTCTAGTAGCTTCTGAGTGAAGAAAACCCAGAGGAGTTGTACTGCCCCAGACACAGCCTACAATGAAGGAACACAAGGTGCCCACCCTAGAAGAAGAAACAACAACACTAAGGAAAACAAAGTCGGGAAAAGCAGCAGGCAAATATGATGTTGCAGCAGATATCACCAAGTTGTTTGGTGAAATAGGGGAAAATGTCTTCTGAGGGTAATCCTAGTAGTATGAAGAGAAAGGAGTGGAGATGGCTGGAGAATAAGCATACTATTGCCAGTGTATAAGAGCAAAGAGAACATCTATAACTGTGGGCAGTACAGAGGTTACAAACTTCTGTCACAGTGCATGAAAATTCTGGAGGGTGTGATTGGTAAATGAATACACAGATAAGTAGAAAATAAGAGGGGAGATAAGCAGTTTAGATTCAAGTCAGGATGCAGCACAGCTGACATGATGTTTGTAGTGAGACAGATAGTTGTGAAGAAGCTACAAGTGAGGAAAGAGTCCAACTGGGCAGTCCTAGACTTGGAGAAGACATATGACAAGATCAAAAGAAGACTGATATGGGCAGTGTGTTAATGGTTTGAAGTCCCAGAAATGTAGAATTAGTGCAAGCTATATAGAAATACCCATTGACTCAAGTATAAACAGTCTTCGGTCTCACAGAGAGGGTGCCAGTGAGGAGTATGTATCAGGATTCATTTTTGAGCCACTGCTGTTCATACTGGTGATGGACAACCATAGCAAACCGGCTGGAATGGACAGATCAGCAACGTTTTTGTATGCAGACAATATGGCATTACAGGCAGACTCTGAGCAAGAACTTCATAAAAGGACAGAGGAATAGAATGCAAAACTGAAGACACATGGGATGAAACAAGTACAGATAAGACAGTTGTAATGGCAGCAAATGGGGGAAATTAGAATGCGATGAGAACTGAAATTGAAGGAAAAGTAGTGGAACAGATTAATAGCGTCAAGTGTCTGGCTGGGGTGGTTGAGTAGAAGGGAAATCTGAATGAGGAAGTCAAAGCAAGAATCAGTAGAGACTGCAGTTAACTGAAATAGCCTGTCACAGGTAGTGCATGACGGAATAATAACAGTGAAGCTGAAATGTAAGGTGCACAAAATAATGGTGTGATCAGTGCAGCTGTATGGTATGAAAAGCTGGGCAGTAAAGGAAGGGCAGTTGAGGAAACTAAAGGTGATGGACATGGTGTACCTGAGATGGGTGGCAGAATGCACACTGTGTGATAGATGAAGAAATGAGGATGCCAGAGCAGAAGTCTAAGTAGTTCCAATTGCTAAACCAAACCAAACGAACAGAAACCTTCCAGTTGCTCTCCGGTCGATGTAGTAATCCACAAATTGTCAAAAACACTCGAATGACAGCAATAGTATTCCACACTTTATTAATTTCCTTATACTTAAAATTAAACAGCTTTTCATCGGCTGATCAAAAACCAACTTCCTCAGAATGGAAAACACGTCAGTGGCATTCAAACACCTTACTTATAATTTTCCTCACGTGATTTCCGTGACAAGAAAAGCATTAACAACATTCAAAAAATCATCAGTTAAATTCAAAGAAACATCCTAAACAGCTAAAATAAAAATTATAAAAACTATATGTAAACAACATTTAAAACAATCATTGTGCCAAAACGTTTAAAAATATTAAATCTGTAATATATGAACATATAAAACCCTGTAATGTCTGACAGCTGAATGCTGTCCTAAAAAGCTTTCTCAATTGCTGTTCAATGGTGGAATTATTCTGAATACAGTAAAGATAAAATGCAAAGGAAAAGATAATAAATAAAAATGAAAAATAAGAAACAAAATACTTGATATTAAACAAGTTTCCCAGTCATTCCAATATCTCAGATGAATACCTAAATGTTATTTTCCAAATAACTACATCACAGTACAAGGTAACTGTACAACAAAGCTAGCAAGCAGATAATATTGCCCAACAAAACAGAGTGCTAATATATGCACTCACATTATAGCCCATAAAACATGGCATACAAGGTTAGCCGAAGGGCATACATGTAACCTGTAAATATAAATACAATCTGAAACTCAGTTCTTGATTTATTACTTTATTCTAATCATATGGTTTAACCATATATAACCATAGCACTACACTGAACATATAAACATATAAAACCACTTAAAAAATAATAATGAAAACAGTGAAAATGAAACATTGGCCATTTATAAAGCCCACCCATCCTTTAAACACGACTCCACATAAAGTAGGGAAAATACAGAGGTCATCTCTTATGACTTGACTTATGAATAAACATAGGAACAAATACCTATCATTATGAATCCCCTAAATTTCATCTTTCCAAACTCTTTAATTTGAGTAAACATGTTATAGACAACATTCCATTTGGACCAGGGTGGTGACAAGCATCCAGATTTAACTGCCAAATCAGTTCCTTCATCTCCAACATCAGAGACTCAGGTCCCCCCCTATTTTCTGATTGAATCTGATCGATAACAGAAAAACAAATTCATGGTAGGGGTTTTCCACTATATGTTTAGCCAGGGCATTCTCCATTTTTTCTTTTCTAATGGCATACATGTGTTCATACATACATTCCTGTAATTTCCCATCTGTTTTTCCTATATAGAAAACAGGACAGTTGGAGCATCTCGCCAAATAAACTACATGGGCACTGGCACAGTTGAATCTGCCCAGGATTGCATACTTAATACACCTCACTATAAAGGAGGCACCTGTTTGGATGAACCTGCAATATCTGCACATGCTACATTTATACATGCCTGATCTAGAATTGGGAAGCTTCAGCTTCATCTCAAGTAGACTTTTGAGATTAAGTCCCCTTTTAAAAACTGCCTTAGGATGTGTTACCAAATTCTTTTGGGCAGAACTGTCTTGCGTCACCAGACTCCAATTTTTCTGGACAATGGAGAGAGTCTCCTTAGCATCCAGACTATATGTCAGGATGAAATTACAAGGGTGGACAACTCCAGTCTCCTGACCTAATATGGAATTGGCTTGACCCGTATTTATCTGATTTAAAATGGGTAAATATAAGTCTCTCTCCCTTTTGCTACGTACTTCCATAAGAAGGTCGATGACTAAACCTTCTGGATAACCTCTATTAAGGAAAAGACTAGACATAAAGTCACATTCCTCCAAGAAGTCACCTTCCCTCGTCACCATCCTGGCTGCCCTTACCAGTTGACCCTTAACAATAACTCTCTTTTGTGAAAAAGGATGGCTACTATGAAAGTGAAGATAGCTAATGGAAAAAGTTTCTTTCCGATGGATTTTAGCTATATAACACTCATTAACACTGTCTTTCTCCAGGTCCACATCTAAATATGCTATCTTATCCGTAGCAAAACAGGAGGTAAATTTAAGAAACTCAGTGGATGCATTAAAGAATTCCAAGAGGGAATTAGCTTTCAATACATCACCCCTTAGGATAATAAATATGTCGTCTAAAAAGTGGGTATACAATAATACCTTTTCTTTAACAAAAGAATTAGACAACACATACTCCCTCTCCCAATAAGCCATGACCAGGTTGGCCACACTGGCACCACACGGAGATCCCATAGGCACACCTATTTGTTGTAAAAAAATACCTATTGTTGAAAAACACATAATTACAAGACAAAATAATGTCAAGTAATTCACTAACCAGATGGATTTCTTCAGTGGGGGCCTGTTTGATGTTCATCATGGCCGGAATCCACTCCAAGGCCACAGCATGGGGAATGGAAGAATACAAGTCCTTTACATCTATGGTCAAGAAGTGATTATCTGGACTATACTGTAATTTATTGACACTTGCCAGGAATGACCAGGAATCCTTCAAAACTTGGGGTTCACTTGCCACATACCTTTTCAAAACAGAATCTACCACCTTGGCACTAGCTTAAGTCATGCTACCTCTGGCACTAACCAGTGAACGCATAGGAGGGTCTGTTAAATTTTTGTGGATTTTAGGAGACCCAAAATAATGGGAACCTTTGGGGCTGGTGTAGCTATGAAATTGACTACATCTAGTTCTATCAGCTTATTGATAAACATATCGCTAAAGTATGTAGATACCCGAGATAGACCAATATTCAGGTAATTCCTAGAAACTTCCTTATAAGTCTTGGTAGCTAATATATTCTCCATTCTACTGTTGTAATCATTCACACTAATTACCACCAGGCCTCCTCCTTTGTCAGGTTGCATCACCCTAACAGAAGAGTTGCATAGTAGATCTAATAATGACCTTTCCTCCTTGTTGATATTGAATTTAGACATATTTTTCGGCCTCAGTTGGGATAACTGATGGCGTATGTCAAGATCACAGATCTGTTCAAACAGGACCAACGGGGGATACAAAGGGGGATTGTAAGTACTAGCTATGTAAAAGCCATCTTTTTCCTTTGTTAGTTCACCCATTAATAACTGTAGATTTTGTTTGCTAACAAACAATTTCAAGTCTATTAAAGTTTTGGCCAAGTTAGCTCTTTTAGACGGAACAAAAGAAAGACCTTTCGCCAATAATTCCACTAGAGTTTCGGTAAAGACAAAGTCGGAAAAATTGTATATCTTGAAGTCTTGACCAGTGTTCATGATTACATCACATGAATTTTGGAATAATTGAGTATGGCCAGTTGTAGTAAAGTCTAATTTCTCCTGTTCCTGGACCTGTTCCTGGACCTCCGGCCTTGGGACTGAGATTGAGACGAGGCTGGGTTCCAAAAATTTGAACCCTCTGCCTCTTCTGGAAGATTGTTGGGTTTGTTCTGAGATGCCAGACATTAACTACGTCGGACCTGATTCAATTGGTCATTGGCATCATCGGATGGACACTCTGCTCCGTGTATATTCAGGTATCTACATAATTTAACGATATGTTTATCAATAAGGTGATAGAACTAGATGTATTCAATTTCATATCTACACCAGCCCCAAAGGTTCCCATTATTTTTGGGTCTCCTAAAATCCACAAAAATTTAACAGACCCTCCTATGCATCCACTGGTTAGTGCAAGAGGTAGCATGACTTATGCTAGTGCCAAGGTGGTAGATTCTGTTTTGAAAAAGTATGTGATGAGTGAACCCCAAGTTTCGAAGTATTCCTGGTCCTTCCTGACAAGTGTCAATAAATTACAGTATAGTCCAGATAATCACTTCTTGACCATAGATGTAAAGGACTTGTATTCTTCCATTCCCCATGCCGTGGCCTTTGAGTGGATTTCGGCCATGATGAACATCAAACAGGCCCCCACTGAAGAAATCCATCTGGTTAGTGAATTACTTGACATTATTTTGTCTTGTAATTATGTGTCTTTCAACAATAGGTATTTTTTACAACAAATAGGTGTGACTATGGGATCTCCGTGTGGTGCCAGTGTGGCCAACCTGGTCATGGCTTATTGGGAGAGGGAGTATGTGTTGTCTAATTCTTTTGTTAAAGAAAAGGTATTATTGTATACCCACTTTTTAGACGACATATTTATTATCCTAAGGGGTGATGTATTGACAGCTAATTCCCTCTTGGAATTCTTTAATGCATCCACTGAGTTTCTTAAATTTACCTCCTGTTTTGCTAGAGATAAGATAGCATATTTAGATGTGGACCTGGAGAAAGACAGTGTTAATGAGTGTTATATAGCTAAAATACATTGGAAAGAAACTTTTTCCAATAGCTATCTTCACTTTCATAGTAGCCATCCTTTTTCACAAAAGAGAGCTATTGTTAAGGGTCAACTGGTAAGTGCACCCAGGATGGTGACGAGGGAAGGTGACTTCTTGGAGGAATGTGACTTTATGTGTAGTCTTTTCCTTAATAGAGGTTATCCAGATGATTTAGTCATCGACCTTCTTATGGAAGTACGTAGCAAAAGGGAGAGAGGCTTATATTTACCCATTTTAAATCAGATCAATACGGGTCAAGCCAATTCCATATTAGGCCAGGAGACTGGAGTTGTCCACCCTTGTAATTTCATCTTGACATATAGTCTGGATGCTAAGGAGATTGTCTCCATTGTCTAGAAAATTGGAGTCTGGTGACGCAAGACAGTTCTGCCCAAAAGAAATTGGTAGCTCATCCTAAGGCAGTTTTTAAAAGGGGACTTAATCTCAAAAGTCCACTTGAGACGAAGCTGAAGCTTTCCAATTCTAGATCAGGCATGTATAAATGTAGCATGTGCAGATTTTGCAGGTTCATCCAAACAGGTGCCTCCTTTATAGTGAGGGGTATTAAGTATGCATTCCGGGGCAGATTCAACTGTGCTAGTACCCATGTAGTTTATTTGGCAAGATGTTTCAACTGTCCTGTTTTCTATATAGGAAAAACAGATGGGAAATTACAGGAATGTATGTATAAACACATGTATGCCATTAGAAAAGAAAAAATGGAGAATGCCCTGGCTAAACATATAGTGGAAAACCCCCACCATGAATTTGTTTTTTTCTGTCATCGATCAGATTCAATCAGAAAATAGGGGGGGGACCTGAGTCTCTGATGTTGGAGATGAAGGAACTGATTTGGCAGTTAAATCTGGATGCTTGTCACCACCCCGGTCTAAATGGAATGTTGTCTATAACATGTTTACTCAAATTAAAGAGTTTGGAAAGATGAAATTTGGGGGATTCATAATGACAGGTATTTGTTCCTATGTTTATTCAGAAGTCAAGTCATAAGACATGACCTCTAAATTTTCCCTACTTTATGTGGAGTCGTGTTTAAAGGATGGGTGGGCTATATAAATGGCCAATGTTTCATTTTCACTGTTTTCATTATTATTTTTTAAGCGGTTTTATATGTTTATATGTTCAGTGTAGTGCTATGGTTATAGTTATATTCAATACCATATGATTAGAATAAAGTAATAAATCAAGAACTGAGTTTCAGATTGTATTTATATTTATAGGTTACATGTATGCCCTTCGGCTAAACTTGTATGCCATGTTTTATGGGCTATAAGGTGAGCGCATATATTAGCACTCTGTTTTGTTGGGCAATATTATCTACTTGCTAGTTTTGTTGTACAGTTACCTTGTACAGTGATGTAGTTATTTGGAGAATAACATTTAGGTATTCATCAGAGATATTAGAATGACTGGGAAACTTGTTTAATATCAAGTATTTTGTTTCTTATTTTTCATTTTTATTTATTATCTTTTCCTTTGCATTTTATCTTTACTGTATTCAGAATAATTCCACCATTGAACAGTGATTTAGAAAGCTTTTTAGGACAGCATTCAGCTGTTGGACATTACAGGGTTTTATATGTTCATATATTACAGATTTAATATTTTTAAACGTTTTGGCACGTTGATTGATTTATATGTTGTTTACATATATGGCCGGATTCACGATGGCTTGCACTGAGTCTACGAGTAGAGTAAGACTCCATGCAGCCATCATGTCCGACGAGCAATCCAGGAACAGCCTCTATGGGCATGTAAGAGAGCTCTTAAAATGTCTCCTACACGGACAGGGCTGGGATATGCAAATTACCTCTCTTGCAGCCGAAAGGCATGCAAATGAGGTAAATTTGCGATCCAGGAAGCACAAACCTGTCCGAGTAGGAGAAGTGTTAGCTGCAGAAATGTACTCAGTTGACAACTGAGTACCATTCTGCAAATAGCAAAATGGAGCCTTGTCAGCTCCAAATAAAAGTTGCATATGGTTGAGGAAGCATGCCAATGGCCAAATATACGGCCATTGGAAAGTTTCTCAGATGCAAAATTAAAATAAAAATAATTTTTTTTCAGCGATTTCCGATGTTTAAGCATAGCGCAGCGCTGTGCCACAAAAACCAGAAAAATTAAAATTAAAACCCACAAACGTGGAATTTATGAAAATTGTTAAGTGGCAATGTAAGGGAATAGCAGGCTGAAGACAACATGGCCACTGAGTAGGGGTTGCTAAGGGGAGAAGCCCAGTCTAAGACATGTAACCAAGCATTAGGCAATCCTATGTAAATGAGTGTTAGGATAGTGAATCACACTTTTACATAGCAAATGAGCACAGTCAGTGGAGTGTAGGAGTAGGATATGGGGAGGAACAGAGTAGGAGATATGTGACATCACAAGGGGGGTATGTATGAAAGTAGTGAAGCTCACTGGAGCACAGTGGCATGTGTTAGCTGTCAGTTAGACATCATGAAAAGAGGTGTGTCAACAGGTAGGCCAGGGAAAGCCAAGAAATGGAAGGTGTATACTGTGGATAACACCAAAGTTTCTTGCTGAGCGGGTATGCGCATGTGTGAGCGCCTGTAAACTCGAGTAAGACAGAGTGCGTGCGTGGAAGCGTGAGTGCGCGCATTTAAGCTGGAGTAAGCATGTATAAGGCTGTTGGAAGACCTGTAAGCATGTTTGCGCTGGTGTGCACGCATTTTAACCCGAATAAGCAAGTTTTAGTCCATCTAAGCATGTGCGTGCATGTGTGAGCTGCTGTGAGTGTGTTTCCGCTTGTATGCGCGGTGCTCCCCCGAGGAAACAGAAAGGAAAAAGGAAGCACAACAAATACTAGGAAGCTACCAGGGAATACTAGTAGAGGTAGCAGGTGCAAACAATCAGAATCAGGCAATTACACAGGCAGAACACTAGCCCAGCCCAGCACTTAAAACTCTGCAAACAACAGTGCAGTTTGTTTCTCTCAAGAGACACTGCAACACTGGAGTAAGCTACTAGAAGTGAAAACTGAAAAAACTACACTCAGACAAAAAAATGCTAGGGGCTGCCATTGCTGTTATAAGGTGACATATGCAACATGCTGAGGGTGGTGACAATGCAAATGTTGCCGGACAACCCACAGTGAGAAGACAGAGAAGAGTGTACAGGCCCAGGGTCACCTACCAGGGGTGACATGAGCTGGAGATAGTGGAGTGCTATAGAGTGGACAGAGACCTCCTGCAGCAAATTGTTGAGCTGTGCAGGCCACACCTCACACACAGAACCAACAGAGGGGAGCCCATCCCAGTGGAAACCAAGGCATGTGTTGGCCTAAGAATACTAGCAACAGGTACCTTTCAGAGACCAACTGGTGATATGATGGGGATATCACAGGCATCAGCATCCAGGGTACTGCACCAGTTCCTGGATGCCATGTCAGCACATGTCGGTGATCATGTATATTTCCCAAATTCCCATGAGGTATTGGCCAGCAATATGTGTCTCTTCCAGCAAATGGCAGAATACCCTGAGGTAGTGGGTGCAATAGACTGCACGCATATATGCATCAAAGCACCAGCCGGTGAGCGGGGTAGGGCCTACATTAGCCGCAAGGGCTTCCCCTCCATCAACTGCCAGGTCGTGTGTGATGCCCAGGGCATAATAATGAATGTGTGTGCTGGCTGCTCTGGAAGCTATCATGATTCCCATATCTGGCATCTGACGCAGCTGCACCAGACATTTGCCAATGGGGACATCCCACATGGTCACTTAGTGGGGGATGCTGGCTATGCACTGGAGCCGTGGCTGATGACACCCATCAGAAATGCACACACACCTGAACAGGAACGCCATAATGAGGCACACGCACAAACACGAAATGTAATCGAGCATGTGTTTGGGTTGCTCAAGTCACGGTTCCTGTGCCTGGAAACATCTGGTGGAGCCTTGCAATACTCACCAACTACATGTACCCAAATTGTCATGGTATGTGCTATGCTACATAATATTATTCTGCAAAAACAGCTGCAGCAGGACCAGCATAGGCCTGGGCCAAACAGCCCCCCACCAGTGCCAAGGCCATCACAGGCAGAGCATGACTCGGAGGAGGAACAACCTAAGCCTGCCCCAGTAGGCAGAAGGAGGCGTGCCCAGTATGCCTTGGCCTTGGCAAAGAGGCAACGCATAGCACATACACTGGCTCAGTAGCAACCCTGGAAATGATACCTCTCTCTGACTCGCACATATAGTAAAAGGGATGCCTAACTTGACACTACCTGTTTCCAAACAAGTATAGGGAGTGCAGTATGTGCATCTGACATAGGCAGCCCTGCAGCACCACCTGGGGCATGATTGCCATGTGTTAAGCAATGTAGGGTAGTGCTAAACAGCATTTACCACCATGTAGTATATGCAAACTTGATGAGCTTGAGTATCATCCTACCCTCACCAAACATGAGGCCACAATATGAAGACAAGATGATCAATTACAACAATTGGCTTAAGTATTGGTGTCAGTGAAAGGGGATACAATGCCTGTCTGCCTGGGATGACATGGTCGACAAGACATGATGCTTCGCTAGGGATGGATTTCACCCATCACCTGTGGCCTTTTGGATATTGCCAAAAGCTCTTGTCACCCCCATAGTGCCTTTTTTAGGTAAGGCTCAAAACACAAACCCACCTCCATAGGTATCACAAGGGATAAGAAACCATAAGTAATGCTACTCAATGCCAGAAGTCTAAACTGCAAGATGCATGCACTCCAAACTCTCCTCAGCATGGAGAATGTTGATATCTGTGCAGTTACAGAAACCTGGTTCAAGGCTCCCAAGAGCACCCTAGTATTAACAGGTTACACCTCATACCATGCTTTACAGCTGCAAAACATGGAACAAACTACAAAAGGAGGGTGAGTATCAATATTTTTCAAAGATACCCACACCCCCAGGTTGGTGGCACAGCATGAAGCATTGGAAACTATCCATGTGCAACTAACAGTGGCTAAAACCGCCTTCCAGTTCATAGCCTGCTACAGACCACCCTCCTAAACCCAGGAACCACACTTGGCTGACTGGAGAACACATGAAAATATGAAGGTCTCCCCAAACACCATTATATTGGGTGACTTCAACTACCCAAACATAGACTGGGAACATTACTAGCCCCAACACCCTAGCCCAAAGGTTCCCAGAATTTATAAACCAAAATGTTATGGAACAACTTGCTACCACTCCCACAACAGGGGAAAACATACTGGACCTGATCATCACCAACATGGAGACTCTATGCCCAAGACCAGAAGTGTATCCCTCACTGGTAAGATCTGACCAGAGAGTAATCTCACTGGATATTCACATCCTGATCCCAGCCCATGGCTAGAAAAACACAGTGAAAATTATTCACTAAAGCAAATGTCACACTCCTCAAAACTGAGGTGGAATCCTTCACAGCCCCTGTGCCTGTGGAAAATATGGCCCAGACATCATAACCCTTTATAAACACATTCTATGAACACCTTCAGGAATGCATGGATCATGCAATCCCAAATAAAACCAAGACCCAATTCTCCAAAGCCAGGCATCCTGTCCGGTGGACCCCAGCCATAAACAAACCATACAATACAAGGAGGAAGCTACTATATGATAGATCAAAATCCCAAAAAGGGAAGGCATCTCTGATCAGTATTATTGAAAAACTACGGCCACACATAAGATCGTCTAAGGCCATCTTTGAGATAAAAATTGTACAGGACACCAAGGATAATCACAAGGCATTCTTTACTTATGGTAGGAACCTGTGTGGGAATCCCCAGATATGCTCAGAAGTAGTCCAAAATGACAAACAATACACCAGACACACAGACATTGCCAACATCTGAGCTGACATGTTCAGTGCAAACTCCCCCCCCCCACCAAAAGGGCAAATATCTATCCCAGCAGAGTGCTGGCCCCCTGTCATTGCAGATGCTCAGGTAACAGACAGCCTCTCCAAAGCAAAACACACAGCATCAATGGGACCAGACGGTGTCCTGGGCTGTGTCCAACATGAACCCCAAGAAGAATTGAACACAAACATAAAACCACTGTTCAATCTCAGCCTTACCACAGGATATATACCCAAAGAGCAGTGTACAACAATAGTGGTCCCTCTCCACAAAGGTGGTGCCTCAATGGATACTGCAAACTATCGCCCCAGAAGCCTGACTAGCTTGGTCTGCAAAGCTATGGAAAGGATCATCATGGACCTCAGAAATAAACATATTGGGGACCTACAGACACTGGATCCTACCCAGTTTGGCTTTGTTAAGGGCAGATCCTGCCTCTTAAACCTGGTTGAGTCATTTGAAACAGTCACCAAGGCCATTGACGAGGGGAAGGTGGTCCACACAGCCTACCTTGCAAAAGCCTTCCATACAGTACCCCACTTGGTCATCATAGATAAGATCACCAGCTTCAATATAAACCCCTATGTCACTAGATGGGTTGAAAACTGGCTCAAGGACAGAACCCACATGGTCAGAATTGCTGGAGCCATGTCAGACCCCAAACCAGCTACAAGTGGCATCCCACAAGTCTCGGTCCTGGGACCTCCCTTGTTTGGTATATATTTCTCAGAGGTACAGGTCAACACAGAAGGACTGTTGGTGAACAAGTATGCAGATGACTGCAAACTGGGCGCCATAATCGACCCTCCAGCTGACACAAGCATCCTACAAAAGAGCCTCATAGAAATAGACAACTGGTGCTAGAGCCATGTCCTCAAGCTAAACGCAAAACAGTGTATAGTCCTCCCCTTTGTCAAAAACTACAAGAGACCTGAACCTTAGGACTGAAATAAATAGGACATGCTGGAGTGACAGATTCATAACCCAGAGGCTCCCCCCACTCTTGAGTAAACCCCCACTCCAGGTTAGCCAGAGTCCCTCATTAACTCTCTTCAAGAGGAATCTTGATGAGTGGATGGGAGATTGTAGGTTTACCCTGGGTATCACTTCTATGTCACTGTTAGACAGAGGCACAGTATACTAACCTTGAAAAATGTCATGGCAAACTCCACTTAAAATGTGTGTTGAAAGCCAAACACACTCTGGCTAGGATTATAAATGCCCTAGGGCAGACAGCCTAGTATGAACCTATGAACAGAATCACACACACCAACTAGTGCAACTGTGGTCAATGTGGAGTAATGTTTGGCAATGTCCACCCAAGTTGGTGAATACACAGCAATGTCGGACAAGCCTGGTTTAAGTAGGCCATAGCTGAACAAAATGCAACATGCTCATAGTTGCCCAACTGGCCTTTAACCAGTCTGGTCTGCTTAGTATGAACATTTAAAGCAGTGATGGGACTCAAACCCATGATACTGTGCACCATAGTGAAAGCACTGAACCACTACACCATGACAGTATTGAAGTGTTCAGCCAGTATGAGAGAATGTTGCCAAGTCTTTGCAAACTATCATATGGAAACCCTGCAGGCACAGCATAATCCCTGTTGAGTTATGACACAAAGGAGTCTGGCAGTAAGAACACAACATGACTTCCAACGCACACAGTATAAATGGCAATATTGGTCATGTTCACACAAGACCAGAAATGTAGTGGACTCCAGATCACAACATATGGAAAGGTCACACTGGGCATGCTCACAAACTTGGATAAATGAGACATATGTCAGGCAACAAACCATGGAAAGCCTGAACTGGGCATGCTCACACACTTAGGCTATGTCTGAGTATAGCAGTCAGTCACACATATCTGGCAGTTGTATGTGTTAAGCCAGGAACTTCCCACGATCCAGCAATCCGCCCTGTGCACACAGTTAAATGACAACAGACACATATATTAATATACTGGAACCCTGTCATGATCAAACATGTTACGCAGATACACAAGTTGTTCATAGAAACTGGGAAAGCTATGGCAATAAAGACCTGCAAATAGTAGCAGCAACAAATATTGTGCATCCCAAACATAAAAATAGGTGCAGAGGTCAATACTAGGCTGTCTGCCCTAGGGATTTCATAAGCCTAGGCAGAGTGTATTTGGTGTCCACCTCCCCAGTAGAGTAGCCTACTGTGCCTCTGTAAAGTAGGTCACAGAAGGCACCCTTTAAGGCTAGTTTGCTGTGCCTCTGTCAAGCAGGGACACAGTGGAGATCCCAGGGGTGAATTTGTAATTTCCCATCCATGCGGCTGTATTTCGCTGGAAGAGGGTTGGCGAGGGGCTATGTCTAACTTTAATTGGGATTCAATTCCAGAGTGAGGGGAGCCTCTGGGTAATGAATCTGTCCCTGCAGCATGTCCTATTTATGTTTGTGCTGAGGTTTAAGTCCCTGGAGTGTGGAGCTCTAAGGGTCTTGGATGTTATGAGGTGGAGCATGTCCAGTACTTCTGGGTTTGTAATGGCTGCATACGTCAGGCATAGATCACCTCTGAGTAGGCATTAAGCAACTGAGTAGAGCTGGAGATCCTTTAGTTGAGCTGCATAGGATATCTGTGTGTAGTCCATGATCCTCTTGGGGAGGTATGGTTGTGTTCACTGTAGTTGCTGCAGGTGGTGGGTAAGGTACACCCCAAAAGGGACATTGTAGTCAAACATGGGCCTGATGAGTGACTAGTAGAGGGCCACAATGACCAACCATTATCTACATTCAAACACCCATGTGATAAGGAGGGCTATATAAAGGTCTTTGCAATGACTCTGTCAATGTGATTAGCAAAGGAGAGGTTATTATCTATGTGGGTCTGTGGGATAGTGCTCTGTTATGTAGTAGCTTCCTCCTTCTGTTGTACAGCTTATATATGGCTGGGGTCAACCAGACAGGTCTCCTGTTTTGGAGGAATCATGGTTTTATTTGGGATAGCATGATCAATGCATACCTGCAGGTGCTCATACAATGCGTTTGTAAAGGATTCTGCAGATTGGGCTGTATTATCCTCCAGCATGGGGCCTTTGAAGTACTCCACCCCAGTCTTCATAAGTGCAAAGTCTGATTTTGAGAAATTCTTTACAGTGATTTCCTTGGCTGGGGGTGGGGATGGGATATGGATGTCCAGGGAAAGTTGTTTATGGTCTGATCTTAACAACCACGGTTCTACCTCTGTTGTGTAACATAGAGTCCCCATGTTGGTGATGATCAGGTCCAATATGTATTCCCCCTTGTGGGTGTGGTGACTGGTTGTATCATAGCACATGGATTCACAAATTGTAGTAGCTGTAGGGTGATGTTGTTGAGGGCCTGAGTAGTATCCCCAGTCAATATCTGTGTACCTGAAGTCAACCACTATAATGGTATGTGTGAAGACCTGCATATCCTACACTGTTCCCAGGAAAGCCAAGTGTGGTTACTGGGTATGGGGGGGGGGGGTCTGAACTACACACCAAACCAAAAGGCAGTTTTGCACAATGGTAGCTGTATATGTATGGCCTGTCATGCTTAGTGCAGTGGTACCAACCCAGAGGTGTGTGTATCTGTGATGTATATGGATACACCCCCTACTTGTGTTGTGTGTTACAAGTCCTGTGGTCATGAAGCATGCTATAGAACATAACCTGGCAGTGCCAGTGTGCATATGTGACCCTGAACTAGGCATCTGTTAATGCACATATATTGTTATCCCCCATACTGAGGGATAGTTAAAGATGTACCTTCCTCTTTGGAAAGACTGATGATGTCAGCACCCTATAAATACAGCAGAAGAAGGGAAATCATCCAGTAATGCAAATAGCGCTCTGCACTAATGCGTCTCTCTCAAGTATCGTAACCTAGTTAGGTAGGGGTTTGAATCCTACAAATGCAATGTGTGCGTTTGTCACACAGTTTGTCAATGTGTTGTGTGTTTTGCTTTTATTATTGTATGACATATTATTATAACAGTAATTTCAATGCACACATCAGGTATGTGTGTGCCACATACAGATATGTACCTGTGACCTTTAATAGTTCCTATGTGTGAATCCTGCCCCATATGAATACAGTTGTTACCTTTGCCATCATGTGCCGCAGCTTACCAGACCTTAGGCCATACATGTATGTTGGTGACAATGCAGGCTACTGCAGTGATATGTGTCCTAGGCCAACTATGTGACACACACCCATGAAAGCTTTGATAGATTAATGTGGGTGAGGGTTCATGTCTGGAGTATATGTCAGACATGTTAAAACACAGCAAAGTCTGTGAGTGATGGACACTCAGTGTAGGTGTATGGCAACTGTAGCCGATATGCATACAGACACCTTCTTGCTTAGGTGATACACTGAGGGACTGCAGAATACCTTTGGAAATGTGAATATCACAGGAAAGACAAGATAGCACTTGTCCACATGTACACACCATTACCCGTTCTACATGATGGGTGCTACCACCTACATGGTACTGTTGGAATACTATGTTAGCTACATGCTGATGCCAATGCCACCGTTACGTTACAGCAATACAGCATGGCTGAGACAACAGGTATCTGTCTGTATGATACCCTTGTGGTGGTTAGGTGTGTCATGTGTAGAATGCATTGTAGGCCACTGTATGTATTTGCAGTCATAGATGGACATATCCGTAGTGTGTTGGCATGTACGTGAGACTGCTATATGCCAAAGAGTATTGTTCCCAGAGATGTGTGGGGTTCAGTAAGAATGGCTACTGGTATAGTGTAGTTCTGCAGGGATATCACTGACACCAGGTTCCTACATCTGTGTATCAGTTGAGGAGACACCATGTAATGACCACTGAATGTCAGGCTATGTAAGCTGTGTATACTACCAGAATGCAGACCATTGACATTTGGAAACCGTATCATCCACAGCATACTGTCAAACCATGTCATGTTCCATGCTAACCATGTTCACAAATGTACACCTGCAACTCAGTGCTGCAAACATCACACATGTACTGTCCACACCCCAACACATGCAGTCACAGGTACACATAACAGCCATGTGGCACATGTGCAGACAGTACACTTTGGGAATTAACACTGGTGTATACAAAACTGCAATGACAAACATAGGTAATGCATCATGCATGCTCGAATATACCCACAACATCATATCACGGTACTGTTAACAACATGATAATATTACTACAGTGCTATGTAGTCACCCTGTGCATCAGCACCATGCTACCCTGTTCCTGCATCAATGTTACAGATGGCAGGAGGTGGCACAGTTTCATCATATGCACAGGGTGTGTACTTGGTTTGCCAGAGTCTGCCATTGACACATCCAATTGACATTTATGTGTGTGTGTGTGTGTGTGTGTGTGTGTGTGTGTGTGTGTGTGTGTGTGTGTGTGTGTTAGTGAGGGACAACAGTACAACATGGGGCAATGTTGCTGCAATGTGTGTGTGTATGTGTTAGCCCTAGGTGTTAGCATTATGTGTGTGTGTATGCATGCACACAGTTCCACCACATGGCTGCCATATACGGGTGTTTGTGGACAGCCACAAACTGTACCTGCCAGGTCATACAGATCACTGTCTCTGGCCATGGACACGGTACCTGTGCCTGGCAGAGGTGCTACGGACAGTATCAGGTACTAAGCCAGACTGGGTACTGT
Organism: Protopterus annectens; assembly: GCF_019279795.1. Lineage (NCBI taxonomy): Eukaryota > Metazoa > Chordata > Ceratodontiformes > Protopteridae > Protopterus > Protopterus annectens. The sequence goes on along the minus strand of NC_056730.1, from coordinate 1,007,513,804 downwards.
CATCAGAAGCAGTGGGTTGTTGACTGGACACATGTCCCTGCTGGGACTGTCCAGAGCCACATGCGCATGGTCTTCTCAGACTGTCTAATGACAGCACAGACCCAGCATTGCTGGGGCTGGTACTGGCACTATGGGAGCGGCTGCGGGTTTGTTGTCATCCGCGTTGACTGCCAGCTGATAATGTTGCTGGCATACATCCACGTCGATGCCTCAACCATCCTGCACTGTCCTGGCTCCTGGACATGTAGTTGTGGAAGAGATCTAATGTGTCCCCCCAACGTCTATCAATGACCTCATTGATGTTACGGACGGCAGATGCAACATCACGCATAGTGTCATTCATAGTGGTGCAATGTGTTCTAAGCTCCCTCAGACCCTGTCTGGTGTACCGTTCCATACGTGCCTGTGCCTGCATTACAGCCCGGAACATAGCTGAGGTTGTGAGACCTCTGTGGGCACATCTGACAGGGGCAGTACGACCACGGATGCTCCCACGAGAACCCCTGGACATCTGCCCATGTGGTACCATGTCAGGAATCTGGCCATGGCTGCTGTGAGGGGATGCATGTGCTAATGATACCACACTACCCTGGTCAATGCCCACTGTATGCTGTCCCTCAGCTAAGGACATTGGTGACAATAGATGTATCGGCAGAATGACTGTACACATTGATGGGGTTGACTGCTGTGTAGTGTCAATTGGCTGACCAACGACAGACCCTGTCACACCTCCCTGTGCCATTACACATGTATCATCATAATCACTATCCCCAGCAGTGGCTTCAGGTTCCCTGCTGCACTCCACCAGAGCAACATCAGAACCTGTGAGAGGAAGATAGGAAACACAGTTTACAAATGCATACACAATATTAGCACACAGGCACACATGTACACATGCACACAGGCGCACATGCACGCATGCACACAGGCATACATGCACACAGGTGCACAGGCACACATGCACACATGCACACAGGTGCACATGCACACAAGCACACAAGCTCACATGCACACAGACGCACATGCACACATGCACACAGGTGCACATGCATACAGATGCACATGCACACAGGCACACATGCACACAGGCACACAGGCACACAGGCACACAGGCATACAAGTACACAGGCACACAAGCACACAGGCACACTCCTCAGTACAGCAGATACAAACACAGACACACCTACAATCCAACACATACACAATACTGTTTTAGGGTGGGTGACAGTATCACAAGGAAAAACATCACTGCACACATGTCAGCATGCAGATTATGTGTTGCACAGGAACATGTAGTGCAAGTGTAGACAGCCCTTGTTAATAACAGTATACACATACTTGATGCTTGTGTGTAGTTGTTCAGTGATTGTCTCCACCTTAGGACACAATGTGTACAAGGACATAACAATGTTGTGCAAGTGTTACAAGCTGTGAGTGCATATATTTGCACACACACACACACACACACACACACACACACACACACACACACACACACACACACACACACACACACACACAAAACACATGACGGTGCTACGCAATGGCTGCTACGTGTACTTTTGTGGTCAGCGGAACTGGATGTGGTGTAGTAACGTGAGCCATGATCAACATGCTTCTTGTGGTCAGTCAACAATAATAATGTGTTATGTGTGTTGCATAGATGATAAGTGGGATACTGAAGGGTGGCCTTAAAGCAGGTGTCATAATTGGACATGTGTAGCAGGCTAAGGTGTAGTGTGTATGCCAAACATGTGTGTGTTGTGTACATGTGTATCAGGTATGCCTATACAATGTCCAGTACTGTGTTGCCACACGTGTGTCATGCTCTGTGTATTGCATGTGAGTGAGGCAGCTATTGAGAATAATGGGATATGGATAGTCTCACAGCAAACGTGCACAGCATGCATTATGCGTAGGTGTGTTACATGTGCAAAGACTACACCTCCATATGACATGCACATGTCATTAGCAATAGTATTGTTATTACACACTCACCAACATGGATTGGCTGCCTTGCTGCCACTCCAGAGGGACCTGCAAAAATATGAGAGTGATTGCCAGTGGCCACAACTGTGCCATTGATACTGTGAGTATGATAAAGTACAGTAGTACAACAGGTGGCTTTCACAGGTGTACAGATTATGCTCAGAATATCAATCTTGCAGAAGAATAGTCAGATTAACAGCTACAGAAACAGTACACATCTCACACATGCATAAACTACCAGTACAGAGAACAGTCAACTACAGATATGGCATGTTACCTGCACGCTCCATTTCAACATGCTGGGTGGCTCCGAACTCCATGATGACACATGTTTGTGGATGTTGCTGTTGTTGGCCTGGAGCCACAACACTTAGGAGGTGCTCCTCCACACTGGTGAGGGGGCTGGATAGGTACTCCACCACCTGTGGCAAGCTGTTGTCTGTGGATATCAGATGCATGCTGCTGGACATGTCTAATTAAATCACTGCAGTGATGGCGTACCTGCTCATATGTCCGGTTATGCATGCCTATGTCATTTACCCGACGGACAAGATCTTGCCACAGTGCAGCCCTCTCATGCTGGTTCTGGCTGGTCCTGGAAAACAGCACACAGTAATTCTGCACCAGGCTCTGGTGGATGTCCTGATTTTCTGCTGCTGTATAAGGTGGGTTTCGCTGATGCACCATCACCCTGGAAGGAAAAGAAAAATATGTGAGCAAGTCATGTGGCACACTTAATATTCTAATGTACTGATATCACTTAACTGCCATATATAGCATCTGTCTGTCTATCAGGGGATACACATGTTCGATACCACATATCAGTGTTCAGCCCACAACTGTCTGACAGTGCCTGCCACACTCCATACAACAAACTAGTATACACAAGCACTTGGCACACTGTCTGGGATACAATGCACAACCTCACACTGGGGGTATGTATCAAGCTAATGGATGAAGAATATTGTCATCCCATGCAATGAATGCAATGCACATTTACAGTTTCAATGGTAATCCACCCTAGTCTTTGATGCCATACCCCTACCTGACATATGTGCACAGTTGTTACTATAGCCAGCATACTGCTGTCACAGAGTATACATGCTGCCAGGTACACACACATACCCTGTAACACACATGTGATTGTGGCCATGGTACAGGCATCATTACACACACATTACACATACATACAACACACAAATGTATGACAACACAGATGAGCATTAACTGTGTACCTTATAGTACTGTGTGCCCCTACTTACAGATACCTATGCATGAGGTATGTAATCTGTGCAGACTACAGGAAACACACCAGACAGTGTTACCAGGGAATGTGAACATACACCATACTGTAGTGTTTAGGCCTAAAACATCAGGTAGTACAACAGTTCATATGTGAGCTGGATTCAACAGCAGTACCACTTACTGAGCATACATGTATTGCTTCTGCCTACGATGGGAAACTGCAGTCGTACACAGGGAAGTACGGCACAACATATGCCAATCTACTATGTTTGCATCCCGATAACTGACACATCTTTCTCTGGCCTCACACCAAGGACACCAACTACCATGACAGACACAAACTCACACTAAGCTATCACACCTTTACAGACCTTGCACACAATCAGTATCACACTCATTCAACATCACATAGCTGGTATTGCACTGAGTACATGTGTATGTGCATTGTGTCATAGGTAGGTACTATGCTATTGGCCCTGGGCCTAGGGCAGCCTAGCCATATGCTACCCTGCCCTTTGGGACACAAGTAATGTGATTTTACTTGCTCCTATGAAATGGTTACACAGAGGTGACTCACAGGGCATATTACCTATTTCCATAACTTTCATCAGGGGTATGTATGACATCTACCAATAAGGAGCCTTGTTTGTTAATGCTGGGTGGTTTACTCCAGGGTATGGCATATTTGTGTATAGAAACCTGTACCTCCAGCATGTGCTGTTTAGTGTGGTGACAAGGATTAGGGCCCTAGGTCATGTAGGCTGGACAGATTGTGAGGTGTTGCCATGGTGGTTGGCCAACTGGTATGGGTGTGACATAACTGTGTATGTCCAGCAGTGGCAACCTCTGTGTAGGAAGTATGCAAGGCACTCTAGCTGTGGTTTTGAGAGTCAGTCTGCATATAGAATGTGTTTGAGGTCTTTGTTAGGTATGTCTGTGGCCTTTCCACTTGCTGTAGTTCTCATGGGAGGTACATACTGCATAAGACATTGTGAGGTGTAGAGGGGTACACTGACTTACATTTCCCTAGCTGACACACCTTTTGTGATGACACGTGCCATGTACAGGGATTACAAGACTAGTGTGCCACTGTAGATATCAAAGGGGAGGCTATTGTACACCTGTGTCCCATGTTCCCTTCTGACACCTCCAGTGGTAGGCGGGCAATCACCTATGTGGTAGTTAGTGGGTGACATGTTTTGGAATGGAGTATGGTACTGCAGTATCAACAATGGTGTTCAGTCCATGCCTTGGTCACTAGGCACCTGTTGCAGTACATCTGCCCCCTTGTCCCCCTCTCTCACTTCTCTTTATATATATCTATCTATCTATATATATATATATATACACACACACACACTTCTAAACATCCATTGCTGTACATATACATGCACATGTAGGCACATAGACTGCCCACCTTTCATGGTGGGAATATCACTTCTGAAACAGTTGTGAGACATACCATTCTGTAATGATATTGCACAGTGTTGTGCATAATGCATTATGCTGTCCTCAGGCCGTATAGCTGTAGCAGGCCTCACTGGCTTAGTCCCACAGAAGTTCACCACCACATGACATATACCTGCACTGCATGCTGTTTTCAATGCCACACACTACAACCTACATTGATATGTGCACATAGTGACCTTCAACTACATATGTATGTCCAGCCTCACTAACAGTTGCAGTATGTCCCTTGCCCTATTCACATCTGCATATACACATAGATACAGATTGCTAACACATATGGAGGGTTCACAGTATGTAGATTATGTAGTTTACATTACCTTTGTCTCTGACAGCTTTTTTCTTCTCTCTCTCTGTCTGTCTCTCTCTCTCTCTCTCTCTACAGAGTGAATAAGGCACTTTTTAACAGTTGTAAGCAGGAAGTCAGTGGGGACACCAGCTAGGGATGTGCAGGCTGGGTGTAGGGAAGGTTCTTTAACTGCAATAGCTGTACATATGTTTGACATTTGCTGTGACATTTGAAACCTTCCACCCCTAAGAGAGGGGTGAGAACAACTAAGTATATTGTACTAACAATTATGAATATCAGGCACATGCAGTGCTTGTGAACTGCTATACTGTCATTAGTATGTTAGATGGTTACATCCTTTGATATTTCTGTGTTGTACTCCTACATAAGGGCATGCTTGTGGAAGTAATTCTACAGCTATTTGCAGAGTATGTAACAGCAGACAGGCTGATATACCTGTGTGTTTCTGACACTTGCAGACCTCAGATACTCTCAAGTATATATTTGACCAGCCTCAGGGAAAGGTACATATCAGCTGGATACACCCGTGATATATTTCAGATATTCTGCAGTTGTGACTGTGGGGTATTTTGAGCATATGCATTACTACACCATTTCTGACATGCAAGTAGTGTCTACTTTAACTTATTGACAGGTACCATTACGTGGGATTCCCCACCTTTCTGCCTACTGTTAGTACATTTCACAGGGAGTCAGTGGGGCACAGGTAACAGTTGTTTGCAAATCAGGAACATCCCTGTAAATCAGTCACCGCTGGGAGGTCTGGCTTCTTACCTATTCAAATATGGCGGTGTTTATCCTGCTCTGATACTATGTGGGGTTTGTAAGGTGCTACTGTAACATTATTACCTACTAGCATGGCTGTTTCTCTTCTCACACTAATGTAATGCAATTCCACAAGAATTGTCAGTAAAGATACACAGAACAAGCTTTGTGTAATGGCCTTCCTATTTTCTCTTTACATTCACTCCTTGTATTTCATGATATATTTCTTTCAGCACCAAGTTCTTGTATATCTGCTGAAGTTCAGTGGTAATTCATGCAGACTAGTGTGCCCAAGGTCCGGGGTTCAAGACTGACAGGGGTATTTTATTTTGCTGATGAGTAGACTACAGGCCTTGTCATACAGAGTGACTAAGACACTTTTAAGCAGTTGTAAACGGGTTTGTGCTACGCTTATCTACGCTTAGCTAAGCGCACACAAGCGCACACCCGCTGACTATTGCTTAAAAGTGCTTACTCCTGCTAACACCCGCGCTATTTTCTTTTAAAGAAAAGAAAATGGGGAAATAGGAAAGTGGTGAAAAAGGGGGTACAAAGAGGGAAGGACAGTAGGAAAACACGCTCGGGATGTGCAGGAAGGATGCAGGGAAGGTCCATAGCTGCCCATTTCTTTATCAGCAACAGCTGTGCATATGTTTGAAATTTGGTGTGAAATTTGAAACCTTCCACCCCAGAGAGAGGGGTGAGGACAACAAAATATGTTGTACTGCCAATTAGAATTATCAGTTTACATGTCCAGTGGACATGTGTGTGAATTGGGCAGCTATGTATGGGGCGTAATTTTTTTGTGGGAACAGAGTGCCCTTTTTTTATTTTTTTTTCAGGTGAGAGTGGAATGTGTGGTACAGGAAGTAGGTATATTTGGGGAGGTAGGTTGGGGAGGTTAACAGACAAGACAAACAAGACGCATACAAGGGCGGAGTATGACACATGTGGGGGTAAACACAATTGAAGGGGATGGATGTTTGGATATCGTGAGCCCATGAGCCCACAGATGGCAACAGTGGAACTGAGATCCCCACCCATGGGCAGTTACCACTGCGCCTTCACAGCCCAGGTCAGGGCTGTACTGGGGGCTGGATAGGATGGGCAGGCACACCCGTGAGTTGCGCAACTCTCACCTCGAGCTGGCATAGGGGATCAGTCACAGAACGCCTGATCTCACTATGCACCACAGACCGGACCCTATGGAGGGTGAGTGGAGGTTCACCTCCGGCCACGCTTGCAGAGGGGGGACGAGCCCCTTCCTCTGCAGTGCTTCCACCTGAAGGTGGCACAGGGCCACCGGAGGAGGAGGTCCTGGCCTGGGCACTGGTGCCAGGTGCACTCGCCAGCTGAAATGGGAGTGGTGGGTCCGCTGGAACCCGCCTTCCCTGTTGTCCTTTGTTTAGCAGTATTTTATGGCATTTTGGGTTAGTAACAAACAACACCATTCAAAATTAGTTGTAACAGCATGCATCAGTATTCCCATTAACCAAACACCCATGAATTCCGAACATTGAGCAGCAAGCATAACACATGCATATTTAGAACAACAGTGCACATTCCAACAGCATGCAGGGTTGATTGGTGGCAATAGGCCATCAGGTATGGATATGTGAACAGGGCACATGCATCAACGTACATGCAGATATGTATGAACCAACAGGACAAATGTCCATGGGAATTAATTGTGAATACACATACCCAGTTTGGTGTGGAATGGCATAATTTATGAAAATAGGGTAGGGTGGAGAAATATTACATTAACAACTTACACTACCTATACATATACTGTACATACATATCCCCTACATGTATTAGTACAGTTTCCTGTATGTAACCTTAGGAATGTTGGTGATGGGGATGTTACTGCTACATTAATATACATTCCATTTTTATTCATATATGTTCATATCTGGCTGTGTTCAGGTGCAGCATCCTGCTACATTTGATTTATATGGGTCTAGACAACTGTGGATGTTCAGCATTTCATACAACCATACTATCTCCATAATGCAAGGGTACAGCAACATATCCAAATTGTGGGACGGACACAGTCCAGGTTCTGTACTTTATTTAAGACATTACACTCTTTGGTTGTGGCTGTCTCATTCATTTCATTATGTAGTGACTGCAGTATACCTTTATTCCAGACTTGTTACAGCTTTCTTGGTAGCTTCAAACTGTCTTTCTCACACTCTCTCGCATATTTTATATTTACATTTCAGAATGGTACTTAATTCTAGGCTTTATTAACATTTATTACTGGGTTACAACAATCCTTTCCAGCTGCCTCACTTATTTCATATGGCAGAATTTACAAGGATGTATTCAACACTTGTCTATCCTTTGTTGATTAATTACCACTCATTTTCAGGCTGAAGCAGTTATCTGATATTATAATACAGGTGGAAACTCTATTTGAGACTTGTTTAATCTTTATTACTGGATTGCAATACACTCTTTTCCAGGCTGCATCACTTATCTAATCTTACAATACTAGCAGAATCTTTATTCTAGGCTTATTTCACCTTTATTACTGGGTTACAACACTGAACTCTTTTACAATCTTTCTCACTTATATTCTATAACAATACCAGATAAATAATTACTAACCTGCCTGGTGGCACAATCTCAGCAGCCTATCAGCATAGGCTCACCAATTCGTGGAACGAACACCTGCAGCTGTAATATAAATGAAGGAATATCGGAACATACCTCTCCATACTATAGGCTAGGATAGCGTTTCTTACATACGTAATTACATGGATACTTACTCAGTAGTGGGGCATTGGGCATTTGGCGGGCCTCCTGGATCCAATGGTTCAGTTGGTCCTCTTTACGTCGCTTCAGGTCTGCATGGTGGTGATGGACCTATTCACCAGTCCTTGGAATGCCTGTGGCACTGGTGAGATCATGTGCCGACCGGTTCCATGCCTTTGCCTTGTACGCTCCCCATTGAACCTGGCCCTGCATGAGTTGTGCTTCATGATCATGGACTAGGAGCCAAACCATATATTTTGACTCCTCAACACCCCACTTTGTGCTCTAAAGCGATTTCCCTCTCCTGCACCTGCCATCCTGACTGCAAATGGGTACCACAATCAGTTATGGTGTGTATTCCCGCCTATGGGGCTTATATATGCCGGTTTTCCTGCACTTATCTGTGATTGGCCATTTTGGATATTTATCAACTTAAAGCAAACCTGCTTTGTCATGGTTCTATTTTCATTCATTCCTATATATATGCTAATGCTGTATTTCTCAGTACAACTGTCATGTCTTAGTGTTTCAGTACTTTGACTATGGTGCACAGTATCCTGGCTTCGACCCTTGGCATTGCTTTTTTTATTTTACTACTGTCTAGACAGGCTAGGAGGTGTGTCTGTGTAAAGGCGGCTTTGATACAGCTTGCCCAATGTTGCCCGCTGGTAAGCTGGTTGGCATGCTGCGCAGCTCCGCACAAACGGCTTACGCTGGGTAACGCATTATTTAGCTATGAGCACTCTTATTACGCTGGGTGAAGTGCTGCTGAGCTACGGGCACTCATATTAAGCTTGTTAAAGTGCTGCTCACCTCCGGGCACTCATATTAAACTTGTTAAAGTGCTGCTCACCTCCGAGCACTCATATTAAGCTTGTTAAAGCGCTGTTCATCTACGGGCACTGATATTCAGCTTGCTAATGCGTTGCTCAGCTATGTGCAATTATAATCCTTTTTTTATAAATTATTCTATCAGATTTCTTCACAAATACATGGCCCATTTCATTACATTTTAGTTAAATTATAGTTTTATATATATATATATATATGTATATATATATATATATATATATATATATGTGTCAGGGGATTGTTTCATACTTATTTAAATAAAAATAGTGAATGATGTTTTGGGGGCTCGAACCGTGACTACCTCCTCTTTGGCCAACGTCTCTACCGCTATGCTATTGCTACTTGGCTTAATTTGCATATGTAGATCTTATATGCTTTTCAATGTCTGCTAACTGTGGCTGAGCGAAGGGCATACCCACGCAAATGAGCGCAAATGCGGGCAAACATTTTTGAAATTATAAAAAAAAAATGAAACTTTTTTTTTACGTTTTACACATTTTCAGTAGGGTTTAGTCTGTGGGGATGTGTGGTGTTGTGTTCCTTGACATTTCTAAGGACTCGCTCATGGATGTTTACTTTCAGGCCTCTGACTCTTCTGGGGGCGTGTCCCTTTGCAGTACTCTGCATTCAGACACGCCCCCTACTTTCCTACATGGACCGTGTTAGCCTAGGGTATGATTCAGCATGCCCTCATGAATATGCATGGCATGCTGACATCATACCGTTCAACTGCAGCCTCCGAGTAAGACATATTAAGTCTTACACGGAAGTTTCATGAATCCGGCCCATAGTTTTTATAATTTATATTTTAGCTGTTTAGGATGTTTCTTTGAATTTAACTGATGATTTTTTTGAATGTTGTTAATGCTTTTCTTGTCACAGAAATCACGTGAGGAAAATTATAAGTATGGTGTTTGAATGCCACTGACGTGTTTTCCGTTCTGAAGAAGTTGGTTTTTGATCAACCGACGAAAAGCTGTTTAATTTTAAGCTTAAGGAAATTAATAAAGTGTGGAATACTATTGCTGTCATTCAAGTGTTTTTGACAATTTGCGGATTACTACATCGACCGGAGAGCAACTGGAAGGTTTCTGTTCATTTGGTTTGGTTTAGTTTTCAATTTATTTAGTTCCAATTGCTAAAATGTTCAAAGAGAACAGATTACAATGGTTTAGGCACATGACCAGAAAGGTAGAAGACACTCTCTGATGAAGAGGATTTCAGACAGACAGGAAGAAGGCAAGAGGAAATGAGGGTGGCCTGTCAAGAGGTTGATGGATTGTGTGGCGAAAAACATACAAGAGTCAGGCATGACTGCTAAAGAAGGCAGGAGAGTAGGACTGAATCGAGAGGGATGATGACACCCCAATCACATGTTCAAAATGGAAAAAAATAGGTCAATGATGCTAATGATGATGATTTAAAATAAAAATCATAAAATAAATGCAAATGTGCTCCCCTCCAAACATCGTGCACACATACAGAAACAGGCGCGCGCGCATGCAGACAAACACAAACATGCACACACGTACACACACACACACACACACACACACACACACACACACACACACACACACACACACACACACACACACACACACACACACACACATGCACACACACACACACACACACACACACACACACACACACACACACACACATGCACATGCACACAAACACACACACACACACACACACACACACACACACACACACACACACACACACACACACACACACACACACTCTCTCACACACACACACGCGCAAGCCATAAAAAACATCAAGATATGCCAATTTTTTATACTGAAATGACTGTGTTTGCCATATTACTAAAATCACGTTATAAGGGGTCATTCTTCAACTAATGATAACATAACACTAAGAGGCAGATCCAGCACTAGGTCAGCTAGGCATTCACCTAGGGCCCACTGGCTTGCGGGGCTAGCAGAAAATGTCCATTTCTTCTTTAAGGACACATGTAGAAAGTATCCTTAATAGTGTCTTTAATACAATGCATACACATTAAAACTTTTGAGTGGTATACAATTAGATGAGCATGGATCTGTTGCTTTTCCAGCCTTTTAAGAAAGATGTGCATCCAGCATTGCTGGTTGCCTGTCTGGATGAGCATGAAACACAGGTGCTGTTGTTTCAGACATAGTGTGCTTGTGAAATGTCCCATTTAAGAATGGCAGGTTGGTGTATTTATTCAAGCTCAAACCCTGCACCTTGAATACAGGGACCATAGAGCCTGAATACTCCATATCAACTGCCAAACTGTCATCAGTGAGTGCATTTGAAGGACTGTTGACCTCCAGTGCATTTTCAAAGAATGTTGAGTGTCTGTGCATTTTCAAGGACTGTTGAGTTTCTGTGCATTTTCAAATAGTGTTGATTTTATATTGCATTTTCAAAGAATGTTAACTTTCTGTACATTTTCAAAGACTGATGTGCTTCTGGCATTTTTAAGGAGTATTGAGTTTCTGCACATAGCATTTTCAAGGACTGTTGAGTTGCAAGGGAAGATAAGTTTACTGTTGCTCATGCTAAGTCAGTTTTCAATGTGTAATTGGTTTGTTTAGCAAATGGCCATCATCAGTGTTTGTGTTGTAAGTTGTGAAAGCAGTGTTAGTAGCACAACAGGTAGCATAGTTGCCTTTGTTGCAGAAGGCTGTGGGTTCTACTCTCATACCATGTAAATGGGGTATAGATATGGTAGTATCCCCTTTCAGGGGTTGGGGTGCATTCTCCTTTGGATGTGATGCTTAGCAACTACGAACTTATTGCCAGTCTGACAGCCATTCCCTATTGCAGTATTACCAGCTTACCATTTTTTTTTAAAGTAACATGGGTAGTTTATTCTTCAAGGGCAGCAGGCACTGAATCTGTACATGAAACACTGAAATGTAAAGTTATTTACGAACAGCAACCTCTTCAGATGTCTTTAATGTGGCATCATCCAGATGACTTTCACTTCTGCATGAGATTATTTATATTGTCCAAAATTGGTGGATTGCAATGTTTGAATGTCTTTTCGTGGTTGAAATGTTCTGTAATGGGTAGTTTTGTCATTACTGGTTCATACATTTTGTTTCATTATTTACTGGAAAAATTTTCAAACCTACAAATTTAAAACACACTCTAACAAGTGCTGCTGTATTATACAAAGAATTTAATTTAATGCAATCATTGTGGTGCAACAAAGAACACATCCATGTATGCATGTTTCAAAAAATATGTGCAAGCGGCCTACTGTTTGGAAATAGCCCAAAGGTAAACTTAATTGGCCACTGGCAAGATGCATTTTCTTTGAATGTGGGTTTAAAGGGCAGAGAAACTTAGCATTGTTCTATTTAGCAAATGGCTATCAGTGTTTCAGCTATAAAATTTGAAATAAAAGTTTTAAATATCTCTTTTCATAGAAGTAAATAAGAAAATAGTAGGCAGACTGATAGGTTTGAGCAGTGTTTATTGTAACTGGAGAGAAATAGCCAAGTAATGGGATGCTGGAATGGCTGGGGGTGTGCTGTTGGAGGGACAGCTGGGGGGGGTGGTCCTGATCCATTATCCCGCCTAGGGCCTCATTTGACTATTATCCAGATCTGATAATACAACAGTGCTCTTCCTGATGCAGCAGTGAGATTACCTTACAAACAATAACCCACCATTTTACTCTTTAACCTGGTTATTGTTATTGGGATAGGTCATGTAGGTACTAGGCTATTGGCCCTAGGGCCTATATAAGCCTAGCCAAAAAGGTACCCAGGCTTTTACCACCCAAGAAAATTATTTTCCTGTGCCCCTGTCTAGCAGATCCACAGATGTGATCGCAGGGGTGGATTTCCTATTTCCCATCGAATCATCAAGATTTTTCTTGAAGAGTGCTAATGAGGAGCTTTGTTTGATATAGATAGGTAGTTTGTTCCAGAGTATGGGAAGTCCCTGAGACAGGAATCTATCTGTTTATTGTGGTGATGAGGTTTAGGTCCCTAGAGCATGTAGCTCGGAGGGATTGGGATTTCTTTAAGTGGAGCATGTCCAACAGCTCTGGGTTTGACATAGCTTTGTATGTTAGGCAGAGATTGCCTCTGAGTAGGTGATATGAAACGGAGTAAAGCTGGTGTTTTTTGAGACAGTCTGTGTAGGGCATCTGTTTGAAGCTAGTAAGCCTCTTTGTGAGGTATTTCTGTGGCCTTTCCAGTTGTTGTAGAAGTCTTGTGAGGTACATACCAAAAGGGGCATTGTACTCTATAATGGGTCTAATGAGTGATGAGTAGAGGGAAACAATGACCTCTTTTTTTCCTGGATGAGAAACCTTTTGTAATGAGGTGTGCCACGTAGAAGGATTTCCTGACTACTGTGGTGATGTGATTATCAAACGAGAGACTACTGTCGACCTGTGTCCCAAGGTCTCTTATCATACTTCCAGTGTTAAGTAGACTACCAACTATGTGGTAGTTCATGGGTACAGAGTTTTTACCAAAGGAGATGACAATGCACTTTTTGGCATTGAGCTTGAGGCCATGGCTTTGACACCAGGCATCTGTCTCAGTGAGGCCCTTTTGAAGGATGTCCACATTGTTAGGAGTTTCGATTATGGCTCCTAGTTTGCAGTCATCTGCAAACTTCATTAGCCAAAGACCTTCTGTGTTAGTCTGTACTTCAGTGAAGTAGATACCAAACAGGAGATGACCCAGGATGGTACTTCACTTGTCACTGGTCTGAAGTTGGATTTGGAGCCTGCTACTTTCACAGTGTGGGTTCTGTCAGTGAGCCAGCTGGCAACCCATCTTGTGACATAGGGATTTTTACCTAGTTTAGTGAGTTTGTCTATAATTCCAGAGTGGGGGGTGGTGTTGAAAGCCTTGGCAAAATCTAGATAGGCTGTGTGAACCACCTTATCCTCATCTACAGCTTTGCTGACTGCTTCAAAGAAGTCTATCAGGTTTAGTAGACATGATCTGCCTTTTACAAACCCGAACTGGGTGGGGTCCAGAGTTTGGAGATTATCAGTGTCTTTGATTAGAAGTTCCATAATGATACATTCCATGGCCTTGCAGTCCAGGATCATCAGGCAAATGGGGCGGTAGTTCCCGGGGTCCATGGTGGCTCCCCCTTTGTGGAGTGGGATAACCATCACTGTGCACCATTCAGTGGGTTCAAAGCCTGAGGTGAGGCTATGATTGAACATGGTACTTAGGTGGGGTGCCACTTCGTTCTGTAGTTCATATACAGTGCAGCCTGGGATGTTGTAAGGTCCAATGGATGCTGTGTTCTTGGCTTTGGAGAGTGTGTTTTTTACCTGTGCAGCTGTGATTACAGGAACATTGCATTCTTCCGGTATAGAGAAAGGCCCTTTAATGGGTGACAAGGGGGTAAAGTGAGCACTGAACCTATCTGCCAGCATGTTGGCAATACCAATTTGTTCTATATATTTAGTGCCATTGTGCTGTAACTCAGAGCAGATCTGTGTATTGCCATTGAGACTCTTGACATAGCTATAGAATGTGTTGTGGTTGTCTTTAGAATCAGTGGCAATTTTGTTTTCATAACTAGCTTTGGAGGATTTTCTGAGGAGATCTCAGCTTCTTACTCAGGCTGATCAGGGAGTTCCTCCAATCAAGGGATTTTACTCTTTTTTGCAACAGTTTCTTTCTTCTGTTGTAGAGTTTGTTTATGGAAGGGGGCCACCAGACTGGCTTCCTTTTTTTGGAGGATAGCATCTTGGTTCTGTTAGGGATAGCATGATCCATGCACTCATGTAAGTGCTTATAAAGTGCATTTGTGTAGGATTCAACAGTCGTACCTCTATTGTCCGTCTGCATGAGTATTGTGACATTTGCCACTTCTGTCTTAAGTGTGAAGTTGGCTTTGGAGAAATTTTTTACTGTGGTTTCCCTAATGGGGGCTGGAGGCAGGATGTGCCCAACAAGGAACTGACCTCTGGTGTGGAACACTGGTTGCCCATGTTGGTAATGACCAGGTCTTGGACATTGCTGCCCCTGGTGAGGGTGTGGATAAGTTGATCCAAGGCATTGGAATTTATGAATTTCAGAAAACGTTTAGCAAAAGAGTTGGTGCATGAGTAGTTTTCCCAGTTAATGGTGGGGTAGTTGAAATTGCCCATTATTAAGGTGTTGGGTTATACCCTAATAATTTCCAATGTATCAAGAAATGAAGAGTGGGAATCCTCGAGGTTGGTGGGGGATCTGTAGCAAGCTACAATTTGGATTGCAGTCTTGCCCAGAGTTAGTTGCACTTGGATAATCTCGGATACATTATGCTGATTAACTAGCCTGGAGGTGTGGATATCCTTAATGAATATAGACACGCCTCCACCTTTAGTGTTTCGGTCCAGGTTAGGTGGCCGAAAGAAGATGTGGTATGAATTATAGCCTGGTAATGCAGGGTTGCTCTCCAGAGCTTTGAACCAGGTCTTTGTCACTGCACAGATGTCGATGTTCTCCATTTTAAGGAGTGCCTTGAGTGAGTGCATTTTGAGGTTTAGACTTACATTTTCTATAATAAAAGTTGTTACAGAAAATTGTTCACTAACTTCAAAGTTTTTCACTTTGCAGATGGTTAATGCATTCATGCATTCATTCATTTAGTGAACTGCTTTTCCTGGTGAATGTTATAGCAAGTTAAATCATCCTGTACAATTCTTAGATATTGCATGGCAAGCCGAGAGGTATAATCCCTCAAAAGTACTCTGTGACTGCACTGGGTTATCTTCCCTTTGAGATCCGCCTGAGAAATTTCTCATGCAAGAAGTCCAGAAGGGATCCTTACAATGCACCTGAATGATCTCAAATGATTTTTCAACATGATGGACTGTGCATGCAGTTTGAGACTCTCCTGTATCATTGAGCTCCTCCCAGTGTCACAGCAAGTGAGCCCAGCTACCCTACAAATGAACTCTATTTCTAGAATTCCATGATGTGTCATCTATTCTTTCACTTCTCAATGTTCAAGATCATACATGAGGATAGGGATAGAGAATAACTAGTAAACCGAGAGGTTTATCCTATGACTTAGCCTTTGCTTTACTTCTGCAATCCACTACATCTGCAGTACTTCCGCTGTTGCAATCCTCTACTGGTCAACTTTCACATCACTTCTACCTTTCCTCAACAATAAGGTGCAAAGATACCTTCACCTGAGGGTTCTTTTCAGATGTCAGCCCCTGTTGTTGTTTTTTTTTTTATTAAACAAACAATACTTCTACTTTGGAAGAACAACTTTTCATCTTAAATGCTTCATGTTTATCAAATAATTGTTCCATGGCATATGGAGGTCAAAGTAGAGGATGACAAAATCTGCAAACAATAAAAATTCATCCCTCACTTCAAGAAACTGAATCTGATCCCCTTGATGAATTGTAATGTCCTATCCATGAAAATGACAAACTAGATTGAAGACAATGCAGACCCATGAGACATTCATCTCTACTTGACTCCTAGTAGACTATTCTCTATCTGTTAAACCTAGCACTTGCTCCTACAGTACTTATTACCTTGATACGGCACTCTTGTCATAGATAGTACCCCTAAAAGGCAACCCCCCAATTCTCGGTCACCCACATCCCCCGGAATCTTTTTTTAAAGTTTTTTGTCTATCCGTCTAGCATGTCGAGGGATCAGTTGCTAGTGTCCTCTCCTGCTCAGCTGGTGAACCTGGGAATATTGAGGCAATGTTACAATTGCCTCATGTACACAGACAACCCTCTCCTCCTCCCACAAAACACAAATACATGCGAGAGATGCAACTATACGGCCAAACTGGAGGCTGAGCTCTCTCAACATAGGACTGGCAAGACCAGTCAGGAGGAGAAGGTTACCACACACACTATAGACCCAGTCTCACATAGTACCATTACAACCTCAAATCATACACATAAACACACAAAGACATACTCGGAGGCTCTGATCAAAAATCTACCAAAACAGCAGAGGCCACCAAAGCAGACACCCAAACAACCACCACCTCAGAACACAACACCTGCAACACATAGACCTCACAGTCAGAGTGTCAAACAGTCACAGCCCTTAAGGCCAAACACAATGCCAGACACACTAGTCATTGGTGACTCCATAGTCAGACACACTGACGTCCCGCTCACCAGACTGAGTAAGGAGAAGGTCACAGTAAGCTGTCTGTCGGGCGCTAGAATCCGCCACATAACGCAAGCACTCAGGTCTCTCAACAGCAGGTACAAATATGACTCAGTCATTGTCCACGCTGGTGTAAACGACCTGAGACGTACCTCCTTGGACTACATGAAAAGAGACATTGAGGAGCTCTCTGATTATGTAGCCCAGGCAGGTATGACCCTGACCTTGAGCAGTATCCTACCTTCACCAAGAATGATGCCACAATACAGAGATAAGATGATCAGCTTTAACAATTGGCTTAAACACTGGTGTCATTCAAAGGGGATCCAGTATCTGTCTGCCTGGGATGACATGCTGGACAAGCCACGCTGCTTCAAGGGACGGCTTGCACCTGTCACCCCTGGGATTCGGATATTGGCAAAGGCTCTTGCCACCCCATAGTGCCTTTTTAGGCAAGGCTCAAATTCTAAACCTACCACCCTAGAACACAAAAAGGAAAAAACTAAGGGTAATGCTGCTCAATGCCAGAAGTCTAAATCTCAAAATGCACGCACTCGAGGCTCTTCTCAGTATGGAGAACATCGATGTCTGTGCTGTGACAGAAACCTGGTTCAAGGCTCCTGAGAGCACCCCAGCGATATCAGGTTTTACCTCATATCATGCGTTCCGCCCCAAAATACGGACAATACCAAGAAAGGAGGGGGGGTATCCATATTCATCAAGGACACCCACACCTCAAGACTGGTGGCAACGCATGATGCATCGGAGACCATCCAGGTGCAATTAACCATAGGCAAGACTGCTCTGCAAATTGTAGCATGTTACAGGCCACCCTCACAAACTCAGGAACCTCACATGGCCTTCCTGAAAACACTAGAGGGATAAAAGTATCACCAAACACCATCATACTAGGTGACTTCAATTACCCTAATATAGACTGGGAACACTACTCAAGCCCAAACACCCTAGCCCAAAAGTTCCTGGAATTCATAAACTCAAATGCCATGGAACAACTAGTCACCATCCCCACAAGAGGAGATAACATACTTGATCTCATCATCACGAACATGGGAGCACAATGTTCAACACCGAAGTATACCCCTCACTGGTGAGATCAGATCACAAACTAATCTCGCTGGAGGTCTTCATCCCACCCCCACCTGAAATAAAAAAGACCACAGTAAAGAACTTCTCAAAAGCCAACTTCACACTTCTAAAGACTAGTGTGGTCTCCTTTAAGGCCCCCGAGCCGGCGGAAAACAGTACTCAAGCCGCTGAATCACTTACAAATGCCTTCTACCAGCACCTACAGGACTGCATGGATAAGGCAATCCCAAGCAAAACAAAGACTCTTTGTACCAAAGGCAAGCGTCCAGTCTGGTGGACCCCAGCCATAAATAAACTCTACAACAAAAGGAGGAAGCTACTACAAGATAGAGCAAAATCCTTAAAAGGTAAGACACCCTTGATCACTATAAGTAAAAAACTAAGAGCTCTCATAAAATCATCCAAAGCAAATTTCGAGAGAAAAATAGCTAAAGACTCAAAAGACAATCATAAGGCCTTCTTTAGCTATGTTAGAAACCTAGGAGGAAACTCCCAGATATGCTCAGAACTAGTTCAAAATGATGTGAAGATTACTGATCCTACGGGCATTGCCAACATACTGGCTGACAGGTTCAGTGCAAACTTCTCCCCCCCCTCCCCCCCCAAAAGGAGAGATATCTATACCAAACGATTTCAGCCCCCCAAACATCTCCAGCGCCCAAGTGAGAACTGCTCTCTCCAAAGAAAAAACACAGCATCCATGGGACCTGATGGTGTCCCCGGCTGTGTGCTCCACGAACTCAATGAGGAATTAAACCCACAGCTAGGACAGCTGTTTAATCAAAGTCTTACCTCTGGATACGCACTCCAGGAGTGGCGCACTGCAACTGTGGTCCCACTTCACAAAGGCGGTGCCTCCACCGACCCTGGAAATTACTGGCCCATTAGCTTGACAAGCCTTATCTGCAAAGCCATGGAGAGGATCATAATGGACCTCATAAATAAAGACATAGGGAATTTGCAGACTTTGGATCCAACCCAGTTTGGCTTTGTCAAAGGCAGATCATGCCTTTTAAACTTGGTTGACTTTTTCAAACAGTCACCAAAGCCATTGATGAGGGAAAGGCAGTCCATACAGCCTACCTCGATCTGGCTAAGGCCTTCGATACAATACCCCACTCGGGTATCATTGAAAAACTCATCAGCTTAAATGTTAACCCATACATCACAAGATGGGTTGCAAACTGGCTGAGTGACAGAACCCACAGGGTCAGAGTTGCTGGCGCCATGTCAGACTCAAAGCCTGTCACAAGTGGTGTCCCACAGGGCTCAGTCCTGGGCCCACTCTTGTTTGGCATCTACTTTTCCAAGTAAAAGCAAACACAGGAGGGTTATGGCTGACAAAGTTTGCAGATGACTGCAAACTGGGCCATAGTAGAAAACACATCTGACACAGATATCCTTCAGAAGGGTCTCACAGAAACGGATAACTGGTGCCAGAGCCACGGCCTAAAGTTAAATGCCAAAAATGCATAGTCATACCCTTCGGGAAAAACAAGGTTACCCCTAGCTACCAAATAGGTGGCAATCCACTGAGCACAGAAGAAGTTATCAGGGACCTGGGGACCCAGGTTGATAGTAGTCTGTCATTCGACACCCATGTAGCTAAAGTAGTTAGGAAGACCTTCTACATTGCCCACCTTATCATGAAGGGATTCTCATCTAGATCAAGGGAGGTCATAGTCTCCCTTTACTCATCACTCATCAGACCAATGATTGAGTACAATGCCCCATTCGAATGTATCTGACCCGACACTTGCAGCAGCTGGAGAGGCCACAAAAGTTCCTCACCAAAAGGATAAAGGGTCTCAAAATATGTCCTATGCTGCCCGACTGAAAGAACTCCAGCTCTATTCAGTCGCCACGCTTGCTCAGAGGTGACCTTTGCCTAACATACAAGGCCATGTCAAACCCAGATTTGATGAATATGCTTCACCTCAAAAATCTAGATCCATCAGAGCCACAAGGGCGGAGACTTAAACCTCGACACGGCTATTAATAGGACGTGCTGGAGGGATAGATTCATCACCCAAAGACTCCCTATGCTGTGGAACAAAATCCCGGTACATGTGAGGCAGAGCACCTCGCTGGCCTTGTTCAAGAGAAATCTTGACCAATGGATGGGAGATCGCAGATATACCCCAGGGATTACCTCAGTGTCACTGCTTGACAGAGGCACAGCAAAATAATGGGTATAGTTCCCCATACTAAAGGGGTGGCGTAAGCCACAAAACGATGGGCTAGGCTTGTAAATGCCCTTGGGCAGATAGCCTAGTATGAACCTATGAACCTATGAACCTATTTGACAACCTAGGATGTCACTGCCTTAATGTGAGAATGCAGACAAACATTTCATTCTTCAAATATATAGAAAAATGGCACACATAAGTGCTCTTGGAATTGCAGATTTGCGTGACATTTCCCATAAGACATTTGAGGACAGACTGAGTTTGTTATGATTTGTCCAAGATTGCACAAATGTATTCAGTGCTGGCAAACTCCAAAACCCCCTATATCTGTGTAAGGAAAAGAGCCATAATGGAATGAATCAGCTTTATTCCTCCTGAATTAGAGGCTCTGTTATCAGATGATGTCTCATTTCCCACACCCTCACATATGTTTTCCTAAAGAGACTGATGAGTATGACACATGTGCCATTGAAACACACTCTTCTGCCCCTGTTTTAAAAAATGGAGACTACTCCATCACTTTGCCATTCCAGAGGTACTTTCTCAGCCTTCTCTTTCACATTGAAAAGCAATTCCAATTTCTTTAGTATTTTCTTCTGGCTCTCCATGTACACGTACAATGCTGTCAGTGTGAAAATGTTTAATCACAGCATTGACATCATCTAGTGAAATTGAGCTAGTTCATTTATCTTCATTTTGCACCGTCTCAGGGTATAAAGATATTTCCATCAGATTCAAGTTATCATAAATGTTCTCCATGAACATTATAGCAATATGCACTGCTAGGGTAACTGCTTCTCCATCTGGTCTGAGAAGAGCCTCGACAATATTTTGCCTTTTCCTACTAAATCACCAGATAATTTGTTTGAATTTCTTTGGGGCAATCTAAAAATCATTATCCATGGCCTCAGCAAAATCTTCCCAGACCTTCACTTTTGTAACCACTGCATCTGCTGTTTTGTGGGTACTTACAGGATGACCCCACAAACATACCCTTGCTAACACTGTGTGGGCATCCTTTTTTTTTAATTGGCAACTTCCTCAACTTTGGTTCTGCCAGAAGTTTCAAGATTACTACTATGGCAAGGAATAATAATCTTTTGGACACAATCTGTTGCTGCTTCCACAACTAGTGAGGTCTCTGACAGGTTCTACTCATGCTTAGCATTTCGGATCTGCCAAGATATATCAGAGAAGCTGTTGAGAAGGTGAGCGTTGAAATAATTTTGCACAGAAGGATTGGCTAGGCATTGCCAGCACCTTTATAACCTCATTCTCTACTACTTATGATGTCAGGTGTAAAATGACATAAATCAAATTTCTGAAAATGAGTAAATGCCAGGAAGGGAATGTCTCTCAGTTTAAAGTTCATACCCAGAGTTATTTCCCATTATCCTTCTGAGGGGTCACTTTCCAACTAAACTTTCCACTTTTCTAAGTCCTCTGTAGACAAGTTTGACCCCTGTCATCCATTCTAAGACAAGATTCTTTTGGCAGTACCAAATAACCCGAGACAAAAAAAAATCATCCTATACATGCTCATAATATTTTCTTATAGTTTGCAAAGGACAGTGGGGAATATTCTGGGGAGGAATAAAAATCTAACCAGTATACTACCTGCCTAGTCAGACTAATGTGGTCAGCAATGAATAAATAAATAAGATAAATACTATCATCTTACTTATCAAGCAGTTCCAGAATAAGAGCTTGTGCTCTTTTTTATATAAACTACAATCCCATATTCTGCTCTGTATGATAGGTATGTGCTGAAAGATTTGAAACATGAGGAGAATAAGTCTAAGATGACTTCTCTGCTTAGTTTAGCAGAATCCTATCGGCATCAAGCAGGAATGAAAATCAGACCAGAAGCAGGTAAAAATAAGGCAGCAACTGAATGTGCCAAAAAAAAAAAACAAAAGAAGGAGTACAAGATGAAGGATCAGTTGAGAAGACAAGAAACAATTGCAAGTACAGAATACTCCTGGAACAACCTCATGTTGATCAGGATCAAAAGTGGGAATGGTTAAGAAGGGGTGAATTTGAACCAAAAGACGAAAAGTGGATATTGGCAGCCCAAGATAGTGGACTACATGCATGTTGGTTTACAAAGTCCATTGAACATGTGGGAGAAACAGACAAATGCAGGTTTTGAAAAATGGAATTGGAAACAGCGCACATCTTGTTGCTGGTTGTGATATACTAATGGCAGAAGAACGGTATACTGAAAGGCAAAATAATGTGGCAAGACTGTTGCACTGGGGATTGTGAAAACATTATAATACTTTAAGCAGCTGAAAAACAATGGAAACGAGCCACAAAGCATTATAGAAAATTATGACGTTTATATCACATGGAATAATCCATTACCAACAGTTCACAAAATACATGTGAGAAAACCAGATAGTAGTCCAGGAAAAGAAGACAAAAGTCACATTGATCACTGAAATTGCTACACCCAGTGTCTATCATGTCTTACTTACAGAGAGAGACACAAAGTGATAAAATATCAGGATTTGCAGGCAGAAATGAAGGCAATGCGGAAAAGGATACCCAAATAGTTTCAATAGTAGTAGGGGCAACGGGGTCTTAAAAAAACAATTACAGTTGTATGAAGATATATTACCAATACATGTAACTCCATATAAATTGCAGAAGGGGCATATTGTGGGTGCTTCTAAGAGCACTTCTGGCTAGCATTAAAGATTGAAACAATACTAATTTCTTGAACTTTAATCATTCTTTGACTTAGGAATGGGGTCCATTTCCATCATGGTATTTAAATCCAAAAGAATTGGAGAAATTAAACAATAAATAAATAAAAATATGTAATTTCATATATATCCCTAGGGAGCAAGACATTTGAAAATCCTGGCTTTTTGACCTCTGTGGTCATGCACATTTCTGTTCTCTATACCATCCAGCTTCTTGTGTGAAGCATATATTAAGACATTTCAGATAATGCTCACAGAGAGAATGGATTACATCTACCCAAATAACATGAACTAAGTCTGCTGTCCTACCATACATCTGAAAATAAGGTAGATCCAGTCCCTCTTCTTTACAATAAAGGATCTTTCCTGGCTACCCTTGGAAGATGGTTAGCTCAAATAAGATCTGAAATAAGGGATTAGAGCTCACTACTAATCCTGTAACAACCATGGCAGAAATGTACCTTACTAGAGAAAGAACTCTGAGGGCAGCAAACATTCTAACATCTGCCACATCACCAATGGTTAATTAAAATCTTTCTGTTTTTCAATAAGGCCTTAGTTTCTCTGATTAAATGAGTCATATTATCCTTTATCATTGTCACTGGGAGGTGGGCAGTTTTAATACCCAAATATACACATGAGGTGTCACACATAATTTCTCGATTGTCTATGGCTTGGCACAGCCTCATACATCTTTCATTTTAAAGGAGCAGTATCATCTTGTCCCAGTTCAGCCTGAAGCCAGCAATATCCACAAACTTGTCAAACACATATAAGATCTCTTTGAGGTCTTTCCCTAGATTAGCAAGCCACAGTATGCAGTCTTTGGCAAACAATGAGTCAATTCATCAGTCATTCCTTATAAAAGAAATACTGCAGTATGCAACCCTTTGCCAAATTTGGACAGCGATTGCCTCCACCAGTAAGATAAACAACAGAGGGGAGCAGGGGCATTCCTGTTGTATGGCCCTCATAAGAAGAAAGGAAGGGGAATGTTAGTTTTTCACAATCACCTGTTCTATAGGTTGGGAGTACAGCATCTTAAAACACACAATCATCTCTTCTTGAAACTCAACAATGGTGAATTGCACACATAAGAAAAGCCTGTCATAAGTAATTAAAAGCCTTATTAAAGTTAATAAATGAGGCTGCTTTTTCAATCTGGGCATCATTACACAGTTTTTGAAGGTCCAGAAATAATTTCCATAAGTCAGGACCTCTTGGCTTGTTCTTCATAATGCCTTGTTGCAATAAGCCTCACTAACTTGAGTAAGCATTGTTCCAGTTCTCCCCCCAGGATTATATGGAAATCTAGGTTTCCACAGATAAAATGATAATGGGGATAGCTCAGAGGAAGTGTAGCATTTTTCTGGTCCTTGAGAAGTGCAATAAATGATGCCATTCTGGAAGAATATGGGAATGTGCTCACCTTGCCACACTCACAAAAAAGTTCAAGAACTTTAACCCTGATCCCTTTTTTCCAGTGTAACTTATAAAAGTAAACAGAAAGACCAATCAAGCTCAGTGTTTTCCCACCTTTAAGCATCAGTCTCTATGTGTTTACCATATAGTGATTAATAAGAAACTATCTGCCATATACTGTATATAGCTATCCTCATCCTGAGTAGCCAAAAGATGGTACACCAACAGTTTAAAGGATTTAATTTACTGCACCCAAAATAACTGCCTGTTCTTCCCCTGTTTTTTCCTAGGTGTGTACACATCGATTCATTGATGTTCTGATTTCAGACGTTTGTTACTGATAAGTCCAGGCCTACACTGATGCCTACCAATAAAGTATCTATATCAGATGATTGAATGTTTAGTTAAGCAAATAACTAAAGGTCGATCACTAATAATCGCATACACAAAGCACTAAATGGTAGTTTCCACTCAGGGAAACAATGCCATTGCCCAATGGAAAAAAAAAAAAAAACACAAATGAAGTGGGGGGGCTTCACCCCCCCCCACCCCTCGATGTGGGAGTCTGTGCGCCCCACACACACACCTAACTAAATATACCATCTCTGAGATCGCTCCACATTGAAGAAAGGGCAAACTCCGCACAATGGTCAAACGACTTGTTTCCCTGAGTGGAAACTGCCATTCGTGATTTTGTGAGTTCGATCATTAGTGATTGACATTTAGTTATTCGATTAACTAAATGTTCGATCAACTAATATAGACCCCCCCATAAAGAACATATGAAATGATGTCCAATTACCGTCAGTAAAGGCACCCACAAAATTAAAAGAGAGTCTCACAAACATCTGATAGAATGTAAAAATGTGGTTCAGTCTTACAGAGGAGAATGTCTGGCCAAAACTGCATATGTTCATGATGAAAGACATCACCCACTCCTACAAGCACTGGAGCTGTTCCATGCCCCCCCCCCCCCCCTTTACAGGAAAATACCAAGTTAGACATGAGTTTCCTTGTTAAAAGCACTAAACATGTATTCCACCACAAATTTTCAAAAAATAGCTATATTAAGAAGAATGCTTGGCTAAATAACAAAAAGTATGCAGTTACCATCCTCCATCACATGAATATTTAAGTAACAAACAATTATCTGCTAGTGTTACATCCTTGCTAATAATTAGCAAAACAAGCTGATTAAAAAGATCTAAATACCACACACTGTTGCCCACCCACTGCCAAACTGCAACATCATTTTCTGCTCACAGACCGTCATTACTTGGCTGACAATTATATAACTCTTCACCAGCTATACTGCCAAGATACTGCACTGAGGGTCAGGTGTAATAAAATCCATGCTGCCCTCTGTGGTCCCCATCTTTGAGCTACATATTAATAGGGCAAACCTGTTAATTATATTTACTCCAAGCAGCACCTGTCACCTCACATAAGTCTTAAGGCTCCTTACACCTTAGGGTTTTTACTCTCCAGCATCTGAGAAGAAGAGCTGACCGAGTTGGAGAGTTCCCTTTTAGAGTCATTATTGTCCATTCACTTAGAGTGCTGTTGATGAATCCAACAGTGCGGTGGCTATAGCAATGGTTGATGCATTTTGATGCAGATGGTGCTCTACCTTTTCCAGCAGCTCTAAGGCAATCCTTTTCCCCATTCTGTGGGGCCTCAAGGGTTGTCAGACATTTTACTTGGACTGAGAGTCTTTAAATAGTTTAAGATCTAGAATGAACATCTTTCCTTGAGAACTAGGGATACACTATAACCCAGAGAGAAGTGAACTGGTTACCCTGCAAACGCTGGCACAACACAAGGAATTCTCCATTTCCTCAGGACTTCATCGCTGTTCAGATAATATAGAAATTTAAAAATAAAACACCTTGTAGATTTCTTGATGATCTGCTAGCTACCTAATGTGCTCTTTCCACTCATGGAGGATCTGCCATTGCAATATGCAGCCCCAGCTCCATTTATAGGTTCATAGGTTCATAGGTTCATACTAGGCTATCTTCCCTAGGGCATTTATAAGCCTAGACAGAGTATGTTTGGCTTTCGCCACCCATTTTAAATTAATTTTGCTATGCCCTTTTTCGAGGTTAGTATACTGTGCCTCTGTCTAACAGTGACACAGAAGTGATACCCGGGGTAAACCTACGATCTCCCATCCACTCATCAAGATTTCTCTTGAAGAGAGTCAATGAGGGACTCTGCTTAACCTGGACTGGGATTTTATTCCAGAGTGAAGGGAGCCTCTGGGTTATGAATCTGTCCCTCCAGCATGTCCTATTTATTTCAGTGCTGAGGTTCAAGTCTCTCGAGCGTGTAGCTCGATGGGATTTGGATTTTTTGAGGTGCAGCATGTCCCTTAATTCCGGGTTGGACATGGCCTTATACGTCAGGCACAGGTCACCTCTGAGCAGGCGGTATGCCACTGAGTAGAGCTGGAGTTTCTTTAACCGAGCAGCATATGGCATCTGTTTGAGCCCTTAGATCCTCTTGGTGAGGTACTTTTGAGGTCTTTCCAGTTGCTGCAGGTGTTTGGTAAGGTACATCCCAAAAGGGGCATTGTACTCGATTATGGGCCTGATGAGGGATGAGTAAAGAGGCACGATGACCTCCCCTAATCTAGATGTGAATCCCTTCATGATTAGGTGGGCTATATAAAATGTTTTTCTAACCACTTTGGCCACGTGGTTGTCAAATGTGAGATTGCTATCAACTTGGGTCCCCAGGTCCCTAATTACTTCTTCTGTACTTAATGGATTACCACCTATGTGGTAATTTGTGGGCACTTTGTTTTTGCCAAAGGGGATGGCTATACACTTTTTGGCGTTTAGCTTGAGACCATGGCTCTGGCACCAGTTGTCTGTTTCTATGAGGCCCTTTTGGAGGATGCTTGTGTCGGCTAGAGAGTCGATTATGACGCCCAGTTTGCAGTCATCTGCGAACTTGGTCAGCCACAGCCCTTCCGTGTTGGCCTGTACCTCCGAGAAATATATACCAAACAAGAGAGGTCCCAGGACTGAGCCTTGTGGGATGCCACTTGTAACTGGTTTGGAGTCTGACATGGCTCCAGCAATTCTAACCATGTGGGTTCTGTCCTTGAGCCAGTTTGCAACCCATCTAGTGACGTAGGGGTTTATATTTAAGCTGGTGAGCCTATCTATAATGCCCGAATGAGGTATTGTATCGAAGGCTTTTGCGAGGTCCAGATAGGCTGTGTGGACCACCTTCCCTTCGTCAATGGCCTTGGTGACTGTTTCAAAGAAGTCAACCAGGTTTAAGAGGCAGGATCTGCCCTTAACAAAGCCGAACTGGGTAGGATCCAGTGTCTGTAGGTCCCCAATATCTTTATTTATGAGGTCCATGATGATCCTTTCCATAGCTTTGCAGACCAAGCTAGTCAGGCTTATGGGGAGATAGTTTCCAGGGTCCGTTGAGGCACCACCTTTGTGGAGAGGGACCACTGTTGCTGTACGCCACTTTTTGGGTACATATCGTGTAGTAAGGCTGAGATTGAACAGTAGTTTTATGTTTGGGTTTAGCTCTTCTTGGAGTTCATGTAGGACACAGCCTGGGTCACCGTCTGGTCCCATTGATGCTGTGTTTTTTGCTTTGGAGAGGGCGGCTCCCACCTGAGCATCTGAGATGTCAGGGGGGCAGCACTCTGCTGGGATAGATATTTGCCCTTTTGGTGGGGAGGGGGGGGAGTTTGCACTGAACCTGTCAGCTAGGATGTTGGCAATGTCTGTGGGGTCAGTGTATTTTTTGTCATTTTGGACTAATTCTGAGCATATCTGGGAATTCCCACCCAGGTTCCTAACATAACTAAAGAAAGCTTTGTGATTATCCTTAGTGTCCTGTGCAATTTTTCTCTCAAAGCTGGCCTTTGACGATTTTATGAGTGCCCTTAGTTTTTTGCTAATACTGACCAGAGATGCCTTCCCTTTTTGGGATTTTGCTCTATCATGTAGTAGCTTCCTCCTTCTATTGTATAGTTTGTTTATGGCTGGGGTCCACCAGGCAGGTCGTCTGCCTTTGGAGGATTGGGTCTTGGTTTTATTTGGGATTGCATGATCCATGCATTCCTGAAGGTGTTCATAGAATGCATTTATAAAGGATTCTGTGGTCTGGGCTGTATTTTCCACAGGCCCGGGGGCTTTGAAGGATTCCACCTCGGTTTTGAGGAGTGTGAAATTTGCTTTAGAGAAGTTTTTCACTGTGGTTTTCTGGGCAGGGGGTGGGGTCAGGATGTGAATATCCAGTGAGATCAGTTTATGGTCTGATCTTACCAGTGAGGGATACACTTCTGGTCTGGAGCATAGAGTCCCCATGTTGGTGATGATCAGGTCCAGTATGATTTCCCCTCTTGTGGGAGTGGTAACAAGTTGTTCCATAGCATTTGAGTTTATGAATTCTAGGAAACTTTGGGCAAGGGTGTTGGAGCTAGAGTAATGCTCCCAATCTATGTTTGGGTAGTTGAAGTCGCCCAATATAATGGTGTTCGGAGTGCCTTCATATTTTCCAGTGTTCTCAGGAAGGCCGAGTGGGGTTCCTGGGTTTGGGAGGGTGGTCTGTAGCAGGCTATAAACTGGAAGGAAGTTTTACCCACTGTTAGTTGCACATGGATAGTCTCTGATGCTTCGTGCTTTGCCACCAACCTGGAGGTGTGGGTATCTTTGATGAATATCGATACTCCCCCTCCTTTTGTGGTTCGGTCCAAGTTTTGGGGCCGAAAAGCATGGTATGAGGTATAACCTGGTAGTGCTGGGGTGCTCTCGGGAGTCCTGAACCAGGTTTCTGTTACTGCACAGATATCGATGTTCTCCATGCTAAGGAGAGTTTCGAAAAGTGCATCTTGAGGTGTAAACTTCTGGCGTTGAGTAGCATTACTCTTAGTTTCTTATCCCTTGAGATACCTATGGAGGTGGGTTTGTCTTTTGAGCCTTGCCTAAAAAAGGCACTATGGGGGTAGCAAGAGCCTTTGCCAATATCCGAAAGCCCAGGGGTGACAGGTGCAAGCCGTCCCTAGCAAAGCATCGTGGCTTGTCGTGCATATCATCCCAAGCTGACAGGCATTGGATCCCCTTTGAATGACACCAATACTTAAGCCAATTGTTGAAATTGATCATCTTGTCTTCATATTATGGCATCATTCTTGGTGATGGTAAGATGCTACTCAAGGTCAGTGTCATACCAGCCTGGGCTACATACTCAGAGAGTTCCTCTATGTCTCTTTTCATGTAGTCCAGGGAGGTACGTCTCAGGTCATTCACACCAGCATGGACAATGACTGAGTCATATTTGTACTTGCCTTGGAGTGACCTGAGTGCTTGTGTTATGTGGCGGATCCTAGCGCCAGACAGGCTGCTCACCGTGACCTTCTCCTTGTTCAGCCTGGTGAGCGGGACGTCAGTGTGCCTGACGATAGAGTCACCTATTACAAGTGTATCAGGTGTGAACTGTAATTTAAATTAATTATACTGGATCATTGCCTTCCTTTTTGTTATTGTAAAGCAATTTATTTTCCAAATCACTGAGCTTCAGTAAAGTCTTATTTGAGCAGTGTTGAAAATAATGATCTCCTGATACTTCAAAATCAAAACATGCTGATTCTTCAATTTGTCATTAAGCAATTCCAGTTGTTCTTGAGGAATTCCAGAGATGGACTTCAATGACTTATTTTCACTTAGAACTTGTTTTAACATACCAGTCATTGAGTCCAGTAGAGCTTGCAGGAGGTAGTTTCTGACTGATTCTTCTCATTATTTGGGAAAGGTTTGGGAGAATATGATTGGCCCTTAAGCTGTCTGAAACAGTGTGGTGCTCTAATATGACAGTCCTGGAATATCTGATAACGGATTAAGATAAAGCTCTTCTAAATAATTATGTGTGTGTGTGTGTGTGTGTGTGTGTGTGTGTGTGTGTGTGTATGTGTGTATGTTATATATATATATATATATATATATATATATATATATATATATATATATATATATATATATATATACATATATATATATGTGTGTGTGTGTGTGTGTGTGTGTGTGTGTATATATGTATATATATATATATATATATATATATATATATATATATATATATATATATATATATATATATATATATATATATATATATATATATATATATATATATATATATATATATATATATATATATACACACACACACACATATATATATATATACACACACATATACATATATGTATATATAAAGTTCAGAACAACCATTTACAGGTTCATAGGTATATTAATGACTGCTAGGGCCTTTATAAGCCTACCCATGCAACCCAAATATGACCTACAAATTTGATTTATATAGTGGCGATTTACTGGCTGCTTCTGTCCATTAGAGACATATGTGCCAGACCAGGGGTAAATTTCTGATTATCCATACACTGGTCCAAGTAGAACTTAATTAGGGTTAGAGAGGAACTCAGCTCCACATAGATGGCGACCCTGTTCCAGAGAATGGGAATTATCAGAAAAACATATGTGTGTGTTTATGTTGCAAGCAAAATTTAGGTATTTTGATGTAGTAGTTCTTATGCTATTTGTTTTGTGGATGTGCAAAAGATTCATCAAAACTAGGTCCAAGGATGCCTCATATACCAGGCAAAGATGACCTCTCAGAAGTCTGTATGATATCTAGTAAAGAGACAGGATTTTCAGATGATCAGTGTAGGACATTCTGTTTATTCTCTGTATCATTTCTGTAAAGAATTTTTATGGGTGTTCCACTTGCTGCATGTATCTGGTCAGGTGCATACCTAAGTGGGCATTGTATTTTATGATGGGTATGATGAGGGCATGGTACAATAACATCACTGGACCTAGACACCATGCTCTTACTTAAAAGCTGAGCAACACTGTAGGATTTTCTTACTATATTTGGCACACATTGATTGAAAGCTAGGTTACAATCTACATGAGTTCCCAGATCCCTGACTAGTGAATCAACTAGTAGGGGTGTTTTATTGATGATGTAGTAACCTGGGGAAGGGCTAATTTCCCAAAAGGTAATATAATGCAGTTCTTGGCATTGAGTTTTAAGACATGGCTTTAGCAACAAACATTTGTCTGTTTTAAATCTTTCTGAAGGGTATTCTCATCTTGTGAGAATTCAAAGACTGTTCTCAGTTTGCAGTCACCTGCAAAGTTGGTCAGCTAGAGGTCTTTGGCATTGGCTTTGACCTGCGAAAAGTAGATGCCAAAGGGGAGGGGGACCCAGCACACAGTCATTAGGTACTTCACTGGTGACCAGGGTCTTTTAGGAAGTGGCCTTACTGATCCTAACATATTGGGTCCAATCTATGAGCCATCTAGCTATCCAGTGTGTTATAAAGGGGTTTATGCCTAGTTGCATAAGTTTGTTTGACAATGCCAGAGTAGGATTTTGTATCAAATGCTTAAGCCAGACCTATGTAGGCAGTATGCACCACTTTCCCTACATCCATTGCCTTAGTGGCCTTTTCAAAAATGTCCAACAGGTTCAGTAAGCATGACCTTCCTCTGACAAAGTCAAACTGGGATGGATCCAGTGTCTGGAGGTCTTCTATGTTCATAGGTTCATAGGTTCGTACTAGGCTTTCTGCCCTAGGGCATTTATAAGCCTAGCCAGAGTGTATGTGGCTTACACCACCCCTTAGGATGAGAATACTATGCCCTTTTAGGGTTTAGTTTACTATGCCTCTGTCTAGTAGTGACAAAGAGATGACCCCCGGGGTAAACCTACGATCTCCCATCCACTCGTCGAGATTTCTCTTGAATAGAGTCAGTGAGGGGCTCTGCCTAACATGGACTGGGATTCTGTTCCAGAGTGTAGGGAGCCTCTGGGTTATGAATCTGTCCCTCCAGCACGTTCTATTTATTTCTGTGTTGAGGTTTAAGTCACTTGTTCTCGTGGCTCTGATGGATTTGGATTTTCTGAGGTGGAGCATGTCCATTAATTTAGGATTGGACATGGCCTTGTACGTCAGGCACAGATCACCTCTGAGTAGGCGGTATGCAACTGAATAGAGCTGGAGTTTTTTCAGTCGGGCAGCATATGACATATGTTTAAGACCCTTTATCCTCTTGGTGAGGAACTTTTGGGGTCTTTCCAACTGCTGCAGGTGTCGGGTGAGATACATCCCAAATGGGGCATTGTACTCAATCATTGGACTGATAAGAGAAGAGTACAGGGGCACAATGACCTCTCTTGATCTAGATGTGAAACCCTTCATGATAAGGTGGGCAATATAGAAGGTCTTCCTAACCACTTTGGCAATGTGAGTGTCAAATGAGAGGTTACTGTCAACCTGGGTCCCTAGGTCCCTGATTACCTCTTCCGACTTAATGGATTACCGCCTATGTGGTAATTTGTCGGTACCTTGTTTTTCCCAAAAGGTATGACTATACATTTTTGGCGTTAGCTTAAGGCCATGGCTCTGGCACCAATTATCCATTTCTATGAGGCCTCTCTGAAGGATGTTTGTGTCCGCTGGAGTATCAATTATGGCGCCCAGTTTGCAGTCATCTGCGAACTTTGTCAGCCACAATCCTCCTATGTTTGCCTGTACCTGAAAAATAAATGCCGAACAAGAGGGGTCCCAGGACTGAGCCCTGTGGGACACCGCTTGTGACTGGCTTAGAGTCTGACATAGCTCCAGCAACTCTGACCCTGTGGGTTCTGTCCTTGAGCCAGTTTGCAACCCATCTTGTGACATATGGGTTTACATTTAAGCTGGTGAGTTTGTCTATGATGCCCGAGTGGGGTATTGTGTCAAAGGCTTTTGCAAGGTCAAGGTAGGCTGTGTGAACTGCCTTACCCTCATCAATGGCCTTAGTGACTGTTTCAAAAAAGTCGACCAAGTTCAGAAGGCAGGATCTGCCCTTGACAAAGCCAAATTGGGTAGGATCCAATGTCTGTAGGTCCCCGATGTCTTTGTTTATGAGTTCCATAATGATCCTCTCCATAGCTTTGCAGACCAGGCTCGTCAGGCTTATGGGGTTGGTAATTTCCAGGGTCCGTAGAAGCACCGCCTTTGTGAAGTGGGACCACTGTTGCCGTACGCCACTCTTTGGGTACGTATCCTGTGGTAAGGCTAAGATTAAACAGCAGCCTTATGTGTGGGTTTAGTTCCTCTTGGAGTTCATGTAGCACACAGCCCGGGACACCATCCAGTCCCATTGATGCTGTGTTTTTAGCTTTAGAGAGGGCGGCTCTCACCTGGGCATCTGAGATGTTAGGGAGGCTACACTCTGCTGGGATAGTTATTTCTCCTTTGGGGAGGGGAAAGAGAAATTTGCACTGAACCTGTCTGCCAGAATGTTGGCAATGTCAGTGGGTTCAGTGTATTTTGTGTCATTTTGGACTAACTCTGAGCATATCTGGGAGTTTCCACCCAGGTTTCTAACATAGCTAAAGAAGGCCTTGTGATTGTCTTTTGTGTCATTTGCGATTTTTCTCTCAAAGTTGGCCTTGGATGATTTTATGAGTGATCGTAGTTTTTGCTAGTACTGATCAGAGATGCCTTTCCTTTTAGGGATTTTGCTCTGTCATGTAGTAGCTTCCTCCTTCTGTTGTAAAGTTTGTTTATGGCTGGGGTCCACCAGACCGGTCGCCTGCCTTTGGGGAATGGGTCTTGGTTTTATTTGGGATTGCATGATCCATGCATTCTTGAAGGTGCCCATAGAAGGCATTTGCAAGGGATTCAGCAGTGTGGGTTGTGGTTTCCACTGGCCCAGGGGCCTTGAAAGATACCACTTCAGTCTTAAGAAGTGTGAAGTTTGCTTTTGAGAAGTTCTTCACTGTGGTCTTTTGTGCAGGGGGTGGGGCCGGGTTGTCGATTTCCAGTGAGATTAATTTATGGTCTGATCTTACCAAAGAGGGCTGTACTTCGGTGTGGAGCATTTTGTCCCCATGTTTGTGATGATCAGGTCTAGTATATTGTCTCCTCTTGTGGGAATGGTGACTAGTTGTTCCATTGCATTTGAGTTTATGAATTCTAAGAACCTTTGGGCTAGAGTGTTGGGGCTTGAGTAATGTTCCCAGTCTATGTTTGGGTAGATGAAGTCTCCCAAAATGATGGTATTTGGAGAGACATTCATACTCTCCAGTGTCTTCAGGAAGGCTGTGTGGGGTTTCTGAGTTTGACAGGGTGGTCTGTAGCATGCTACAAACTGTAAGGCATTTTTGCCTATGGTTAGTTGCACCTGGATAGTCTCCGATGCTTCGTGCGTTGCCACTAACCTGGAGGTGTCGGTATCTTTGATGAAAATGGATACTCCCCCTCCTTTTGTGGTTTTGTCCAAGTTTTGGGGCCAGAAAGCATGATATGAGGTAAAACCTGATAGTGCTGGGGTGCTCTCAGGAGCCTTGAACCAGGTTTCAGTCACTGCACAGACATCGATGTTCTCCATACTGAAAAGGGCTTTGAGGGCGTGCATCTTGAGGTTTAAACTTCTGGCATTGAGCAGCATTACCCTTAGTTTTTTTCCACTTGTGTTTTCTAGGGAGGTAGGTTTGTCATTTTAGCCTTGCCTAAAAAAGGCACTATGGGGGTGGCAAGAGCCTTGGCCAATATCCGGAAGCCCAGGGGTGACAGGTGCAAACCATCCCTTGTGAAGCAGCGTGGCTTGTCAAGCATGTCATCCCAAGCAGACAGACACTGGATCCCCTTAGAATGACACCAGTAATTAAGCCAATTGTTAAAACTGATCATTTTGTCTTTGTACTGTGGCATCATTCTTGGTGAGGGTAAGATGCTGCTCAGGGGTCAGGGTCATACCGGCCTGGGCTACATAATCAGAGAGCTCCTCTATGTCTCTTTTCATGTAGTCCAGGGAGGTACGTCTCAGGTCGTTTACACCTGCATGTACAATGACTGAGTCATATTTGTACTTGCTGTGGAGTGACCTGAGTGCTTGTGTTATGTGGCGGATTCTAGCTCCCGACAGGCAGCTTACTGTGACCCTCTCCTTGTTCAGTCTGGTGAGCGGGACGTCAGTGTGCCTGACTATGGAGTCACCTATTACAAGTGTGTCTGGCATGTTGTTTGGCATTAAGGGCTGTGACTGTTTAGCACACTGACTTTGTGAACTATGTGTTGCATTTGCTATGTCTTGAGGTGGCGGTTGCTTGGGTGTCTGCTTTGGAGGCCTCTGTTGTTTTGGTAGATTTTTAATCAGCGCCTCTGAGTATGTTTTTGTGTGTTTATGTGTTTGGTTTGCAGTTGTGATAGTTCTATGTGAGACTGGGTTTGTGGTGTGCATGGTTACCTTCTCCTCCTGACTGGTCTTGCCAGTACTGAATTGAGAGAGCTCAGCCTCCAGTTTGGCTATATAGTTGCATCTCACATATATTTGTATTTGTTGGGAGGAGGAGAGGGTTGTCTGTGTACATGAGGCAATTGTAACATTGCCTCAAGATTTCCAGATTCACCAGCTGAACAGGAGAGGACGCTAGCAACTGACCCTTCGACATGCTAGAAATAGTGAAAAAGATTGCTGTGTAACTGAGTCAGAAAGGACCTATAGGGAAATGGGTACTCAACAGAATTTAGGTGAATGAAGTACTTTTCGTTTGTTTAAGAGTGCTTTACCTGTATACAAAATGCTTTAGGAGCAAGTGCTGAGCTTTTCAGATAGAGTATAGGCTGTTTAGATTGCAAGTAGAACAGTTCTAAGGGAAAAATTGAAGAGCAGACTTGGCGGAGCCAGAAAAAGTTTAACCTTGTCCTTGTTGATAATGTCCATAATTCTTTCCATGGTTCTGAAAATAAGATTAGTCAGGCTATTGGGCCTATATTTCCAGGATCAGTTGAATGTCCTCCCTTTGATGGGGGATAACCATCACAGTCCCCAGTTCTTTCACCTTGGAGGTTATCTTAACTTCAAAGTTGAATTTGTTTTACCTAATTAGCCATCTTAGTTGCCTATTTAGTCTGATGCAAGAGTTTATTATCTTTTTGGCATTACCCTTTCTGATGTTTGCTAATATTTGTTTTTCCTCTTCTTGTATATCATGTTTACTTTGGGATGCCAGCAGGGTGTTTTTTTTTTCTGGACTATTTATTTATTTATTTGCATTTGTTTACTGGGATATTCCATTAGGCCAAAATGAGCTCATTTTCAGTGGAGGCACAGGGAGAAAAGCTCCACATTAACAAACACATACAGTGCAAGAGTCTCAGCTGAATTCACAAAAGGTAGTCATGTCTGTATCAGAAACATCAAATAGCATAGTAAGTATGCCAACAACTTGCTGAGATAAGTTCTGCAAGAACATCGATGGAAATGTAGCAGTAAATACCAGCATAGGTGTACATGTTAATCAAATCAATTCAATATGAGTATAATTGATATTACAACATAGCAAACATAGGTGATATTTCTTTGAGTAGTTACACAAATAGCTGGAAGATCTTAGCTAGACAGAGAGAAATTCAATATAGGCCATATCAATATTGGCCATAGTAATGGTAAACTGGGGAATCGGGTTTTGAGAAGTGCAGAGTTGGCACATGTGTAGTGCCATAGAGTGGAGAGGTGTTGGCGTAGAGACATTTTGAAAGAGGAAGGGTTTCTAGTTATGCTTATCAGTAATGGTAGGGCATTCCACTGTTTGGCAACTGAGAGAGAGTATAGCAGCTGGCCAACTAGAAGTTTTTTTTTTTTACTAGTTCTGAGCTTGCTCCTGGTAGGTACAGCAGCCTCTATTCAGCCATTGACATGGTTGTACATAATTTTTGAGACCAATTCAGTGTAGGCTGCTGTGTTCTTGGGATTTGGAGGGACACTGAATTTGGACAAACCATCACTTAATAAAAGGTAGTTTCCCTTGGAGTAGACCCTAGCTGTTACTGTTTTTTTCCTGTGGCTACAGAGATGATTTTGATTTTAAAGGAGACACCCTTTTTTGTCAGACCTTATCAAGGAGGAGGAGTCATTGGGCAGTGTTCACCCATATTTGTGAGTATGAGGTTCTGTATGTTGAAGCTTGTAGTGGGCATATTCACTGTTTGATCAAGGGTGTTTATATTTACGCAGTCAAGGAATCTCTGTGCCTGTAGCCTTAAGGCTGTGTAGGATTCACAATCTATAGAACGGTAATTCAATTCTCCCACAAATAGGGTGATAAGTTGGATACATATCTCTAGTAGGTCCAAGTATGCATTGTGAGCTTCGTGGGACATGGAGGGTGAGCTATAATTGGCTAGCATATGGTATGGGATTTGTCTATGGTGATTTTCATGTGGAGAAACTCCAGCACATAATCCTGTTTGACCACCCTAGAAGTTTGCTTGTTATTGATGTATATTGAGACACCTCCACCTCTAGCTCTTGTTTGTGCAGGTACTGGTCTAAAAGTGTAGAAGGCACTATCACAGCACTCTCTTTAAACTGTGTATTGGTAATTGCACAGATGTCTATACTCTTGAGTGTGAGGTGCGCTTGGAGAAAGTATAGTTATTTTTTTTAATTTAGGCTCCTGGCATTGAGCAGTAACACTGAGATTCAGCTGAATTGATTTTGCTATGATGGTAGATTTGTCAGTATGGCATTGCCTAAAAAAGGCATTATAGTAGTGAATAATTTTTAGCTAGTATTCAAAAGACTAGAGGAGAAAGGCACAAACCATCCTGGGAAAAGTAACGTGATCTGTTAAAAATGCCCTTCCAAGCTGACACGTATTGGATCCCCTTAGAGTGACAGCCAGTTGTTAAAATCGATCATCTTTTGTTCATATTGTGACATCATCCTTGGTGATGGTAATATGTTGCTCAATGCTAGGCTCATACCAGCCTGAGACACATAGTCTGAAAGCTCCATAATTTCTCACTTCATATAGTCCAGGGAGGTATGTCTCAGGTCATTTACACCTACATGGACTATGATGGAAACATACTGGTACCTGTGGTATAATGACTTGAGTGTGTGCATGATTTGGTGCATCCTGGCTCCAGATAAACAACTAACAGTCATCTTCTTCTTCAGCCTGATCAGAGGGGCATCAGTATGTCTTACAATGGAGTAAACTATGATGAGAGATCGGGGAAGTCTGTTTTCTTGCCTTAGGGAGTTAGTGTCCAGCACTCCGTTCAGTGAGACTCTTTGTGTGGTGAAAGGTGTTGTTTTTTTTCTGAGTGCCTTTGGGATTGATGAGGCATAGTTTTGGCAGCAGGTGGTTTAGGTGATCTTTGTTGTTTAGGAAGATTGCTTTTAAGTGTTTCAGCATATGCTAGACTATGTGTGCATTGTATGCTATGTTAGTTGGGAGTTAAGTACACTTCTGTCATACTGTGTCTGTTTTTTAAGTATTAAGTGGCTGTTGGTAGACATAAGACAATTGCTACATTGTCTCAGTATGCCCATATCCACCAAGCTTGCTGCAGAGAAGTTGGGAAATTGCATATCCCTGCTGTCCAGTCCTTTGAGTGGTGAGCTACAAGATGGATGGTGTATTGGGGTTAGAAGACTATTAAGGGTGTTTTGTTGGTGCAGACTAATAAAGGTGCTTTATTGAGGCAAATTATGCTAAACAGTATTAAATTCTACTAACTTTAAGTTTTACACAATACTGAATTCTACGAAATCTATAGGTACTGCCACTCAGTGCCCAACTAGCTGCTCTAAACTTGTCAGCATGCAAGGTATTTGCTCTATGTTTAGTGCTTTACAGGGCACCATTTTATGGACCATTCTTTAGGGAAAATGTACTTGCTAGGTGTTTACTACTGTACAGAGCACTGCTAACCTCAGCTGTGTGGTGAGCAGCTCCATGCAAATGTGCAGAATTTATAGCAGTACAGAAAAAAATAGAAAACTAATGAGCCCTCTGACAAGAAAACTGTGAGTACCTTTGTGTGTTTCCCAGCTCAGAGAGACCAAATACCTCCTGCCACAAGATGTGAAGAGAGCACAAGTGCAATGCTACCATAAACCAATTAAACAACTATCTGGAAATCCCTTGCTGAAGGCATTTCCAAAACAGTCTTGCAGCAGTAAAAGTGAGAGGAAGAGCAATTTTTTTTTTTACAAAGTCATCTCTCATGCTTGTCTGTCCTGGATTTCCAGCAGCACAATTAAAAAAACCTAATTTTTATTAAAAGTTCTGGGCAATCCAACATAATTATCACTTCTGCTCACAAGCATGGTGATGAGATCACCTCTGCCAAACTCAGTTTATTTTTGTTCAGTATAATTGCTGCTTACTTATATTTTAGCTTAAAGTCCCTCAAAGAAATACATCAGTCTCTGACACTCTACAACAGCTATTCCCAACCCGGGGTACGCGTACCCCCTGGGGTACGTGCTTGGTCGGTTAGGGGTACGCGGGGAAAAATATTAGCAATGGCGGAAAGTTCATTTAAAAAAATCCCGCCTTAGGCACTTTCACAATCGTAGGACTTACTTCCTGCACACAGGAAGTCTGTCCTATAAATGTGAAGGCGCCAATGTATTCCCACTATCTGTATTTTATCTTGAGTCTACTTTAACTATTACCTAGGGAAGAAGGTTGTGTGTCGGTGCTGTAGTTCTGTGTAGTCAAGTGTGTGCAGGAACTGTGGGATCACGAAAACAGAAAAGGAAAAGTAAGAACAACACCTTGCTTATATAGCATCTCTGAGTATGCACAGATGAATTGCAGTTAACATTGCATTGAAATGCAGAAGTTATTCTACTTTTACAGGTGCTTTCAAATATTAATAATCTTAAATCATGTCACAAGTGTTCTAAAAAGTTTGTTTAGTCAACTGTATGTCTAAAATGTTAGTTTGGTGTCTTGTACTACTCTTGATGAGTTGCTTCATATTTTCAACGTTGCATATTTTCGTTGCATATTTTCAACTCGCATTATGATTCGGCTGAAGTGGTCATTACAGAATTAGAATGTATGTAAACTTCACCAGTTCTGTTTTTGAAAGTGAGAAAAGGAATTGAGAAGATATGTGATATATTGATATTCAGTTGAGTGGATAGTTTGCATATTGCAGTTACTATATTTCTAATTATCAAGCATTTTACACAGTTGTTGGTACTTGAAATATAATTTTCTTCATAATGAATGAACATTTAACAGTTAAATTGCAGCAGTTTTGTAACGCTATGTGTTACCGTTACCTCAAGGATTTCAAAAGGCATGTCACTGGACCCAAGTGGATATATCCCACAATTCCAGTTTCATTGCGATTTACTTTGTTGAACATTTTTTTATCTCCTGCAGTTCACTGCAGCTTTTTTCCCTAGCTGCCTGCTCTAACCATCTCCTACCTAGGGCGGCAAATAGAACCTCCCCCATCTCACCTTCATGCAAGATTGTGAGCCTTTTTCCCTTGCCATTTCTCTCAGGAAGGACAGTGTACAATTCTGAGCCCAAATGAGAGACATCCTACAAAAATGAAGGGAAATGGAGAGGTATAATCGGGTCTTTATCTCTGTTTCACAGAGCTAGCATTTAGGCGCAGATGCAATTTTTGTACACTTAACAAGTTGCTTATTTTTCAGCTGCTATCAGATTCCCAGAATTGTAGATTGTATTTGTATCCTAGCTAGATTTGCAGTTCATTCCAGTTTTCTTCCAACTCAGATAACAGGTTACATAAGTGTTATTACAGTACAAGTTTGCATAGGACTTGATGATGAACCACTTTGCGTAGCAGCACAAATGAATG
Organism: Protopterus annectens; assembly: GCF_019279795.1. NCBI lineage: Eukaryota > Metazoa > Chordata > Ceratodontiformes > Protopteridae > Protopterus > Protopterus annectens. The sequence goes on along the minus strand of NC_056730.1, from coordinate 1,007,472,168 downwards.
TACCAGCAACTGACTGATGTGCTTCAGCATGCTCCAACCCCAGCTATGGTACACAGATCTGCTGCTTATTTGGTACCTGTCCCGACCCTTTATGCTGCCTTGCTACATCACTCAGTCATCATGAGATGTCAGTAATGGCCTGGCATTGGTTTTGCACACGCACACACCTCATATCAGGAAGCCCTTTATAATGCATTTGAATAACGTCAGTCATAAAGTGCTGAACCAGTCATTCTGTTAGGGCCTTTGCTTCCAGCTTGGAGTACTATGTTTAATAAATTTAATTTATATTTGACAAGTAGAGCTGTTTTTGAATGGTAGTCTTTTTTTTTCTTAGCTTAACCTTAGCTTGTCTAGTGTTCAAAGATCGAGATTGTAGTGTCGGCACTGGGAAGGTTGACTGAAATTACTTTCTTAAATAAGAGTACAGTAGTGGTGTTCTCTGAATGAAATTTTGCATGCTCCTTATTCTTATTATTATTTTATATACATATATATATATATATATATATATATATATATATATATATATATGTATTACAAGCAAACAGCTTCAGATTTATATTATCACAAGCAGTGTGCTTCAGCTTTTCAGCCGCGACCATGATGCATGAGTATTGGCCTATTTTTCTGAAACCCCTTGACTCCCTATTCCAGACCCATTATGAGTCTGGTCCTTTGTCTTATTATGGCTTTTGTTACTCCCTCATCTCTTTTGTATATCTACACAGCCTTAAAACTTTTTATAAGTACAATAAATAGCTGAATAGCACATTTAACTGTGAGCTTCCAGATGAAGTTGTTAGTAAGCCATTTTTACGCGTTCCACATTTTGCCCATTTGTTCCACATTATGCGGGCTGATGTTCCTCATTTTGGAGATGGAAAGTTAAAAGCTATGCCTGTAAAAAGTAAGAACTTAGCTAGGAGAAACACTGGTAGTAGTAGTACTTGAAGATTATGCAAGTCATGTTGCGGGAATGGAAACTAACTCTTAGCAGCTGATACATGTTTGTAGACCAAGTGAATTAAGCTCTTGGAAGGCAACTAGTTTATTATAACATGTGTGAACCTGGATTTGGTCAGTATTTATTGCGAGACAGTTCTTTTGCTTTTTTTGTGATAGCAGGTTCAAAAAAAGCATATGACCTAATAATTTGCTGGGAATTACCCTTTAATTTCTGTTTGATGTGTGGTCTTTCCCTTGCAAGTGAAAAGAGGGCTAAGGAAGATTTGATAGGTGCTAAGAAGTAATGCTTTCTAGCTATCCTCCTTTTTATTATTATTGTCGATCTGTTGGATTCTGCTTTGCACTTGGTGTGTGGAGATCAATTGGTCCGTTCCAGACTTGAATTGTAGTACTTGCTGAGATACACTTGATGCTTAGGTTAGAGTTAGATTAGAAATTAAATGAGATATATGTTAATAATTACATTATTTTAATGACTTTTGTTTGGCAAGAGAATGTAGTGGAATGTTGTATGACTTTTGGGTGAACATGCACTCTGATATATAAAGTTGTTTGTTAGCAGCAGCCTCTAAGATTGTCAGACTGATTGATTTGAAAACTGCCTTTAATCTTAATCTGCCACTGGCCAGATGCATTTTGTTTGAATGTGGATTTCAATACTGATTCAGTGAATATGAGTTTCAGAGGCAGAGAAGTTTTAATGCTAAGTCTGTTTTCATTGCAACACTTTGTTTAGCTTTAGCAAATGTCTATCAGTGTTTGTGCTATATTAAGTATATTTGAAATAAAAGTTTTAAATTAAATCCAAATATCTGTAATCATTAGAAAAAAGTGTGCACACTGATAGTTTTGAACAGTGTTTATGGCGAATGGGAAGAAGTGGGGATACAGCCAAGTAATGGGAGAATGGAATGGCTGTGGGGCAGGGGCAAAATTACACACATTTTGCTTTCATGTAGTACTACTTACATTTTTGACATGAAAAGTTGAGAAACTTAGTTTTTTCTTATCTTAACAGTTACAGTTCTTTCTAATTTATCATTATTTAAATTTAATATTAAAATTAATTTCGTAATTGTCTTATTACTAGATATTGTGATGGATAAGTGGCTGAAACCTGGCACAACAAAAGAGCTGACGCATGATATGAGTATAGAATGTGATCAGAGTACTTCTCAAGACATGTCCAACATTTTGGTGCAAAACACTAACCAGGCACAGTCCTTAGTTTCTCAAAGAGGGAAAAAGAGAAAGTACTGTGATGGATACATGAAATATGGATTTTCGTATGTGGGAAATGAAGACTGTCCTAAGCCCCAATGCGTGGTGTGTGGGGAAGTGCTGTCAAATGGTAGCATGAAACCTTCCCTACTTTTACAACATTTAGAAAAGAAACATGCTAACTATAAAAACAAGGAATACAGTTTTTTCAAACAGTTAGCGGAAAATAACAAAAAATTGAATATGACATCATACATGCTGTCAGGTAACAAAGTTGAAGCTAGTTACCGTATTAGTTACCGTATCGCAAAATGTGGTAAAAGTCATACCATAGCCGAAAATCTAATATCTCCCTGTAAAACAGATGCTGTTCGATGTATGCTTGGAGAAGAACATGTGCGGAAAATGATCACCATCCCTCTTTTGAACAATACAATATCTCGAAGAATTGAAGATATGTCTGATGATGTTGAGATGACAGTAATAGGTAGAATTAAAAGCAGTAACATTTTCGCTATTCAAGTTGATGAAAGCACATATGTTGCCAATTGTGCTATTTTGCTTGTTATTGCAAGGTATTTGAAAGATAATGAAGTTGAAGAAAACCTTTTACTTTGTCATCCTCTGTCACAACGCACAAGGGGTGAGGATATATTTAATGTTATTGATTGTTATTTCAAAGAAAAGGAGATTAATTGGTCTAATTGTTGTGGATTATGTACCGATGGTGTCAAGTCTATGTCAGGGATTTACTCTGGTCTTCGTGGTCTTGTCATGAAGGTAGCTCCCTATATAAGTTGGAGCCACTGTTGCATCCACAGACAAAGTTTACCATGCAAGAACCTCCCTGGTGAATTAAAACTTGTTTTGGATGAAGCTGCGAAAGTAGTGAATTTTATAAAGTCGAAGTCCACAAACACAAGAATTTTCAAAGCTCTGTGTGAAGAGATGATGAGTCCTCATTCTACTCTGCTCCTTCATACAGAAGTAAGGTGGCTTCCTCGTGGTAAAGTACTTACCCGGCTGTTTGAACTTAGACATGAAGTCCAGGTGTTTTTTGAAGACCATCCTTTCTTCCTTGCTTCCAAGTTACATGACTGAAATTGGCTTCAGGCACTTGCATACTTATCAGATATTTTCCAGATTATAAACAAATTAAATTTGACACTTCAGAATAGCTCAATAATGATCTACAATGTCTCAGACAAAATCGAATCTATGATTAAAAAAATAGATTTTTGGAGGTCATGTCTTGAAAATGGCCAAACTGAGGTATTTGAAACTCTGCATAATTTCTTATCTGAAAACAAGCTTAATCTATCCTGGGAAATAAGGAAGAAAATAAATGAACACTTGAATGGGCTAAAATAGGACTTCCAGAAGTACTTCCCCAAACTTGAAGAAGAAATCTATTGGATTTCAAGTCCTTTTGAAGAACATGTCCAGGCAGCTAAATTATCAGTCAAGGAGAAAGAGAAGTTGATTGAACTTTCAACTGATAGTACTTTAAATGTTGAATTCAAAGGACACTTCCTTATTAACTTTTGGGCAAACATCAGCAGAGAATACGAACAGCTTTCTGACAAGGCCCTTTTGTTTATTTTGCCCTTTACAAGTACTGAACTAGCAGAGAGAGCTTTCTCTTCTTATGTCTTAATTAAAAACAAATATTGTAATAAGCTGAATGCAGTTCCAGATTTACGATTACACCTTTCATCAGTTGAACCCAATTTCAAAAAACTATGTGCCTCAAAACAAGCACAAGGCTCACACTAAATATGTGCAAGATAAAGTTAGTTAATAATTGTTTGTAGTTTGAAATTTTATTAAGTTTGAAATGTTTAATTGTATGATAACTTTATAAGTTATTTATATGTATCGCTGATACATATATATATATATATATATATATATATATATATATATATATATATGCACTGTTTGTTCACTTTACTATTAAAGATTGTTTTTTATTATTAAATTTTATTAGTTACATTTACAACACATACATTGGACATAAAAGCAACTATTACAAATGCCAACAATATGAGGGGTACAATTTCAGGGAAATGGATTGCCAAGGGGTACGCAAGTCAAAAAAGGTTGGGAACCACTGCTCTACAACATTTATATTCTAGCTAATTTTATTCAGATTGCATATAATTTCTCAGTAGATCAATGCTCTGGTCACTGGAACTCCTTGCATCTCCACAGTTATTCTGCTAGCATTCCACAACTCCTTTTGATCAAGGTTTCCCAATAATCTCCATTCTTATCACAAAAATCCCTCCCTAGTAGAGGCAAATGCCTCTGTCATTATGGGCTACAGGCCATGCTTATAAGCAGTATTTCTCTAGGTAATTCACTTTATAGGTTATTCTACTATATTATACTTATTACATGTGCAACTAGCAGGTTTTACAGTAGTAATATATGGCATATACAGCATATCTAAACATTGTATCTGTTCTTTGAAATAGCCACTATTCCACAATGACTCCCTTCCATTCTAGAACTCTTGCATCTATACTGAATGAGCTTGATCATAGGACCAGAATAACCCCTCTATTTTTAATTTCATTATTTCCATGGCTTACTTCTACTCACCTTTGTCCTCACCTATGAAATTTCCACTCTATTCATAACTACTACTGTACTGATTACCTACAAGTTTGGTATAATGGTTAAGTTGCTTGCCTCACAGATACAAGGTTTGCTTCTCACTAGGGAAGGAAATTAGCTAAGTTTAAATGGCCCCCAAGGGCAGCTAGACTAATAAGTATCTATGAGGCTCAATTAACTGGAACTGCTCTATGTTTGGCATCTTTTGCCAGAGATCTAGAGTGTTTCTGATGAAATTCAAGACATTCAAGGCTAAAACAAGAAAATAAGTATATTTTGTGATCCAACTGCACTTTTTAGACTGTATTTCATCTAACTGCTGCATTATTTCTGCTTTTTACTGTTTGTGACTGCATCATTTTCTGCACTTGATTTCAATTGTACAGTTAGCTTAGGTAGCATAGTCTAGATTCAGATCTTCTGAATCTAGCCTGTTATTGAAACACTGAGCACTAAACCAGCCATTTTACATTAAGAAGGGCTCCAGTGCACCCTTGTGGCAGAAGAGTGTAGATCCAGCCTTTTCTGAGCTGAGAATTGCTGGAGGAAGGTTCATTGTGTGCTTTCCCATTGGTATATTAGCTTAAAAGTGTTTAATTTTGATTTATTGGAGCCATGTATAGATGCAAATGCCTTGAAACACAATTTTCCATAGATATCTGTCAGTGGAACCCTCCCAAGCTTCTCTTCTTAGGTTCATAGGTTCATAGGTTCATACTAGGCTATCTGCCCGAGGGCATTTACAAGCCTAGCCCATAGTTTTGTGGCCTTTAGTATGGGGAACTATACCCATTATTTTGCTGTGCCTCTGTTGAGCAGTGACACTGAGGTAATCCCTGGGGTATATCTGCGATCTCCCATCCATTGGTCAAGATTTCTCTTGAACAAGGCCAGCGAGGTGCTCTGCCTCACATTTACCGGGATTTTATTCCACAGCATAGGGAGTCTTTGGGTGATGAATCTATCCCTCCAGCACGTCCTATTCTGCACTACAGGCAACTCAGCTGCACACTGAGCAGCTTTGCCACACTTATCATCCATGGCCTTCAATAGAACAAGCCCCAATTGTTAGTCCTAGTGCAAAAACTGGTCAAGCTAGCCCAGTCCCTTCCCTAATAATACATACAGTAAAAAACCTGCTATAATGGACAGGCAGTTTCCCATCATTTCTCCAGCCAGCCTGATTGACATGGACATCATGAGGTAATGTAGTAATTGCCTCGTGTATACTGACAAACACTTACTTTTAAAACAAAAAATACCCTATGTGAGAGATGTAATTACACTATGAAATTGGATTCAGTTCTCTGACATAACAAACTGGACATCAAACAAGTTGTCAGCACATATACTTCACCTCTCACACAAAATAAGGTCATGACACATAAATCCACATGCACAGAGTTACATACTATTTACTGACCAAAAGATCAGAGCCCTCCCAAATGTAAACCGCCTGCACACTCTGCAATGCAAATAGAAACCACTACACATAATAATACATACACCAGCATCTGAGCAAATAAGCCCCTAAGGTAAAACACCTCAAAACCTAAAGTCTTGTTCATAGGTAACTCCATAATGAGATATGCAAATGTCCCCCTCACCAAACTGGACAAGGAGAAGGTCACAGTCAGCTGCCTGTTAGGTGCCAGGATCCATCAAATCATACATGCACTCATGTCACTCAACAACAAGTATCGTTATGACTCTGTTATAGTCCATGTTGGAGTTAATGACTTGAGACAAAACGCTCTGGACTATATTTATTTATTTAACATTTGTTAACTGGGAAAGTCTGACTTGGAACAAAGCCAATTTTCAGCAGAGGCCCAGGAAGAAATGCTCCAGATGCATGTCTTTGTAATGTGGGAGGAAACCCACACGAATGTAGGGAGGACATGCAGACTCCACATAGAAGGCACCCCAGCCGAGAATCGAACCGGAGAACAACTTGCTGTGAGGTGGCAATGCTACCACTGACCCATCCATGAAGTCCATCCATATATGAAGAGAGGCATAACTAACTCTCAGATTATGTGTCCAAGGCAGGTATGACTCAAACCCAAAGCAGCATTCTACCTTCACCCAGGATAATGCCACAATATAAACAAAAAAATGATTGACTTCAGCAATTGGCTTAGCTTCTGGTGTCAATCCAGGGGGATCCAGTATCTGTCAGCCTGGGAAGACATGGTCGACAGGCCATGCTGCTTTGCTAGAGATGGACTGCACCTGTGTCCTCTAGGCTTATGGATACTGGCAAAGGTGCTTGCCTCCCCCAATAGTGCCTTTTTTAGGAATTGTCAAAACAAGAACATTTCTAATGTAGCAAAATCCACTCAAGGCAAACTCAGAGTTCTGCTGCTTAATGCCATGAGTCCAAACAGGAAACTGCTCTCCCTAAAAGCACTCCTTGCCTTGGAAGAAGCTGATGTCTGGAATCACTGAGACATGGTTCAAGGCTGTGGAGAGCACCTCGTCCATGCAAGGCAATAATGCCTTCCACAAATTCAGACCTCAAAATGAGGGTGAACGAACGAAAGCTGAAAGTGTATCCATCTTCATTAAAGCCAAGTACACCTCGAGACTGGTCAAGCAGTCTGAATCTCTCAAATTAACTATAGGCAAAATACCCTACCACATCATTGTTGAGTATAGGTCCCCCACCATGAGCCAAGAAAAGCACACAGCCTACCTGGAGTTACCAGAGTCACTCACCATAAAGCACAACACCTTAGACATAGGAGATTTCAATTATCCTTCTCTCGACTGGGTGACATACACAAGCACAAACATGCTCACCCAGAGGTCCCTGGACTTTGCCAATACAAATGCTCTGGAACATATAGTCTACACTCCCACAAGGGGCTCACCTAGGTATGTCTAATAAGCTGTGTGACACCTCACTGTGACAAAGGTGGTACACTTCAGTTACACATCACTGGAAGATGTGTAGGGAGGTACATGAAGAAGGGTGCATTGTGCACCATTATGAGTGTGATGAAGGCTGGGAAACATGAATGTATTATGACCTCGATGTGGATGTCCTTCACATGGCCAGTACTTGTTTTACATTCAAGGGAGTAGTCAGCACTTTGACCACATGGTGGTGGATGTACCACTTACCATCTACCCTGGGACACACATCACATGCCTATTGGTCTGATTATATGGTGTGATGTCCACATTATACTTGAGTGGTGTGTCTGTTTTCTGACTTAACAAATCCCCTCATGTTTCTTGTTAATGTAGGTGTTGTCATGGCTGTGGCAGCATTTTTTGGAATGTGTTGATACTGTTTGTATTATACTAATATCACAGTTGGAGTCAATGATTGCCCACAATCTGTAGTCCTTCAGGCAGCTGTTTGGACACAGGATGTATATGTCATCGGTGATGACCATAATTTAATTAATTGACAGGAAAAGACCTAGAAGACAGCCCTGATGTATGGACCTGATCACTGGACCTGAGATATAGGTTACATTACACATTTCAACATAGTGAAATAATATCTTTCTGATACACTGGTCTACCTGTTTGGTGATATAGCTGTTTATGGCCACATATGACAGTGTTGATTGAATACCTTAGTGTTGATTTGTGTCAAATGCCTTGACCTGGTCAAGTTCCACAAGATGATACTGTTTTCATCATGCATACCCTCAATGACCTCTTTGAAGGCATCTATCAGATGTAACAGACACGATGTAGCATTAACAACTGAAACAGGTCTGTTGCACACAGACATAATATTACTATTGTACATGTAGAAGAGGTCCATGGTGACATATTGGTCTACCTCACAGGTGAGGAGAGTCAGGATGTCTCTATACATGCATGCATCAAGTGCTGTCCCCCAATTCAGATGGATGCATGTTGGTGTACACCCTTGTATGGGAACATAGTCCACATGGAGGGTGTGTTGAAGTGTGTATTCAACCATATTGGGAAGGCGTATATGCCGAGTCATGCCATAGGTGATCTGTGATGTTGTCACAGCCCTTTTATTCCATGTGATAGGCTTGGATGAAGGTAAGACAGTGCATACTGCCTATCGTGATCTGGCCTAGGGTTTGGACACAATCCCCCATGCAGGTATCATTGAGAAACCCTCCCAGCTGGGGATTAACCCTTATGTCAGTAGATGGGTAACCAGTTGGCTCACCAACATAATACACACTGTGAAAGTTGGTGAATCAAAATGTAACAGTAGAGCTCACACCATTGGCAAACCCCAGGGATCTGTGCTTGGCCTTTCGTTATTTGGACCATATTTCTCAACAGTTCTTGCTAAAGTATATGGCCTTTGGCTTACCAAATTTGCTAATTCTTGCATATTAGGTGCAATCATTGAGTCCATCAATGATGATAACATAGTACAGGAGGACCTAACACAGACAAATGAATGGTGCCAAGGCACACAATGTACAAATGTCTTTTATTGTGTTGTTCATCTGAAAAGTGGACTTCCTTGTTAATCACAGCATTGACAACAGTCCTGCTATGCTGACTCCCAGTGATACAAGCACTGGGAACACATGTAGATAGCAATCTGAACTTTGACCACCAAGTGACTACACTGGTATTAAAAGCCTATGTTATGCACTGATCATAGGTCATGCCATCATATTCAGATCTTAGGACTGTATGACAGCACTGTACATGAACCTCATCAGAACACTAATAGAGTACAATGCTCTCTTTTGCATGTGCCTCACCAGACATATGCAGCAGCTGGAGAGACCACAAAGCTTTCTCCGCAAGACTACACAGGGCCTACAAAGCATGCCGTGATGTATTTTGATAGATTAAAAGCCATGTCAATATAATCTGTCTGTATAGGATGAGGTGACTTCTGCCTGGCTTCCAGGTCAATGTCTGACCCTGCTCTGGTGGGAAGACTGCATATCCAAAAATCTGATATAGCTGAAGACATCAGCAGTGTCTGTTGAGTAGACTATGGTAAGAACAATGTCCCACATGCTAGTGTAAAATCTCTGTCTAATGTCAAGCAAGAGATCACACACACACAGACACACACACACACACACACACACACACACACACACACACACACACACACACACACACACACACACACTCAGTTGACTGCAGTGAGAATGGAACCCCTACATATCTAAGTACACAGGCTATAGAAGTCAATGTTTTATGCAAATGCCACAGCACAAGTCTGACTTGGAGTGTCTCAGACAACATTTTATAGCTGATGACATCAGCAATCTCTGTTGAGGGGAATATAACAGTATTCCACATGCTGGTGTAATTGTGGAATACGCACTTCTGACCTTTTGTCTAGATACATCCAGCTGACTGCCATGAGAACAGAATGCCTACCTATCTAAGTACACAGACTACAGAACTCAGTACTTTACCCAAGAGCCACAGTACAAGTCCGATTTGTAGTGTCTCAAACAACACTTTATAGCTAATGACATCAGCAGTGTCTGTTGAGGAGAATATAACAGTGTCCCACATGCTAGTGTAAAATGCTCACAGAAACGTCAAGCAAGAGCACACACACACACACACACACACACACACACACACACACACACACACACACACACACACACACACACACACAGTAGACTACATTGAGGACAGAACCCCTACTTATGCAAGTACACAGACTACAGAACACAGTACTTTATGCAAGTGCCATGGCACAAATTTGACTTTTAGAAGAGTGCAGGTGAACTTATAGTAGATGACATCAGCAGGCCATGTGGGGGGCAACAGGTTGGGAGGCATGCATAGACACATAGATTCATAAGTCCATATGATGCCAATAGCCTAACAGCACTAGGATGTGTAGAACCCTAGCTGTGTAAAAACAGAAGTACCCTTATTGAGTATAGTTGGATGTTTGAGTTTAGCAGAGCAAGGTTGTGAGCACCACCTACTGGTCATGCTGATGAGGGAGCAGACAGCATTATATAGTACACTTTGTAGTTTGGTTGATATATGTGTGAAAAAAAATACTGAGACCCCAGGGTTGTACTGCTTGGTGGGAATAGGGCAATACATGAATGTATTGTAAATGTATGACAGATAGTTGGATCGCTCTCTTTGTTTGCAATGTTTCCACATATAATTTTGTCGTGCAAATGCTATGAATAAACACCAGTAATACAGCTCATCACATATACAGTTCCATAGCATAGTGAGCAGCTGATTTACACAATGGTTAACAAAGTGTACACGCTTGTGAGTTACACCAGTTTGCACGTAGGTAAGCAGTGCACAAACATGAGCCACATTGCTAATGTCTGACAAGAAGAATGCAACAGTGGCAAACAATTGCATGTATAGGCGGTTGTGTATGTGTTTCTTGAAAAAGTTAAAGCCATGTTGATTCAGATAGCAAGAATACGTTTACAGGACTGCAGTACACAGTATACCTTCAGTCATACATCTGATGATGAATGTGATGATATAGATTATCTCATCAGTAAAAGTAATACTGTATGGAATATGCTGTCTCTGAACCCAGGACCATGGGTGTGGCAGTCCTACATATACACTTGTTGCCACAAGAATGTTAAGGAAATAGTTGTCTATGTTGCACTTCATTGCTGTAAACTGCTATGCCACAGCAGTAAAACAAAGGTTACACACTCCGTACTAGAACCCAGTACCACCTGTACTCCAGCGCAGGTTTTCACAATAGTCAAAGGCATTCATTGAATGTGTTTGGTTTCTATTTTTGGCTGTCTGCTTCCTAGGTGGTCCACCACACTTCACCCAATCCAGATAAACACAGCCAAACCTGAAATGTATTTGTTTCCCACTTCTACTGTTTGCGCTGTGCAGTGCTTCATGCAAAAAGTGCAATTAAAAACAAGAAAAATAAGAAACAAAAATTAGTAATAGACACATATAAGTAAAATGAGTGTCTGCTGTCACATGTTAAGGTACTTTCTGTACAAATCTACCACCATTTACTTGATTACTTCACCAAGTTAAGAAATATAAGGAAAATGCTTAACATTATTAAAGAATACATTCTAGGTTTAGGAATTACTTTGCAAATGCAGCAACTGACACAATTTTATTTCAGGGTTAGAATTTCCTTGTCTCTACTCCCATGGTATTGAAGTATTCAGGAAAAAACAGAATGGAGGCTACATGAATGCTTTATAGCTTGTTGAATAGCTCTACAGTACTGAAAATCACCATCTTATGCTATAATTAGCACCTATGAAAAACATCTGCTGCTTAACTGAATATATGAACTCTGTTGGTGCTCATTAGTGTGAGATGTGGACCACAGCACAGCTGCGCACAACTACTGTCAAATAAGGTAACCACAAGTAATCTTTTTATACAAATCCCTGAACCTGACACATACAAATCTACCAGGAGCCTTGCCCACTTTGATCAAAACATATTTATCAATACCCTACAAGCTCAAAACTGGACCCCAGTAAAAACACTGCCTCTAGATGATGCTGTAGATTATTTCAATAATGTCTTTCTTACCACATTAAATAGCTTAGCACCTCTTTGTACAAAACAAACAAAACCTAACCTTGCCCCCTGGCTAACAAAACAAACTAAACAAACCCTCCTATCTAGAGACAAAGCCTGGACAATTTGGAAAAAAATAAAACTCAAGCAAATGAATAAAATTATAAACAACTTCGAAATACTGCAAAAAAAAAACTTATAACTGATAAGAAAACCTATTTCTCCTCACAACTATCCTCTCAAAGTTTGTTTGTGTTTGTGTCTTTCGGCTTTTCCTGGTTAGGGGTCACCACAGCAGAACTCTGGTCCGCTAATGATTGGTAGTTGATTTTTACGTGCTGAGTTACCAGCCCTGATGCACAACCTTCAATGAAGGTACACCCATTCACGCATGTCTCCACGGAGAAGACGCTCTAGCTGATAATCGAACCGGACAGCGTCTTACTGTGAGGCGACAACGCTACTGCAGCACCACCACCGTGAGTAGAACTATCCTCTCAAAGTAATAATCCAAAAAAATTCTGGAAATCTGTATCCTCCCTGCTTAATCCCAGTAACATTCAAAATCCATCACCCTCTCCCAACAAAGACCCTCACCAGATAGCACAAATATTTAACACCCATTTCATTGACACCATTCAAAAACTAGTCAAGGATTCATCTACAAATAGCAACTCTAACTCTCAAAATAGCACACAAATATTCCCCATATCTACCTCTATACACGTTTCCAATAATAATAACCCTCCCAGTCCTCCTTTCTCACTACAACCAGTACCTACATCCCTAATTCTAAAATTGCTAACCAAACTAAAGCCCTGCTCACTCTCTGCTGATAACTTACCACCTGAATACTTACAACTTGCTGCCAGAGCTATGGCTTACCCTGTACGTATTCTTATTAATCGTTCAATCTCTGAATCTTATTTTTCAATCTCTGAATCTTATTTCCCCGAACTGTGGGAAAAATCTGTTATAACTCCACTACACAAAGGTGGTAATGCACACAATCTCTAAATTACTAACCAATCTCCATTCATTCACCGCTATCAAAAATCCTAGAAAAATGCATACAATCCCAACTAATAAATCACCTCATTAACAACAACCTCCTAACTCCCACTCAACATGGATTCCGCCCTGGACATAGGACAACCACAGCTTTACTCTCCTTCACTAATACTGTGAATAAAGCCCTTGATGCTGGCCGATCAACGTCAGTACTCCTGTTAGACCTATCAAAGGCTTTTGACACAGTATCATGCCCTAAGTTATTACAATATTTAGAAAAACTTGGATGCTATCTAAGCATATTAACCTGATTTTCCTCCTACCTAAATGACAAACAACAATCAGTTAGATGGTAAAATCAACAATCAGAGTATCTGGAAAATAACACAGGAGTCTCACAAGGGTCTATTTTAGGACCACTACTCTTTAATATAGTCATTAATAAAGCCTCCCAGCAAAGCATATTAATTCAATATGCAGATAATTCCACTATCATCTCATCCTCCAACAATTTTTCTAACCTCCAGAAGATCACCCAAGATGCATTCACAGCCATAGAAACCTGGCTAAATGATGCTCAATTAATGCTGAACTCCAAAAAAACTAAATTGTTACTATTTTCATCAAAACCTCCAGCAGCAGAACTTCAAGATTTGTTCACTTAATGCAGAAATAGAACAGGTGCTATCTGCAAAACTTTTAGGAATCACTATTGATAAAGTCACATTCTCAGTGCAGTAAAGAAAACACATTTTAAACTTAGCAAACTATATCAACATAAACTCACCTAGATAAACAAACTAAGATAAAACTAGCAAACACTTTTCTTATCCCATCCCTCTTGTATGGAAGCCCCATTTTCACCAACCTCCCTACATCCCTCAGTATTAAGCTACAATCTTGCTGCTACAAGATAGCAAAATTCGCCTCTAACATGCCCAACCACTCACACCACTGCAAAACTATCTCAAACGTGCCCTGCCTTGAATTTCACCACTATCTCTATTATGCTCAGTTAACACTTGCTTATAAGCTAATTTTTAAACTTGATACCTATCCTGCACTCCAGTCTATCTTACACACATACACCCCAACTAGAACCCTCCAGTCTGCAGAAAGGACACTTTTAAATGTAGTTAAACCCAATAAAAGAGTAGGACAATGCCTATATTCTTACAACATTGCCAAACTATGGAATAGCCTCCCTTCATACCTTACTTAACTTGACTCCCTAATAGCCTTTAAAGCTGTACTCAAAACCCACTATTTAAATAATTACAGCTGTACCTGGGAAATACACTGTAAGCCCCCTTAACTTTATGCACTTAACTACTTAGATCCTACTCTTTATTCCCGTGTTGTATTAGTCTCTTCCTCCTCTGTATGACTGTTTCTGCTACCTACAATTTGTGCAATTTACTAATGATTATGATTACCTTCTTCTGATTGAAAGTATGTTATTATGTGTCCATACAGTCTGATAATTATGTAATAACTATGTACCATTACTCCCCACCCTATGGTAATATATGTATATCTCTTTCACTTTGTAGTTGTTCTGTACAATATTTGATTACCTATGGAGCTTTTCTACCCAGGCCGCCAATGAAAATGGGTTTCTGATCCAGTGGGCTTTCCCGGTCAACAAATGTCAATAAATAAATAATAAATAAATAAATATTGCTTTCCTCCATTCCTGTGATAACGTGCAAACATGCAGCTCAAAAAGTGAAGGAAAGGTTGCAAACCCTGTACTAGAACCCAGGACCATCTATACCAGTGGTGCACAACTTCTGGCCCCAGGGCCAAATCTGGGCTTCGACGCAACACCATCCAGCCTCCAGACAGTAACCAAAAATTAAAAAAAAAAAAGTGAAAAAATGCAATGCTTTACTCCAGTCACACAAACTTTCCATCACGTGCTTACTTACCTAATTGACTGCAGTTGCACACACCTCTAATTTTAGCAGTGGAAATAACAATTTTTTTGTGTTTATAAGTTGCAGTCTGTAAACAGTAGTAACATTCTGCAAGAGTTCATAATAAGTCATGGCTACAAGAAGAAAGTTAAACGCAAAGTTGATGTAGAAAACAGGCAATTTTATGACTGCTGCCTGTACCTATCATTAACTCGTAACAACTTACTATGTTTTTAGGTGACCTGCAAATGCATTAAGAATTCGAGTAGTGGCCCTTTGCACAAAAAGGTAGTGCACCACTGATCTATACTCTAGCCCTACACATACACATGCTGCCACAACAATAATTATGTGACAAGAACCGAGAAGACTGCCATTTATTCCTCCATTTCCTGTGGTTGTCCTAAGTGCTGCATCACGCAAACAATGACAAACATTTAAAAAAAAATTACTTAAAGCAGACAGCGATGACACATTTAAACAGACAATTAACAGGATGAAACAGAACTTATGAACTGTACACTGCTTACATGCACTTTCACACTTCACAGACCTACATGTACCCCTCTGTAACCTGACACACACCCATGATGTCATCATTCACTGTTGCCATCCATTGAAAATGAACACTGTCGAAGTGCCTGCATGAAGTGACATCACTACACAGTTATGATTTTTTTCTTTTGGTATTCAGCAGTTTCTAATGAGTTTTGTCCTCATTTGCTTCTTCACCATGCTGACAGGATGAATCTACACTTTTGGTAACCGTGTAGGCATGGAAACCGAAGGGGAGCCCAGTGTTGTACACACAAGGGAGGATGTTACTTTGCTATATATATATATATGCACAGAAGAATACAGGTTTTGATAAAATGTAATTGTATTCCATCAGATGCATACTGCATATACTTACATGACTGTATGAATAGTCTGTTGCATGGGGTTTACACTTTTAGCTGTCTACATTAGTTATGAGTATATTTTTCATTTGAAGGTGGGTGAGCAAAGCTGCATTTATGTCATGGCACTTAAAGGAATTGTTTCTATTGTTAATCTAATGTTCTAGCATCCACCATGTCTAATAATGTCATAATGTGTGTGGGGTTACATGTTACTGTCAGTTTTGTACAAATCTAGGGACTTTTACTTGCTCTTGTTTCTGTGTAGACTCCTTTCTGTGACTGCATTCAGAAAACTTTCGAATACATGGGCAACACAAGCACGGAGTCTACACAGTTGCTTTACAGCTGGTTGAATTGCTCTACTGTGTTGATTTGCTTCATTAGCATACGACTCCACTACTTATACTGTAATTAGCATTCCATGGACGTTACCGTGTTGTCCATGAGTGTGCGTTGCTGCATGGAGTTTACTGATTCTAAAAATATTCATGGCCACATGTGTATCACTCTGTGATGTGCACATGGTCAAAAATGATCAAGAAGGCTTTATTGAATCCTCCATGCATTTTCTCTGAGTAACAAGCAGTAATAAATTGATTGTAATCCTACTCTAATTCATTTAAACAGGTAATCAACAGACTTTGCTTTGCATCTTTCCTAATCAATGAACATTAAGCAGTACAGAGTTTTACAGAACAGGGTCTTACTATTTCACAGATATATTATGTGTTTCTTAGCAGAGAATATATTAAAAAGAATGTATGCCAGTGAGTTGGATTTGTGAAGTTCTACAAGAGAGCACACATTTACCTAGATCCCTTATACCAATTTGCATCAACTGATATTCATAAAAGTCCACTGTTATAACTTCACTGCAATCCTAAAAGGAAAAATCTGCAAAAATCACAGAGAAGAGAGCATTACAATCATTGCTCTAGAATCAGGGGCAAAGCCAAAAATAAATGGGGGGGGGGGGGCAGTGGCCCAAAATTAAGGACACATTTTAAATGTTGCTCTAAGTATCTTAAAAAGTTAACATAAAAGCAGGCTTTGAACAATAAGAAGTATAACACTCTAATTCTGGCATTGCTGACTTTGTGTAAAGCTTAGTAACATACTAGAAGTTAAGAGTTTTACCAGGGACAGGGAAAATATGAGGATATCTTGCAAATTCAGCAACAGCTGAAAGGTACTGTGGAGATTGTAGGCACATCCTGAAATCAGGGGCTACTCACAGTGGCAGTAGACATTTTTGCAGGGCAAACAGAGTACCTACCAGCACTGTGCCCTATGCGAGCACTATTCTATCTATTTGCCTGCTAGGATTCCTTAAAAAGAGGATGATAGGAAAGAAGGAACAAAGGAAAGAAGAAAAAAAGTACCTCATACTGTCAGCTATGGTTTGCTACTCTGCTTCAGTGCTAGTACTCACATTACACAGCAACTACTAAAGTCAGCACCTTCTCTATAAGATATCCTTTTGTTAGCAGCAGGCTTTTTACCTTTTCTCTCTCTATTTTAATTAAAGGAACAGAAAAATAAATAAAGTTGGAAAGGTGTCTTTATGCAAAGGGTACACTAGGTGGCTGCCTAGATCAACTATGCCTAAGGCCAGCCATACTTGTTTAGAGTATATGGCTTTGAAAGTATCATAAGGCCATCATGCAATAAATATGTCCCATGAGCCCACACAAATGCTTTACTTCTGTTATAACTCTAAGCAGTCAGACGATAACATGAGATTTTTTAAATGTAATAATTCATTATTTTTTATGTGGAAGAATGATGTTTCAGTACATAGAGAAACATGTTCCTTTAAGTTAACATATGTGGTTGGCTAAATAATTACTTAGTTTATTGTATTTCCATGCACAGACTGGTCAGAACAGCACTAGTGTGTTGCTCCCCTAGAAAGCAGATACCTAGGAAATATATGATTTTCAATAATTCTTTGCAATATTGTGTTATATTTTTTGCAATAATAGTTACATTTTATTTATCCTAGATATAACTGATAAAAATATTCACATGACTCAATAAAGAATGTGTATGCTCCATGTAGAGCCTCCACAGAGTGTATCCAAGTACACAACCACAAAGTGTTGTCGGTAGCATGTAATGCATATTCATGATATGCATGGTGCCTAATGAGGTTGTGAGGTGCATCCCAGTTGTATTAGCCACAAAACCTCATAGAACAACATGGATAATGAATCAGTGTAAGCATTGATGGTCCACCCTCATCATGCACCACCAGAAGAGAATGCAGTCCTAAAGGAAAATCTGAGATCCTAAATCTTATCCCATCTTGTGTCCTTTTATTTTATGTGTGTGTGTGTGTTCCTGCATGTGCAATGCTCTTTAGTGCTTACCAAGGCTTACCAGATTTGGGTAGTGGAACCATTTATCAGACATGACTCAGATATCTAAAAAATAGAAACAGGGTGCTTTCAATTCATATCACTGAACAATACTGTGCTTTGCACAAACCCACTAAGTGGAGCTGTACTATACTTATTCCTTGGAGTTAATAGTAAATACTAAAGATACATTAATAATTTGACTACTGTCATGGTGACAAGGTTTAAGGGTTGGACTAAAGTGCAGAGGGTCCTGGGTTTTAATCCACAGAATGCAGACTTTTTTATGATGGTTTGACATTGCAGCATATCCAAATAAATTGGTACTTCAAGTAAATAGTGGAATTGTCTTGGTTGATTTTTTTCTGCCAATATATTTGAAAAAGGTGTACACTGCTTAGCATCGTGCAAATATAAGTTTGCACAACAGTAAGCAATGCATGCCATTTTCAAATGTATCAAAATCTAGACTGTGCACACTCCCAGTAAGTGCAAGTGGTGGGAAACTATGGTATTTAAAGGGGAAATACTGGATATAATGGTAAGTGAAAGGAAGGTAGGAATGTGCAGGAAGGATGTAGGGAAGAACCATAGCTATCAATGTCTTCAACAGTAACAACTGGGTGCATGTACACATTTTCAGCTGTGTTTGAACTGTCACCACCAGAGAGAGGGGTGACAACAGCATAATTGTTTTGGGAAGACAACTGGACCGAATTAGGTTCTGCAAAATGGAGAGCTATGTATGGAATGATAATTTTTTGTGGACAGATGCCCTTTTTATTTGCTTTTTTAAAGGAGAGATTGGAATGTTGGGGAAGGGACATAGGCAAGTCTGGGACAGGCAAGTTAGGAAGGTGAGGAAGCATTTGCAGACAGACAAGACCTACAAGACAAGGACAGCATTGGTGAGGAACACAAGTGGGGGATGAACATGTTAGTTGGGGTGGGGGTGGGTGTGGAATCATGAGCTTATGGACATTATGTTTGGTGACAGTGAGAATAAAGTCCACACCCAATGGACTGTCATCACTGTCACCTCACTGTGCCAATGGATACTGTGTCTGATGTCTGTGTCTCTTTGTGTTGCTAAGTATGATGATCGAGAGTGGTGTCTCCACTCAGTGTGACTGTGCATCAATTGTGTGGCACACAATTGTATGCACTAAACCTGGCAGTTCAGCTCAGATGACAAAATCATCCCCCCTACCTCTGTTCCCAGTGTGAACTACAGAACTATTGTCTAGGGCAAAACTACCTGAGGGTGCAGGTAGGGCAATTGCTGCAGAGGGATGCTGCCAGTTTGTAGCCAAGAAGTGCGGGGCCTTGGTGCTGTAGCCAGTCGAGGGAGTGTAGGTACTCCAGGCAGAACTGTTGTACCCTGCCATGTTGTAGTAATAAGAAATTAAAATAAAATCCAAAAATGAAATAACCATAACACAAAATAATGTAAACAATATAATTTACATAAAAAACCATGATTAATACAAAATAAGTATTATAACGGAAAATATGATTAGATATATAATATAATAGTAAAAAAAGGAAAACAAAAAAAAGTGAAGGGGTGGGGTGAGAGAGAAAAAAAGAACACCAGTAACTGCACAGATAATATACAAAGCTTTCTACAAATGATGTACTGTATTATGTTATATATTTTACTTATAACAATATTAAAATGCTAATAAATACATTATTACATCGAATAGTACCCTACTGCTAACACAAATACACTATACTACAGATCAGATTGCATCCAGCAATCATTCATGCTTGCATATATTAAACATATGCATGTTGCATGTACACTATTTACATTTGACAGCAGGCCATCTGGGGCGCATGTTTAGAAGTCTGTACTTCCACTGCTATCATTATGAATATGTAACAGTACTCAGTTTTACTGTTGACAACCTAAACATTATTTTAAAGAGCTGCAGTTAAATTTGGGGAGAGTGTTATTGGAACTCACAAGCAGTGACTAATGTAATAGTGTACACTCCATTTGGAATATAACATAATGTCATCACACTTTCCTTTTATACTTTTATAGATACAGATTCACTGTTATAATGATAGCAAACTGCAGTATGCTCTTGGTGTCCCTGGTGTACAGATAACAATTTACATTGCAATATTAATGTCAACTGAAACCTGTCCTCTATAGTTTGAAGTGTAGTTTTCAAAATGACAACCACTATCTACTCTGTTGTACTGGACTGTTGTTTTACTAAACATACTAACACATGCACAATATTGCATTAAAATTGACAAATGCACACTCAAAGTGATACAAGTGCTTAGCACAATATGCTGAATTTACTCCTAATGCTAAAATACAACTACTGTTTTGAAGCATACATACTAGGTACATCGCTCATCCTTCTCAGTCTTCCCTCATAGGCTGGCACATTTAGTGTTCTCTCAGCATTAGTTGTGGGAAAAAAAAAATACATTAAAATCAGCAATCAGAAACAGATGCAGCTGCTTCATTATTCAAGCAGTGCCTGTATGTGATACTCTCACAACTGTGGAGTGCCATCAGTCCTACATTCATCAGTCCGTCATTCGAGGCTATCCCACGTCCTCATCCTGAGGTCTTGATAGTGATTTCAACACTGTTTGCCAGTGCAGGGGATACCAGTAACAGTGGAGAAATCTTGGGACAAACTATTCCATGCATCCAATTTGTAATTTGATCCATGGTAGTGCTCCTGCAAAAGCTGGGGACCATAATCATTCACTAGGAGTCCAACAACCACTTTGGACACCTGCACACAACACCTTTGAGAACAAAATCTCGTAACCTGAACCTGAACACCAGCCATCTGTAATGCAGATGAACACAAATGTACACTGTGTTTTCCTGCCAATTACAGTTATAACAGACACTGAAAATGCAGAACGTTGCGGTCTGCAACATTTGAAAACGGTGCATGCTGCTTAGCATCGTGCAAACAGAGGCAATGTGTTTGCTCAAAGCTAAATAAGCACAATATAGGAAATAATGAAAATATTAATACAAAAGCTGCACAACTGACAATATGACTGTCTCATCCATCAGGACAATAATTATTATATATGAACTACTAGGTCAACTATGATAATTTATCATGTTAAGTGGGACACCATTAAAAAGGACAAGATTCTGCAGCATAAGAACCCTGGACCTTAGCTTTGACAGTCCTACACTCACAGTTGTTCTCACAGTTGTTTCCACAATAAGAATGAAGATATAACTGGCTACAAGGCATTGCATTTCTAGCTATTACAAAGACACATTTAAAAAAACAAGGCTGCAAAACTTGTATTCAAACCCAGGACCATGTGAAATTAAAAGTGACACTTAACTCCTTTCACCACAGGAGAAGTCACAAATGCTCTTGCTACATTTGTATCCATTGTAAGGTTCATACGGGCTCAAAATGTGAGAGAAAAAGGGATAACATGTGGAAAAATAATTCAATTTATGATATATACAGTCCAAGTTATTAGTACTCCAGAAATATGCCTACATATGTGTGCAATCAAGATTAACGTCCAAGGTAGATTCAGAGCAATGCATGATTGCCTTAAAGCTGTTGTTCTCACATACACCACTGTATCAAGCAATAACACTCATTCAGCACACAAGCAACTTCAACAGGGATTGCACATTTATATTGAAATAGTACAGGTTAGATGTACACTTAGTTAAATGTTTAACTTGAAAAATGCTAAACTTACTCCTTACACAGGCTGTTATGAATCTTATTGTCAAATATACAACACTGTTCTAACATGTGGTGTTCCTTGGTCAGTCAGCAGTCATCTGACCAGTACTGTGGTACAGAGCATGTGTTAAAACAATGCTATATTGTTGCCTTTACAATATTGAAGGATATTAAGGGGGAATATGATATGTAGTTGGCTAATAAGTAAAGCCATGTTGGCTAGTACAAACAAACATTGACTGTTATATTGTGGGTGGGGAGCAGAGGAATCCACCCCTATGTGAGCCTGTGAGATATCCCCATAGCACATATCTGGAGCATTTGGGAGATGGGGCACATATGGCATTCATATTAACTGGCAGGTTCACCAGCACACATGTGGCAGATGATACAAGTGCCGTTAAACATGACTTGGCAGTTTGAGTTGTACACATCATGATTAATGTAGACCCTCTCCTGTTCCCGATTTATTGTTGTCATGCGTACATGACTTCATTGTAAGGTACACATTAATTTAGGATAATGCAATACATGTTGCAATTCTAGCATTTGTCTGCAAATACACTCAGAACTAATGTTTAAATTTGCAATGTTGTAGCATACCATGCAGTGATGTTTTGCAAATCATGGAAGGTGATGTCTTTAACATACCAAGCATGCCCACTGCTAGACTGTGAAATGTCCCAGTGAGTAAGACTCAGATTTAAACACATACCTTACTTTCAACTGGGATGGTTTCCTGCACTTGTCTCTGAGTCAATGCTGAGAGAGGTCCCTCCAGTGTCTATTTGCCCTGCAAACCGTTACCTTCTCTGTGTATGGCTATTGCCAGCAGCAGCAGTATCTTCAGCCTGTATTACAGACAGATGTATTCAAAAAGCAACAGCTTAATAACAATCTCTGTGTGCTTACTTTCTGTCTGTACTCCAATAATTTCTCAATCCACAAACCAAAAGAAGAAAATGGAGACAACATGGGTGCATTTATATTTTGTTGACTAGTGCCACAGGATTGGTTGATTAGCATGCACTTCAGCTGTGTATACTGTAATTAGTGTCTCTGAAGCACAGAGTAGGACACATGCAATCAATTATTGATATAATCCATTATAAAAAGGCAAATGAGTAGCTGGGTAAACTGATGTGAATGACAGTTAGTAAATGATTGTAACTCAGATAAACATTTCATCTGATTCACAATATTTCGACAGAGGAGTATTGTACTTCACGTATGTATCCATCTTGTAACCTAAATAATGCATATGATGTAATGTAGATAACAATGATTGTGAAGTAAATATGTATGCATTTGTCAGAAACATACTTATTACATTGCCTTCTTTACCAGCAATGTGAGAGGTACAGACAGTGTAGGGTAGGCATAAAGTATAATGCTGTGTGCTAACTATGCACACATGTTCCATGGAAAGATCCTTTGATAGTACTTTTAACAATTCCCCATTGTTTGCTTAACAACATTGTTCCTGACTCTGTTATTTTGTGGTTTATTTTTTTTTGGGGGGGGTAATGTCCTGCTGTGGCACAAACTACAGTGGACTGTTAGGCTGGTTGGAGGCATAGTTTTGTGACCACCCTTGTTATTTACTTCCCAGTGTTGAATCTTTACAGTTTAATCCACTATTAAATATTGACAGCCTTCCTTTAATGCATTATCTGTACCACAATTAGTACTTATGTGATTATTATATGGGTTGTCATTATTTTGTCTTTCAGAAAATGATATGCCCTCTAGATGTAGGCCTCCATTCTCTGAGTCTGAAAATGAACTGATCATAGATGCGCTCAGACAACACCATGAAGTCCTCCTGTCAAGATGGTGGGCCAGAATAGCTGAACGTGCAGAACTCTGGGATTACCATGTCCAACATATCAACAGGGTGGATTGACAGAGTTGCACATATGAGCAGGTACATCACAGAACTACAGACATGATCCATGCAACAAGAAGGTGTGGAGCTGAAGTTGCACATGATTGTGAGGTCACCAGTGGTGGGCCTGCAGCAGAAGAACCCCTTAGTGTCACCAAATAATTTCTGGCAAGTATTGCCACACAGGAAACCTTCCAGCAGTCCAACAACCAGTATGTCCTTGATGTGAGTGTCACTCCTGCAACTCAAGGGAAGCATCTAGGTAGGCTCTGTTAGATCATAGGTAAAATATGGTTGCATTCATTCTGTAATACTGTATATAGTTTTGTGTCTCAGATTTCTTTTTGGTGGCGATTAAATAAGATAGCTGCAGTGTGCAGGTCCTTTAACTGCTGCAGAAGAATTTCTGGCACACATCTCCACACTGCAGAGCTCCCAGTAATAATTGAGCCAATATGTTCTACATGTGGGTGCCACTCCCACATTACATGTGGGGCTGCCAGGTATGCTTTGTTACATCATCATTAAAATAGTGCTGCATTCTGTCATAAGTGTATATAGTTGTGTCCAGGGGTATGTGTGTTGGTTGGATTATTTCAGGTAGCTGCAGTTTTATTCTTATTTTAAGGTTGTCAGCCACATTCCTGATACAATTTATTTGACCGTACATATAGATGAGCAACAGTATTAGCCCTTGTTGTACTGTTAAATGTCTGGTGTTGTTGCCATTATGTCTTCCTTCACTTTTCGCAGGGCTGCAGCAATTGATAAGTGGAATAATTTTTGTCTGTATTGTAAATATATTCCCACATATCTGCTAAAGTGTCATCCCAGGCCTGCTGTATATATTGCAGTACTGTCTGCATACCTGTCCACTGCACAGATTGTTGTTGAATGTCACAATTGTTTACTCATCTTTCTGCACCATATTTAAGATCATAGTAATTGACTAGCAGATTACTGACAAGTCATTAATGATTGCAGACATTAAATAATATGACATAGAACTTGAATTCAAACTGCATACATTCAGATCTGTCATGGTGAAGCAAAATATGTTATTCCATCTCCTGTATAGGTTTGCAGGAGCATATTATGTCATATTTGTTCGCATTCTTGAGCCTTTGTACACCCACTATTTATGGCTTTGTCCACACTTATTGCTGTAACTAGTTGATGGGTTTAAATGCATGTTATAGTGACAGCAGTATAAATCTCTTATATATTGCAGCACAGTAGTGCAGGTATTAATGTTTTCCTGTTTTTCTTTTTATCACAGGTGAACGTGGAAGCAGATCTGGGTTCTCTATGCCACCTGATGTCAGTGTCTCATTCAAGTCTGATGATGATGGTGGCCATAGTGAGCCACAGTCAGGGTTGCAGAGGCTGAATCTGACAAAGAATTTTGACATCCAGCACACACACTCAGGATCCCCAGACTCAAAAAGTATACCTACACATACTCAGTCCACTGATGCCACAGAAGTTGGACAGTTGGAGGGCAAAGCCATAAACCGGGGAAGTGTGGCTACCATGGCTTCAGCGCTTGTTGACACTGCCCATAGCCAAACTGTTGGTAAGGTGCCACACAGGCAGATTGAAAGGGGTGCTCATCAGAGGCATGTTGGCTCTCCGACACTGGGTGCAGGTATCTCTTCACATGTCACTCAACATATATGTTTATGGCCATAATGGAGGCAAAGGCATGTTCACAGCATCACTTCAGAAGAATGCTCAGGGTTCTAGATGCAGCATAGTCTGACGTTTGTGATTGCCTCCACCATGTTGTTGATGCACTGCAGCAGTTCAATTACATGTATGAAGGAGATGTGTCCATGAGAGAGCTTGGAGTATCTGTCAAGGAATGCACATTGTCTGTGATAGAACATCTGCTGGGAGGGGAAAGTCAACTTCATGGATGTAGGTCAGCAGCTACATCTGCTGAGAGCCAATTTGGCCATGCCCGATCAACCTCCCTTAGTGGCAGTACATCTGCTACTCCATCAGAGAGTGTGCTGTCCACACCCAGACATAGCAGACCATGAGGTCATGGTCATGGGCATTCCCATAAAGGGAGCACATCCAGCAAACACCCTCAGATAGTAGCACACCATCTGATCTTGGGTATGGTGGTGCCAGTGCAACTTTTGACAGAGCCAGTTCTCCTGGTTGGGGATAAAGAAGATGAACTGTCAGCTCTACCATGCATGGCTTACAGCTGTTCGACATACAGACATATAGGGATAGCACTGAGCTTGGCTATGTTCATGCAGACACAGACACACACCAATGTCGCATTGAGGGCACTAATGACACACATGCTACATTTACATAGTCCATCTTGGCTGCTGCCCTTACTGACTCACACACACACACACTCACTAACCTTCTGTGTCAGCCTAGGCCTCCTGCACCCTCACAAACCACACTGTGCAAGTGATGACTGTGCCACATCCCTGTTGTCTATCTTTTGACTTTGGGGCTTCTAAAGCTGTGTCTGATGCACAGAGTGACTACCTACAGTGATATGTATTTTTTATCTGCATTTGTGCTGTTGGCCTGAAAATTGTACCTGTCAGTTATATTGTAGTTAGCCAGTTATACAGTTGATAGAATAATAATAAGAGGGTCGACAGCACTGACACATCTGTTGCCTAACAGGTGAGAGGTCTGCTGTTTGAGGTAATGTCTCCCACTTTGACTGATTGTTGTTGGTTTGTGATTCCATTTGCAACCCACCTGAAAACACAAGGTGTGATATTCACCTTGGTTAGTTTCTCATTGTGAGCAAATGTCAGATTGTTAAATGGCTTGGCCAAGTCAAGATAGGATGAGTGCACAGCTCTGTGTATGTCTCTGCTTACAGTCCTGATTTCCCACAAGTTTTGTAGGCACAAGCTACCCTTGAGAACACCTATATTGAAAGGATCTACCTGATATATCTAGGCACCGGAACCATGACTTCAGAAGCCTAAACACACTCTTCTATGATGTTCCTAGTTTGTGTGTGCGCCTCATTATGGTATTCTTCCATGGGTGTGTGTGAATTTCTGATGGGTGTCATCATCCATGGTTCTGGGGTGCAGCCAGCATCCCACAGCGAATGACCCTGTGGGATGCACCCCCAACAAACATCTGGTACAGCTGTGATGTGTGCCAGATATCAAAGTCATGATAACTACCAGGGTTGCCAGAACACAAATTCAAGATAATAACCTGGGCATTGCACATGATTTGGCAGGAGATGGGATGGTATTGCTTGAGGCTAATGTAGATTCTACCTAGCTTACCAGTTGGTGCCTTGATGTGTACATGAATGCAATCTATAGCATCCAATACTTCAGGGTAGTGTGCTACACACTATAAATTTTGCATATTGCTGGTCCTCTTCTCAGTAGAAAGAGGAAAATATGTGTGTTCTGTTCACTGGCATGTATCAGTGTAGCATACAGGAACTGGTGGAGTATCCTGGATGCTGATGCCTGTGACACCCCCATCTTGTCCCCAGTTTGTCTTTGAAAGGTGCCTGTAGCTAACTTTCTAAGGGCTACACATACCTTAATTTTCACTAGGATGGGCTCCCCTCAGTTAGCTCGGGCTCTGAGATAAGGCCAGCAGAGCTCATAGAGTTCTTGTAATGTATCCTTGTCCATCTTGTAGTGCTTTACAATCTCCAGATGATGTAGCACCTGGTAGGCCACCCTAGGCCTGAACACTCTTCTCCTTCTTGGCCTAGGCCTATTGTCACCAGCGCCAGTACTGACTTCAGCCTCAAGCACATACAGATGTAAAATAGCTGTAGCAGCCCCTAACATTTTGTTGGTTAAAATTTCCAAGTCTCTATTCCAGTGTTGTTGAAATATTAAGGGGAAAACAGAATGTAGGCTGTATGCATACTGTATACATTTCTTCATTAGGAATGCCATTTGGCATTGGTTACTTTAAATGACATTCACCTGCTTAGGATATAATTACCAGGAGTTACAACTCCTGCTGCAGTACACAGTATAGTGCTCTGCCCACTGCCACACAGCAGAGTACAGTTATGCATAATAACAGCAACTTATGTAAAACATTTTATAATATCATCCCTATTGTCATGATATGTACAGAATACCCTTAGTACATAGGTTCATAGGTAGATACTAGGCTATCAGCCCTGGGGCCTATATAAGCCTAGGAAAAAAAGTTCCCTGGCTTTCTCTAGCCAAGGAAGTTATTTTCCTGTGCCCCTGTTTAGCAGAGCCACAGAAGTGATCCCCGGGGTGAATTTCCTATTTCCCATCCACTTGTCGAGATTGTTCTTAAAGAGGGCTAATGAGAGCATGTCCAATAGATCTGGGTTTGACATGGCTTTATATGTTAGGCAGAGGTTGCCTCTGAGTAGGCGATAAGTGACGGAGTAGAGCTGGAGTTTTTTTAGATGGTCTGTGTATGGCATCTGTTTAAGGCCAGAGATTCTCTTAGTGAGGTATTTCTCTGGCCCTTCTAGTTGTTGTAGATGTCTTGTGAGGTACATGCCAAATGGGGCATTGTACTCTATAATGAGTCTGATGAGGGATGAGTAGAGAAGAACAATGATATTTTTTTTCTGGAGGTGAACCCCTTTGTGATGAGGTGTGCCATGTAGAAGGATTTCCTGACTATTGTGGTGATGTGATTATCAAAGGAGAAACTACTCTCCACCTGTGTCCCAAGGTCTCTTATCACACTTTTGGTGTTTAGTAGGCTACCGCCTATGTGGTAGTTCATGGATACAGTGTTTTTCACAAAGAGGATGAACATGCACATCTTGGCATTGAGCTTGAGGCCATGACTTTGACACCAAGCATCAGTTTCAGTGAGGCCCCTTTGTAGAATGTCCACATCATTAGGCAATTCTATTATGGCACCTAGTTTGCAATCATCTGTGAACTTCATTAGCCAAATACCTGCTGTATTATCCTGGACTTCTGAGAAGTATATGTCAAACAATAGAGGACCCAGGACTGAGCTCTGTGGTACTCCACTTGTCACTGGTCTGAAGTTGGATTTGGAGTCAGTTATTTCACTGTGTGGGTTCTGTCAGTGAGCCAGTTGGCCACCCATCTTGTGACTTAGGGATTTATGCCCAGTCTAGTGAGTTTATCTATAATTCCAGAGTGGGGGATGGCGTTGAATGCCTTGGCAAGGTCAAGATATGCTGTGGGCATCACCTTACCATCATCCACGGCTCTGGTGACTACTTCAAAGAAGTCAATCAGGTTTAGGAGACATGACCTGCCTTTTATAAACCCAAACTGAATGGGGTCCAGAGTTTGGAGGTTACCTATGTCCTTGTTTATAAGCACCAAGATGATACGTTCCATGGCCTTGCAGACCAGGCTTGTCAGGCTAATGGGGCGGTAGTTCCCAGGGTCCATGGTGGTGCCCACTTTGTGGAGTGGGGTAACAGTTGCTGTGCACCATTCAGTAGGCACAAAGCCAGAACTGAGGCTATGGTTGAACATGGTACTTAGATAGGGTGCCAGTTCATTCTGCAGTTCATGCAGAACACAGCCTGGGATGTTGTCAGGTCTCATTGATGCTGTGCTTTTGGCTTTGGAGAGTGTGGTCTTTACATGTGCAGCTGTGATTACAGGGGATTTGCATTCTTCCAGGGTGAAGTTTGCACTGAACCTATCTGTGAGGATGTTGATCAGTTGGTTCTATATATCTAGTGCCATTGTGTTGCAGCTCAGAGCAGATCTGAGTGTCGCCATTGAGATTTCTGACATAGCTGTAGAATGCTTTGTGGTTGTCTTTAGAATCAGTTGTGAATTTATTTTCCTAACTAGCTTTGGAGGATTTTATGAGGGATCTCAGTTCCTTACAGAGGCTGACCAGGGAGCTCCTGAAATCAGTGGATTTTAATCTTTTTTTGCAACAGCTTCTTCCTTCTGTTGCAGAGTTTGTTTATGGCAGGAGACTGCCAGATTGGCTTCCTTTTTTTGGAGGATAGCATCTTGGTTCTGTTTGGAATGGCATGATTCATGCACTCATGTATGTGCTTATACAGTGCATTTGTATAGGATACAGCAGTCGTACCTTTATTTTCCATCTGTATGGGTGTCGTGAAGCTTGCCACTTCTGTTTTATGAAGCATGAAGTTGGCTTTGGAGAAGTTTTCTATGGTGGTTTCCTTAATGGGGGGTGGGATATTGATGTCTAGGGTGATTAGTTTGTGGTCAGATCTGACCAGCGAGGAGTTGACCTCTGGCATGGAACATCAGTTGCCCATATTGGTAATGACCAGGTCCAGGATATTGCTGCCCCTGGTGGGGGTATGGACAAGCTGATCCATGGAGTTGGAAATTATGAATAACAGAAAACATTGAGCAAATGAATTAGTACTTGAGTAGTTTTCACAGTTGATGGTGGGGTATTTGAAATTACCCATTATTAGGGTATTGGGCTGTACCTTAATATTACCCAGTATATTAAGAAACATGGAATGGGCATCCTGGGGCATGACGGGGGATCTGTAACAAGCCACAACCTGGATTGCAGTCTTGCTCAGTGTTAGTTGCATTTGGATAATTTCGGATGCATTATGTTGAGCAACTAGCCTGGAGGTGTGGATATCCTTAATGAATATGGACACACCTCCTTCTTTAGTGTTTCAGTCCAGGTTAGGTGGCTGAAAGATGTGGTATGAGTTATAGCCTGGTAATGCAGGGCTGCTCTCTGGAGCCTTGAACCAGGTCTCCGTCACTGCACAGATGTCAATGTTCTCCATTTTAAAGAGTGCTTTGAGTGAGTGCATTTTGAGGTTTAGACTTCTAGCATTGAGTAGAATTACCCTCAGATTTTGCTTGCTTATACCTGCTATGGTGGTGAGTTTGTTGTTTGAACCTTGCCTAAAAAAAGGCACTATAGAGGTGGCAAGAGCTTTAGCCAGTATCCAGAATCCCAGGGGTGACAGGTGTAGGCCATCTCTAGCAATGCATTGTGGTCTATCAATCATGTCATCCCAAGCAGACAGACACTAGATCTCCTTAGAATGACACCAGAAGCTTAGCCAATTGTTGAAGTCAATCATTTTGTCCTTGTATTGTGGTATCATTCTGGTTGATGGCAGGATGCTACTCAGGGCTAGGGTCATATCTGCCTGGGCTACATGATCTGAGATCTCCTCTATGTCTCTTTTCATGTAGTTCAGGGAGGTACATCTCAAGTCATTCACACCAACATGGACAATGACAGAGTCATATTTGTATTTGCTGTGGATTGACCTGAGTGCTTACATTATGTGGTGGATCCTGGCACCTGACAGGCAGCTGACAGTAACTTTCTCCTTGTTTAGCATGGTGAGTGGGACATCGGTGTGTCTGACTATAGAGTCACCTATGACTAGTGTGTTGGATTTGTTGTTTTTCCTTATGGGCTGAGGTTGAGTGGCCCACTGATTTTGTGGTCTATGTGTCATTTGGGTAGTGTCGGGGGGTAGTGGTTGCTTGCATTTCAGCTTTGGAGGTCTCTGTTGTTTGGACAGATTTTTATTGAGAGCCTCCGTGAATGTAGGTGTGTGTTTTCTGTTACTTTGTGTGGGTTTAGGTGGTGCAGGTTTTGATGGACTATGTTTTGAGTGTGGTGTGGTGCAGGAGATTACCTTCTCCTCTTGACTGTCTAGTACAGTCTTGGCTGGAGAGAGCTTGGCTTCCAGTTTGGCTATATAAATGCATCTCTCACAGGTTGTAGTGTTGGGTGGTAGGAGGAGAAGGTTGTCATTGTGCATGAGGCAATTGCTACATTGCCCCAAGATGTCCAGATTCATCAGGTGGACAGGGGAAAATACCAGGAGCTGACACTTAGACATGCCTGAATAGGTGCTTATTAATTTAAGTACTAAAAACTTTTTTCCTCCTAAGAAGTGAGGAAAGTTGAGTACTGCAGTAATTTGTAGATTATTTAGAGCTTGTAATGAGTTTTGAACAAGTGCTGAACACAAGGAAACAGTGTTCAGTGCTAAAACTAAAAAAACTGGCTAGTTCTAAGGGAAAATTAGAAGAGCAGACTTTCTGGCACTGGGAATAGTTTAACCCTAGTTAAACAGCGCTGCACTATGTGCAAAACCTCACAAACACAGGTTTTTAAACAGAAAGATGAAAGGGATAGAAATAGCCCAAAATGGCCAACAAAACTACAGATTCTGAGCTGAAACCACTCCTTCAGCGACAGGCTGCTCAAAGCTCAGCACTCTCACTGATGAACATAGAAGCTTCCTTCTATCTTAGTAAGGTCTGGGCAACACGGAAGCTACAAAACAACCCAGAATTCAGCAAAATCTAAAATCCAGACTCTACTGGTTACAGAAAGGTGGGAAATGAGTATGGCAATAGGATTTTTTTTGTTTTTTTTCAAAAATGAAAACAGATACAGTAAAACAACTTTTAAAGCAGAAAAATGGCTATCGCACTCAAGTGTGTAGCCCTCAACATTCAACATTTAAAAATGATCAGTTAAAAATGATCAGTTAAAGTGCAAACAGTATCATGATTCAAAAAACAGTTCAAATAAGTTGCAAAGTTAATAAAAAATGCTCGGAATATTGTGGCTAAGGAAAATAAGCAATAAAAAGCAAAACAGAGGTACTTAATATACTCAAAGTCTCCATTTTCTCTCTCTCTTCTGCTGTAGAACTCTGTAGGACACCCAGACAGGATCTTGCTGAGGTAATACAGATAACAGCACTTCATTTCTATGCTCCACAATGTTATCACAGTAGGATTAAAAGTTGACATATCTCTGTACTTGAACCCAAGACTATAAGCACCCTAGTCGAACAGCTAAAAAATGGTGCCAGAGAAATATTCCAGCAAAGGTCTCTAACTAGAGGAGATTACTGGAGCACATCCCCACTTAGCAGGTTGGCAGGATGCTCAGCAAGGCTCACCACTATTGATTGAATGCACCTGTTTTTTTTATTTTTGGATGTCTTGCTCATGTCTGGGGTCTGACCACACAAATTTGTATTCCAGAAACATTGCTGTTTGAGGAAAGCAGTGCACTGCACATCCAAGAGAAAAATAAAACATAAAATCAGAACAATGTTACCTGACACACTCACCTGATGTCATCAGCATTCATGAAAAACATAAACACTGTATAGGAACTTATATGGAGCGAACTGCACTACATGGTCCCTGTTTTTTTGTGATTTAACAAATCCACTGCTTTGGTACATTATTTACAAAATAACCATGGTGACAGCCTAGAAACTACATGGACAGTAGCCTTGTAATTTGGGCAACAGCACAACAGCATGGAGTTAAAGACATATTTCAGGGTATTACTGTACCTGTTGGGGCAATACATCATACCTGTCTTTTAAATCACATTTTTCTTATTTATTTTTAAATGGTTTGTGTGTAGCGATACATTGTGCAAATTTCTGCTAAAATTAAAATTATAATATTTATAGTGATGCAACACACATCACTGATTCTTTTGGACATCCTTGGCCATTACATGCATGTTTTTACCTTTTCATGGGCATTCTGTCCATATTTCCAGACTTCTACATGCCCTTGCTTCTGCGTAGGTTCCCGTATGTGGAAAATGTTTGTGTACATTTCCAACACTGACATGGAGCCTACCCGGTTGTGTGTAGGGTTGATGGATCACTCCACCATGTTGGCTTGCTTCATTAGCATAAAATTCAGCAACTTATGCCAAAATTTGCATCCCATGAAACTTTCCTTTGATGCATGTGAATGCTCACCACTTCACAGACTTTACTGTATCTAAAACCCATTGTGCCATTGTTAGCATCACGCTGTGACGTAAACATGGCAAAAATGTTCATCTAAGCTTTAATGAATTTGCAGCATCTCTGCAAGAACCATTACTTCAGAGTCAGATTTTCAGCAGCAACTATCTAACTTTGCAAATGATTAGTTATACAGTGTTGTTTTAGAATTATTCTCTTTCCAAGCTACCCAAGCATTATGATATTTTTAGCTCCATTACAACATCACCCTAGCATGGAAGAGTATGTAATATACTTTAAATATGTTATTTAGAACACAGAATTAGTCAGTGTGACCAAATCAGATATAGCCATATTTTACACCAGTCTGTGGCTAGCCTTCATATGGTATGCAGTCTGTGACCCAGGTTCTCCTGTCTAGATGGTACTGTGCACCACAGTTTATACCTAAAGTGGCTGCTCTACACAAATCATTCCCTTGATAGCCACCACCAGTCCAGTATGTTTCTGTTGCCCATTATTCTGTTCAATGTTTGAGTGGTTTTAAATGAAAATGCCCAAGTTTCATTTTCTGGGGTGCCATAAACGCCATAGAGACATGGGGAAAATATGAAAATTCATGCAGGTATTGGCCAGAGGTCAGGATCAAATGCTGAAGCTTATGCATGGGAGATGAAGTCCTTCACCATTGTGCCAACCATGTCTTTGACTTTCTGCCATAACATTGATGGTAAATATATGCTGATAAAGTAAGAAGGTATGCATATTCTACTGAAGAAGATGATGTTATTTACTGAACAAGGAAGAAAAAAATGGCTTAAAATGTCTTCTTCTGGAACATGTAAGAGATATTAAGAATAAGAATATAGCCAACCCTGCATTTATTCCTTTTGCAGATGCACATGGAAGTTATCAAGAATGTCTTAAAGTAGCAATTTTCAAAAAAAAGCACACAGTTTTTAATATGATAGAACACTGGAACAAATTTTATAATATAAAGAAAATATTTTCATTGCTAAAATATATAAAAAATTGTTACTTCTTATCTTTCTCTGTACTGTAATTATGAATCCTTGATTAGTTAATTGACATTTTACTTATTGGGAATATTTATGATTGTGTTTTTATCCTCCCTGGAAGGAAGCAGCTGAGGTGCCAGAGGAATAAAGTTTAAACTACTGGATGATATGAAAGGTGGCAGAGTATCTGTGTTGCAACAAGTATCCTTCTCAGATATCTACTGTTATAGTGAGTTTATCACACATGCATTCTTCATATGGTTCAGAGCTGCAACATAATTCCACACTTATGGGGAAATTCCAGAAAGAATTACCCTGTACAGTACATGAATGAAGAGAGGATGTATCTGCAACGATCCCCTGTTTTTGGAGGAAGTCTTGCAGAACTGCTATACCAAATTCTGCCCTACTCTTTGATGAATATCCCATTTCTAGCTGCAGAACCTGGAAGCTTACAAGGTTCTTTGAAATGAAACATGAAAAACAAAGCCACCAGCATGG
Source organism: Protopterus annectens (assembly GCF_019279795.1). NCBI lineage: Eukaryota > Metazoa > Chordata > Ceratodontiformes > Protopteridae > Protopterus > Protopterus annectens. The sequence continues at coordinate 1,007,436,816 of NC_056730.1, read as the reverse complement.
AAGTCTGTATAGTAAAGTGAGTTATCACCTGACAATATAAGGTTCTGCTGTGTGTGAAATAAGCTCATTTATACAAGGCAAAGTACTTTTGTCAAATAATTACATGTTTATAAAGAGTTTAAAGTACACTTCTGTACCAATATCTTTAAGTTTGTTTGTGGTAGCATTTCACTCTGAGCATTTCTTTACTGTGCTTTTACATTAAGAGGACTAGGATTATTCATTGAGTAGCAGTAGGTGTTTATCTAGTCTGTCTCAACTGGAAAGCACACAAAAGGGCTCTAAGTATTCTTTTGCACTTCTCTTATATACTGTGACTGTAGTTTAGCAGTTTCAAAACATCTACTGTCTGCTACTGTTTTAAGTAATTAATTGCACTGTATTAGACTGTGTCAGTTAGTTGTATAGCTGTTGTAGGTAGTTTGTGTGGTCTTGTTACACTTGGACTCCAAACCAGCTATTCTACATTAAGAAGGTGTTTATCTGCACCCTTGTGGTGGAAGTGTGCTGATCTAACCTGGCTGAGTTGAAGATTGCTGGTGGAAGGCTTACTGTGTGGTTTGCTGATTGGTAGTTAGCTTAAAACTTGTTGTTCTTTGTATTTAAGCCGCAAGTTTGCACAGTGCCGCTCTTTGCACAGCAGTGGTTAGCAGTGCCCTGTATAGATACAAAAGCCTAGACGCTCGGTTTTTCCCTAAGCAGCTGTCAGTGAAACCCTTCTAAGCTTTTCTGCTGCTCTAGGAGCAGCTGAGCTGTGTTGTCTTAGCTTACACAAATAATAGGTCTCTCTTGTAGTCTCGACATTACTGGCACAGTCATGTCAAATTAATCCATTCTCTCCCTTAATAGAACATACAGTAAGAGACTGCTCCTCATGCATAGGCAGTTTCATATCATTTCTCTGTCCATCCTGACAGACATGAGCATCCTGAGGCAATGCAGTAATGTAGCAATTGTCCTGTATACTGACAACAAACAAATTATGTGAGATATGTAGTTACACTATCAAATTGGAGGCAAGACTCTCTCATAAGGGCATACTGAATGCCAAACAGGTTGTCAGCACACACACACACACACACACACACACACACACACACACACACACACACACACACACACACACACACACTCTCTTTTCACACTAAGAGCTCATATGCAGAGTTACTCACTAGTAAATAAACAAAGGACCAGAGGCCTCAAAAATAGAAACCACTTTCACACATAATGCAAAAAACAACCACAACACACACACACACACACACACACACACACACACACACACATCTCAACAAATAAGCCCATAATGCTTAAAATCACAAAACCTAATGTACTGGTCTTAGGTGACTTCATTGTGAGTTCCCCTCAGCAGGCTGGATAAGGAACAGGTTACTGTTAGTTGCCTGTCAGGTGCCAGGATCCATCAAGTTACTCAAGCACTCAAGTTTCTCAACCACAAGTACTGGTATGACTCTATCATAGCCCATGTGGGGGTGAATCACTTGAGATGTACCTCACTGGACTATATGAAGAGAGAGGCATGACTGAGCTCTCAGATTATGTGTCACAGGCAAGTATAACTATAGCCTTAAGCAGCATTATACCTTTGCCAAGGATAATGACACAATAAAAACAAAAAATGACTGACTTAACAATTGGCTTAGCTTCTTGTGTCAGTACAAGGGGATCCAATATATGTCAGTCTGGGAGGACATGGTCAACAAGCCATGCTGCTTTGTCAGAGATGGTCTGCACCTGTCTCCACTAAAGCTTTTGGATGCTGGAAAAGACATTAGCCACCTCTATTGTGCCTTTTTCAGGCAGTGTCCAAATAACCAAATTTCCAACATAACAAAATCCCCTCTAGATAAACTCAAGGTTCTGCTGCTTAATGCTAGGAGTCTAAACAAGAAACTGCCCTCCCAGGAAGCACTCCAGACTTGGAAAGATGCTGATGTCTGTGCATTCACTGAGACATGGTTCAAAGGTACGGAAAGCACCATGGCTGTGCAGGGCTACAATGCCTTCCATGCTTTCAGACCACAAACTGAACATAAAAGAACCAAAGGAGGAGGTGTAGTCATCTTCATTAAGGATAAGTACACCTCAGGACTGGTTAAACATTATGACTCTCTTGAGCTACTCCATGTCTAATTAACTATAGGTAAAGCCCCCTACCAAATAAGGGCCAAATATATGTCTCCCACCATGAAACAGGAAAAGCATACTGCGTACCTGGACTTACTGGGTCACTTGTCATACAATCCAACACCTTACTTGTGGGTGATTTTAATTATCTTCAGTCCACCAGAAGCTTCTGCATGTATGGAAACTACTAAGTTCCTATTAAGTCAGCAAATGCTTAAAACTGCAAACGCTGCTTAATCGAACTTGTTTCAGCAAAATGGTGAAATTCTGAAAGCACAGAACAGCGATTTTCTTCCTAGGGAAAACAAATCACTGGGCCACTTTCAGGACTTTGCCATTTCCTCTACTGTGGTGCGATCTCGGAGTTGGTATATTTAAGTAGGGGGTGTGGTGCAAAGCCCCCCACTTTATTTTGTGTTTTTTTTTTTTACTGGATCAACGATTTTTTTTCCCTGGAAAAAAAAATCATGTGTTTGTTTGGCATTTTGTCTTTTCGTGGAGTTTGGGTTAATTACATAGTGTTCTCTTATATAATATATACCCACGGCAGGTGCACCAGCCAAAACTACACAATCCATATAAAAAGCAAAGTCGGCCAGCACTCAGTGAGAGATAACCAATATTTATTAGTGAAGCAGCAGCCCGAATTAAAACATAAAATTAGTGCAAAAATCACATGAATAAGGAATACCACTATATATGTATATATATATATATATATATATATATATATATATATATATATATATATATATGTATATATATATATATATATATATATATATATATATATATACATATATATATATATCAGTAATTTGGTCCACCCATCCTATTAGAATTAACTAATTAAGAAATTAAAGATGCTCATTCAGACCAGGGGGAAATAAACCCCTCAGTCTAGTAATCCAGGTTTTCTCCTTTTTATTTAATCTATCATGCCAACCAGCTTTTACATTCCTGTTACCTACAACTTTACCAATGATTAAAATATAAATTGTAATGTGAAATGTTTTACAGAGTGCTTAAAGAGTGCATTAGACATATGCTTATTTTTAAGGTCACTTAAATGCTCTGAAATCAGCATTGTAAATGGAAGTGATGCTTGTCCCACATAGAAAGTGGAACACATACATGTAACTAAATAAGCAATAAACAACCCAGTCTTTACTGCAATTTCCAAAAATATGAATATGAAAAACCATAGAATTATTACTACTGGTAAATTCTTTAGTCTTCAAATCATATTTACAAAAAGTGCAATGATCACAAGGAACACAGCCCACTAACAAGCCCCCATCCAGTGTTGCTTGATGTATACACCTACACAAAGTTTTATTCTTATAATGATTAAAAAAGCCTCCTAGTGTTCTGCCCCTTCTAAAAGGAAAGAGGCATTTAGATGTTAAAATATCTCTCAGTCTTTCATCTTCTAGTAAGATGTCCCAGTTTTTCTATATTAATTCCATGAAACCTGAAGTGTTGCATCCATAACTAGTAATTAACCTAATAACATTTTTGTCCTTATGATCTCTATCCTGGTATTTTACCTATCACAAGTTTGAGAAAACTGACTGGTTTCAACAATAGGAGATTTCTGATATCCTCTATCACAAACTGCTGTGATAAAAAAGTTTCATTGAAGGAGCAAATTCTGCAAATCCTTAAAAATTTAGATTTAGGAATACTGGGTAAAATATGCTTAGGATGACTGCTGGAGGCATGTAATAAAGTGTTAAAATATGGGTGTTTATGAACAACACTACTATCTAAAGTGCCATCTTTCCTGTGACCCACATTCACATCCAAAAAAGAAATTCAATCAGCATCATAGTGTACAGTAAATTGGATACCCCACCAATTATCATTAAGATACGGAACAAATTCCATTAAATATTCTACATCTGACTTCCATGTCATCCAGCAATCATCAGGAAACCTGCACCAAATATCAGCTTCTTCCAAAAATAAATTATGATTATGATCACATATAATTTGTTGTTCCAGGTAGCCCATAAAAAGATATTCATATATGAGTGCAAAAGATGCACCCATAGCTGTTCATTTCCACTGAAGATAGCACTCACCATTAAAATAAAATACGTTTTAGTAAGAACATGTTCAGTTAAGCATAGGAGGAACGTATTGAAACCAGGAGTATATAATGGAATGTGGTCAAGCCAATACTCCACAGCTATCAGGCCGGCCCAATGTGGTATATTTGTGTAAAGTGCTATTACATCCAAAGTGTATATAATCAAGCCTGGCTCTAACTGAATGTCAAAAATAATATTCAAAAACTCTGTAGTATCCTGGATTCTGGCTCTAGCCCCTTGCAGTAATGGCTTGAGATATATAGTGAAAAAAGCTAATAATGGTTCAGTCAACAATCCATTACCTGAGACAATGGGTCTACTCAGTGGTTGATGAGAATCTTTATGTATTTTGGGAAGCAGGTAAAGTTGTTGGAGTACCCTGCAAGTAGTGACGCCCTGTACCTTTAAGTGCGTCACTACTTGCATACTAATAATGGCCTCACTTAAAGCAAGTTGTAAAAAGTTATCAATATCCATCATAAATTTATGAGTGGAATCAATTGCCATTTTGGCATAAAACCTGCCATCAGGCAATTTCTCTGAGCCTCCGCCAAATACATGGCCCAAGCCATGACCACTACAGACCCTCCTTTATCAGCAGGAACAATTACCAAATTAGTACTATTATGAAGATTAATTATAGCTTGAACCTCCATTTTGGTTAGATTATTTATAGACAAACTTGTAGCACATCCAAACCCAAAATGTAGATCTCTGAGAACACATTGTTGAAATATAGCCACATGCTTATTCATAGGAGGATTAAATGTAGATTTATGAAATCTAAACAAGTTATGAGAATCAAAGGACTGTTCAATAAATCCAAAATGTAATATAAGATTTAACGTGCACCCACACAAACACACACAAAATGGTAATTTGAGCATTTCCAAGTAATTTTTCACGTCTTTGGAATCCTGAGACAATGGAAAAATCTGTGCAGATGCAGGAAGGAATTTCAGTTGTTTGAAAATATATGCATGGAAACTGACACAGATATGTTTCCTGACTCTTGAAAAGGTGAACAGAAGGTCTTCTGTCATTGTCACTGTCTATAAGGTGTTAAAGGTTCCACAGGCTTCATAATCAAGTACAGAAACACATATTTTGGGATTGCCCTAAGATTAAGTCATACAGAGATGGCATGAACTCCTTCAGAATGCTTTGAACTGTGATTTAAATTTAGATGCATATTTGCAATGCAAGTGACTAGAATTCAGGCTTCCTATGCCTATTGCCCTCTACACAAGATACATTTATTTCACACTGTGAAGTCTATATTGCTAACCATTTGCAAGTCTGTTTAAAAAAGAAAAGAAAAGCCTTGTAACTCCATTTACATGCTCTCCATATTTATTTTTCACAGTTAATTTGCCAGACTTCAACTTTGAGATGTGTTATATGTGCTTGCTGAAACTTTATCTCCAGGCCTTCACAAAAAAATTCACCCTGCTCATCTGGAACTTCCTTGTTAATAGCTACTGACAAATATATAAATGTCTACTACCAAAATTGATTATTAGATTTGAGGATTGCAGCTGATTCTTGCTAAAAGTGCAGTCAAGCAAAAGCCAGCTGATAGTGCAGCATTTTGTTCATAACTCGAAAATCTGATAAAATTACAACAGAGAAATACATTTAGTGTTTTAATTTGGAGCTGACTCTGTGTGATGCTAGATGTACACAGCCATCGCATGGGTAAGTAAAGGTTGTGAGCATTGCCTAGCATCAATGTTACTGTATGTATGTGCATAGGATGAAGGTTTTACCCTCTTAGGTGGTGAGCATGTGTGCTATTCATTGCTTCTTGGCAAGGACGAGGGCATATTGTGCACATCTACATCTACCTACACCCACAGCAGCTGGTGGTTCCCCCTCTAACTCCTTACCTGTATGTGACTGCGGTGATCTTGCCAGTGGTTGTGGGATTAGTGTCCCTTCTCCTTGGTCTTCCTGCTAAAGCTGTTTTCTAAGAATAATATTGTGAAGGATAATACAGACAATGAACATTTCAGCATAAGTATGGGGATTGTACTGCAGGGCTCCTCCTGATGTATCTAGGCACTAGAACCATGGCTTCAGCACTCCAAAAATACACTCTATGACATTTCTTGTTTGAGCACGTGCCTGATTATAGCATTCTTCTGTGGATGTGTGTGTATTTCTGATGGCCATCATCAGACGCAGTTTGAGTGCTTACCCTGCATTCCCCAGTAAATGACCTTGTGAGATACCCCCCTACAAAATCTGTGATACACTTCAGACTTGTGCCAGATAAGGGAGTTGTAGTAACTGCCTAGGTTGCTAGTACACACATTCAGGATGATTCCCTTAGCATTATACATGACCTGGCAGTTTATGGAGTGGAAGACCTTTCTGTTTATGTACACCCTTTCCTATTCCCTGAGTGGTGCTTTAATTTTGATGCGCATGCAGTCTATGGCACCCAGGAATTCAGGGAAGATTGCTATAGGGTAGAACTTTGCATAGTTTTAGCTCTGTCCTCAGGTGTGTGGGGAAAATGTATGTAGCCACTGGCATGTTGTAGCACAGCATTCAAGAATTGACATAGGATCCTGGATGATGATGCATGTGGCACCCCCAGCATATCCCCTGTTGGTCTCTGTAAGGTTCCTGTAGCTTATATTCTAAGTGCTACACATAACCTTAGTGTCCACTAGTACTGGTTCCCCTTGGTTTGCCCTTGTTCTCAGCTGAGGATGGCAGAGGTTGCAGAGTTCCTGTAGTGTGTCTCTATTTACCCTGTAGCTCTCTAAAATGTCCACCTCACGCAGACCATGAAATGTTAAATGGGGTCTATACTTCCTTCTCCTTCTTGCCCGTGGTCTATTAGCAGCAGCAGCAAAGCAGCAGAGACATTGGCCTGTTGTACACACACATGAATAAGAGCAACAGCAGCCCCTAACTTTGTTTCTTTATAGAAACGTTTCTGTGGCTATGTTCCAATAGGTTTTAGAATTTGCAGGAAAAAACAGCATTGAGTCAACACAATTGCTTTACAACTTGTTGAATAGCTCCTCCATCTTGGATTGGTTAATTAGCATACAATTCAGCTGCTTATTCCGCAGTTAGCATGCCGCAATGTTTACCATGTTTGTGCAGCTCTACATCATATAGATCCGCTTACTAAATGGAAAACAGTGTGCTATTGCGTGCAAGTCACACAGCAATGCATACACAATTTTAGCAGACGATCTAGGCTTTACTGAATCCACACCTATATATAGAAAATATTTGGAAAGTATTAAAAAAATTAAGATATAAAGATGGACATGATTGAATATGGATATTATGATAACATAAGTAAGAACCTGAAGACATACTTAAAAAGGTTTTCTGTGTACTTTGGATCATATGGAATGAAACAATTAATGAAATTGTGTTTAATGGAAAAGAGGTATTGTCACTTATATTAAATAAGATTAGATTATTGCTATGGAAAAGGGAGTGGGGTTGAAACAAAAATGACAAGTTTTTATGTATAAAGTATGAAAATGAATCAAAATACTCGTATAAATATCTGTATGTAAATAAAGGACTCTCACTCTTTTCAAAAGGTGCCATTGGATCTACTACATCCACCTGATCTACCACCAACTCAAGCAGATGGAGCCATGGTTTAACATCTCATCCAAAAGACAGCACCATGAGGAGTACAACACCTGCCTTATGCTGCACTGTCAACATTCCATCTGCCTTGTGTGGGAATAGAATCCACAGCCTTCTGCACCAAAGTACCTTTTGTGCTCCTGACACATTTGCAAATGCAAATCATTTTAATACTCTGACACTCATGAAGTGTGAATTCTCTTCTTTCCATTTCTCTTTTACTATTTCGAGTGACTGTCTTGGTCATTCACCATATAGCACTTAAGAAGGACTGAATTCTGTTGAGGCTTGTTAAAACTGGTACCAGCCCTACCCATCTTTTGTAGTAACCTTCATTAACATAGCTTTCAAGGACCTATTAAAATACTCTTCAAATCAGCAGCTTGGGAGTGATATACTGGAACCCTCAGTTGTTTTATTCATTTAAGTATTTATTTATTTATTTGTATGTATGCACTTTTTGTTAACTGGGTTAGCCGACTGGTACAGGACCCCTTGGTACAACGAAACTACAAGTTTCAATAAGAGAATGAAAATAAAACGTTGCAGAAAATCTCATTTAACATTAATATGAATGGGACAAAATTACAAAATTTTACCTATAAATACAATATTAATGTCTAATGCCCACTATAAAACAATCCTGGGGATTCAATAAACTCTGTGAAGGCTTTGCACGCCTACATGAAGTTTACGTGTTTGCATGATGAGTAGCGGCTCAAATTACATATGCATGTAATGCACCACCATATAAAGGAATACAAACAGCTGCAAACATGTACACCTATTTACCTATAGGCAAACTAAGTCTATGAGATTGCGCAAAATGCCACAGTGATTACCAGGGTTATTTATAAAGCAATGTATATAGTTCCAACACATTACATGAAAGTATATATAGTGCAGAGTATTGTGGAAACTTGTGTCAGGCATACTGAATAAAAGTTGTACAAATGATCAGTAAGGGTACATAGACTGCATTATAAATAAATAGTCAAGGGGAAGTGTGTCTATTGAAAAGGGGCACACAGAAGAATTGTGGGAATTAGCACAGTGGAAGAGGATAGGTGAAACATGGTAATCTACAACAGATGAGGGCATGTCAATGAAGACGGTTGTAGCACAAAGTAATCACATATTGACGTGATACAGTATGGATTGCACAGTTATTGCATATTATGTGACTGTCACACAAGGTGGCATATCAGTGGAGTGGAAACTTTGTGATATAAGCATCCTGATATGAACAATGGACAGGACATATATCAGGGATGGTATATACAATAGGGATTATGTGCATATTGTGAGCCTGTGCAAAATGAGTTGACTGAATATGAATGTGATGTTAGCACAGGTCTCAGCCAAGTGAGGTACATATTAACAGGGCCAAAGACAACAGTAGATAAAAACATGCACAATCACAGACAATATCGGAATAATACCACCACTAATTCCATGTCTTTTATATAACATATGTGATTGTGACTTATCGTAGATGGTTCTTTAAGAACACACACATGTACAACTATTACGGTTCATCAGTAATCTCTGAGGGGAATCAAACACACCTCCCTCAACATGTAACATCTGCTGAAGGTGTTTGAAAGGGTACTGTTACACCTGTATTAGAAATAATGAACAATACTAGCTAGTTGACAGGTGTGCATACCACTTGGTCTACTCACAGGGGTGTGTTGTCCATATTATAATTATCTTGTGCATTTGTGTTCATAATGGAACTAGTTCCCCCACGAGTTTCCTTCATCTACCCATGTCCCCATGGCTGTGGCCAATCCTTTGTGTGTGTTGATACTGTATGCATTATACCAGTACCACACTTGGATTCAATGATTGTTCACAATTTGCAGTCCTCCACAAAGCTGATTTGAGAAAGGAACCATAAGTCAGTTTTGATGCCTGACACTTAAATAATGGACTGAAAAGGGCGTATCACAGAGCCCTGAGGTACAGACCTGGTCACTGAACTCTAGATAGAGGTGACTTTACGTACTGCAACATATTTCTCTGTCATGTATATCATAGGTGTTTATGGCCACTTGTGACAGTTTTTCTATAATACCTGACTGTTGATTTGTGTCAAATGCCTTGGCAGGTCAGGCTGCACAGGATGATAGTGTTGTCATGATGCGTGCCCTTGGTAACCCTCTTGAAGACAGAGAACAGATGAAACAGATTTTATGTAGCCTGAACAAATCAAACATAGGTTTAGTACACAGTCGGGATTTTACCTGTGTCAATTTAGCAAAGATCAATAATGACTCGTTAGCATACCTCACAGATGAGGAGAGTCAGAATGGGTGTATAGCCCCATTTATAAGGTGGTGGTCTCCCAGAGACAGAAGGATGTATATTGCTGTACATCCATCTATGGGAACATATGCTATCTCAAGGCTGTGTTGACATATGGATCCAACTGTGTTTGGTAGGTCAAGTTTTAAGTCACGTTATAGGCAACTTGTGATGTTGTCAGGGCCCATTGCTTCTGTGTTATTAGCCATAGAGAGTGCACAGATGTGCTGTTCTGCTGAGAATAAAAATTGAGTAATGTTTGCATTTATACTTTGGCTGATGGCCAGTGGCAACAGGGTGGTGACATGTGAGACAATCTGTCAGCTAGCAGAATGTCTATGTTCTCTGTGTGGGTATGTCAACTGACAGCCACACACATATCTGTGCTTAGTTGTGTATTCCACTCAACATTTCTTATTTATTGAAAAAAGTGATTTGTGACAATACCTCCATACAGCCTTGGTCATTCATCACATTCCACACACTGTTGCTATGTGCACAGTTGTGCAACTGTACTAATGTCACGTACTTATATCACTTGCACAATGTATGCCTATATGTATTTCACTGGCAAGCTGTGTTTGAGTGACTTGATGTCATATTAGGACACATTAAAGGGTAGTTGTTTGTGGCTCATGCAGAACATTCCCTGACACAAATGCTAGTAGTCACACAATGTGGCTGCTGACCACCTCAATAATCCTTGGGTGTAGCAACACAACTGTACATACAATGAATTCCACAAAGTTGCAATTGCATCAAAACATGTGATACATTGTTTGTGCATATCACAGCATAACAACCATGTGTATGAGATATAACTTATGTGACCGTGTGATCAGTATGAATTGATATTGATCTCAGTCATGGGTCATTTAATAATGATGGGCAGACACATGCACACCTGTTCCATATTGCGAGTGTTACTGTGATGGTGGAATAGGAGCTATGTAGAAGGCTGATCTGCTTCATTACAAAAAACACATGTCCTAATACGCCATCAGTATACATAACAAGTGTATCATACCATGTCAACAGTTCTCAGGAGGCATATTACTACAGCTGTTATAGAAGGAGCATGTAATACAATAGCATCAATGGCTATAAATACATTAGCTTACCTCCCAGATTTTAAGACCTTTTTGTAGCCATACTGTACATCCACACCTCAATACAGCACATGCCAATGACAGCAGCATTGACATGTCAACAGTTAAAAGGGTCATAGGATATTATTAGGCTAATGGCCAACATCACATGAAATCCTAGCCATTATTATACCCTGTAGAACAATCCATATTATTTATATTATGGAAGATAATAAGCATAGTGTGCATATGTGTATACTTGTTTGAATGCATTACATCCTGCCACTGTCCATATGGGACATGTACACTGCACCTTGACAGAATTAGCAATTATACATGCAGTAGTCTTGAAATGACTTGCAGAGGCTCATGGAAAGACTATGCTTCATGATGTGTATATGAGTATTTGACATGAGGACATCCTCCACTCCTCTGCATGGAGGATGTCATGTAGCCAGTGGAAAAAAGAGGTTGGAGGATCCATGGTGCTATGTGAAAGGTTTTGCAAGTGGTAATGCAGTGAAGAATGAGTCCAAAGATCATACAATGTCGATAACTACCACTAATCACACACACACACAGACAGACACACACACACACACACACACACACACACACACACACACACACACACACACACACACACACACACACACACACACACACACCAGTAGACTGGGTCTGATTTGAACATTACACCTGTGTATGTGTAGAATATTAATGCCATGCAATGTCACAGTGGTAACACCACATATGTCTGACAGTAGCACTGTCATGTTGCACTTTATGGAGTATGAATGCATCATTATATGCTGAGGAGAGCATGTTGGGAGGAGTGTAGGACATGGATATGGATTCACATCCCTCTGTAAAATTGTCTCAGAAGAGGTGCTTGTATGTATAACTCAGGTAGCCTGCTTTAAGATTAAAACATCTAAATGTGTAGCTAAAGTAGTTTGCAAACACAGTAGTTAATGTTACAATCACAGTCTTGAATACTGTGAGAGTGCATGTTATACAGGATGACATTGTCATTGTATGCTACAACGAGATGTTCAGAGTAGGGTTTGACATAGCTGTAGACTCACTTATCATTCTAAAATTGTCACCATAGTGATCATTGACTACACACACATTTGATTGTAGTGAGAATAGAATACCTACCTACCTGTTTGCACAGCATAGTACTTAACACAAGGATCACGGCACTAATCTGGCTTACATTATGTCCAACAACACTTTATAGGTGATGAAATCAGCAGTGTTTGGTGAGCAAAAGATGGTAATATCACTGCCTGACATGCTGGTGTAAAATGCTCTCTCAAATGTCAACCAAATGAACACATACACACAGACATACCAATTGATTGCAGTGAAACTGGAGCATCTACCTATTTACAAATCACAGTACTTAACACAAGCACAATGGCAAAAGTCTGACTTTTATAGTGCCTGACAACACTTTATAGCTGATAACATCAGCAGTGTCTGGTAAGAAGAAGATGGTAATAGTACAGTCTGATGTGTTGGTGTAAAATTCTCTCTTCAATGTCAACCAAGTGAACACACACAGACATTCCAATTGAACGCAGTGAGAATAGAACTGAGAATAGAACCCCTACATACTCATTTACACAGCACAGTACTTAACATAAATACCATGAAACAAGTCTGACTTTTACAATGCTGCAGGACAATTCATAGTGGATGACGTCATCATTGGATGCTTGAGAGTTTTTCTTGCAATGCCTACATTAAAGGGATGAGTAGGCATGTACAATTTTAAAAATATAGGTACTGGATAGGATTGTAATGATGACCGAAGAATACACAGTTGTACTCTTCTGACTAGACAGAGACACACACACACAAATTGATTGTAGCGAGATTAGAACCCCTACCTAAGTTCTAAGTGCACTAACTAGAGAACTCAGTACTTAACACATGCACTATGGCTCAAGTCTGACTTTTTCAAGGCTACAGGACAATTTATATTGGATGACATCAACACTGGATGTTTGAAAGAAGATGTTGAAAAGCCTGAATGAAATAGATGGGTAGGCATGTACAACTGTCAAAATATTGGTACTCCACAGGATGGTACTGATGACTGCAGGATATGTAGTTATGGTCTTTTGACTAGATAGACAGATGCATGCACTCACACATGCATGAAAGCGTGCACACACACACACACACACACACACACACACACACACACACACACACACACACACACACACACACACACACACACACACACACACACACACACACACACACAAACACTAGTTTACTGGAGTGAGATTAGAACCCCTACCTAAGTACACTGACTAGAAAACCAGAATTGAATATAAGCGCCGTGGCACAAGTCTGACTTTTACAATGCTGCATGACAATTTATAGTGGATAACATCAGCATTGGATGTTTGGCAGAATATGTTGGGAGGCCCTTATGAAATGATGACTAGCCACTTTCAGCTGTCAAGATATTAAAGATCTGCATGTTACCAGACTGATGAGTGTGCAAAGTGTAGCATTTGTTGTTTTGTTTCCAATGTGCAGATATACCTTAAAATGACAGCTTTGCAAACTATATGCAAAAATCTGTACACATTACTACCAGAGCTGGAAAATCTGAATGTTTATTGTCAATATAAAGATGTATATGGTATATAACAAAACATTTTCTAATTATTTCTGTAGTGTAGTTGATGCATTTGGAAACAGGTACTGAGAGACCAAGTTTCATGTTCATATTCGTGGGTGCAGGTAACACATGGCTACAGTATAAATATGTGTTCATTCCTTAAAAATGCCTTCCCTTTGTGTTTTGACATGTATTTTCATATGATAAGGACTAAATGGGCAGTAAACATAAGTAATACATACTAATGTGCACTTTCCATAGCACACCACCGAGCAGCTGGTTTGTGTATTCGATGACAAAGTGTTTGCTCATGGGAGATACACATTTATAATGCTTTCTCCATTTGTGCATAGTTAAGTGATGAGCAAACATGAGCCTCTGCTCACTGATAAAATGATGACAGTTATACTGGTTTGCTTCCTCTCTGCAAGCATGTTAAGCAGAGAGGTGTGGCAGTCAGCACTGTGGATAGTACTGAGTATAAGAAACACACCTGCTACTTAGCTGACTTTGTGGTGGCAGGTGTAAATGCATTGAGAGATTTTATTTTGAGCCCAGATGATACAGGGTTCAAATCCAGGTGTAGGTAATATTTTAAATATGTTTTTATAATGCAATTACATAAATCTTTATTGTACTTTCACTGTGTGTTACCTTAGCACATCATGTTTAAGCAGCATTGTGGGGAGGTATCCACACCATAAAAGATCCTTCACTGTCACTCAGCATTGCTGTGCATTGCCAAACTCCACACAATCACAGAGGACAAAAACTGAAGTTCATCACTGTTTTGTTTCACTTATGTGTTGGATGTGTGATTCTATTTTTTGACCAAATTAAAGGTGTTAAAACAATATATATAGGAAAGTGGGGGAAAGCAGGGGTAAAAATAAAGGGAAAGCAATATAGGAATGTGCCATAGGGAAGTAGGAAATAACCTTAGCTACCCACTTCTTCAACAGTGTTAAGTGAAAATATGTACAGAATATTAACTGAATCTGGACTGCTACCTCGATATAAAGGAGTGGCAACAACACAATCATATTGCATAGCCAACTGAACTGAATCAAGTGTGTCAAGAAGACAAGTGTGCGAAGTGGAGATCTATGTATGGGAAGATAGATTTTTTTGTGGGACAGGTGCCCATTTTTTAACTTTGGTAAGAGAGGAATGTTGGGTAAGAGACACAGGTATTTCTGGTGAGTAGTGTAGGGAGGAAGCAGATGCAAACAAACAGGACAAACCAGACACAGGAACAGTGAGGAACATGACAGGTTGGGGGACACCATGATTGGGGTTAGATAGGCGACAGTTGATGCCCATGTCTATCAAATATGGGAAAAGTGAGAATCTAGTCCACATCCACAGAATGTCATCACTGTCTCCTTATTCTACATGGTTGAAAGTGCTTGACATCATAGCCCACCTCAGGAATAGGCCAACTAGACAGCTGCCTAGGGTGCTGGTCTACCACGGGCACTTTTCCAGTATTTATTTGGTGTAGGTAGACCAGGATGTGGGCACTGGGTATAGTGGTGAAGGCGCCATGGAGCCCTTTTGCTTTGGCCTAAGGCTGCTCCTGCTTGACATCTTCTCCTATGGACCATAAAAAGAGCATCTGGTCCATCCAGTGTAAGCATGCACCTAATGTGCTGTGCATGAACGTATGTACCAAGCCTGGCAACTCCTGGCAGGTGAAAAAATCCCTAGCTCCACCAGTACACCTCCAGGATACCACAGCACCAGCTGCTGGGGTAGTGCTACTTGATGTGGAGGGTCCAGGTAATGCAGGGCCAGCAGAGGCAGTACTACTAGGTTGGGTCCCAGATGTGCTGGGCATCAGTGTGGTAGCTGGTGGAGGGGGGCATGCTGAAACATGGGAGCTAGTCTACCTCCCTGTACTGTAAAGCATTTTGTGATTTGTCAGAGATGAATGACATGGAGACATGTTGATGACACCGAAAAATAAAAAAAGAGAGAGAAGGGTTGGGCTAAGAGAAAAAAAGACAATTAGTGCCATCATATGTGACATACAATGCATTATTAGAATAATTAAGTATTTTAACTATACTTTTACATTGAGTATACTTCTTAACAACTACAAACTCTTATGTAATGATTGCTTAAGGTAATCTTTGCAATGTGCATATATTGTACATATGCTTGGTCAAATTATACAGACTGAGTTAACAGCAGGCCATTTATGCCATTTCTGTTGAAATTAAATTATGTAATATTTTTAAAGGATTCTACTATATACTTGTTACTTGTGGTATTTGAACCCACAGTGTTTGACTGCAGTATTACACTTGACTCCTACAGTTAGTATATACATGCTTAATTTGCTACTACTGTATAGAAGAGCAATACTTTAGCACAAGTAATAGTTATCTTGTGCTGCATTCACACACCTTTCTTCCCTCAGTCTCTCTAGATGCTTCACATGGGATTCCCTGTTCACCAGGATATCCTGATTAGCTGTGAAAGGAAAAGGAGAGAAAAAATGAAGAGTGTTATGTGTAGCAGTTTTGATTATATGCAACTTTCTATCTCATATTTATTTATTTAATTAATTAATTAACTAATTTATTTATTTTACATTTGTTTATCAGGAAAGTCCAACTGGACACAGTTAATTTTCAGTGGATGCCCGGGAGAAAAGATCTGAAATAATATAAAATATAAAATAAAATATAAAATTACAAGCACAGCAATACAACAAAATACAAATAATTTAACCTAACATACATGGTTGACTGAAATAATGCAGAACATTAAAAAGAGGATAACTATACAATAAAAATGTGAAGAATTTGTCCTAACATATTTGGTTGAGAAAATGCAGAAGAATATTTACAAGGTTGACATGGTTGTATGATTGCTAAAAATCAGAGGAACTGTACAGCTTATAATATCACGTAATGGTTCATGTGGACATTTTGAAGGCAAGAGTAAACAGTGTAAAAGTGAGCATATATTCCATACATATAGTAAGAGGAGGAGTATGACATGCTAGCCAGGGAATGTCCAAGAACAGAGCCCAGATTCATTTAACTGACTCTTAAGAAACTTTTTGAATTCTACTATAGAGCAGTTGGAGGTTATATGGGCTAGTAATTTATTCCATAGTTTGGGAATGAAGTTTGAAAAGTGTGAGTCTCCAGCTGAGTTGTTTGCCTTGGAGAAATTAAGAAGAAGTTTATTGCTGGAACATAGGGAATGGCTGTTAGAGTGTGGCTGTATACGATTCTAAAGAGCAGGGTTTTTTTCAGGGTGATATAGAATTTTATGAGTAAAGGTTAGTTGATTAAAGAGTAGTAGATGAGGTAATTTTAGCCAGTTTAGAAGTTTCAGAGATGTAGAATGATGAGTTCAATATCGGGAGTCAGTGGCAAACCTGGCAATTTTATTATAACAGGATTCGAGTTTAGCTAGGTTAGTTTTTCTGAGGTTGGTTAGAACTGGAGAGGTGTATAGTAGTGCTGACAGGAGGTGTGTACGAGCAAATGTAGCTTTTGTATTTAAGGTCATGAATTGCTTGTTTCTGTAGAGACCTCCTAGTTTCTTGTGCACTTTCTTAATGGTTTGAAAGATGTGAATATCAAATTTCACGTTGTCAGTTTCTATACCTAGAAGTTTGGTGTGGGTTACTGGTGTGATGGCGATTTTATTTTTGGATGTGATATTGAATTACAGGTATGATAAGGAAGTTCATGAAGGGGAAAAGAGAAGGAGTTTGGTTTTAATGGGATTTATAATGAGTTGGGTGTTAGTGAGCTATGTTTTAGCAGCTAGAAAAGAGTCTTGGGTTATGGTCTGGAGGTTTGGAAGGGAGGATGCTGCACATACTAGTGTGAAGTCATCTGCATATTGTATAATTGTACAGAGAGGAGTAGAGGTGTGGAGTTTGTGAAGAGAGATAAAAATAGAAGTCCAAGGATGTAGAGTTACTGGAAGAAGGTGGGAGAGTTCATTTTGCCATTGGACAGCCTGCTGGCATTCTGATAAGTAGCTTTTAAACCAGGTGATAGAGCAAGTGCTGACGTTTAGGGTGGTGAGAGTGTTAATAAGTTTGTTATGCTTTACCATGTTGAAGGCTTTTGAAAGGTCCAAAAAGATGGAGATACAAATTTTCCATTATTTCTATAATGATTCATTGTGTTAGTGAAGGACATTAGGGCTGTTGTAGTACTATGATAAGGATGAAAGCCATGTTAAGTGTTAGACAGCAGTTTGTGTGTATGTAGGTAATACAGCAATTGTGTGTAAGCTACTCTTTCAAGGATTTTAAATAAGGGTGACGGAATGGCAAATAAAAATTATCTTTATCTGTATACTTACACAAGTGTGGGATATCAGCTGTCCTAAACTCATGCAGCCACTGGTGGAGTATTGAGGTGATTATAGTGATGCCTACATTGTTCTCCAGTGTGTGGAATGCCAGTGGCACTGGAGACAGCATTCACCAGACTATTCCATGCCTCAGACTTGTACTGGGAGCTGGTATAGTCCCCCTGCAGCAGCCCTCAGTTGTGGTGCTTTACAAGGAATCCAGTAAAGATTCTGGACTCTTCAATACCCCACCTCTGAGTACTAAATTAGGCACTTTCCCTTCTAGCTCCAGGCATGTTCGATCATGGCAAATAGCAACAGATAATAGTACTTTCCTGTCAGTTCTTTTTAATGAGTTTACTGCTAATGTGCAAACCTGAACAACAATGCCAACTGTGTTTATGTGATGTTAAGCAGAAAGCAGCAGTGACAAACAGAGAGGAAAGTAGTTTATGAACTAAGAAGGGTAATGTGACAATTGGCATTCGTTTTTGGTTTGGATACTGCTGCACCTGTTAGCTGATTTAACTTTGCAGACGTGCTGGGGGTATAAATTATATAATCTGACACATATTTGATGTGGCTTTACACACTGATGAAATTAATTTGTACAATGTGGGGTTCAAACCTGTGACTAAGAGACAAAATATATTTGTCCATATAGGTGATTTTTCATCCTTGTCACAGAAGAAGTGCTTGTTGAACATGCTCATTAACTTCATATATATCTATATCTGTATATCTATATATATATATATATATATATATATATATATATATATATATATATATATATATATATGTGTGTGTGTGTGTGTGTGTGTGTATGTGGCTTACTATTAAAATGTGGAATGACACTTATGTGAAACCGGAATGGATGAAAGCATCTTTCCAAGTTTCAGTAATGTTGTTCTGCAAATCTTCAAATGCACAGTAGCAAATGGTCATGTACATTTGCTAATTTGCATTTGATGTTCTGATAACAAATTGCACTACAGTGAGGATTGGGAAATGTACCCTTTTCCTCACTGAAGTGCAATCTTGGAGTTGGAATATGTAATTTGTAGGGGGTGTGACGCAGCTAAAAGAGAGAATGTGACATAAGATTTGCAGATCGAAAAATCCATTGATGAAACATATTAAGGAAACCACAGGACATAGACTTTATTTTAGGGAGTTACAAACTGTGAAAATAAATCTAATAGGAGGTGATATTAATAATGCCACGGAATTGGAAGAAATATCTTGGCTAGGTAACATACAGGCACATAGATCTCCAGGATTTACCACAAAGTATGCATCATTGAAACCAAACCTAAAATGGCAGAGGTTGAAACGACATATTTGATTGTATGAAAACTGAATTTGATTGACATTAGCCCTAGAGGGGGTGCTGGTCTAAATTTTTACTTTGATTTGCTGAATGATAGTATTTGTTGCCTTGAACATTCATGTTTCATTAGATCTGAAGAAGGATTGTTTCAAAGAACTGAAAGTACTTATCTGTCTTTTTAAGTTTTTTTTATTAAAGATAATTAGATTTTATTGCTCAAGACTTTGTTTTTAAGTCTCAAAGTATATATCCTGACTGTGTTGACAGTGTTGGTATTTTATTTTATATATATATATATATATATATATATATATATATATATATATATATATATATATATATATATATATATATATATATATATATATATAGTTTACTATTAAAATGCAGAATGACACACGAAACTGGAATGGAAGAATGCGTCTTTTCAAGTTTCTGTAATGTTGTTTTGTAAAGCTCTGAATGCACAGTAGTATACATTCGCTAATGTGCATTCAACATTCTTATAATATATTACACTACAGTGGGGATCAGGAAATGTATCCTTTTCCTCATTGTTGTGCAATATCTGAGTTGGAATATATAATTTTCAGGGAATGTGCAGGGTGCAGGGGGGCTTGCCCTCCTGCAAAACTGTAAATACTTGTACTGACTACAAAGACCACTTCAGTGCTTTGAACCATTCATTTGAGTATTTCAATATTTATGATCTAAAACTTGTCAGAAAATAAGCGTTCGACAATTGTAGGACTTTGAAATTTCGAATTCAACATTTATTTTTGACACTTTAATTGAAAATGATTGTGAGTTTCCGGATTTTAATAGTAAACCAATATATTTATTTATTTATTTACATTTGTTGACCAGGAAAATCCGACTGGACACAGGTCCTTTTTCAGTGGAGACCTGGGGCAAAAAGCTCCACAATAAAGATGAATTTAAGTACAAGATTATAAGACATAGATGCAACTGCATGTATAAAAATAACAGTAATACAATCATAGTTGATGATGAACAACATGATTAGATGAAGGACAGTTGAGTACATAGAGTACACACATAACTTCTGTGCCATGTAATATGTATATATATATATATATATATATATATATATATATATATATATATAGATACACCTGACAGACTGAAGGGTTAACCAGGTATGTGATATGTGTGACCTGACTTATGCATTCATTTGTGAGTATCAATGAGGTCTGTAGGTCATCTAAGGCCAGAGAAGGCAATTATAATTGCAGAAACCTAATATTCAGTACACCCTCTGTCACACATATAATTCATATGAACTCAACTGATATACATAGTTATTTTTATTTATAGTTATGTTTTAAATGTTATTTGTGTTTTAAAATTGAGTCAAAAAGCATTAATAAAATTGGGAGTGTGCTAGGTTGTAACCAAGAGTCACCTGTATTGCAGCCCTACACTTATAGCTGCTGGAATAGGAGCAGCTAAGAAACAGCTGTATAATTTTATATTCATTATTAATTATGTGTGTTAACCACTGTACAATTCTGCTTAATGTGTTTTTGCAGTGGAAAACCATAGAGGATACAATGTATCTGTTTTGAAATTGTCTACTATCTGCTATATGTGTACAGGTGTTCTGGACCTGCTGGTGTTGGGGATGGTTGCTAACCACCATGAAATACCACTTAATGAGTTTGTGCGATAGAAAGCAAAAGATGCAGCAATGTATCCTTTTTGAAATCATGAATGCATGCATCCTCTCTACAGGTGTTCTGTCTAATTGATGTGTGGGTCATTAGTCCAATTTTGCATGAAGTTAAGTGACATGCAAATGTGATAACAAAGCTCACCTTGTTTTATCTTTGTAAGCAGTGTTTGTTAGGGTTCATTCTTAAAAGACAAATGTGGGACTTGAATTCTAATCTACAGATAGTATAGACGGTGTGAATCACCGTGTTTAGCAGTTGTGCTATACACACACACACACACACATACACACACACACACACACACACACACACACACACACACACACACACACACACGATTCATAAGTGTAGTTTATGTACTGGTTATCACAGAAGTACAATTACATGACATTTTTTGTATTTATCTTTTTCCCATGTTTGTACTAAGCTGTGCATCACTCAAATAGTGGTCTTAAAAATATTATAAAATAAACATTACAAAATAAATGTTAATTCACATGAATGATTTTTACACAAGTTGTGAGTTGAACTCTCACAACAATGAACCAACAAAATGCAATGCAGGTGTCTTATCCCTCTTTGCCACAGAAACAGCTTTGCAGCAGGAATGAAAATTATTCTGCATACAATCAGATCCCATGTCATCCACAGTATTAACAAGATGTATGGCACTTGTACACTGCTGAATTGCTTGTACATGTGAAAATTTTGGATGTAGTGCAATGAGTGATCACATAACCATTTATGACTATTGTTTGTAGCAATGCAGCTCTGTCCTATGTTTGTATGGTGTTCATTATTCTTTTATCTAAGCAGTAATCTGAGACATGCAATCTGTAAGGCATCTTGTATCATTGTCCTTAAAATATATGAGGATATTAAATGGCAGTAATATACAGTTTTCAACAAATGCAGGGGAGCTTGGATGTTACTGATCAGAAAGTGAGAAATGTGTGCTGCTTACTAAGATTTAAAACCTTGAGGCAATTACTTATACACTTTGTAAGTGTAACCTGGCTGACACACCCACTTGAGGTAAGGGAGTCTAAATTGCTGTTGTGTTTTCCTTCTCCCTACCAGCAATCATTCACAGTTGCAATCCATTAGCAACAAACACTGAGGGAGTGCCTGCACTATTTTACACCTGCAACATGGAGTCAAGAATTTGTGATTCAGTAATTCTAATGAGGTCACATCTCATTTGCCTCTTCACCATGCTCATAGATAGACCTGAATCTCCACTTATCTATTATTTAGTAAGCCCAGCCAACCATTATAATTTATACTACTAAACCAGGTGAGATACTTTTTTCTTCAGCTGCTACTGCTATGTGCTTGTTCACCCATAATGTGGTACATGGTTTATGTGCACTAGTATTACTTGAACCTTTCTGCTAGATGTGTGTTTTTAGTATCTTAACAAGTATGTGTTTCTAGGAATGTATGTAGCCATATATTTAAGTGTAGAGTTGATTTATAAGATGATGATAAGTTTATTATATGTTTTTTAAATTATGAATTCTATGTATGTGATTTCTTTTTTGTCTGTCTCATGATAAGCTGATTGCACAGTATCTCATTTATTCTACAGTTGTGTAGACTAAATGACAATAAAGTTACTTTTGGCTTGACATTTGAATTGAGAAATGTAACCATGTAGCTTGGGGACCTGAAGATGTGGGGAGTTGTGTATGTAAATAACACAGAAGAAGATTGCTATTACTTTGGATTTATCTGCACAAAAGACTATTGATCTTGATAAGGTATGCTTGAATTTTTCAGTTATATACTGGATTTGCTCACATGTAATTAGGAAAAATATTTTGTGTATATGTATACACACACACACACACACACACACATATATATATATATATATATATATATATATGTATATACACACACACACACACACACACACACACACACACACACAAACACACACACAAACACACACACAAACACACACACACACACACACAAACATATATATATATATATATATATATATATATATATATATATAAAAACACACACACATGTGTGTATATATATATATATATATATATATATATATATATATATATATATATATATATATATATATACGTTAGTAAGGGACACTTTTAACTGCATGCACTTCCTAGAAGTTTACCGATAGCATAGGCATTTTTGTCAAGGTAATTTACTTTCTCAGATACACAACCTTATTAACCTTCTCCACAAGTGTTACTGTTACAACTGCTTGTCTTTATACTCTTCCATGTTATTTCTTCTAGGATGGCCCATAGCTACTTCTAGGGGAGTGTTAGGCACAGGTAGAGGTGACTGGCAATTGCATAAAAATGACTGTTCTGTGGTAAATGAGTACACTTGTTTCTGGGACAGTTTGCTTGAAAGCACTTTTAACAACTGACTGATGAGTTTGTTAATCCTTGTTTGATACAAAATTTAATTTGGCTTTTGTTTTGGTGGTGGGGAGCCATAATCAAAAAATGTTTTTTTCTGAGGTTTGCTTTACTATTGTTATTCCTTGGTTTGGGTCAAACATTGGTTTGTGTGTGACTGTGATATGTTGCAACTTCATAACCCTTTTTTATATTTGAAAAAGTGAAGTTTTTTGTTTCTCCAGTGGGTAATATTGAAAACTAATAATGTATGTTATATCTAAGCAGGACTTTTATTTATGTAATATGTATGCATAGTATCCTTTTTGTGTTTTATGTTACCTAGGAATATAGCACCCAAGTGTCCCATTCCTCACAAACACCTTGTCATTGTCTCGGATAATGACTTCATTGCCCAAACCTTCATCAACATGGTGCCTTTCTGCTTTAGAGAGGATGTGGGGATGTGTCTGGAAGAATGCACATTTGGAACCAGATAGTGAATGATGTCAATGCTGTTGGGTGGTGCATCAAGACATATGATCAGGTGCATTATAGGGTTACTAACATGATTTCAATGGCCCAGAGGAGAGGAGCTGCAGTGGCCCATGGACAGCTGCCTATTGGGGGGTGCTGCTACAGATCCACCACTGACACCAAATGAAAAGTTCTTGTCCACTGTTAGGGATCCATAGAGCTCAGTGGAAAGTGCACAACAACATGTGATTGATGTTGGTGCTGCTGTTTCAGGGGAGGACAAGTATGGCCGAGGAGGAGCTTCTATGTGGGCTTATGTATGTCAATTTTTAAACATTTTTTGTATAGTAAAATATTGAAAGCAACAGTTAAGTTCATATAATAATGTTTTTGGGGGCAGCTATTTATACATTGATGAAGTTAACAACACATTCTGGTTCATTACACATGGGCTTGGGATGGACATGTCAAGCAAGTTTCAGCCAAATGTATTGTTAATGGACATATAAAGACCAAACATTTTTCCTCCTGTGTTATTATTATTGTGATGATGGTGTCTTTACATTTTGCTTAACTTCTCCAAGGACCATCCTCGCTAGCAAGTATGGAATCATCTTCACACGGTAAGCCAAACATTTTTATTTCAGTACTGATGAGCATTTGACAAAAATATGCATTTATTTGTATGTGTAAAGTGGGTGTCAGGACTGTATGAGTATTACTGTACTGTCTGTGATAGTGGCACCAGTGTTAGTTTGTTAGCATATATTACATTGTAGTAATGTAAGTATTAATTTATTTCCTTTGTTTGTTGCTTATTATCACATGTGATCGTGACAGTGGAAATGTAGAAATCTTACCACCTGATGTAAGAGTATCAGCAGACTGTAATAATGATGGTGGCCAAACACAGACACATTCAGGGGGTGCAGAGGTTGAATCTGACACTGAGGCGGATATTCAGCCTTCCCCTGTAATTCTACTGGACATAGCCAGTAGGCCTAAGCATATCTATTCCAGTGAGCCCTCAGATATTCAACAGGTGAAAGGTGAGACACTTGATCAGGGTAGTGAAGTTATTGTGGCATCAGTGCCTGTTGACTCTGGCTGTAGCCAAAGTGTGGGCAAGGTGCCATGCAGAGGTGTTGTTAGGGGTGCTGAGAGGAGGCCTGCTGTCCATCACCCACTTGATCCTTGTGTGTCTTTCCTTGCCACTCAATGTATGTTTAGGACCATTGTGGAGACACCAACATGTTCCAATAGGGCCTGTGAGGACATTCATAGGATTGTTGATGTGGCACAGGCTGACATACATGACTGCCTGCATCTTGTTGCCAATTCAGTGGATTGGATGAATGACATGTTGGAACAGATGGTATCTGTGATGGAATGTCTACTGGGAGGGTGACAGCATCCACATAGACATAGGTGAACCACATCATCTGATGTTAGCCGATGTGGCCGTGACCAATCATGCTCCCATAGTTGCACTACTTCCACTGCTCCAGTAGTGGTTGCGGTGTCCACACCCAGATGTGGCAGTCCATAGGGTTGTGGTCTTGGGCATACTCATGACGAGAGCTCTTCCAGCAGACATCAGTCACCTTCAGGTAGCAGTAGTGTATCTGACCATGGTCATGGACATACCAGTGCAACTCCTGGCAGAGCCAGTTCTCATGGTCGGGGATGATGACGAACTGTCACCTCTACAATGCACGGCTCACACCTGTCTGACATACCAGGATGTAGAGCTAATGTCACCTGGAGGCCCATACAGACACACACACATAACTACACATGTCAGTCATGAGTCTTACTGCTCATTCTGTCTCAGTGGCCATTGAATACTTTATCCAAATATTTGCCTGTTTTTCTTCCTTACTCACCCACACTCACTACCTTTATGTCAACCTAAGCTTCCTGGTCCCCAACCCCACAAACACACACACACACACACACACACACACACACACACACACACACACACACACACACACACACACAAATGCATACAACACCCTGTGCAAATAATGATTACTGTGCCATAATCTTGGTTTCTGTCTTTTGGATTCAGGGATACATAAGGCTTTTGTCTGACATTCAGGGTGCATAGCTCACTCATTGCTTAGTATATCTGTGTCTGTGATGTTCTTTTACAAAGTGTACTGCTTTCTTACAGGTTGTTGTAATGTGTACATCCCTCCCAACCTTTTATACCAACAAAGCTAGACCAAGCCATAAATAAAAATCTGGCAAAATCTGAATAATATATTGAGTTTTTAAAAATTGTGGTCTTATAAATTTAGACAGTTGATAGAATCACAGGTTTTGCATTACTATTTTTATGTCTTTCTGTGAGTGATATGAAGTTTGAAAATGAAATGTGTGTCATTATTTTCTGACTTTACTCTTTAATGATTTGCTAGTACAAAGTATGAGGCCAAATTGTGGACATTTGGTGAAAATCTGTACATTTTAGACATATAAACGTGTGAATCTTTGACACATGAGACCTATTATTTAATAGAGGACATGTATTTACATAAGTCACTGCTGTCACATCTTGATGTCATGATGTAAAAAACACCCGTCTTATTCTTACTTACTTTCATTATCAAGTAACAGTATGCAAGACAGGGTATGCCATTCCTTTGTATTATTAGACATTTATTTTTGTATTCCAAGTTCAACACTTACCTTGGAAATCCAACAGTTGTAAGAGTTTTAGTTCAAAGCAGACTCTGTCTGATGCTAGCAGTACACAGTTATTATACAGGTATGTAAAGGTTGTGAGCATTGCTTGGTATCAATGGTACCGATGTATGTGCATATGATGAAGGTATTAGCCCCTTAAGTGGTGAGCGAGTGTGCTATCCATTGCCTCATGACCAGTGCGAGGGCATACAGTGAACGCCTATGTCTGCCTACACCCACAGCAGCTGCTGGTTCCTCCTCTGACTCTTCACCTGTGTGTGGCTGTGGTGACCTTGTTGGTGGTGGTGGGTTGTTTGTCCCTTCCCCCTTGCTGTTCCTGCTGAAGCTGTTTTCTTGGGATGATGTTGTGAAGCATGGCATGATGGTGAATATTTCATTACATGTATGGAGATTGTACTGCAGGGCTCCCTCAGATGTATCTAGGCTCTGGAACCACAACTTCAGCAGCCCAAGAACACACTCTATGATATTTCTTGTTTGAGTGTGTGCCTCATTATAGTGTTTTTAGTTGGTGGGTGTGCATTTCTGTTGGGAGCCATCAGCCATGGTTCCAGTGCATAAACTGCATCCCACAGTAAATTACCCTGTGGAATATCCCCCCTAGTAAACATCTCATACTGTTGAAAGTTGTGCCAGATATGTGAGTCGTGGCAACTGTCTGGTATGCCAGCACGCACAGTCAGGATATTTCCCTCACCATTACACATAACCTGGCAGTTAATGGAGTGGTAGCCCTTTCTTTTTATGTATACCTTTTCCTGTTCCCTAGGTGGTGCTTTGATTTCTACATGTGTACATTCTATGGCACCCAAGACTTCAAGGTAATGTGCTACAGGGTAGAACTCCTGCATAGGTCTGTCTCTGTCTTCAGCTGTACGGGGAAAATATATAAACTCACTGGCATGCTGTAGGATAGCATTCAGGAATTGATGGAAGATTCTGAATGCTGATGCCTATGACACCCTCAGCATGTTCCCTGTTGATCTCTGGAAGGTGCCTGTAGCTAAAATTCTAAGTGGCAAACATAGCTTATTCTCCACTGAGATTGGTTCCTCTCCATTTGCCCTTTCCCTCAGATGAGGATGACAGAGGTTACAGAGTTCCTGTACTGTGCCTCTATCCACCCTGTAGTGCTTCACAGTTTCCACCTCATGCAGATTGTGAAAAGTTAAATGGGATCTAAAAACCCTTCTCTTTCCTTGCCGTGGTCTATTAGCAGAGGCAGCAGCAGCATAGACTTGGTTCTTCTGCACATACACCTGAATAAAAGCAACAGCAGTCCGTAACATTCTTTCAGTTTGACCTAGTTTTCATGGCTGTATTCCAATAGGTTTTGGAATTCGCAGGGAAAATCAGCATTGAGTCTACATGGTCACTTTATAGCCTGCTGAATAGCTACTCCATCTTGAATTAGTTTATTAGCATACAGTTCAGCAGTGTATGTTGTAATTAGCATGCCACAATGTTTACTATGTTTGTGCAGCTCTACATGGCATGTAGAGCTCCTTACTGAATATAAAATGGTGCACTACCAATTCTAACAGACCATGTAGGCTTTAATGAATTTGCACCAATATCTAGTATTATCTTACAAAACAATATATGCATGACTATAAAATACAAAAAGAGAGTTAAGTTATAATATCTTATCTATAGTTATAAAAAAATGAAACCTCCAGCAAAGCTAGAACTTCCACTGAGTGAACTTCCAAACCTCTTGTATCAGAGGCACATGGGATATATGCAAATGAACCTTATGAGCATCAAGTGTTTCAGCTAATTGGCAATTCTGAATACTCATGACTTTTTTCGTCATTTTAATGTGCAATTTCAGGCCAATAAAGCCAAACCCCACTAGCTGTGGATATGCATATTTTGGCCTTGTTATGACCTTGTCAGCATAGCACAAGCAGAGTGTTTGACTAAGCATTAGAAACACAGGGCTGTTATACCCAGCTGATGTCCATTATCATTAGGGTCACTACAAAACTATCCCAAACAACAAACTAAAACAATGAGTGAGAAAGTCACCAAAAAACCACTCAGTAAAAACAAAAATGAAAACTCCAGTAAAACTAACAGAGTAACCTTCCAAACCTCTGATATCAGAGACACATGGGACATATGAACCTTATGAACATCAGGTGTTTCAGCTCATTGGTAATTTCAAACACCCATGACTTGCTATCATTTTAATAAACAGCTTAAGGCAAATACAGCCAAACCCCAATAACTATAACTACAACTATAAATATACATATACATATACATACTACAGCCTTATTTAAACAGCAAAACAGGCATATTGACAATGCATTAGAAACACTGGGCTATTATACCTAGCTGATGTCCATTGTCATTAGGGTCACTGGAAAAATATCCCAAACAACAAACTAAAACAATGAGTGAGAAGATCACTGAAAAACCAATCAGTAAAATCCAAAATGAAAACTCCAGCAAAGCTAGAACTTCCACTGAGTGACCTCCCAAACCTCTTATATTAAAAGCACATGGGATATATGCAAATTAACTTTATGAACATCAGCCGTTTCAGCTCATTGGCTGTTCTGAATGCTCATGACTTGTTTTGTCATTTTAATGGACAATTTGTTCATAAGGCTCATTTGCATATATCTCATGTGCCTCTGATACAAGAGGTTTGGAAGGTCACTCAGTTGAAGTTCTAGCTGGAGTTTACATTTTGTTTTTACTGATTGGTTTTTCAGTGTCCTTCTCACTCATTGTTTTAGTTTGTTGTTTGGGATATTTATGCAGTGACCCTAATGATAATGGACATCAGCTGGGTATAACAGCTCTGTATTTCCAATACTTAGTCAAGCACTTTGTTTGTGCTGGTGAGGTTATAACAAGGTTGAACTATGTATAGCTGTTGTTAGTGTGGTTTGTTTTTTTTGTCCTGGAAGTGTTCATTAAAATGGTAGAACAAGTCATGAGCATTCAGAATTGATACCTGATGTTTATAAGGTTCATTGCATGTATCCCATGTACTACTGATGCTAGAGGTTTGGTAGATCATTCATTAGACTTTCTAGATTTGCTGGAGTTTTCAGTTTTGTTTTTACTGATTGTTTTTTTTAGTGACCTTCTCACTCATTGTTTTCATCTATAGTTATACAAATTAATATCTCACTTTTAGCTGGAAGGTTACCGAATAGTGACTCATCAGTTTAGACTTAAGCGGTCTGCCTTCATCCGTTAGTCTGCCTTTTGATTTCCTAACTGTGAAAATAGCAATATTGATATGCAAAGATCTTAAGAAGCCTAGCGTTACCTTTTGCTTGGTAATGTTTAGCCCTTTATGTTTTGTAATTAAATAAACTAGAATCTAGCAGCAAAATGTTACATTGGGACATTTATTTAATCCCCCTTCATGAGTGCTAAACTGGGGGTGAATTTTTGGTTTCCCATCCAATTGCTAAAATTAAGTTTGAGTAGATTAAGAGACGTATTTTGCTGTATGTGTAGTGGAAGATGGTTCTATGAAAGTGGTATTCTTTGGAGTTTGCCTTCCTATGGGGAATTATTTTATTTACCTAAAAAGCATAGTCCATCACTGCTAAGATATACTGGATCCACTGCTGGACCTAGATAAAGGCTCCACAATATCTATAGCAATTCCTTCATATGGAAATTCAGTTATAGGCTTTGAAATTAAAGGATTCCTAAAACTGAGGTTAGGGGCTATCCTATGGCAATTAGGACACCCAGCAGAATGTGTATCACTTAACCTTATAATAACTGAACAATAAAGCCTGTCTGGTTCTGTCTCCTTCCCTAAATGATACCTCAACACATAACTGGAACATGTTCATGAATACATGCTTAATTGACTCAAAAACTAGCATACAGAGGCTTCTTCCTCCTTAGCTAATGTGTAGATTAGATCATTCTGCATTTTGAAATAAGGCTAAGCTGGCAGATGTCCAGCAGGGGAATCCCTCCCATGATCATGGATATATTTTTTCCTGGAAAGGCTTAGCATCCCATTCTTCCGACTCTTCCACTGAGCTCTTTTAAAGCTTATCTGGAGCTTAGATAGTTTGTGATCCTATATCTCAGGAGGAAGAGGACTCTGTATCTTGTCTTACTAAGACAGAGAAAGGTACTGCTATGTCCCCTGTTCACCAAGAAAGGATAGCTCAGTTCAATGCTCTGAAAGATTTTTCTTTCTAATTTCTTGACCTGAAGCACCCCCCTCCCAAACACACACACACACACACACACACACACACACACACACACACACACACACACACACACACACACACACACACACACACACATACACATGCACACACGCACACACACCCTGAACTTTCTCCTGTTTTCTCAGGAGTTGCAGACATTCTGCCCCCAAATGGTTCTATACTGGTGAGGAGTGCCTCATTCCTGCAAATTAATGATCTGTCTTGGTTTTGATCCTTCTGCATGTGCTGTTCTGGGCCCCTTGTGGTCATTGCCTTCCTACAGTTTCCAGAGATTCTTGAAAAATGGAAAATCTTTTCTGTTTATTATGTTAAGGGTGAGATAGTGAACAGTGGCTACTGGGGAAGGGGACTTCCTTAAATTATGTCTGTACCTCCATCTGTGTAACTAGGTAACATCTATTCTCTCCCTCCATGGATATGTACTAAATCAGTGGTGTTTGGTGAGTGGGCTTTATTTTTACAGATGTACTATTCCTTCTCTAAAATAATCATGCTGACAGACTTTAATAGCTCCTGTAGTTTTTGCCAGTCCTCTCTTATTATGCCTATGTGGTGTTGACTAACATAGTTTTTACTGGATTACATTCCATATCCTCTTCAAATCCTATCACTCTTTAATTGTTTTTATGGGAGTTTCTAATTATCCTCCCAGTACAGGGTTTGGTAATAGTCCCTCACTTACTACACTTAAAGCAAACAAAAGAATATATGGTCCTGTTTATTTTATTTCCTCTTTTCTGAACTACTTTAGCAGATGTCTCCTTAAACACATTTTCATAGCACAGTATCCTTTTATTAAAGTTTCAAAGCTCTTTGCACCTTGCAGGTCTGTGTGACATACTTAGTTTTGAATTATTGCTAGCAGTGCTCTGTTAAGTCTGTCTCAATAATTTCCATCATTGTTTTCTTGTTGTTAATACCCTCTGGGTCCAACCAAATTTCACAATAAGCCTTAACAGAAATAGCTATGCCATTGCCATTTTACTGGTAGACAAAATCCACTAATGAAATGTAAGGGCTTGAGTCCCTGAAGAGACCTGCCCTTACCAATAATCTTTTCTCAAAACCATTACAGTCTGAGCTTGGTATATCCATATAAACACAAAGGGATTCTTCCATGAGATGTGCCAGCAGAATTTGTTCACCCTGGTAGTTTATAGGGCAACCATCTTCCCAAAGAATACTATTATACAGTGGTAAGAAACACATGATAGTATCCTTTGAGAAAATGGCTACCACTGGAAACTACCACAGTGCTAATGCATCCCAAACAGTAGATCCAGTATTCAGGGATTTGGAACACATGTAAATAATAAGCTGGCCTTTGACCATTGTGTGTCTATGGAAGTAAGAAATGTATTCTGTATTGTGCAATTTATAAGCAAAGGTATGGCATCTAGGCCTAACGATGTCATTGTTCCACAGTACTCAAGCCATATCAGACCAGTTGTTGAGTACAATGTCCCTTTTGGTATATACTTGACCAGGTATATGCAACAATTGAAGCATCTACAGGGGTACCTCACAAAAATAATATAGGGCATAAATAACATGTTCTAAATGGACAGCCTCAAAGTCCTATCACTGTAGTCAGTTTTCTACAGATTGCTGAGAGGAAATCTATGCCTGGCCAGCAAAGTATCATCTGATCCCACTCTGATGGACCTGTTGTGTATCCACAAAACAAATAAAATTAGAATGACCTGACCTAGGGACCTAATCCTTGTCTGCAACATAAATAGAGCATGTTGGAGGGAAAGGTATGGGTCTTAGATCTCTGAAACAGGCTTCTCACTCATTGTGAAGCACAGTTCTTCACTAACCCAATTCAAAAACAACTTACACTAGTGTATGTGGAATCTATATCTTTAGTAGACAGAGGACACCTGAAAATGCTTGACTGCCCATCCTCAAACTTACATATACCCCTTAAAAGTAACCCTAGGGTACCAAAAACTTGTCAAATACATTTTGTAGAGTTAAAAAGCACCCCCCGCTGGGGTCATTAGCCTGGTAATCACCTATTAACCTATGAACCTATGGAATGGTCCTAACCTTCAAGTTGGCAGTCTTTTCAAACTTTACTAAGTAGGCTTCCAAGTTGTTGACACTGCTCAAAGGTGTGTGTGTGTGTGTGTTTGTGTGTGTGTGTGTGTGTGTGTGTGTGTGTGTGTGTGTGTGTGTGTGTGTGTGTGTGTGTGTGTGTGTGTGTGTGTGTATGTGTGTGTGTGTGTGTGTGTGTGTGTGTGTGTGTGTGTGTGTGTGTGTGTGTATGTGTGTATGTACATGTGTGGGATGGGTGGCCCTTGGTTGTTCCCTATATTTGGCCACTATCACATTTCCTCAGCAGCAGTAGTTGTGGTTTGTAGTGGCTGTTCCACAGTGGTCATAATGCAGTCTTTTCCTTAGGAATATGAACACACCTTTACACTGGTTGCAGTCTCCCAAGTGATATGAACACACCTGTTCACTGGTTCCAGGAACTTCACGATAAAGATATTCAACAACAATACACAACAAAAAAGAAAATCTTTTTAGTTACTACACAGAATAAAAATGCATTGTTTGACCGTAACAGATTAATTTGGAATTTTGAGATAAGGTGAGACATTCCAATTACCTGGCGCATCCACCAGATGCAGAGTTTCAAGCAGTAGATACTGTGTCTTGTAAAATAATCATTTTAAAGGGTGCAATTTAAATAAGCTGAGGCTGTCAAAACTGTAAGCAAAGAGCAGTAACAGCTGAAATAAAATAAGCAATGTAAAACAGTATGTAGTTCAGTCAGTAGCTACTCTGGTGGTGGTACTCATTTTTGCATGCTCAATACTTTAAAGGAATGGCAACCTTTAAAAATGTACCCGTTAATGAAGTAGATAATACCTCTCAACTGTCCAGATTTATGCAGAATGTCCAGATTTTTGTCTCATATTTTTGTCTGCGCCTCATAAAATTTGTGGTTTTCTGGCAAATCACTAGGATAGTCTGAGGATTGATGTCACTAAATAATGACATGCATTTAATTTTCAGACTTCAAATCCTTCAGAAAATTTATGTTAAAACAAACCCTGTTATGCTAGCAAC
Source organism: Protopterus annectens (assembly GCF_019279795.1). NCBI lineage: Eukaryota > Metazoa > Chordata > Ceratodontiformes > Protopteridae > Protopterus > Protopterus annectens. The sequence continues at coordinate 1,007,402,640 of NC_056730.1, read as the reverse complement.
TTTCTAAGCTTATAGGAGTAATATTTAAAATCTGTCCCTCTTTTGAGCCATTCTCCTCCCATTTTGTCGGGCTTGTCTAGATTCTGTGAACTAAGAGGTTGAGAGTATGACAACACAGAGACTGGTATCCCAGGGTTTTTATTGATGAAAATTACAGAAATAATCTTGTTTGGAAACTTGCAACTCTTCTTTACCAGAATTTGCATTGGCGATCACTGACTTCAAACTGGACTCCCATCTTGGAGTTGACTGTTCCATCCTTGGTCAGTCTGCCATTGTAGGCTTAACCTAGCCTTAGGAAGGCAAAGATAGTCAGATGATTTCCTTTTTCTGATGCTCAAGTATCTAACTTTAAAAAGACCAGTATATATTTCTTTATTTAAGTGAAATCTGCCATACAATCCCTCAAGTTCCCTCTATGATAAACTATTCCACAACTATATTCTTAGCGCTTGGTCACAAAACATCACTATGTGTCCAATTCCATTATTTGTTAGGCATTTAACCAGAACCATCACTTTGTGTTATTTATATCTACTTATCTATATATATATATATATATATATATATATATATATATATATATACATTTCTGCATATCTGTATCTATATGTATATATACTTGGAGGTTTTTTGTTTTACTGCTTGTTGTTTTATTCTGATGGTCGAGTGGTTCCTTTTCCAGGGTTCATTTTTGTTGTTCTGGGAGTTTGATATAATGAAGATTCAATGAAGTCAGGCTCGATGAAGTTGGATACAATAATGTGATTATTTGATGTTTTGAAGTACACCCATCTATATATCTATATCTGTATATTATATCAAAGCTCAAAGTTTCAAAACTTCGAACTGCAAATGGTCGAGACCATAACATTGAAGTTTTGAAACTTTGAAATTGTAATAAAAAAAAAATAAAAACAAAAAAAAATTTTTTTACATTATGCACCCCCGAGATCACACTACAGTGAGGAAAACAGCAAATTTCCCATTCAGTACAGCGATCTCCATTCAAAACGTATGAAGTTTCAAAACTTCAGTGTTATGGTCTTGACCATTTGCAGTTCAAAGTTTTGAAGCTTCAAGCATGTGAAGGAAATCCATCCATACATATATACATATATGTATATGGGTCTCCTTTTTCTTATCGAAAGATCATTCTTTCGAAAAAGAAAAGTACAACCCCATTTACTCGAAAGTGTACTCAAACGAAAGTGCACTTTCACGAATACTGGTTCACTAAACTGGTAGTATTAACAAAACAAAAACACTGCAGCACTGAAGCATGCTACAATGGTGATAAGGGAATATACATGTTTTCCCACTGTAGTGCAATCTCTGAGTTAGTATATATAAAGTAGCAAGGGTGTGGGGGCGCAACCCCCTCACATGGGGGGTGCAGTGGGGCTTGCCCCCTGCAAAAATGTCTTTGTAGTATTTTGTTTTGTTAATATTAGCAGTTCAGTAAACCGATATTCGCGAAAGTGCACTTTCGTTAAATGCACTTTTGCGTAAATGTATAAGAATTCGATAAGAAAAAGTAGACCCATATATGTGTGTTTATATCCAAACAGTTCTATTGATGTTGCAGAAGAGATTTAGATCTCTATATGGAATATTTCTGATGCCATTTCACTTGCTGATATAGATAAATAGATAAAGAGAACTGAACTACGCATATTTCCCAGTCAACCATTTTGATTATTATGGATCAAGTTCTTTCAGCCCTTTCAAAAATGAAGAATACTTCATCTATGGGCTATGATAACATACTACATAGCCTTACTGTCAGTGCCAAATATGGACTTTCTGAACCCCTATTTAATCTCTTTAATCTAACCTCTCCACTGGTTGCATTCATCAAGCCTGAAAAACAGCCATTGTAATGCCATTACACTAAGGTGGCCCAACCATGGACCCTGGTAACTGTAGTCCCATTAGTCTCACTAGCTTCATATGTAAATCCATGGAATAAGTTATGTCAGACCATTAATTTGGACATTGAAAATCTTTTAACCCTGGACCTTAGTCAGATTAGCTATGTCAAAGGAAGGTCCTGCCTGTTTAACTTCATTAATTTCTTTGAAAAAGGAAATTATATAGTGGATAGTGGTTATGCTTTGCAAGCATTATATCTAGATCTGGCCAAGGCCTTTGACACTATTCTCCATGCAGACATTATTCATATACTTGTAATTCTGAATATAAATCCTTATATTGTGCAATGGGTAGCTAATTGGTTGTTGGATAGAGCATATATGGTTAGAGTTGCAAGTACAACTTCTGAAAGCAAAAACATCACCAGCAGTCTACCACAGAGCTCAGTTTTGGGTCCTCTCCTGTTTTGCATATATTTCTCAGACCTGCAGGCCAGCTCTCCTAGCCTATGGTTAATTAAGTTTACAGATGACTGTAAATTAGGTTCTGTTATTTGATGTTCATCTAACTCACAATTGCTTCAGCACAGTTTAAACCATGTTAACAATTTGTGCAAGGACAATGGTCTCAAATTAAATTAAAAAACATGCATAGTTCATTTTCGTAATCCAAACCGTTTCATTTACCATATTGGAGATGCACCTCTCCAGTGAGTCATCACTGTAAGGGATATAGGCATACTTGTTGATAATTCCTTATCATTTGGCCATCATGTCTCCACAGCAGCTTGGAAAGCCATTTATCTGGGCAATCTAATTTCCAAAGGCATGTCCACTAGATCCAAAGTAGTCTTAATTACCCTTTACTCATATCTTATCAGACACATTGTTGAATATAATGCACCTTTTGGCATGTATTTGTCTAAACTTATCACACAACTTGAGACACCTCAGAAATTCATAACTAAAAGGATCAGTGCCCTCAAAAATCATAGCTGTCAGGAGAAACTGGCAGTCCTTTCTCTGTACTCAATTTCTTATAGACACTTCTGCGGAGATTCATGTCTAGCTTTTCAAGCTAAGAAAAATCCAACTCCATTTGACCACTGATTCCTTCCTAGAACTAATGGTACTTTAAATACTTGGTTAAAGGAAATAAACATTCATCAGCAGATAAATAAGACTCACTGGCATTATAGATTTCTATCTCAATGTATCCCTCACCTTTGGAACAAACTTCCATTACATGCCAAGTAGAGTAGTACCCTTGCCACCTTCAAGGTAAACTTAGAAGATTGGATGGACAGCCATGAAATTCTCCTCCAGCCTATCCTATTTTGCCTTTCTTGAGTGTTGAGGGAACTTTGCAAGAGTTTTTTTTTTTTTTTTTTTTTTTTTTTTGGGGGGGGGGGCTAGGCTTGAAAAGGTCTGCAGACTGATTGCATAGTACTTACATATGAACCTATACATATGTGTGTGTGTGTGTGTGTGTGTGTGTGTGTGTGTGTGTGTGTGTGTGTGTAGACAGATAGGTAGGTAGATAGATAAACAGAGTTACATATATAGTTCCAATAAAGCAAAATTAGCACTGTATTCTCACTGATGTTCACTGTCTGTTAGTGTCATTGGGATAAAGTTCCATTTTTTAGGATTGTGTTATTCATCTGCTAATAAGAACAGTCTAATTTTTAACTATACAACTTAGCTGAGTAGTTATTCAAATTTTCAGAATCACTTTTGAGGGAGAATATGACTCTTCATATTGGTCTATGTGATTTTCTTTACTGCCTGGTACCCATTTGTGTCAATTTAACAGTATACTGGGTATCCAGGTTGCTCCACCTTGGCCCTTAGCTAAACATGACTGAATTTTCCAAGTAGATTTCACTATCTTTAGGAAAATAACTCATGAGTGGTAAGCTTTGCAGCATGCTGGTAAGTCACATATTCTGAAAGCATGGCTAAAATCACTTATTTCTTAGTCTGAAGACATGCTGGATGGATCAAATCTCTAAATATTAAAAAAGAAAAAGAAAGAAAAAGTGTTATGTCATGATAACTGGTTGTTCTGATCTCCTCCATGGATTAAACCTCATTTCTACAAATATAGCCTCTTTTACTTGCTGATTTTGTTGCCTTACTTTCGTATTATTCCAATGGGTGTGTTTAGTGGTAGTGCTCATAATAACAGAGAGCTCTCAGAAAAATTAACCAAGACATCTTAGAATGAGAAAAGAGTTCCACAGCAGATGGGTAACTATAGCTGGTTCTGCCAAACCTATTCTTAAATCATATCATACTCTGTCAGTAGCCATTTGCTAATCTTTTATTTATTTTTTTAATGGTTGACAATTTTTTACCATTAAAGTCCAAATGAGCAGTGCCCTTTTTCAACAGAGACCTGGGGAGAAACTCCTAGAATAATATGTTCTTCATGTTTCACTGTTGCAGTCATTACATTTGGGTTATCTGCTTGCAGTAGGCCTCAGTCAGCCTGATTAACAAAGTCTTGGGTCCTGCGTCGGTTGCTGTCCCTTCTTCCATGACGTCAGGTCATCAGGGGTATAAAACATGCAGCCGATATCATTACATCAGTCTTTCTTGCTGTGCGGTGCCCGAAGCAGAAACAGTTCACAAGTGCCGGTCGGGTGACTCCTGAAATTTTTGTTTTCGAGTTTCAGAACCGAAGTCTTCAACTAAAGCTAAGTACCCCATTGGGGAGATTTTTCTTGCTCCTTACCGATGTCAGTAAAAGTTAATAATTGCATTACTTGTGGAAAGCAAATACCTCATAAAGATTTTCAATAATCATTTTTATTGTTTTGCCAAACCATTATACATTTCACACACTATTTACATTATGTACAATATTGCTTCCAATGTTTTAGTTCCATTTTGAATTTCCCTATAATACATTAAGAATAAATATCATTTTAACCAAGTACAGGAAATTAAAATCACAAAAAATTAAACATAAAAGCATCTACAATAGACAATTATAAACCAACTCAAGCCAATAATTTGTATTATTTCTATATTTTCTATCTAATCCAAGAATGTGTTGGTACACATACAGAATGTCCTGACGGAAAGTGGATAGGGACCGCTACAAAATAATATTAAAGATTTGTTCCCAAATTTTTATGCTGTTTATACTTTTCTTATTATTTCTAATTAACAATTTGTGCTAATATATGCTTAATCGCTAACAGCCTGAAATTTTGCCACGACACCTGTGCTGGGTTCAACCAATTTGTGGCTATATATAATTTCATTAGTAAACTAATATTCATAATTACAATCTTTTTGTTTTGTCCAAATTCTCTGGTGGAATATGTAAAATCAGAAATTCCCAGGAGAGTGTTGAGTTTTGGTAACCCATTTTTGTAGTTGTAACTTTAAAGAATTCCATAATTTATAAATGCACTTGCAACTCCAGAACATGTGTAACAGGTCTGCTGTCTGATCTATACACTGTGGACATGTAGGTGACTTTTGAATCAAATTTATGAAGTGTAAGATGGGTATAATATGCATTGTTAAATATCATCAATTGAGTAAAGACCAGTTTTTGAAGTGATACGGATTTTAATGTTAAGTTAAACGCCTCTACTATTTTACTGTCGTCTAGGGATGGCAATTTCTCTCTCCAGTATTTGGATAACAGAATATGATTATTATATTTTCTCTCTTTTGCCATTTTATACGCTGAGGATATATATTTTCTATCTTGTTGCAATGCTTCCCACAGCTGACCTGAAATAACTAGTTCCTCTTTTTTATTTCAAAACTGGTAAAATAATTTATGGCCAAATCTTTTAACTGCCTCATTATAATTAAATAAGAGATGGGAAGATTCATCTCTTTTAAGATATCATGTACCGCTACTCCTAGGAAGGGGTATAAATCCCTTACAGTTAATTCCTTAATAAATGGATATTTCTTTAAGTCTATCAGTTGATTACCAATAGTTATATTAGGATTTCCATCAAACGGTTGAAACATCATCATATATTTTAAAAGGTTCAAGGAGGCAAACAGAGTTTGAGTCGCCACTGCCCATACCTTGATGTGTTCCATTAACTCATATTTACTCAATGTTTTTATATTCAAAATGGTACAGCTTTAACATTAATTCTCTTCCCTTTTATATGTTTATAATTTAGCAGTACCCATTTGGGTATCCATTTTCTATTTTCGCTATCCAAGTAAGACACCCTTAAAATCCTATTGGCCTGAATCACTGTATAATACATCTCAAAATCTGGTAAATCCAACCCCCTCGTTTTAGGAGCCATCAGTTTTCATAGGATATTCTCGTTTTCTGGGTTCCCACAAAATTTCCCCAGTCCTATCTGAAATTGCTTGAAAAAGGATTTCGTGATTTTAAGTTGTGCTGCTCTAAAATATATAGCATTCTGGGAGAACGTTCATTTTTATTATCGCTGCTCTTGCCATCATCAGTAGCTTCAACTTACTCCATCTTTTCAAATCCATTGTTATTCGGTCTCCAGTTTCCTTAATATTGTTGATAAAAAATTCTCTATTTTCAGTTGAAAAGTCAATCCCCAAATATTTTATTCTTTCTTCTGTCCTTATTCGTCCTATCAATGGTAGCATTGAAAAAGGTGTAGGTGTCTTTAGAGGGAATATTTTAGTTTTTTTAAAATTTAGTTTGTAATTAGCAATTTTCTCAAAGGTTTGTATTGCTGTTAGTATTTTTTCTGTATCTGACACTGGTGTGGTACTGTATATATTTAAATCATCTGCAAAAGCAGCCATCCTAACATTTATCCCAAGAAGTACAGGAGAATTATAAAAAACTTTTTGTTTCATATGAAGAAATAAAGGTTCTAAATACAGATTAAACAGCATAGGAGACAATGGGCACCCCTGTCGAGTTCCATTTTTAATTTGAATCCTTTTGGAACATTCATGATTTATATATAAACTAGTGTATGCATTCTTGTATAAATTTCTTAACATAGAAATAAAAAGCTGAGGTATATTGAAATATGACAATGTTTCAAATAAATAAGCCAAATTAACTCTATCAAATGCTTTTTGAGCATCAATTATTAAAGCATATATGTTCATATTTTTATACTTTGCATAAGATATTAAAGTATGAAGAGTTAATGTATTGTCTGTAGTCTGTCTCCCATCTATAAACCCCGCCTGTTCTTCTGATATTATCAAGTTTATTATTTTTTTTAATCTACTAGCTAGAATAGATGTCATGATTTTCATATCAATATTCAACAATGATATGGGCCTAGAATTGTCTGGATTTTTGGGATCACTATTCTCTTTCAATAACAGAATTGTTCTTGAGGCATTAAAATGAAGATCATTGCTGCCATTCGAAATGATATAGTTAAAGGTCTGTGAAAGTACGGTGCTCAGAATCCCACTAAAAGATTTATAAAATTCAGAGGTCATACCATCTGGTCCTGGGGCTTTATGTGGCTTTAGTTTCTTAATTGCCTCTAGAACTTCATCAACTGTAATCAATGCAGTCAATTCTCCTGAGAATCCTCGTCAATCTTGGGAAAATTAATTTTCTGTAAGAACTCTTTCCTCTCTTCATCATGCCCATGAGTTTGTTGCTCACCATATATCTGATTAAAAATTGATTCAAAAATCTTCATGACATCTGACTTATCAGTATATAACGTATTATTATGATTTATTTCGGTAATTAATCGTGTCGATTTCGTCTGATTAATTATGCGGGCTAATGCTTTCGAGGGAGTTTGAATGTGATTTGCATATTTAACTAAACTTCTTTGTTCGTACAGTGTCAATTTTCTGTTATGCATAAGAAACAGCTCTTTCTGACATCTTAACAACTCAGTTTCTGTTTGCTCAGTGTAGTTACTCATCAGCTCCTGGTCCAATAATTGTACTTTAGTTTCCAGATCCAGTTGTTCTTTATTTTGGATTTTTTATAATAAGTGGCTTTCTGAATAAATAATCCTCTTAACAAAGTTTTAGTTGTAGCCCATTCTATATCTAATGGACGTTCATTACGGGGTATATTGTATACTAATTGTTTAAGTATCTCCTTAACTTCCTTTACTATATCTTCTTTGGTTAATAGGTATGGGTTTAAGGACCAATTATATCCACCATGATTTTTAGTATTCAAAATATCGGTCTTTAAAGTTAAAGTTATTTTAGAATGGTCTGAGAGCTGTCTAGCTTGATTAGAAACCCTAGGGTCAAGTGAAATGAACACTTCTGGAATTAAAAAAAATCAATTCTTGACCACATTTTATGGCAGCTAGAATAGAAAGTAAAGTTTTCTGCCTTTGCTTGTATGTGTTTGTGTTTAAAAGGGTCATATAGTTTGAAATCCGTTCTCAGTTTTTCAACGCTACCATTGCCTGCTTATTAAAAGCAGTCGAAGCTCCCAACTTATCAGTTTTAGAATCTTGGTAAGCATTCCAATCCCCCCCATCACTATGTAACAGTTGTTATATGACTGTAGAATAGAGTAAATTGAAGCTATATAATGATGTTGGTTCACATTTGGGGCATAAACACATAAAAGTACTATCGGCTTATCGAAATTTTCAGTTTTGAGAACCACCAAACACCATCTGCCGTCTTTATCTATTTTGTCCTCCAAAATTTCTCCTTGAAACTGATTCTTGATTATAATTGCCACCCCAGCACTATTCGTAGTCCCTTCCGCCTTTACAACCTTCCTAATCCATTTCTTGTCCTTCATTGTTTCCCATTGGTCATTAGTCAAATGTGTTTCTTGTAATAGAATAAAACCTGCTTTTGATTTAAAAACAAATGCAGAAACAGCTTTCTTTTTCATGTTCTGGAGTCCTTTAACATTCCAGGAATCTATTATCCACATTCTAAACTATGAATTGATGAATAATGGTATCTATTTTTGTTTTCCACCTTAAATTGACAAATGTTGGTATTACGTGAATTTTTGGAAGCAAAACAGCCATCCCATCCCTACCCAGTGCCTATCCACTATTCCTCCGGACCAGGATGAACATAGATTTTCACATTGGATAACATTCTCCAAGTAGCTAAACTACTAATTCTATTAACTAACAATAAAATAGCATGCAAAAACCTACACCAACTATATCTACGTCTACAAAGTCTAACCCAGACATTCCCTACTAAACACCACACTCAAGTAACTACAGCTCTGAACATTTCCCTAATATTCATGTAAACTAATTGTACCTGACATGTCAAATAATTCACTTTTAACAAACTTTAAATACAGCAATAATATGTTAGCATTATAATTACTTGTTCCAAAACCTTTTAACTAACAGTTCACCTAATAAGCACACAGTTGTTATACATTTGTTTAAAACAAGCCATTATTTAGGTCAGCTATTTATCTTCAAAACATTCCTACAATATTGCATTTATTTTTTATAGATCATTACAGTTAGACATCACCTATATTACACAACTACTACTACTGTTTGCTAATTATACTATATGTATATATATATATATATATTTATTTTTTTCTTTTTTCTGTTCTCCCCCTTCCTCAAACTAAACACAGTTAAAAGATACTTATTTATTCACTTATTTACTCACTAAATAAAACACAGTAAGTTACAAAAACAAGCCTGCAAAGAAGAGAAAAAAAAAAGAAAAGAGAAAAAAATAACACAAAAAATAGACTGCATTACCTGGATTTACCACTAAGCCATAGACTCTTATACAGCAACAGCCAAACCATACATTTTTGTCCATACAAGACACATTTTACCTTATTGATCGTTTCTCAGTCATTTTAGCTCCAAAAAAGTCCCAAAAAGTTTCATTTTGATTTACAGCAGCTCTTCTTGCTTCCCAGCAGTTGCAGCAGTCCAGGCAGTTCAATTTTCGAATTTTCGCGCTCGCGACGGGGGAACCAATTCACGAACGGACCTCTCAGCTGTATCACACTCAAAACGGTCCCCCTGCTTCCTTTACCTTGTTTCCTGCTTCCTCGTGGGTCAGGAGCGCTCGTAGAAGCCATAAAACTTCGTGGAATCTTCGTGTTTCAGCTAGGAAGACGAGATTAAAAGATAAAACAGAGAATTACCAGGCCTGCTGAAGAATAAAGAACACACAAAGGATTTTGAAGCCTCGGATTCTCGTAAATGCAGTCTCCCATTCATTCTAATGCAGGAAAAAGCCAGGATGTACTGTTCAATTTTCAGACGGTGGCAGAGCCTTAAACAGCTTCAAAAAGGTAGGTCTGGCTTCTTTTTTTGTATTTACAGTGTATTTAATGCCATCAAGAGTAAAGATTAAACTGTTAGGATATTTCATTTGAAATCTAATGTTTTTGTCAATTAGAAACTTACAGTATGGAGCCAGCATTTGTCTAGACTGTCTTATTTGTGCTGGTAAATCCTGTGTTATAGAAACTTTATAACTTTGCCACATTATAGATCCTCCAGATTTTTTATGGTTAGAAGTATTTTATTCACATCCTGGAAGTTTAATATTTTGACATACACAGGTCTTGGTGTATTTGAAGCTTGGGAATTCCTGTAAGCTCTATGTGCTCTTTCTATGACAATTTGCTGAACATCCACAGAGTCCTTAAGTAATGTTTCAAATATTTGTATGATAGAAGTGTTCAGCTCATTATATTGGATTGATTCTGGGATCCCTCTGATGATTATGTTGTTACGTCTTGATCTTGCTTCCAGGTCCAGAATTTTGTTTTGCATCATTTGTATATCAGCCTCATGTGATTCAGATCTTTTAGTGAGCAATGCTATATTGTCTTCATTTGCTGCTATTCTGGCTTCTGCTTTCTCCATTCTTGTTAGAATCCGATTACGTCTCACTAAATGTTTGTGTTTGGGATGTTAGGTCTTGTAATGCATCTTGTATAGGCAACAATGCAGACTTAATTTCTTCCATCGTAACCTGTTGATCAGATTTCGCTGGTGCCCCTGTTTTTGCAGTTTCTTGCTGTCTGAATGTTTTCTGTCTCTTAAATATGGATTCCTCCTCTGGAGACTGTAATGCTGACAGTTTAGTTTTAGTAGTTGTAGTGTCCATATTTTTATCTTCTTTTGACATTTTGAAATGCTGCAGATAGAGATGATTACCAAGTAAAAGTTTCAGTAATGTGGTAATTCAGCCCTTTGTTTGTTGCTCTGTTCAGAATCAACCAAGCAATCAGTTCCAATCCTGTTGTCACCAAGTATTTTTTTTCAATTTTTTTTCCTCGATAAGATCGCTGACTTCTAGTAGATTATTAATTGCTGTCAATTAGTTGATTAACTCCAAATGTACATCCGCAGAGGTGATTTTTGTTTCTGGTCTTTGGAGAGCTGAAGTACTGCAGTGCTTATAGAATGGCGGCCATCTTTGTCCTCACCTCATAAAGATTTTCACTCATACTGTATTCCTTGCCTAGGCCCTGGCCACAACGTACCTTGCTGTCGGTTTTGTGCTTTATTTAATCAGCCGTCGTTGGTATATTTTTGCCTCTAAATATTTTGGTTCTCGGTTTAATTATCCAGAAATGTCATTAGTTAGCCATCAGACTACCAGGATTTTGAAAAAATGCAAAGATAAAGACAGAGACAGGCCGCCGAGGTCCAAAACTGCTGATGACGTTTCTCCTAAGCCAGTCGCCAGTTCGCCGGTACTCAGTGAGGTGCTTTCACAGCCCCTGATACCCACTACTTCTGATTTACAGGCCTCTACTGAGACCCATTCAGAATCCAGTATGCCATGAGATGCTTCAACTATGGAACCTGCGGATGTCTCTACCTTGGATGGGTCCAGAGCAGCTTTGCAGGCACTGGCTTCTGAGGGTGTAGTCAGGCCTATAGACTTGTATATTAAACAGATGCCTCCTTCTTCATTTAGGCCTAAATCTCGAACCATGCCTAAAAAACGATGCTTAGGCTGCATGCTCAGGCCTCTATGCCTAAAAAACAAATGATAAGAATGGCTGAAGATCTTATAACTCTAATCAGGGGAAGCCAATCTCCCCCTTCTAAGAGACCTAGGACTGAAGTTGTTTATGAATCTTCTGACCAGGATTCTGAATTTTCTGATTCTTCTGATGATCTGGATTTGCCCTTATCTACTTTTGAGGATTCTGATGCAGAGGACTCTATTCCCTCTGATTACCGTCCAGAGGATTTTTCTTTTGATGAAACCTTGCATACTCTAAGGGAGCATTTCCACTGAGAAAGCCAGGATTTTTCTGATTCAAAAAAGAGGCTTAGGGATTTCTTACTCCTGCCTCAGCATAGGCCTTTAGCTATTCCTCCTGTACTAGACATTGTTGATGATGCTTTTTCGGAATCTAGTTTGGTCCCTGATTCTTTGCCTCCTGCTCCCAGAAAACCTGACAGATATTACAGGGTTCCTGATTCACACAAGTTGCTTTTTAAAAATCCTATTGCAGATCCAGAGATTATTTCACAGGGACCAAAGGGCATTAAGGCTTCTACTGCTAATAATCCTACCCCTTCTGATAGAGACTCCAGGGCGCTGGATAGATGGGATGAGAAAGTTTACACTTCTGCAACCTTGGCCATTAGGGCTTTAAACTGCCAGTTTAATATGTTAAAGTATCAGCAACATGTAATTGGATTGCTTAAACAGAAAATGATGTTGATCCCTGACTCTGCAGAAAATAAGGAATTACAGGATTTAATGCATTCTGCTGAACAGGTTGAAAAACATACTTTGCAATGGGATTTGATTCATTAGAGGCCTCTTGCAGGGCTGCTGTTACTGGGTCTGTGCTCAGAAGGTATGCTTGGCTTAAGGAGCAATCTTTGCCTGATCATGTTAAAGCTAAATTGTTGGATGCTCCCTTAAATCAGGACCACCTGTTTGGCAACAAGGCTGAGGAAGTTTTTAAAAAGATGGAAGATAAAGCTAAATCTATGCAAACTGTTAAAGATTTCTTGCAGGTTCAGCCTCCTAGATTTAGTAGGCATTGGTGCTCTAAGAACTGGTCCTTCCCAGCCCCTTCCAGGTCTTCTCAAGCCAAACCCAGACGCAGCAGAAACCCCAGATTTCAGTCCCAGGGGACACACAAGACTAAGCAGTGGGGGATTTCCGCACCCAAATCTGGCAGTAGTAAGACTCCACCCTATGGAAAACTGTCTCAGTGACTTGTTTTTAAAACTTCCAAGCACTTCCCAACTGAATGCTCCTTTAGGCGGAAAGATTGGTCTGCAGGCCAAAAACTGGGAACTCATTACCCGGGACAAATGGGTTTTAAATAGAGTGTCCTGAGGATACAGATTTCACTTCCATATCTTACCAACACCAAGCGGGTGGCCAGATCTACCCCCAAATCAGTGGGCAGAGGCCCAAAATCAAGTATTCTCTCTCTTAAGCATGGGGGCTATTCAGTTGGTACCAGAAGAGGAAAAGGGACAAAGTTTCGATTTGAGACTTTTTCTGGTACCCAGAAAAGGCAATACATGGCATCCTATCCTGGACCTTTCTACTGTAAACACCTTTCTGGTGATTCCAAAATTCAAAATACTGACTCTTCACCAGCTGCTTCCTATGCTAGGCAAAGATGCATGGTTGGCAACACTAGACTTAAAAGAAGCATACCTGCACATCCCTATCAGGGAGTCTTGCAGAAGATACCTACACTTCAAAGCAGGCTACATACACTATCAGTTCTCTGCACTGCCCTTTGGCTTATCTACTGTGCCAAGGGTATCCACAAAGTGCCTAGCTGCAGTCATTGCATTCTGTAGGCAAAGAAATATTCAAATATATCCATACCTGGACGCTTGTCTAATTCACGCAGAAAGCCAGGACATACTTTTGAATAATCTGGCCTTTGTTCAAAGGGTACTGACTTGTCTGGGGTACACCATAAATGAAAACAAATCACATCTGTTACCCTGTCAACAAATTATATTCCTGGGAGCAAGCTTGAATACAGCTTCCCAGATGGCTTTCCTCACGCCAGAGAAAAGGACTCATTTGACAACCTACTTCAAACAAGTGGCCACAAAAACCCAGTTATCTGCAAGGCAAATACTGCAAGCCTTGGGGTTCATGGCCTCCTGCATTCTTCTAATTCCATATGCAAGGCTGCATATGAGGAAACTGCAATGGTATCTCAAAAGCCTATGGTGTCAACATTCAGAGGATCTAGAAGCTATGATTCCTATCATACCTTGCCTATGCCTAGAGTTCCTTTGGGTTGCAGAGGCCTGCCACCAAAACAAGGGACTATCATTCACACTACTACCTGCAACCCAAACCTTATCAACAGACGCATCAGACTATACATGGGGGGCTCACCTGGTAGGGAAGTGCATTCATGTCAAATGGAACCCAAGTAAAACGCACCTACACATAAATCAAAAGGAAATGTTAGCTGTACAGAATGCTCTGACAGTCTTCAAGGACAACATTCTTCCAGGACAACTAATGGTAAAGATGTAAACCACCACGGTCATGTGGTATATAAACAAGCAGGGGGGTACACACTATTACCCCCTCTGCAGTCCAGCCATGGCATTGTGGAACACAGCCTTGAGCTACCAAGTGAATATGCAAGCTCAATTCCTGCCAGGAAAACTAAATACACTGGCAGATGGACTAAGCAGAAACCTCATGGACCCACACGAGTGGAAACTGGAACCAAGGATTTTCAACATGTTGACAAGCAAATGGGACAGCCCAGATATAGACCTGTTTGCCTCCCCCCAGAACCATAAATTGGACAAATTTTGCACAAGAATTCCCCACAAACTAGCTTGGAAAATGGATGCTCTATCCTTTAGCTGGAAAAACCTATCAGTTTATGCCTTTCCTTCTCTGCTTCTGGTCTCCAAGGTACTACTAAAGATCAAACAGGACAAGCCAAGGATGATTTTAATTGCACCAGACTGGCCACGCCAACACTGATACCCCCTCCTGCACAGTATATCATGCTTGGCCTCATGGCACCTGCCTCAGACTCCTTCCCTATTGTCTCAGCAGGAGAACCAGATTCTGCACCATCAGCTGCAAATCCTGGAACTAGCAGCCTGGCTAATTACCTAATCTCTCCTTTACCACCCCTCAGTAAATCAGTGATTAATATCATTTTAGAGACTAGGAGGCCTAGTACTAGAAAATCTTATGCTGCAAAATGGAAAAGATTTTGTACCTAGAACCAATCTCAAGGGATGAGTGCCGGAGTGCCCAATTTACCTCAGATTCTACAATATTTGATTGAGATGCTTCATAAGGGCTTGTCCTTTTCCTCCATCAAAATTCATGCCTCAGCCATTTCAGCTCATTATAGCACATAGCCTCCCCTCTTCTCTCATCCACTGCTCAAGCAGTTCCTCAGAGTGGCCAAAAATGTAAGCCCACCGAGGAGAGCTCCAACTCCAGCCTGGGACCTTAACTTTGTCTTGGAGAAACTCACTCTTCCTCCTTTTGAGCCAGCTGCTACTGCAGATTTAAAATTCCTTTCTTGGAAAACAGCTTTCCTTTTAGCAATCACTTCTGCAAGAAGGGTATCTGAGTTACAGGCCCTTATGGCAGTGGAGACTTTCATCATCTTTCATGCGGACAGGGTGTCCCTCAGAACCAATCCCTCCCTCATGCCCAAGGTGGTATCCAGTGTGGATCTTAATCAGTCCATTCATTTGCCTACCTTCTTTCCTAACCCACAGAACAAAGGGGAACAGATACTGCACTCCTTAGATGTGCACAGACAGCTTAGATTCTACTTGGACAGGACTAAACCTCAAAGGAAATCTGAACAACTGCTGGTGGCATTTGCTGCAGGAACAAAGGGGAAAGCTATTTCAAAGCAAACCATTTCAAAATGGATAGGCCACTGCATTCATTTTTGCTATAAGCACCATAGAAAACCTATCCAACAGGGCATCAGACCCCATTCAACCAGGGCTGCATCTACCTCTACAGCCTTTCTCAGAGGCATCCCTATAAGGGACATTCTAGAAGCTGCTACCTGGAGTTCTGTAGATATTTTCACCAAGCATTATCATTTGCCAATTTTCTCTAAATCCAGAGCTGGTTTTGCCACTGCAGTCTTGCATGGCCTTATAGCTGGTCCTAATTCTATTTAAATTCCTTCTCCCAACCTTAGCTTTGGAAATCTACCCAAATGTAATGACTGCAACAGTGAAACATGAAAAACATAGTACAGTTGTGTACACTTACCATAAATGTAGATGTTCAAGTGTATTCACTGTTGCAGTCCTGGTTACCCTCCTTCCATTCCCCTTTCCTCTTTTGGCTATACCTCTACTCTCACTTAGTATGCTCAAAAAGCTTTTTGGTGTATTTGATTTTTGTTGGAGGTATATCCTTGTATTATAGATTTAATTGATTCCCATTAGGGGGCACCTGACATCTGGGGCAAGAAAAACTGATGTAATGGCATCAGCTGCATGTTTTATACCCCTGACAACCTGACGTCATGGAAGAAGGGACAGCAACCAATGCAGGACCCAAGACTTTGTTAATCAGGCCGACTGAGGGCAACCTGCCAGCAGATTACCCAAATGTAATGACTGCAACAGTGAATACACTCAAACATCTACATTTATGGTAAGTGTACACAACTGTACTTTCCTTTACATCTCCAGAAGAATTTAATTGCTACTATCTATCTAAATTACTACCACCTAGTATGAGTTATTTTTGCCAAAGCTGATCAAACATCATTTACTTGAAATGTGTATAGATTTCAAACTGAACCTTGACAAAGAAACTACCACCTAGTATGTTATTTTTGCCAAAGCTGATCAAATGTCATCATTTTTGTCTGTATATCCTTCTTAAAAATGTTATGCATACAAACCTCTGGCCTATATATATATATTTTTTTTTCAAAATGATATTCTCTCAAAACTAATGTAACATCTATTTTTTATTGTAAAGTTGTCTTTTTCTGCAATTTTTGTACTATGTCCTCGGGTCTTCACTGAAAACAGGCCACAAGCCCAGTTGGATTAACCTGGTTAACAAATATCAATAAATATCAATACATAAATAAATAAATTGTAACTCCACAGGTTCCCTTATTACATTAAGATCATAAAATTCTTCTACTGTACTTTCTCAGAAGTCCTTATTGTGTATGAACCAATAAGAAAAACAACGCTTAAATGCACTTCTACAAATCAGTACTGGAACCCCTAATTTCATGGTATGATTTTAAAGATTATGACCTTGGAGAAATGTGAGTTAATATAATGTTCCATATGTACTATTTCCTGATTCCTGATTCCTTAACATAACAAAACAGTTCAAGTGAACTATTTATAAATAAATTCCAACACCTTAGCGACCTGTTCAGACTGAGCTTGGAGATGTCTTAAGTTGCTTCTTTTATGGTAGATCTGATAAATTACTATTCACAGAAACAGACTATCTTGGTAAAGCTCTTTCACAAGAGGTGAATTAAATACCAATTTTTCTGCAACAGAAACAAAAATAACTATTGGTAAATGCTATGTAAGCTCGCTGTAATTGCATTATTACTTTATTTCATTTAATGAGTGATTACATTATCCTGTTAACAAATTACTGAAACTAAACATGATGGTTCTATATTCATGACCAGTTACCTGCAAATCACCTTACCTTAATTACTGATGTTACAGCTACAAACATATCATGAGTGTTTAAAAGACTGCAGCAGTACTCTAGTTGGAGCTACTTTGGCTTCTGCTCTCATGTCCTCATTTCTTCAACTATCCCACAATGTGCATTCTATCACTTGCTCAGGCATTTCATATCCATGCCCTCTAGCTTCTGCAATGGCTCTGTCTTCACTGCCCAGGTCTCTGTACTATACAGTAGTACTTGTGGAACTGCTGTTTTGTACACCTTATTTTTCAGCTTCTTTAGTAGTACACTTCTTTCATGCACTGACCCTCAAACTCTGTGCCAATTGTCAGCAACACCTATGATTCTAGCTTTGACCCCTTCATTCAGACTTCCATTCTTCTACACCACCTTTCCTTGATACTTGAATCTTTTGACCTCTTCCACTATTTTCCCTTCTCTCTCAGTTTTCATCACCTTGCATGTTACACACAATATTCTCTTTGCTCAATTTTTGCATGTAGACATGTAGCAACCAGACGGACTTTATAAATGAAGGTGATCTGCTTAAAATAGACTTTTGCCAGGGGATATAATGATCTTGATTCTGTCTTTAGTCCTACATTGTCTGTTGATATGGATGAAGCCCTTACATATAAATTAAACTCGCAATTCATCAACTGACAATGGAGGATTATTCATTTTACTTTATGTCAGAAGTAATTGGACCATCAGAAATATTTTGGGGAGACACTGGCATTTATTATGCAATGATGTTTTTTTTTTTTCATTTTTTTTAATCAGAAAGGATTAGCCTTGTGTGCAGGAGACAACATCTGGTCCAGTACTTTGATGGCTTTAAGTGGGGAAACAATTTCAGAGGCCATCAGCTTTATTTAAGTCATGAACCCCCTAAACAATGCTTCTCTTGTGGTCATTGTACTGATTGATAAGATATTTTCTAGACATGTAAATTCTACACCATAATACAGACTCTTAGACAGACATAAAAGAATGTCTACATATAAAACTTAGCAGCTTTCCCACACGGTTGAATAAACTTATTTGATCTATTGTGCTGCTGTATGCATGTTTGTATTTTGAATTGTCTCAGTGGTAATACATTTCTTAATGCTTTAATCTCCACACTAATTGCTTTGTGGTCCTTGTTTATTTTTATTGTTTATTGTTTATCTACCTTTTAATTTAGTTGTTTACACGAGAGACAGAGTGACATCTTTGCATTCAGGGTCCCATGATTACTTTATGCTATGAATTTATAAATAAGACCTGAATGTCACACGAGTAGGACACATTTAAAAAATAGATATATAGTTGAAATCTCCATCTGTGGCTGCAAATAAACAGATTTTTTCCATCCTCATTACGTTTTGTTTGCTGCTATATATGAAAACACAGGTAGCACCCCACAAAGCAAATGTTTTGTTGCCAAAAATGATAAACATGAGTAATCCAATATAGAGAAAGGTAACGAAACAACCAGGCAGTTCACCAAACATGCACTTTATTTGTACAAATGGTAAGTGCTTTCACTAATAAGCTTCCTCAGACCATGTATTCCCCATAAAAGCATGTCTCTTTAAATACAAGTCATACCCAATCAAAATCAAGCACGTGAACCAATTAAATGTATCAATTAAGATCTCAGACTATACCAGAAATACAAATATGAAAATAAAAGTAACAAATAAAAATAAAAATATAATATATATAAAATGTAGAGTGCTCATTCAACTTAAAATGTACATTCAAGAGAACCACACATAAACGGTGAACACGTATTTTCATAGATTAATCTCCACAACCTTCTAGTTTTAAGTAATGGTTTCAAAGAGGCTCTCTCATTGAGCCCTTTACCTCTGTCTTCTCTGAGTCTTATTAGCCAGTCAATTTCCTTACATTCAGTGAAATTCTTTATGTCACCTTCATGAACGCTAGGAGTAATGACTTCTCTTACCCTAAATTTAAATCTGTGTTCACTCCGTTCTAAAACCACAGGTTTTGAGAGGGCATTATGATCACATTTTATTCTAATATTATATAAATGCTCTTGAATTCTATCTTTAAATACTCTATTTGTCTGTCCGACATAAAATGAATGAGAGCACTCACACACTGCTAAATAAATCACATGCTGTATTAAACAATTGGTTTCAACTTTAAAAGTAAAGGTATGAATATTGTACGGATGTATAAAATTGTTGTCAGTATTAATATAATTACAATAATTGCACCTATCACAAGGTTGAGTAGAATTTACTGAGTTCATAAATCCTCTATAATGGCTTTTGCCATGACAAAGGAGTCTCTTTAAATTCATCTTATTCTTATAACAAAATCTAGGTTTATCCCCAACCACTTCATTTACTTTTGAATCTACCACTAAAATTGGCCAATTCATTTTAAATATTTCCATAATCTGTTCATTATCATTAGTAAAATACATGGGAATTTTCAGGCTTCTACTACTATTGGGATTATGCTGTCCTAATCACTCACTACTCATGGAAGAATCATATGGGCCTGCTCTACTCTTCCTGAGATCTTTCAAATCTATTAAATTCTCCCTAATTTTAGACAGGCAATATCCTCTGTCTACAAACCTTTGTTCAAGACATTTAACTTCCATCTCAAACCCCTTTTCTGAGGCATTTAGTTATGTTTCTCTATGCCATTAACAATAACATTTGCATAAGAACACTGACCACTGATCACATTGTCATTATTAACATTAGCGTCAGACACTCTATTGACATTATCATTGATAACAACATAGGTTCATAGGTAGGTACTAGGCTATCTACCCGAGGGCATGTATAAACATAGCCAGAGTGTGTCGGCTTTTGCCACCCCATTGATTAATTAACTGATCCTCTGTCAATCAGAGCCAATGAAGTGATCCCAGGGGTGTATTTTCTGTTACCCATCCACTCGTCAAGGTTTCTCTTGAAGAGTGTTAGTGAGGGGCTCTGCCTAATGTAGTTTGGAATTTTGTTTCAAAGCATGGGGAGTCTCTGTGACAGGAATCTATCCCTCCAGCATGTTCTATTTATTGTTGTGGTGAGGTTTAGCTCACTAGTGCGTGTGGCTCACATTGACTTGGATTTCTTTAGATGGAGCATGTCCATCAATTCCGAGTTGGACAAGGCTTTGTAAGTCAGGTGGAGATCACCTCTGAGTAAGAGATATGCCACTGAGTACAGCTGGAGTTTTTTCAGTTGGGCTGCATAGGACATATGTTTCAGGCCAGTAATCCTCTTGATGAGGTAGTTTTGTGGTCTTTCCAGCTGTTGGAAGTGTCTTGTGAGGTACATCCCAAATGGGGCATTGTACTCTATGATGGATCTGATGAGTGACGAGTAGAGGGGCACTATAATCTCTTTATTTCTAGATGCAAATCCTTTAGTAATTAGATGGGCCACATAGAAGGATTTCTTAACTACTTTGGTAATATGATTGTCAAGGAAAGATTACTATCTACCTGGGTCCCCAGATCTCTTATTACCTATTCTGTATTGAGGGGGATGCCACCTATGTGGTAATTCACGGGGCCTTTTGTTTTTCACAAATGGGATGACTATGCATTTGTTGGCATTTAGCTTGAGGCCATGACTTTGACAACAGGTTTCTGTCTCAGTAAGGCCCTTTTGGAGGATGTCCGTGTCAACTGGAGAGTCAATTATGGCTCCCAGTTTGTAGTCATCGGCGAACTTGATTAACCATAGTCCTCCTGTGTTTGCCTGTACTTCTGAGAAGTATACCAGGACCAAACCTTGCGGGACACCACTTGTGACTGGTTTAGAGACGGACCTGGAGCCCGCTATTCTTACCGTGTGAGTTCTGTCTGTAAGCCAGTTGGCAACCCATCTCATGACATAGGGGTTTATGTTCAGGCTGGTGAGTTTTTCTGTAATACCCGAGTGGGGAATGGTGTCAAAAGCCTTTGCGAGGTCAAGGTAGGCTGTGTGAACTACCTTTCCCTCATCTATGGCCTTGTTGACTGTCTTGAAGAAGTCAACCAGGTTTAGTAGGCATGATCTGCCCTTAACAAAGCTGAACTGGGTCGGGTCAAGTTTTTGGAGGTTTGCAATGTCTTTGTTAATGAGTTCCATGATGATGCGCTCCATAGTCTTGCAGACCAGGCTAGTCAGGATAGTTACCAGGGTCAGCTGTGGCCCCTCCTTTGTGTAGTGGAATAACCGTTGCTGTGTGCTATTCTATGGGCATGTAGCCTATGGAGAGGCTAAGGTTGAACAGCATGTTTAGGTGGGGTGCTAGTTTTTTCTGTAGTTCATGCAAGACGCAGCCTGGAACACCATCTCGCCCCATTGATGCTGTATTTTTGGCTTTTGAAAGGACTGTTTTCACCTGTGCATCTGTGATTTCCGGGACCCTACTCTTTTCCGATATTGTTGTGGGCTCTTTTGGGGGTGAGATGGGGGTGAGTTTTGCACTGAATCTATCTGCCAGGATGTTGGCAATATCAGTAGGTTCAGTATATTTTGTGCTATTTTGCACTAGTTCAGTGCATATCTGCGAGTTGCCACTTAGATTCTTAACATAGCTAAAGAAGGCTTTATGGTTATCTTTTGAATCCTTGGCTATTTTTCTTTCAAAGTTAGCCTTGGATGATTTTATGAGGGACCTTAGTTTCGTACTGATACTGATCAGGGATGTCTTTCTTTTTTGGGATTTGCTTTTTTTCTGAACTAGTTTCCTCTTTCTATTGTATAGCCTGTTTATGGCAGGGGTCCACCAGACTGGTTTCCTTCTCTTAGAGGAGCGAGTCTTAGTTTTGCTAGGGATGGCACGATCCAAGCATCCTTGTAGGTGCTCATATAGAGCATTTATAAAGATTTCTGTATCTTGGGCAGCATTATCCTTTAGCGTGGGGGCTGTGAAACTTACCATCTCTGTCTTAAGCAAAGTGAAGTTTGTTTTAGAAAAGTTTTTTACTTTGGTTATCTTAGTTGGGGGTGGTGGTGGGGTGTGGACATCCAGAGTAGTTTATGGTCTGATCTAACCAGTGACGGGTTGACCTCCAGTGTGGAACACCTGTAGCTCATGTTGGTGATGACCAGATCCAATATGTTTTCACCTCTGGTAGGGGAGTTTACCAGCTGATCCAGGGCATTTGAGTTGATGAATTCCAGGAAGCGCTGGGCCTGGGAGTTTGCACTTGAGTAGTTTTCCTGTTAATGGTAGGGTAATTGAAATCGTTTGGTAGGACCTTCCTGTTTTCCAGTGTCTCAGAAAGGTGGAGTGGTGGTCCTGGGTCATGGAGGGTGATCTATAGCAGGCAACAATTTGCATTGCAGATTTGTCCAATGTTAGTTGCACATGGATGATCTCAGAAGTATCATGCTATGCCACTAACCTGGAGGTGTATCTATACTTGATGAATATGGATGCACCCCCTCCTTTTGTGTTTTGATATGTGTTCTGTGGTCAAAACGTGTGGTATGAGTTGTAGCCCGGTAGTGGTGGGGTGCTCTCTGGAGCCTTGAACCAGGTTTCAGTTACTGCACAGATGTCAATGTTCTCCATACTGAGGAGTGCGTCGATTGCGTGCATTTTGAGATTTAAACTCCTGGCATGAGTAGCATAACCCTCAGTTTTTTGTTAATTGTGCTGTTTACGGAAGTGGGTTTGACTTTTGAGCCTTGCCTAAAAAAGGCACTATGGGGGCAGCATGAGCCTTGGCCAGTATTTGAAAGCCTAGGGGTGACAGGTGCAAGCCATTTCTTGATAAACAATGTGGCTTGTCGAGCATGTCGTCCCAGGCTGACAGACACTGGATCCCCTTTGAATGACACCAGCAGCTTAGCCAATTGTTGAAATTGATAATTTTTCTTTATACTGAGGTATCATTCTTGGTGAGGGCAGGATGCTACTCAGGGTCAGGGTCATACCAGCCTGGGCTACATGATCAGAGACTTTTCCATGTCTCTTTTCATGTAGTCCAGGGAGATACATCTCAGGTCATTCACACCAACATGAACAATGACAGGGTCATATTTGTACTTGTTGTGGAGTGACTTGAGTGCTTGTGTTATGTGGCAGATTGTGGCTCCTGACAAGCAGCTAACAGTAACCTTCTGCTTGTCCAGCCTAGTGAGTGGGACGTCAGTGTGCCTGACTATAGAGTCACTTATTACTAGTGTGTTAGGTATGTTATTTTGCCTTAAGGGTTGTGATTGTGCGGCACACTGATTTTGTGTTTTATGTGTTGTCTGGTTTGTGACGGGAGGTACAGGTTGTTTGGGTGACTGCTTTGGAGATCTCTGATGCTTTTGCAGGTTTTTATTTAGATCCTCCGAGTATGATTTTGTGTATTTATGTGCATTGTTTGCCAGTGCTGGTTTAGTAGGTCTATGTGTGGCTGAAGGTGTGGTGCAAGTGTTAAGCTTCTCCTTTTGACTGTCCCAATCTTCGGTGGAGACAGCTTAGCCTCCAGTTTGGCTGTATAATTGCATCTCTTGCAAATGTTAGTGTTTTGTGGTAGGAGGAGAGGGTTATCTGTGTACATGAGGCAGTTGTAACATTGCCTCAGGATACCCAGATTCACCAGCTGGACTGGAGAGTACACCTGAATTTGCCCTTTGGTCATGCCTGAATAGTAGGGTGAGCTGCTTAGTCGCTTGGTTGGTGAGGAGGGGTGAATAAAGAGCCTTACCCTGCTGGGCAATCACGTGTCAAGGTATATTAGTGCTTGCTATTAGGTCTGAGCAAGCGCTGGGCTGTAGGATGATTTCTGAGTGCTTAGGTTGAGAGTTAGATGAGTTTCAAGGGGAAAAACTGAAGAGGATACTTAGTGGAGCCGGGGGTAATTTAACGGTAGCTAACCGGCACTGCCTGGCGAGCAAAACTGTGCAAATGCAGTTTTTATAGCAGGGAAATGAAAGAGATAGAAATTAACTTCCTGGCTGGAACCACTCCTCCAGGGACAGATAGGCTGCTTAAAGCTCCCCTCTCTCACAGGTGAACAGAGAAACTTCCTTCTATCCAAGTAAGGTATGGACAACTCAGAAACTTGTAACACAGCCCTGAATTCAGCACTAGCCAGAAAACTGGACTATACTAGCTTAGAAAGGCTGGAAATAAGGATTTTTTATTATTTTTTTTTTTTTGAAAAGATAAGGCAAAAACAGTAAAAATACACTTAAAACAGCTTTAAATGACTACAGATGATCAGAAAAGGCTATCACATTTTAGTCTGTAGCCTTCAACAGTTAAATTATTTAAACAAAAAAAAACTTTTTAAAAGTGCAGGCAGTCAAATAAGTACAATATGCGAAAAAAAACAAGCTTTTAAATCACAATAAATGCTGGAAATCGGCATTTAGGTGGAAAACAGTTAAGTACAGCAAGAAAGTACAGAAAACTGATACTTAATCACTCCAAAGTCTCTCTTCTAACCTAGAAGGCTTGTATCAGTTTAAGGCTTTCCAATGTTTCTCAGTAGGTTAGTTACAGGAAAGATGGGAAATAAGTGCAGATGTGGTCTTTTAAACCAGAAAGTTGAAAGAGATGGTCAAACTGTCCAAATGGTCAATAAACTCGGACTCGGACATTGGTGTCTGAGACACCATTCATGATAAATGTCCCATTAACTTCATGTCCCATAGTCGAGGGTTTAACCTCTGAAATGATAGTATTATTAGTCACATTAGGTATATTAAGTCCTTCGTTCTTACGATTATTACGAGCATGTTGCCTGTTCCTAGGCCATGTAAAAACATGGCCTTTCTTAAAGTCAGTTGTGTCTCTATCAATTTTCATATTTTTTTGTTGTATCAACTTTTTCTTAAGAATTATCACACTGTCCAGCATGCTTTCTAAGAGTGGATTGACAATCTGCTCAGAAAACTTTGTATATAATAAATTCTGTTTCTCTTTAACTAACTCCCTCAACCTGTTTTCTTCAGGTCTGAAGAAGTTGGCAAGAAGTCTCATATAATTTGCACTTACCTCTAAATTCAGGTGCTGCCATTTGGTAAGCAGTTCAGGGTATTGCGACTCCTGTGTAGGCATATTGAGCATGTGTACACCTCGCGCCACTATTTTCCTCGCTATGCATGGTTCAAAATGATGTCTCTGTGCCTGCAACTTTTTTAGTTTCAAAAAGTCAAATTCCAAGCTTTCCATTGTCCATTGCAGCGTCTCCGCATTCATCACTGTGCCATTCAGGACCTCACTACAGGAAGTGACCTCATATTGTAGTAGGTAGTTCCTGTCTCCTGTCAGATAGATTATGAACCAATTACAATTTACCATGACATCATCAGAAAGTCAAATAGAATATCTAGATTTATATATAGAGAGCCTGACTGATGGATATGTAAATACAGGTGTGTTCAGAAAAACGTGTCATAGAAATACATTACTACATAGTGACAGCATGCATCCCAGATACATTTTTAAAAATGTAGTGAAAGGACAAGGGATGAGGGCCTCTAAGCTAAATGCCTCAGAAAAAGGGTTTGAGATGGAAGTTAAATGTCTCGAACAAAATTTATAGACAGAGGATATCACCTGTCTGAAATTAGGGAGAATTTAATAGAGTTGAAAGATCTCAGGAAGAGTAGAGAAGGTCCATATTATTCTTCCATGAGTAGTGAGGGATTAGGACAGCAAAATCATAATAGCAGTAGAGCCCTGAAAATCCCCATGTATTCTACTAATGATAATGAACAGATTATGGAAATATTTAAAAGGAATTGTCCAATTTTGGTGGTAGATTCGAAAATAAATGAAGTGGTAGGGGATAAACCTAGATTTGTTATAAGAATAAGATGAATTTAAATAGACTTCTTTGTCATAACAGAAGCCATGATAGAGGAGATATGAGCTCAGTAAATTCTACTCAGCCTTGTGGTAGGTGCAATTCTTGTAATTACATTAATGCTGACCACAATTTTATACATCTGGACAATAATCAGACCTTCACTTTTAAAGTTGAAGCCAGTTGTTTAACACAGCATGCGATCTATTTAGCAGAGTGTGAGGGCTGACATTCATTTTATGTTGGAAAAACAAATAGAACATTTATAGATAGAATTCAAGAGCATTTATATAATATTAGAATAAAATCTGATCATAATGCCCTCTCAAAACCTGTTGTTTTAGAAGAGAATGAACACAGATTTAAATTTAGGATAATTACACCTAGCATTCATGAAGGTGACATAAGGAATTTCACTGAATGTAGGGAAGTTGACTGGATAATAAGACTCAGAGCAGATAGATGTAAAGCGCTCAATGAGAGAGCCTCCTTATAACCATTACTTAAAACTAGAAGGTTGTGGAAATGAATCTATGAAAATACGTGTTCGCCCTTTATGTGTGGTTCTCTTGAATGTACATTTTAAGTTGAATGAGCACTCTACATTTTATATATCTTACATTTTTATTTTTATTTGTTACTTTTATTTTCATATTTGTATTTCTGGTATGGTCTGAGATCTTAATTGATATATTTCATTGGTTCACATGGTTGATTTTGATTGGGTATGACTTTATTTAAAGAGACATGTTTTTATGGGGAATACATGGTCTGAGGAAGCTTATTAGTGAAAGCGCTTACTGTTTGTACAAATAAAGCTTATTTGGTGAACTGCCTGGTTGTTTCGTTACCTTTCTCTATACTCGATTACATATATATAAATATATATATATATATATATATATATATATATATATATATATATATAAAACTTGCAAGCACTCAATATTCATTTATAAATAGTTTTGTCATGTGTATTGATGTACTTTTATATATATTTTTTCTTATACAAAATCTAATTCTAAACATTGAACAAGAAAATGTATTAAGAATTTTAAGAGACCAAATAACTCTCTGATGAATCCTTTCTGTTAGAATACCAGGCATGTTTATTCACTTACAAACTGAAGATTATTTTATGTAATTAGTTATTTTGCCTCTACATTTCTTCTGTGTTGTTGTGAATAGCATGATTTTGTATGCCCTTTACAAAGGTTTTTCTTCATATGCGTGAAAAGAAGGCAGCTGAACTTATAGTGTTTTCACTTTACTTGCAAAAAAAAGCTATTGTGTCATTCTTTATGGCTTCTTCATTTATTTATTCTGTATGTTTTAAAGGATTAGTGAAAGAAGTTACACTATGCTGTAATAACTTCTTGACTGATAAAATTGTGAGATTTTGTGAAACACGGACATTTTACAGGAAAGCACTGCTTGACAAGCTTAATATGATAATTTACTCTACTTTTTTGGTGATTATTACCCTGACTTTTATTGTGATTTCCTTCTATATAACATTCTGTTATGGGGTGGAGACAATTCTTTTTTGTTTGGTCACCACTTTCTGGTCCTTGGTTTATTTGAGCTTTCTTTATTTTTCCCTCATGCCATTTGAGCATGTGAGCACTGATTTGAACCAGTCACAAATTTGTAAATTTTTAGGTTAAATATTAAAATGGCCAAAGGCTGAAGCCTTGGCCATGTGGCATAGAAGGATAAAGCCTAATGGTGATCCAAATGAGCCAGGTTTGTCTAGGAGCTCAGACATTGAAATAGGTGAGCCAGAAGAATATGTGGGGATATGAAGCTGTCTCTGGGTTGCCCACCATTGAGATTGTGAAGCTGTCTCTGGATTGCCCATCCTGGGGGTTGTGAAGCTGTCTCTAGGTTGCTGATCCTTGGGATTGTGAAGCTGTCATTTGATTGCCCATCCTCGGGATTGTGAAGCTGTCTCTGGGTTGCTGATCCTTGGGATTGTGAAGATGTCACTTGATTGTCCACCCTTGGGAGTGTGACGCTGTCTCTGAGTTGCCCATCCTTCAAGGAGGGAATTTGTTTAACCTGCTGCAGTATTGACCCCAGCATGAATTTTAAAGGATTTTAAGGTATTAGCTATCGAGTCAGTGAGGTTGACTCATCACATAAGTCGTGAGGTGGTTCTGGGGCATAGAGAGGGAAATATGGGAGGGGGGCTTCCTAGGCAGTAAATGCAGTTCAGCTACCAGCCCCCCATGGAAAAGGAATATGGCCATAAGGAAAGCCTTATGCAATAAATAGAACTATCATCTCAAATCAGGAGAACTGAGTTCATAAGGTTTTTTCTAATTCAGGAAATTAATAAACTGCAAGGCTCTCACACTGCACAGGCAACAGAGATGCTGGCTCTAACCCTGTAAGGAAATGAACCTGGTCAATATAGGAGTGTCAGAGAAGGCCCGATGGTGGGATGAGAGGTAGAAATGACAAAAACTGAGTCAATTTTCACAAAACTAAATCCATTCTTATGGAATTGATTATATTCAATAGTTTTGCTTCATTTTTTTTCCAATTTGTCCTTTTTTTATCTTTTGTAGTTCATAAAGGTAATGACGTTATTTGCATGTGGTTTAAAGTACATTCCCACTGTAGGCGTGATGTCAGTTTGGTCTGAAAAGAAAATAGTTGGCTTGATATGGTACATGACTGCTAACATATCTGGAATGATAATCAATTGAAAAATATGTTTTAAAAATGACATGCAAAGATAAAGCACAGTTAATCAAAGACTGCTTCTAAAAAGCCCCCATCAACACTAACTAAAGTTAATGGCTTCTTTTAACATGCATAAACACAAATACAATACCTGAAAACATTGGCATCATTCATTGTTCATGTATGTTTGAAAAGCTGATATCACAGTCAATGTGCAATCACTTTTCTGCTATGAATGTCATATTCACTGTATCGTTGCATGAGAGCTTTCACTGACTTTCATACTGACAACTTGAGTTAGATTAATGAATGTATTTTTCACTTTATTTATTTATTTATTTATTTATTTGCAGTTTGATTACTGGGGAAGTCCACTGGGCCAAATTGACACATTTTCAGTGGAGGCTCGGGGAGAAATGCTCCAAGATGCATTATACAATTTAGATACAACTGATAGTTAATATTAAAGATATTATGTAGAATAATTACTCATAAATGCATTCAGTATCATGCATAGTTAACAAATTCATTAAGCTTAAAGGTAGGGATCATACAGTTTCATTTGAGGAAAACAGATATGTGTTAGGTGTGGAAACAGTTTACATAAAAACCTTTTAAGAAAATGTAAATACGCTTTACATACACACATCAACAGTAGAATGCTATTTACAATATTTACAAGGTTGGGCTGTGTGAGGCTAGCTGTAGGAGTTGTTGAGAGCTTAGAGAGAAGCTATAGAAGTTGTTGAGAGCTTAGATAGGCTCATAAGAAGATAACTATGAGAGTTGTAGAGCTTGGGAACCAGATAGAGAACCCCCTTTGATTAGGTTGGGTGAAGGCAGGTACATTTTCATTTAGTGGACAGGTGTTTGAATAGTTGGGTTTTGAAGTTTTCTGAGTTTGATATGGTTCTTAGTGTGGAGGGAAGGGAATTCCATGTTTTGCCTAGTGAGAAAGATAGGAGAAGTTGGCCAGCAGGACTTTTAGGTTTATGGATAGTAATTAAGTTCTGATTTTCAGATCTGAGAGCTCTGTTGGGTGTATAAGGGGGAAGGATGTTAGTTAGAGCGGGACATTTTGTTGGGTGAAATATGAGTCTATATGCAGTAGTGAGTTGGAGATAGTCTAGGTAGTTTGGGAGTTCAAGCCAATTCAGGGATTGTAGGGTTAGGCAGTGAAGGGTGGTATTTTTAGATTTAAAGGTAAATTTAGAGATTTTGTTGTAGCAGTTTTCTAGTTTAGAGGTAATAGAGGATGACAGGTTGGTTAAGAGAGGGGTTCCGTATAATAAGGAAGTAAGAAGATAAGTGGAGGCCAGAGTTTGCCTGGTAGAGTTGGAGAGAAACCAATTATTCCTATGCACCATACCTAGACTTTGGTGGGTTTTCTTAATATTTTGTTGACTATGAATATCAAATTTGAGGTGTTCATCTACAGTAATGCCAAGAAGTTTGGCAGAGGGGACCACTTCTATAGGTGAGTTGGTTTGACTATAGACTTTGAAGTTGTTTGTATCGTAGGAGAGGGACTTTGTGGGAGGGAATTGTAGAATCTTTGATTTATTTGCATTGAGAGAGAGGTGGTTTTGGTGCATCCAGTTTTTAGTTGTTGAGAAGGCAGTTTGGGTTTTAGTCAGCAATTCAGAGAGGTTTGAGGCAGAGCAGACTAAGGTTGAATCGTCTGCATGTTGAATTATTTTAGCATTAGGAATAGCAATGTGAAAGTTATTGATGAAGATGTTAAACAGCATTGGCCCAAGGATGGATCACTGTAGTATGCCAGTTGGGGTAGGTAGGAAGGAAGAGATGGAGTTCTTCAATTTGACTCCCTGTGATCTGTCTGATAGATAGCTGGAGAACCAGGATAAAGCATTATGTGAGAGATTAAGGTTTGAGAGATGACAGAGAAGGTGCTTGTGGGAAACAGTATCAAAGGCTTTAGACAGATCGAGTAAAACAGTAGAAACTAAGTGTCCTGAATCTCGGGCTTGAGTGACAGTTTCTAGGAAAGAGCGTACAGCAGTTATTGTGCTATGGCCTGGACAGAAGCCATGCTGGGTAGGAGTGAGAAGATTGTTTTGGGTCATGAAAGGCATAAGTTGGAGGTGGATGCATTTTTACAGGATTTTGGAGATTGGTGAGAGCAAAGCAATGGGGCGAAAGTTTGAGATACTGGTATTTTTGCCTCCTTTATGAAGAGGAAGAATATAAGCTGACCACCAGAGTTTGGGGACGTATGATTCTTTTATGGATTGGTTAATAACGATGCTGATTGGGAGATCAATGCTATCAGCAGCACATTTTAGGAAGGCAGCGGGAATATTGTCGGGAGCGCTAGAGCAAGGTCTAAGTTTGGGCAAATGTTTTTTATAAAGTTAGTGGAGATGGGTTTGAGTTCAAACAGATGAGATGAGCTAAAAGGGAGAGAGTGTAGAGCAGCTGGGTTATTACTGGGAAATGTCTTGGTGAGGGTAGTAATAGTTTCTATGAAAAATGAGTTAAATTCAGAGCCTAGTTTGAGGTCAGATTTACTTGGGTCAGGACAGTGATTATTCTTGGAGCCAGAATTGTGGAGTAAGTTTATTGAGTTCCAGAATTTTTGGGGGGGTTTATTGTTATTGGACTAAAGTTTGATATAGTAGGATTTTTTTGTCTTTGTTGATTAGTTGTTTTGAATGGTTGCAGACTTGTTTATACTGGAGCAAGGTATCGGCCAGTTTATTGTTTTGGTAAAGCTTCCATAGTTTGTCTCTGTGGTGCATAATCTGTTTTGTCTCTTTGAATAGCCAAGGAGCAGTTTTAGTTTTTATCCTTTTGTTTCTTAGTGGGGCTAGTGAGTTTAAAGTATCAAGGAAGACAGAGTTGAAGTATTCTATAGCCTTGTCAAGAGGAAGGATGTTTTGAATTTTCCAGTTCATTTGTTTGAAAGTATTTGAGAAAGTAGTTGGGTTGAAGCTACTGAGGTTATGAGTTTGAATGTATTGATGCTGGTGTGGGGAGGAACTAGTTGAGTGATGCATAAAGTCTGGGAGGTGGTCGCTAAAGGTATCAGGAATTGTGCCAGAGCTGGTTATTTTGTTTGGATCTGAGACTAGGATACAATCTATAGTGGATCTGGGAGGGTTTATTTTGTTAGGTCGAGTGATGGAAAGGATTATTTGAGTGAAGTTATAGAGGTTAATGGATAGGGAGGGAGAGGGACAATTGATTTTATTCCAGTCAATATTCACATCACCAAGGATATAAGTTTCATAGTTAATTTCTGTAGAGGCCCATAGGATAATATTTTTGAATGTAGAGATATTGTTACCAGGTGAGATATATAGGGCAATGATGCAGATATTTTTATGTTTATTTAGTTTTAGAATTCCAGCAGTTAGTTCAGTGTTCTGGACATAAGAAATTAGAATTTGGAGGGGAATTAAGGTAAGATGGTAGGAGTAGACTAGGGCATTGCCTCCACCTTTTTTATTTAGTCAGTCATTTCTGAGACAATGAAATCCTGGGGACAGAATCTGAGAGTTGGAGATAAAGGGCTTGAACCAGGTTTCAGAGATGACTAAGATATCTGGTTGGTTATGGCTTAACCAAGCTTGAAAGTTGTGTACTTTGCTGTTTAGACTTTGTGCATTAATTGTAAAAATCATTAGGGTGTTGCGGTATGAGGAAGAGGGTAAGGGATGAGTGTTGCTAATAAAGGATGTAGGACCAGGGATAGGATGGATATCACCAGCTTGGACTAGGTTGTTGAAGGAGATATCCTTTAGCCATATTGGTCTGTCAGGCATGAATTTTGGTAGATTGTAGATTGCAGCAGGTGACAGTGTCTTGACTTTAGAGGAGAAGAGTTTAGGGTGAAATAGGTGCAGAGGGTTGGGCTGAATGACAGAGGAGGAGATAGAGTAGAAATGGAAGTAAGAGTGAGGAAAAGGTGGGTTTGTATGATAGTTGTCTTTGTAGGGGGTATTGGACAAGCATAGGTGAAATATGAGGTAGCATAGTATAAGGGAAGCAGGAATATAAAGAAGAGGCTGGGGGACTGGAGGGTGTGATAACTTGAGGAGAGAATGTTGGAACAAAGAGAGAGTGGTATGAGTGGTTAGGAAAATAGAGAAGGCTATGAAGAAGAAAGGGTTTAAAAAGTGATGGAGGTATTCTAGAGATTTAAGGAAAGGGGAGGGAACTATAATTATTGGGTGGAGTACAGATTACAAAGTTTAAGAAGGATGGCTATAGGTGGGAGGAGTAATGAGGGGGAGCTGGTATTGGGTAATTAGGCTGAAAGGGTGGGGTAAGATAGGAATAAAGCTAGGAGTACTGGGACGGGTGGGAATTGGGGCAGGGTAGGGGGGCAGAGTGAACCCGTAGGGTGAACAGAGTTGGAACGAACACTAGAGGTGAGTATGGCAGAAAAAGTATCAGCAAAAAGCAGTTTAAAGGCTGTAGTTGGAAGGTATGAGCTAAATATTTACAGCCAGAAAAATGAAGGCTGCCTTTACAGAGGGTGGTTTAGCATGGGGGGGAGAAGATATTTACAGTCTAAGGATATTAACTCACAGCCAACTGTCTGTGAAAAAATAAAACTTGTTGGGATTATAAAGAATATCTAGGATTTATATTAGTAGATGCTGCCACCTAATGATAGAAGGAGATAGCAAACAGCAGGGATAGTTGGACCAGTCTTAGGTTTAAATATATTCTAGGGTAGTGATAACAGAAGGGAGAGAGGGCAAACGGTCTCCGGTAGGCTGCTAGAATGCACACACGGGAGGGCAGACTAACTCTATAGATAGTATATCAAGTCTACATTTAATTAGTGTTAAGCAACATACATTTACACAATCTTGTTGGGGGGTCTTCTCAGTAGTATTTTTGTAATTCCAGGCAAGCTAGCCAATTCAGGGTGTCTTCAGGTGATGGCCGGAGGTATTCCTTTTGCATTTAAAGCAGGGAGGGAGCACCCAGGATGGATTACAGGAGGCAAAAACAGGCAGGCTAAACTTCAGAACCAGCACAGAGGAGCTGTGGATGCTCAGAATAGGATTTAAAAATTTACGTTACACTTTAAAACAAGTGTTCAGCAAATTTAAGTTCTATTATAAATGATGACTCAATTTTTGGAAATTATTATATTTTCAATTTACAGTTCTGTCCTATAGGATGATTTTGTAACTTTAAGACAGTTGAGATATCATCATACAGAACAGAATTATCCAGTTAAATTAGCATGGATGCTGTAACGGGACAAGGGTGGATGATAAGAAACAGACACATTAAGGATATCCTGTGAAATGGCTAGTAGGCAAAATATAAATCAGTAGCTTATACAGAATAATAAGTTTGTTTATGCAGTTGATCAGCATCTGTCATAAGGATGTATCTCTGATGTAACATAGAATGTGGACCAATAGCATAATGTGGCATGAATGGGACATCAGTGTTTGGATGTGAGATGTTGAACTCTCAGTGGGCACAATGACAAGAGATACAGAAGAGTCTGAAAAACACTTAATGCAGAAGACAGAAAATAAAAACAGATGATTTTCTTAATTTTAGCCTCTGGAATTGGTTGACTGGCTTCCTTCCATTATCACTAATGTGGATGTTGACTATGGAAAAACTGCATACCTTCCAGTGTCTTATCACTACCTGTATCTATATTGATATTGATATCAATACCAACAACATCAACATCAATATAGATATATATTATGGTTTACTATTATAATTCCAAAGTGCATTCGGTCGAAAGCCGGTATCTCCGATTCCTAAGCACGAAAGTGACAATGTCGAATTCCGACATTGCCGAAAGTACATCTCAAATTCGACCTCCAAAAGGGCTTTAACATGGGTCAAGATAGGGGCGAGATTTGTACTTCGAAAATGTTGGGTTCGACATTGTCACCATTCGATCCTTGCCATTCGCTGTAGTGGTGTCAACAAGATAAACGTCTGAATTATAATAGTAAGCCATATATTACATATATATTATAGATTATATATAGATAGATATTATTATCTCCTTCTCTTTTGGCTGTTCCTGTTAAGGATCACCACAGCAGATCATCTGTTTCCATTTCGTCCTGCCCTCTGCATCTTGCACTGTCACACCAGTCACCTGCATGTCCTCTCTCACCACATCCATAAACCTTATCTTAGGCCTTCCTCTTTTCCTCTTACCTGGCAGCTCCATCCTTAGCATCCTTTTCTCAGTATACCCATCATCCCTCCTCAGCACATGTCCAAACCAACACAATCTTGCCTCTCTGGCTTTGTCCTCAGACCGTCCAAACTGAGCTAACACTCTAATATGCTGATTCCTAATCTTGTCCATCCTCATCACACCTAGTGCAAATCTTAACATCTTTAACTCTGCCATGTCCAGCTCTGACTCTTGCCTTTTTGTCAATTCCACCATCTCCAACCCATATAACATAGCTGGTCTCATCATTACCCTCTTTTAGACCTTCACTTTCACTCTTACTCATACCCGTCTATCACAAATCTCTCCTGACACTCTTCTCCACCCATTCCAGCCTGCCTGTACTCTCTTCGCCTCTCTTCCACACTCACCATTTCTCTGAACTGTTGATCCCAAGTACTTAAACTCATCCAGCTTCACCAACTCTACTCCCTGCATCCTCAACATTCCTCTATCTTGCATCTCATTCACACACATATAGTCCATCTTGGTCTTGCTGACCTTCATTTCTCTCCTGTCTAGAGAATATCTCCACCTCTCCAGGATCTCCTCAACCTGGTCCCTACTCTCACTACAGATCACAATGTCATCTGCAAACATCATAGTCAATGTCATCTGCAAACATCATAGTCCACGGGGCCTCCTGTCTGATCTCATCTGTCAACCTGTCCATCATCACTGCAATAAAAAAAGGAATCAGAGCTGATCCTTGATGTAATCCCACCTTCACCTTAAACGCATCTGTCACTCCCACCACAGACCTCACCACTGTCACATTACCCTTGTACATATCCTGTACCACTCTTACATACTTCTCTGCTACTCCTGACTTCTATATAATTTTTATATATATATATATATATATATATATATATATATATATATATATATATATATATATATAGCATTTTAAAACTGCTATGGTAGTGAGGGTCTATTTTTTGGCTTTATTACAGAGACTCATCCTTGGAGACTGCACACTTGTCAGCAGCAAGAGGGATATAACAGAAACTGGAACTGAGAATCTAGACTGGCATTAAACATATCAGGCTTATGGGGGAGTGGGAATCTGCAGTATATAAGAGAATAGTTTATTGTTTTGTTTTACATAAAACTATAACTGTGATTCCAAGGAGAAGGTGAAAGGAATGATAATATAGCTAGATAATTTGGTGATGCTGCACTGACGTTTATCCCACTGACAGTGATGCCACTTACTTGTCAGGGTCTAGATGAGCTGCATTATGGTGTGTAGATGCAGTGAAGGCTATGAAAAGATGGCAGAACAGTTTGCTCGTATTTGATAGATGTAAAACTCAATGATTTAATTAAATCCACAAAGAAATGATTACTTAGCTTATTGCATGCAAGTAGTCAAGGATTCTAACCATCTTTGCTGCAACTGAGTTCAGTGATAAAACCCATTTATGGCATGTTTTCCCCACTCGTAGTGTAGTTAAAATAGCAAGCAGCTCGTAGTTTGAATATGCAAGCTGTTTAATTTGAACTTTTTATTGCATTAGCATCTTTCATAAAGCTTGCAGTACAAATGAGATGAGTTATTTCAGGGAATGACATAGACATGTTAGGAACACATTGTTGTGCATACAGAGTCACTTAACCCTTGGTGACCGGTCATCTTCCCGACCCATGCATTACTTACAGGTTAGTGCTGGGGTAAATAGGGAAAAATGCATCATGCAGACTGTTTGATTTCTTTCTACCTGAAAGGTAACATAAATGCAGACTTTCAGCAAGGGACTCCTCATGGAAGTTTAGTCAAGGCTCACTTTTTCTTTATTTCTCACAGCTGCCCAGGAAAGTGAATATTAAACTGATTTGTAGTGATCTTACTGAGCTGAACTACTGTGCAAGGAAACTGTAGACTGGATGCTCCAACAACAAACATTTAAAACGTTTGCTCTATTTTATTTTTGAAGCATGTACAAAGGAATGGGGATGAAAATAATTAAAAATGGAGCAGTATGATGCTGTCCCAGGGTGCCTCAAGTCATTTCACTGACACTAACAGTATTGGGGGAAAAGTCCATTGAGCTGAGGAAGGAGGGGAAGGTAGACTCATTGATACAGGAGTGGTGCAAAGGTTAGCTGATGGCCAGCTTCATGGAGAAGAAAAAAAAAAACAAACATTGAAAAGTTTGCAGACTTTTAAGCTGTTTAAGTACTTTGTACAACACCTGTAATGCTTTTACCATGAAGCTCTTCTTGTCTTGCTCTTGTAAGACAAACATGAATTTTCTAGAAAGGTTACAAGTGAATTTTTGTTCATCGATAGTAAAGATCTATGTTGCCAAATTTGTCTTTTTTGAAAATTTTATATCGAAGAATGTAACTCAAGCAACACAAAAATGTGTATTTTGCTACAAGACACAATTGATTTCAAAACACTAGCCAGCAAACGTCATTAAATTGTGTGTAGTACAAAATGTTATTAGTATATTACTTGAACAACTAGCTTATCAAGAGTTTTGTTAATATTATCATTTTTCTGGATAATGTATAACCCCTTATTTCTATTTGACAAGCTTTATATTCACTATAGTGTCTTTAATAGCACAAAATTAGAAGCTATAACACCTTGGAGAGGTCTAGAAGCACTGCGGCCTTAATGCCCTTAAATTACTCTTGACCTTTTAAGACACCAATCCATAGCTCATTCATGTAGTCTCAAGTGGAGTGTGACTTCATGGCTGCCTTCAACAAGTCAGAGCAGGAAACACTTCATTGGAGTTTAATTGGATTTTCTTTTTTAGAACTGGAGACTCAGCTTCCTTTTCATAAAGCACTCTGTTGACAGGAGTAAGACACAGTACTGTGATATTCAGGGTCACAGAGAGGATTCAGTGACATCACACTGCAAAGGCCATCGATAGCAAAAGATGAGAAAACAGAGTGCAAGGAAGCAACACAGATGTCAGCTAAAATGTACAAACTCATTCTCAGACAAAAAAAAAAATGTTCTCTTTCTATTACTATTGTGGATACTTCAAAGCTCAGCATTGGTCCTTTTCCGGTTTTAATTTTTAATCAACAAAATCACCTACTAAAATTCCAATTGATTTCTTTTAGGCTCTGTTTTCTCCTGATTAAAGATAAAGGAACACAGCTCCATTCTCCACTGAAGGAATCTAAAGAACTACACAGGATTATGTCATGTATACCTTATTGCTTTGAATATTTAAATGAAAACATGATGGTGCTTTTTTGATTTCAGCTGCTTAAAAATTAACATGATTGTTTTATTTCCTATTGCTATGTTAATGGTGTACCACAAAATAGCTTCGTCAATGAAATAAAAGAGCTGCAACTATGACATTTTTAATGAAGAAAAAATAATGAGCATCAAAAACTGAGGCTTTTAGCATCATGTCTCATTCACATTTCATATAATTTGTGGAAATTCAAGTCTGTATCATATATCCTTCACTATTGGCAAGCAGAGTCCTCAAAGTGAATCAGACAGAATATAAATTATTTCCCTTAATTTTGCAACTAAAGGTTCATGGGACATATTAGTCTGGTTTTAAAATGTCAGACTTAGCTTGGTTTCATGCTTTACAGAGAAGGATTGCTCACTGCAACCCAGAAGATTGGGATTCAGTTTAGCAGTCCTGGCACTGGAACAGCCAGGTAGAAACTGGGAGGAGTGAAATGGTGTGGCTGCTTTACCTCTTCTGCAGGGTAAAGGGAAGGTGTGTGTGCAATTGGCGGCAAACTGGAACATGCAATTTTCCTGGTTTAAATGGAGGAATTCTCCTTCCATATACCACATGATGGCTTAAGACCATATGAAACTAAACTCCCTTTGTGGTAGTGAGGGGATGTCCTTCACAGATGCCCTATTGCACATCCACACCACTGCTCTACACCAAGTATACATGTGGAGCCTCGAGCTGCACCAAACAGAAAAATTACAAACCTCTCCAATGGCTATCAGAATGAGGGCCTTACTGGTTGACCCTCATCCCGATGAAGGAGAACAAGTAGGCCAACTGATCAAGAGTCTGGTGATTAATACGCAGCAAAAGCAAAGTGAGCAAAAAAAAGTCAGACTTTTTGGCCACTTGGTGGCATAAAATGATGAAATACTGACTATTGCCTTTCTATATTTTGAATACTGTAGTTTGTTTTCTTTACCTTGTGTTTTGCTTGCATTCTGTTTTAACAGCATATTAAAACTTCAAAAGAGACCACAGCTCTCTCTGTTCTGAGTCAGGCAGAATTTTTTCTCTCCCTCCCACCCATTTAAGTTGTCTTGTTAAATACCACTGTCTTTCTAGTTGCCCGCCTCTTCTGTTAATCTGACCATATATCTCATTTCTCTCTACTTTCACTGGCTTATGTGAGTAATCACAAAACCATCACTTTTGAAATCCCACCCCTTCAATTATTTAAATTTATTGGCCATCCTACAGTATTTCATAGTACCAAAATACAAAAGTAACCACCCCTTTCAGTCCATCTTGCTGTTTTAAAAATAGTAACTCTCCACTAAACCTTAACTTTTAAACAGGTAAAACTCAAGTTACCTACTTTCATATCTAACTTCTCTAGTGCACACTGCAGAGTGCATTCTTTTCAATCTTACCTTTAAGCATCCCTGTTACTAGCACTTTCTCTAATACCTACAAAGATCATCTCTACTTGACTCCAAGTAGACTTTTCTCTATCTGTTAAACCTAGCACTTGCTCCTACAGTACTTATTACCTTGATACGGCACTCTTATAGATAGCACCCCAAAAAGGCAAACCCCCATTTCTCGGTCACCCACGTCCCCCGGAATCTCTTTTAAAGTTTTTTTGTCTAGTCCTGCTAGCATGTCGAGGGATCAGTTGCTAGTGTCCTCTCCTGCTCAGCTGGTGAACCTGGGAATATTGAGGCAATGTTACAATTGCCTCATGTACACAGACAACCCTCTCCTCCTCCCACAAAACACAAATACATGCGAGAGATGCAACTATACGGCCAAACTGTAGGCTGAGCTCTCTCAACATAGGACTGGCAAGAACAGTCAGGAGGAGAAGGTTACCACACACACTATAGACCCAGTCTCACATAGTACCATCACAACCTCAAATCATACACATAAACACACAAAGACATACTCGGAGGCTCTGATCAAAAATCTACCAAAACAGCAGAGGCCACCAAAGCAGACACCCAAACAACCACCACCTCAGAACACAACACCTGCAACACATAGACCTCACAGTCAGAGTGTCAAACAGTCACAGCCCTTAAGGCCAAACACAATGCCAGACACACTAGTCATTGGTGACTCCATAGTCAGACACACTGACGTCCCGCTCACCAGACTGAGTAAGGAGAAGGTCACAGTAAGCTGCCTGTCGGGCGCTAGAATCCGCCACATAACGCAAGCACTCAGGTCTCTCAACAGCAGGTACAAATACGACTCAGTCATTGTCCACGCTGGTGTAAACGACCTGAGACGTACCTCCTTGGACTACATGAAAAGAGACATTGAGGAGCTCTCTGATTATGTAGCCCAGGCAGGTAGGACCCTGACCTTGAGCAGTATCCTACCTTCACCAAGAATGATGCCACAATACAGAGATAAGATGATCAGCTTTAACAATTGGCTTAAACTCTGGTGTCATTCAAAGGGGATCCAATGTCTGTCTGCCTGGGATGACATGCTGGACAAGCCACGCTGCTTAGCAAGGGACGGCTTGCACCTGTCACCCTGGGATTCGGATATTGGCAAAGGCTCTTGCCACCCCCATAGTGCCTTTTTAGGCAAGGCTCAAATTCTAAACCTACCACCCTAGAACACAAAAAAGGAAAAAAACTAAGGGTAATGCTGCTCAATGCCAGAAGTCTAAATCTCAAAATGCACGAACTAGAGGCCCTTCTCAGTATGGAGAACATCGATGTCTGTGCAGTGACAGAAACCTGGTTCAAGGCTCCTGAGAGCACCCCAGCACTATCAGGTTTTACCTCTTATCATGCGTTCCGGCCCCAAAATCCGGACAATACCAAGAAAGGAGGGGGGGGTATCCATATTCATCAAAGACACCCACACCTCAAGACTGGTGGCAACGCACGATGCATCGGAGACCATCCAGGTGCAATTAACCATAGGCAAGACTACTCTGCAAATTGTAGCATGTTACAGGCCACCCTCACAAACTCAGGAACCTCACATGGCCTTCCTGAAAACACTAGAGGGGATAAATGTATCACCAAACACCATCATACTAGGTGACTTCAATTACCCTAATGTAGACTGGGAACACTACTCAAGCCCAAACACCCTAGCCCAAAAGTTCCTGGAATTCATAAACTCAAATGCCATGGAACAACTAGTCACCATCCCCACAAGAGGAGAAAACACACTTGATCTCATCATCACGAACATGGGAGCACAATGTTCAACACCGGAAGTATACCCCTCACTGGTGAGATCAGATCACAAACTAATCTCGCTGGAGGTCCTCATCCCACCCCACCTGAAATAAAAAGACCACAGTAAAGAACTTCTCGAAGCCGACTTCACACTTCTAAAGACTAGTGTGGTCTCCTTTAAGGCCCCGAGCGGCAGAAAACAGTACTCAAGCCGCTGAATCACTTACAAATGCCTTCTACCAGCACCTGCAGGACTGCATGGATAAGGCAATCCCAAGCAAAACAAAGACTCTTTGTACCAAAGGCAAGCGTCCAGTCTGGTGGACCCCAGCCATAAACAAACTCTACAACAAAAGGAGGAAGCTACTACAAGATAGAGCAAAATCCTTAAAAGGTAAGACACCCTTGATCACTGTAAGTAAAAACTAAGAGCTCTCATAAAATCATCCAAAGCAAATTTTGAGAGAAAAATAGCTAAAGACTCAAAAGACAATCATAAGGCCTTCTTTAGCTATGTTAGAAACCTGGGAGGAAACTCCCAGATATGCTCAGAACTAGTTCAAAATGATGTGAAGATTACTGATCCTACAGACATTGCCAACATACTGGCTGACAGGTTCAGTGCAAACTTCTCCCCCCCAAAAGGAGAGATATCTATACCAAAGCGATTGCAGCCCCCCAAACAGCTCCAACGCCCAAGTGAGAACTGCTCTCTCCAAAGCAAAAAACACAGCATCCATGGGACCTGATGGTGTCCCCGGCTGTGTGCTCCACGAACTCAACGAGGAATTAAACCCACAGCTAGGACAGCTGTTTAATCATAGTCTTACCTCTGGATACGCACCCAGGAGTGGAGCACTGCAACTGTGGTCCCACTTCACAAAGGCGGTGCCTCCACCGACCCTGGAAATTACCGGCCCATTAGCTTGACAAGCCTTATCTGCAAAGCCATGGAGAGGATCATAATGGACCTCATAAATAAAGACATAGGGAATTAGCAGACTTTGGATCCATCCCAGTTTGGCTTTGTCAAAGGCAGATCATGCCTTCTAAACTTGGTT
Source organism: Protopterus annectens (assembly GCF_019279795.1). NCBI lineage: Eukaryota > Metazoa > Chordata > Ceratodontiformes > Protopteridae > Protopterus > Protopterus annectens. The sequence goes on along the minus strand of NC_056730.1, from coordinate 1,007,360,042 downwards.
GACTTTTGAAACAGTCACCAAAGCCATTGATGAGGGAAAGGCAGTCCATACAGCCTACCTCGATCTGGCGAAGGCCTTCGATACAATACCCCACTCGGGTATCATTGAAAAACTCATCAGCTTAAATGTTAACCCATACATCACAAGATGGGTTGCAAACTGGCTGAGTGACAGAACCCACAGGGTCAGAGTTGCTGGCGCCATGTCAGACTCAAAGCCTGTCACAAGTGGTGTACCACAGGGCTCAGTCCTGGGCCCACTCTTGTTTGGCATCTACTTTTCAAGTACAAGCAAACACAGGAGGGTTATGGCTGACAAAGTTTGCAGATGACTGCAAACTGGGCCATAGTAGAAAACACATCTGACACAGATATCCTTCAGAAGGGTCTCACAGAAATGGATAACTGGTGCCAGAGCCATGGCCTAAAGTTAAATGCCAAAAATGCATAGTCATACCCTTCGGGAAAAACAAGGTTACCCCTAGCTACCAAATAGGTGGCAATCCACTGAGCACAGAAGAAGTTATCAGGGACCTGGGGACCCAGGTTGATAGTAGTCTGTCATTCGACACCCATGTAGCTAAAGTAGTTAGGAAGACCTTCTACATTGCCCACCTTATCATGAAGGGATTCTCATCTAGATCAAGGGAGGTCATAGTCTCCCTATACTCATCACTCATCAGACCAATGATTGAGTACAATGCCCCATTCGAATGTATCTGACCCGACACTTGCAGCAGCTGGAGAGGCCACAAAAGTTCCTCACCAAAAGGATAAAGGGTCTCAAACATCTGTCCTATGCTGCCCGACTGAAAGAACTCCAGCTCTATTCAGTCACTTACCGCTTGCTCAGAGGTGACCTTTGCCTAACATACAAGGCCATGTCAAACCCAGATTTGATGAATATGCTTCACCTCAAAAATCTAGATCCGTCAGAGCCACAAGGGCGGAGACTTAAACCTCGACACGGCTATTAATAGGACATGCTGGAGGGATAGATTCATCACCCAAAGACTCCCTATGCTGTGGAATAAAATCCCGGTATATGTGAGGCAGAGCACCTCGCTGGCCTTGTTCAAGAGAAATCTTGACCAATGGATGGGAGATCGCAGATATACCCCAGGGATTACCTCAGTGTCACTGCTCAACAGAGGCACAGCAAAATAATGGGTATAGTTCCCCATACTAAAGGGGTGGCGTAAGCCACAAAACTATGGGCTAGGCTTGTAAATGCCCTCGGGCAGATAGCCTAGTATGAACCTATGAACCTATGAGCCAGATAATCAATGTTTGACTTGTGGCTTAGGTCCTTAAAAGCTGGATGGAAAAGGTAAATGTTAGAGGCTTAGTTGATTTGTCCATCCTAGAAAGGGGGCAGTGATGGTTTTGGTATGCCAAATTGCTTTTGTACAAATGAAGGCTTGTGCAACAATAACCACAGGAAAAGGGTCCATGCCCTTTTTGTTTCAAGCCTGTGACTATATTCCTTGTAAGGAAGTGCGTGGAAGGATGCTCAGGGATAGGCATAGATGCCATCTAGGTGATGCAATTGCTTATGTCAGTCACAAACCTAATTGCAACCTGTTGTTGGTTACCTGCGTGATGGTTAGATTTGGAGCCCATCTTGAGCTTGTGCCCATACTAAACTGAATATGCACAGTTCTACCAGGCTGTATGACCACAGCTAATGTGATGTACATGCCTAAAACAAGACGATAGTTAGAATGCCACTTGGAGCTAGTTAGGCGAATTGAAAGGACCTTGCAGAGCAGATTTTTGGGTGAAATGTTAAGATTTCCTGAAAAGAAGGAAAACCAGACAGCATTATTGGTGGGAAGAAATTGTTATATTCTTTAGGTATGATTTGCATAGTAATGCTCCATTATGCTTCTGATGAACATGTCTCTCTGACAAACTATTGATTTAATACGAAAGAAAATAAATACAAGCAGAAGGAAAAAATAAAGCATAATACACATATAATACATGAATGTATTGCATTTTGTTTTTCACTTTATATAAGTATTGTTATACATCTATTGTGTTTACCCCTAAGGCTGAGACTAAAATAGGTTAAGAAATTCAAAATAAAATAAATAAATAAATAAACAAATAGGATAGCAGAGCTGATCGATAGCTGTGAAGCACCTTTAAATTCAAGTGATAGAATAAAGGAGTGTGTATGTGTGTGTGTGTGTGTGTGTGTGTGTGTGTGTGTGTGTGTGTGTGTGTGTGTGTGTGTGTGTGTGTGTGTGTGTGTGTGTGTTTGTGTGTGAGTGCATACATGAAGCCATGTGCTTGTGTGCATGTATTCATGCTCATGCAGGTAATCATTTGATTTACGGGATTTCAGAAACATTATCAAGAAACAGAATATGGCCCCTCATCCATCCCCCAAGTTCTGCTGGTGAAACTGAATTCAAAGACAAAAGGGCGATGGAAGGTATGAGTATCTTCAATACCATATGCCACAGTTTTGCAAATGTTTTCTCTTATCAGACTGCTTTCCTTAGTGGTTTTGAATCAAGGGCAAATGATAACAAATTTCAATAAACAATGGCAGAGGGTACAGAAATATTGTATGCACTGTCATATTGCTCTGGAAAATAATTTTGATAATTTTTATCTTTTGTCTAAATAACTGCATCCCTCTAACACACACACACACACACACACACACACACACACACACACACACACACACACACACACACACACACAAACACACACACACACGCACACACACACACGCACACACACACAATACAAAAACGTTCAAGAGTAAACCATAATTATGTTCACATGGTTAAAAAGTAGAGGGTCATGGAAGGACGGGGATGAAAACAGGGTCATGAAAAGTGGAGGTGCTTTGCTCTCTAGGCAGTGGAGAAGCATTAACCTAGTACTTCAAAGCAGTAGAGACAAAACATAGTACTTGAAAAAGAAGTCTGGCAATCCTATTTGCATTCAGTGGTTATCTGCAGTTTTTCTAATAATGCAGGAAGATTTTTTTCCCATTATTTTACTGCAGTGTATATCGCATGTTATTGTTAATTAAGTAATGTAGCTCATTCTACGACCCTATTTTTTTCCTTTTTTGAAAGTCAAGCACCAAAGATGACATGGTTATGGGAACCTTCATTACAACAGAATAATTTTAAAATAATAGGGCTTATTGTAGATACTTTGTGTGCATCCTTTTAAGTCAGGTGTAATGAAATATTCTGTGACCTAAGAATATACAGGAGCGACCCTCATTATTTTTGTTTCCAGAAAATTCTGATGGCTTTACTTCTCTAGTCAGAAAGGATGTCAGCTGTTTTGAAAGAACAGTAAACAGATGTGTTTTTTTATTTTTGGAATCATGTATTTTTAGAAAAAAGACAAGCATGGGGGGGTGGTATCTGTAAAGTATTATCAGTAAAAAAAAAGTATATCCATATTTGGTAAACAAGGGATACCATTAAATGTCATTCAAGGAGTTGGGATGAGGAAGGCTGAAGCCTATAACAGTCCCATAACTTTGCTTTCAGAAATAATATTTTAGCTGTTCTTTTTTTTCTCTGCTCCATAGAGCAAATTGGTTTTCAACTTTATGAGCAAGAATTGGGAACAGAGAAAAACAAAGAAGTACAAAGGCCTGAAATCAAAGAAAGAGTTTAAATATTACTTTTATGCACTTAAAAAGTTGTTAGAATAACAAGTTTTGCATTACCATGCATTTTATGAACAGCATGAAGTCTGAAATTTACTGACAGTAAGCATCAAGCTATACATTTTACAAGAGACAGACCAAAAATACGAGGCAAAACCAGGAGCATTTTGAAATCAGGGATAGCTGATAGATATGCAGAACCTTTCTGTTGTCTTCAGCCACTCTGTATAATGACACTCAGTACAAAAGGCATGATATCTCTTTTGCTCTTTTGGCCTAATTAATAAACATTGTCCATTGATCCTAGTTGTACAATCTGATGCAGATGACTGACACTGTCCAGTGTTCATAGGTATACAAACTGATGCAGATGACTGACATTGTCCATTGATCCTAGGTATACAAAATGATGCAGATGACTGACATTATCCAGTGATCATAGGTATACAATCTGATGCAGATAACTGACATTGTCCATTGATCCTAGGTATACAAACTGATGCAGATGACTGACATTGCCCAGCGATCCTAGGTGTACAATCTGATGCAGATGACTGACATTGTCCAGTGATCATAGGTATACAGACTGATACAGAAGACTTTAAGTCTGAGGTAGGGTGTTTAAATTGATCCACAACATTGCAGCTCTGCACTAGATACTCCATTTGGATTAGCTAAACTTGTCCCAAATGTGATTCACTGTATCTGAAATAGCATTCTGGGGAAAGAACTACTTAATAAGGTATCATAGCTATGTTAATGGCAGTCATCACGCTACTGAAGTGGGCATGTTGTGGAAGGTTACATAAATGATGTGAGAGACGTACTATGGTAATATGCCCAATGTTATGTGCATTCAAACCTGCAACAAAGTACCTGATAGCTACAATAATAGCACTGTGAGCAGGTCAAGGAAGACCAGCACAGCAAAGTGCCAGAACCATTCATTATAAAGAAGAGGAATATACAGTAAGAAAACATGAAGGGGAAATGGTAGGAGGAAAAGGGGGCTTTATTTACTGAGGGACAGCAGCCTATTTTTCATTCTTAAGAAGAAAGGTAGGTGGGACTAGTAGCAAGGACCATGTGCTGGGAGGAAAGTGGGCAGATGGAAGATAGCAGGGTCAGGAAAACAAACATAAAATGCAGCTAGAGACAGGAAGGGGAGATATGGACACAAAAAGAGAATAGCAACAGTGGAGAAATGCAAAGAGACACAGGTTAGAAAGGTAGGCATAAGAAGGATTGGACCACAAAGAGGATATGAGGAGTCATGTACAAATAAGGGAAGCACAGTGGGGGTAGGGTTGGCTATAGCAGCCATTTCTGACCAGCCCAGATGAGAATTCACCCATGCATTAGTTAACTGTGTGGTTGACATCATGAGCATGCCCTGCCTCTGCTGGCATGAAGTACAGCATCCAATCATCATGCATCTCTTTCATCCTGCCATGGTGATGCTTCTGGGTCCCTGGCATACCCACCTTTGTAGCCACCATCTACTGCACATGCCATTAGGTATCCCTGGTGATCCCACTAGACCACTTTTTGTGAAAGAGCCTGCATGGGCTCAAATGCCACCATGCCTTCTATATCATCTTCCAAAAGGAGAGTTTCACCTCTCTGCAGAGAGTTACATCTGAGGATCACTGGCAACCCAGCAAAAGGCACATTTGCTGGTGCAGGCCCAGATACCCAATGTCATCTCACATTCTGCACCACAGCTGACCTTTTTTAGAAAGAGAACAAAAAAGAAAAAGAGAAAAATAATATATAATATTCATATCAATGTTATACTCTTACTCAACTGTCCTTGTCACCTCACCTTAGACATAGCTCCTGATTTAATGACAAGTCTCAGTTCACACAACCTGATCACAACTCTATGTTCCCATGCTCTCTCTTGCTAACCTCAACTTTTATGAATCTTTAAATGTACCTCTTAACATCTAGCAGTATACACCTTATTATAATTCTATACATTTCCTCTATAGTGTCTAATATTAACACATCTTTGTTTTACTATATTTATTTTTCACTCTCTCTGTCTCTCTCTCTCTCTTTATTTATATATATATATATATATATATATATATATATATATATATATATATATACGGGTCCCCTTCTAAAGACCGAACCGCCGATCCCCCGACGCAGAAATCACCGACGCCAGATAACCGACAGGTACGTATACCGACAGGGTGATTCGCCGACAGCGGAAAGACCAACAAGGGTAATGTGTGATCACGACAAGGTAAGTGTGCGACAGTGACGGAGGTAGGAGTGGTCAGGTAAGTGAGTTAGGGTTAGGGTGCAGGTAGGTGAAGTGTGCGTTAGTGTCGGAGCTTGGGCTAGGGGTGGGTAAATGAGTTAGGGTTAGGGTGCAGGTAGGTGAAGTGTGCGTTAGTGTCGGAGCTTGGGCTAGGGGTGGGTAAGTGAGTTAGGGTTAGGGTGCAGGTAGGTGAAGTGTGCGTTAGTGTCGGAGCTTGGGCTAGGGGTGGGTAAGTGAGTTAGGGTGCAGGTAGGTGAAGTGTGCGATAGTGTCGGACCTTAGGGTTAGGGTTTGGGTCAGGGCTAGTGTGTATGCTATGTAGTGTAGTGTGTTGTTTACATTCCGTGTGTCGGTGTTATGGTGTTCGGTGTTTCGCGTTGTCAGGTTTGTGTGTTGTCGGTTTTCTGGCGTCGGTGATTTCTGTGTCGGGGAATCGTCGGTTCGGTCTTTAGAAGTAGACCCATATATACACATATAAAAATACATACCTTAATGTTACTAGATTTGTTTTTCATTGTGCTATTAATCTCTATAGTGTGTTACTTTGCTCCGAGATTAGACTAAAATCTGTCAGCTGTGATCAGTGCACTACCCTGATTAACAAATTTAAATACAGTAAAAAAATAAAATATTTCAATTTCCTCTAACTCTATAAAATATGAATCAGATAGTACTCAGTACAATTTACCTTTGCCGACAGAAAGCAAGGACTGTAAAAGACATTACTCAGAAAATGCAGTGCAAGACCATATACACAGTGCTTACTGTAGAAGGCAGGCCCTCTCCCCTTAACCTTTATCTCCAACTGTGGAGTAGTCAGGGTGGCACCACCACAGCTGCATCACCTATGCTGGCACCAATGAGTAGACCCCATTTATACCAGTGGCATCACACAGCAACCTAGCAAGCTGGTGCCAGGCATCAGTTTTGTACATGGGGATGTCATATTGCCTAAACAGGTGTGCCCTGCAATCTTTATGTTGCAGAAAGAGAAAGGTCTTGATCTCTTGGTTGTGCCAGGAAAGATCCCTGATGAAACTAACACCTGAAGATGCCATACCCACTTTACAAGTCAGAATATGGAAGAAAATATCAGTCTCATGTCCATTGTCATGCATTATGGATACCATGGGATATACATCACTGGGCATCTAGGCTACTAGAGGTAAAGGATCATTAGCATATATTAGCAGCACTATGGGACTTACAGTGTCCACCTGTGAGCATACTGTGTACATTACCTCCCAACCTGAGTGTGGACAGGGACAAATATAGTATCACTGACTGTGGTTGATAATGCATTGCAGTCTAGCAGTGTTTCAAAGTCAATCACACTAAAACACTTTATTAACATAATCGGCAAGTTATGAAGCCCATTTTAATATGATAAAAAAAAGTGTTGCTCACATTACAGGGTACAACATTTTGATGACTTTTGTACTGCCATATAGCCATACTGGCAGCAGAAAAAAAAAACAAATGGTAATGGACCTCATGATTGCGGGATGTACACAACAATACATGGCAGCAACATGAACAGGTGCTAAGTGATGGGGTGTGTGGAGTAACATAGCAGAGGGAATTGCCAGTGTCTGTCTTGCTGTGGGGCTCAGTCTGGGAGACAAAGAGTGGAAAGGCATGACAAATGACTGTCTTGATATGGGGGATGGAGTGGGCTTACACTGACAGGGGACAGTGCATTAGGACATGGCAATTTCCTATCCCACTGTAAGGAAAAGGAGAATTCACCTTGACAGGTAGCAGAGGATAAGGTAACTGGGTAACTTTTCAGCTGTGTAGGGGGTGAGACATTACATTAAATGCACATAGGGGTCCCCTTCAGTAGATCGAATGTTTATAAGTTCAAACCACATATGGCTGAGACCAATGTTTGAACTTGTAAAAGTCCGATCTGACTAAATGGAGATCTCTGTACAGAGTGGATAGGGAAGATTTCCCATTTCCACAATGCAGTGCAATCTCAGAGTTGGTATATTTAAGTAAGGGGTGTGTGGAGGGAGCAGAGGGGCATAGCCCCCCTGCTATAAATGTTTAGTTTTGTGTTTTTTGGTTCTATGTGGTTTTACGTCAGTGTTCGAACTTTTACGAGTTCGAACGTATGGTCTCGGCCATATATGGTTTGAACTAGTAAGAGTTTGATCTACTGAAGTAGATCTGCACACAGACCACAAGATGTACTATGGGGAGTATGAGACCTCCTGTACTTAAGTTACATCATGTGCTATCAACAAAGTGCTACATGACAGCTTGCATTGTTAACATGCCCAGTGCTGCAATCAGTATGTCAGATGGTTTGAAAGGTGGTAGCACCTAAGCATACAGTATATGGCCACCAAATGGAGGTAGGGTGACAGTAATGAGACATTAGTTTCTGTTAAGTATAGTCATTCCTGTATACACACTGATCCACATGCATAATCCACCAGTGAACACATCTTGTCATTGGACTGACAGAATGACAACAACTGAAAATGTTCTCTGCAATAGAGATAGGGGTGCTAGTGTCTTACAAGAGTGAAGTAGATAAGACTTTCAAATACTATGTATTTTGCAGTACAATATTACTGTGGTTGTCATAACAAGACAGTAATACAGGAGCATCACTAGGTAACCAATCTGGTACTTCATGCCAAAACTAAGGCATAGGGTATCATCGGGGACAGAGTCACAACATGAGGTGGACCACCAAAAAATAATTGTCTCAGGAAGGGGAAAGAGTTTCTGATGATCCTGTTCAGGGTAGGTGAAAGGACCCTCATACCAGTGGCCTCGATATGAATGTTGGTATGTTGTCAGGACCCATGAAGGAAGTGTTTGTGTTTTGATAACAGCATTAAGAACATGTTCTTTAGTGGTGATACAGGTTTGAGGAGTTTTGAGATGAATGATATTGGAATAGGTGCTTTATGGATGTGGTTTGTGGAGAACTTGTTTGCCAGTATATTTAATATGTCTTTAGGGTGGTGGGGTTCATTAGGGAGATGTTTAGAACAATGCTGAGTGCTATTTCATAACTTTCTAAAAGAGCTGAAAAAGGATATGTAGTTATCCCTCTCCTTAGATGGTAATCTCTGTATATGGTTTGCTTTGCTGGTCCTTATGGTGTTTTCAGCTTCTTGTTGATAATTTTTATACTATACTTATCCTATGGTATTCTAAATGTACTTTACAGTTAATGGAATAGTTTCTCTTGTTAGGAAGTTTGTTTATGTCAGTTGACAACTAGGAGCATGGTTGTTTTTATTTGGTTTTAGTTAGGACTAGTAGATCTATGCATTTGTCTAAGTGGATATAACACTCTTTAGTTAAGCTGACTACTGTGTCTAGGTCAACTAGTGATTTCATATGTAAATTTAGAGAATTTGTCATATAGTTGTATAAGGTTTACATTTTAGATGTCATTAAATACAGAGATGTTGGTAACAGGGGTTATAGTAGTTTTGAGAGTAAATGTCACTAGTTTATGATCTGATATAACTGGAGAAGGAGATATTAGATGAGTAGAGCAGGCAGAGGCCTCTAGTGAATACACTCACCATTTGATCCAGGGAATTCATAATTATCAAATGTAATAATGCATGAGCATGCCCTGCACTATTGGTATAATCTTTGGGTGAGTAATTGAAGTTATCCAGGGATTTGGAGTTACTGCTTATAAGAATTTCTTCTAAAACTTTCTGGAGACATGGTTAACATGCTATAATATGGTAGCTTGTCTTGCCCATTAGAGCCATCCATCCTCCAAGGTGCACCCCCCCCCCCCACACACACACACATATACACACTATAGGGGAGATATGTCTAGTTGATTTGTCTCAAAAATAACTCCACAACATTCTCTGGCTTGCTTAACTCCATGACATTCCCTGATCTGGATGTCACCCTTGGCATCATTCAGTCCATCTGCAGGTCAGTGCTTCAGGCACAGATGGCCACTTTTCACACTACTACTCACTCTGTGTCAGATATGCTGCATGTGCTGGATCACCTGTATGAGGAAGTGCAACCAATGCATCGACTAGAGGATGTCCTGCACTGCATTCACAGTGCTATGGCATAGAGATACATAGAAAAGACATGTATACTGAGGACAAGAGTGAACTTGTTTGCATCCTTTGGTACTTCTATGTGGTTACTGGCAAATAGCCACAGTGACCATGCAAGCATTCAGGTATGTAGTGCAAAGTCACAAGTCAGGTGTGCACAGATGGAGCACACTGTCCTACAGGCTACATCTTGTTCTCTTCTTGTTATGGCTGTGTTAACAGCATGGAAGCTCCTCCACAACACCTGAAGATGCAATCCCTTACTCCAACCAACCTTGTAACCATGTGTGCGGCTACCACTTTCACCTTCTGTAACTTTTACACCTATGCTTTCATGTTACCCCACCAACCTATGCAAATGCTGATGACTGTTCCATGCCCCTCCTTGGCCCATGTGGTGAGGTAATGTCTTCTGTAAAGCATAGATATCAAGCCACTGAAAAGCATAGCACATGTGTGTTAATACATGCATTAGTTTTATTCTGTTTGTCATTGTCAAGGCCGATAGTTGTGGACCAGATGCCACTACTTTGCAAAAGCTACTACGTATTGATCCTGATAGGGAAGCTCTGCAGAAAATTCCGCTGATGTCTTCTCACCTGACTCAAACACAGGAGGCTCAGATGCAAAAGTTTACTAGTGTACACCAGGAGGCAAACAAACATACAAGTACAGAGTTTTGTCTGACATGATGCAGGAAGTACAGAATATTTTATAGTGTTTTCATTCAGGTTTTGCCCACCTTACTGACGTGGTTAGTCACAGGGCATCTACATCACTTTTACTAACAGTATTCTATTCATAAAGATTGCTGATGTTATATTTTTAAAAAAAGCTTTCCCTTAGGAATAATACAGCCTTGCAAAGCACCTGGTCAACTATAATGTCTTTCTGTAAATGTTACTCCTTCAAGGTTTCAGGCCTGCTCGAATGCAATAGTTGGTTCAGTCTTGTAATACACTTCTTTGTTCTTCTTGCAACATTTTCTCAGCAGCTGTGTCTTATCTTGATAACATTTACAAGGCCAATTGTCCCAGAGGAAGGAGAAGAAGATTTTCAATGCTTTATACATTTAATTTCCTGACCCAGCAGATAATCATTAGTGAGAAACATAAGCTTGCTGAGCTGGCTACTGCCAGGGTCAGAGTTCAAATACACTGCAGTTCCAAAGCTTCAAGCAATTACATGTAAAATCATTCTTATTGCCATATTATTAATAGAATAAAATGCATTATATACTATTTGCTTTTTAACTAGCACTTTATATATGTTCAAATACATATTTTTCTAACACTTTCCTCCATTTTAATACTTTTATTCTATTCTGAAATATAAACAATGTCATTTTGTCCCCTGGCCTTCTCCTTTAAGGACTTTCAACCAGGTAAGTCATTTAGTTTATACTTTGGAAAGAATTTCATCTGAAATCAGTTTTTCTAACTCAATGTCTTGGTACAAAGTTTCAGTTACAGATACATCAATAAAATCTTTGATCAATCTTTTCATGCAGGGAATTCCACAACAGACACATGCTCCTAGTAGGAGCAGACCCACACAAATAGCAATCAAGATGTTCATTAGGATAGAACCCCACCCACCAAACAGACTCTGGAAAAAGTTCATCAGTGGGTTTGGGCCTGGTTCAGTCATGGCCAATACCTGCTGTATTACCTCTAGGTGGTCATTAATTTCATGTCGATTGTCTGGTATAAACGCACAGCATTCTTCTTTGATAAGCGCGCACGTACCACCTCTCGCCGCTAGGGTGAAGTCAAGAGCCATTCGATTTTGTAGCACAACAGTTCTCATTGCATTCAGTTCATCAGTCACTAGTTCGAGAGCAGAAAAAGTTACATTACTCATTACTTCGAGAAGTTTCGACAGCTTTCTCAACTCCCAGATCGATCTGACTGCTCCATATGCTGGAAGTATTCCAGCCCAGGATATAACACTGTCACTCAAGTCCATATGAGTCAAGGTCTTTCCAACCAGCTTCGATTTGTCCCACTGGATTTACAGGTTTTCCGATTGGACCTTCAGGTTTCCGGGCTACATCTCTCACATTTCGTATCTTACCTAGAGGTAATTCTGCAGTATGTCTTATGGCCGGAACCAGATAACCCAAAAAACAACTGCCGGACCAATTCTCAGGTAGCCATTTGTATGCCTTTTTCCCACAAACAAAATAACAGTTTTCTACTTTTGTACTGATGCGGGTTAATTCTGAATGAAACATTTTCTTGTCTATAATAGACAGTTGTTTATGCAAAGCAAGATTTCTCTGTACATCACTTAATGTTGTTTTCATTAAGCTTAAATATGAATCATAATTCGTATTACAAACAGTGCCTCTATCTTTAACTTTAATATAGCATTTATAAGATATAGTTATGTTACAGTTACTCCAACCCACTTGAAGTGTATCATTTTTATAAAAACATACAATCCCCCTCTGTGTAATAGGCAAATACAATGCAATTTTGTCTTGTGATCTTACAGATCCTGTATCAAAAAGTAAATTCTCCCAAGTCTCATTTATCCCCAAGGGGACAGCGGACATTAACAGTCCTCCATATGCTGTTGGTATAGCAGTACAAACCCAGCAATTTGAAATGTTTATAGTCTCTACATATACACGCTTCATAGCCAGGTATGTGTTAAAGTTTGGATGCCAGTCTATAGACAGTTCATCACGTCTCTCCACTTTCACTTGTGTGGTTACATGTAGGAAAAACCACAACAAAAGGAAGGTCATCACAATCATAGTCAATAAATGCATAGTCAACAAGATGATTAAGCAACATCTTTGGGGTTGATCTGTATTTTTACTCGTTTTGCTCTTGGCCATCCTGCCTTTGTTGTGTATCAGTCCCAAAATGTTTATCAAGTTGAAAATTCTTTACCAGTTTACAGTGCATCAGATGGACCCAGGACGACCTCTCAGCAACTTTGACTGCAGTAGGCTTTGCCAACAGTACCTGGTACGGTCCTTCCCACTTTGGACTCGCCCAATTCTTCCTCTTCATAACCTTCAACCACACCCAGGTCCCTGGAGTCAGCACTACTTCTAGCGGTCGTGTCTGTCTTTTATCTAAAAAAGAGTTCAACTGCAAAACAGTTTTATTTGTTAACAGTTTTCTCGTGTAGCTAGCTAATGAGCTGTCAGCCTCTAGTTCTGCAGGCATGAGAGCTTTCCACTGTGGCACATAATATGCCCTTCCAAATATCATTTCAAAGGGAGTCAAACCCTTTACATTTGGAACTGTTCTCATGCTCAGCAGTGCCAAAGGCAAACAGCAAATCCAGTTTTTCTGTGTCTCACTCACTAGCTTCCTCAATTTGTTTTTTAGAATTCCATTGTACCTTTCCACCAGTCCTGCAGACTGTGGGTGGTAAGCACAATGATTCTTCAAGGAGATTCCAAAGAATCACCCAAGCTGGTGAATCGTCTGATTAACAAAATATGTCCCATTGTCACTATAAATCCTTTCCGGTATGCCAAATCTGGGAATTATTTCTTTTACTAGGGCTTTTGCCACGGTTGCTGCATCCAGATTTTTAGTTGGAAACGCTTCTACCCATTTGGAAAACATATCTATAATTACTAAACAGTATTTTTTCCCTTCACATTTATTCAATTCTATGAAATCCATACAAATAGTGTGGAATGGATATGGTGGTGTAGGAAAACTCCCTTGCTTGGGTTTGAATGCCCCTTGTGCATGATGTTTGTTACAAATATGACATGCTGCACAAAATTTTTTTGTATAATTTATGAATCCGTATGTTTGGAATATTCGATTTACTAACTGTACCATCCCCCCTGTTGAGACATGGCACTGCCCATGGCTCAACAAAGCTGCATATCTAAATAAATTAGACGGTAATATTGGTTTCTTCTCTTTGGAGACATACAGTCCATTTTTGAGGATTGCACCTCATTTCTCCCATTTTTGTTTCTCTGCTTTCATAGTTAGTGTCTGCATTGTTTTTAACATTTCTAAATCTAAAATTTTAGAGGGTTGTAATTCCTCGATTAAAAGTAAAGTTTCTGAGTCTGAGGCTGCTTGCTTTGCAGCTGCATCAGCTTTTGCATTTTCTTTTGAAATTCTATCCTGTCGTTTTGTATGAGCTAAACATTTACAAATAGCTACTTTAGTAGGTAACTGAATAGAATCTAATAAGTTCAAAATAAGTTGCGCATGATTAATTGGTTTGCCATTAGATGTTATCATTCCCCTATTTTTCCATTGTTGCGCAAAAACATGCACTGTAGAGCAAGCATACTGACTGTCAGTATATATGTTCACACATTTATCTTTCGCTAGAGTGCAAGCCCGTGTTAAGGCTATCAATTCTGCTGCTTGAGCAGATAGGTTATGCTGTAAAGGTTGGGCTTCTAAGATCTCTGTATCTGTAACTACTGCATACCCTACTAGATTTTTCCCTGTAGGACCCTTTCTGCATGAGCCATCCATGAAGAATGTCACCTCGGCATCATCCAAGGGCATATCAGTGAGGTCTTGTCTGGGCAAAGTTATTTGCTCAATTTCCTGCAGGCAGCTGTGCGGTGTGCCATCCACAGGAGTCGGAAGTAACGTTGACGGGTTTAATGTTGTACAACGTTCAATTACCATATGAGGTTGGCTCAGCAGTATGGTCATACATGAAAGATGTCTAGCAGGAGAAAGATATGCTATTTTTTCTTGCAGTAAAATTATCGCGACTGCATGAGGCACTCTCAATGTGAGAGGGTGGAATAACACCACTGAGGCCGAAGCCTGTACTGCCATTGCAGCTGCGACCACTGCTTGCACACAGTGAGGCAACGATTGTGCCACTGGGTCTAACTGTGATATATAGTAAGCTATGGGGCGTTGCTTATCCCCATGCTGTTGTGTCAGAACTGACGTCATATATCCCTGTTTACAATCTACGGTCTGAAAGAATCTTTTGTGGTAATTCGGAAGTCCTAAAACTAATGAAGAAGCTATCAATTGTTTTAGTCTGCAGAAAGATGTTTCTGCTTCAGGTGTCCATTGTAATATATCTTGTGCTGCCATTGGTGTTTTATATATTAAATCAGCCAGTGTAGCAGATTCTAAAGCATAATTTGATATCCAGCTTTGACAAAAATTAGTTGTTCCCAAGAAGGACATCATTTCCTTCTTGGTCGCTGGTATAGGTGCTTGTAAAATTGCTGTTTTTCTGTCTTCGTCTAATATTCTACCTTCATTGGATATTACATATCCTAGGTAGCTGACCTGTTTTTTCCAAAGTTGTAACTTACTTTTGTTTACTTTATGTCCCTGTGCTGCCAAAACTTTCAATAATGCTATTGTATCCTCCCTGCATTGATGCTGGGTGGGGGCTGCTAGCAAAATGTCATCTACATAAAGTAGAATCTGACTACCTCCTGGTGGGGTAAACCCTGCCAGGTTGCTTGCCATTTCTTGTGCAAATATCGTTGGACTTTCACAATATCCCTGTGGTAGCCGAGTATATGTATATCTTTTACCCTGAAATGTAAATGCAAACCAATACTGGCTATCAGGATGTATAGGTATTGAAAAGAAAGCATTGCTTATGTCTACTACAGTGAAATATTTTTGTTGCGGCTTTAAATCGTTCAACAAGGTGTGTGGGTCTGGCACCGTAGGTGCTCTAGGTATTATTGCATTGTTTACAGCTTGTAAATCCTGTACCATTTGCCATTCCCCGTTTGCTTTTTTAACAGGAAATAGAGGGGTATTACATGGTGAATCAAGAGATTCTACCAGTACTCCTTCCTTGAGTAATGCTGCTATTATAGGCTTGATTCCTTGCTCTGCATCTTTCCTCAAGGGGTATTGTCTTTTCTGTGGTCTAAATGCTGATTTTGGTGTAATAGTAACTGGTCCTGCTGTTTGAATAAGTCCTACATCTGATTTGCCTGTTGACCAAAGAATCTTTGGTATGTCAAACAAGGCTTTTTCTTCTTCTTCTAATAAGAACACTAATCAGCTGTCTTCACTAGTTTGTAAGTGTACAGCTGGATGTGTCTGTGTTAGCCAATTCAATTTCTGTTTTTGTATTCCCTGTTCTGATAATTCTAAATCAGTTTGTTTTTCCCATCTTGTTACTTTTTCTCCTAAGTCTGCCCATTTCATATTCTTGTTTTTGTCAAGCTGACATGTGGTAGTCGATTAGATTTATACAGTGTCATGAATTCCTGAGGTAATGAACAGCTTACCACACTGTTTTCCTCAGTATCCCAATACAAGGTTCGTAATACTAACCTGTTAGCAGGATTTTTGAATAACTCTTGCTCATATTCTTTATCAGGTCCTGGCATGCTACAGCAGTATAGAGTACAATGTAACAAATACTGTTGGTCAGTGTCAAGGGAGGGGGCCTTACTGATGGCTACATTCATCAGTTCCTCAGTTACTGCCCCTGGACCAGTCGTAACTAGGTCCTGGCTGTACCAGTAAAAAGTCTCACCCTCCGGTCGCACCACAAAAGTATCCATTTGTCTTTGTGCCTCCATACCCTGCATAGTGGGAACTACCACTATGCCAAATATCTGCATAAGATCTCTTCCCAGTAGGTTTACTGGACATTTTGCAGAAACTACAATTTTACTTTTCTGAGTCATACCTGAAACAGGGTCAGTTATTGCTATATCATGGGAGAGTGGTTCCCTATATAGCTGTCCATTTGCTGCTTTTACTAATATATAATCAGGTGATTCGGAATATTCTGGTAACTTGGAGGGGTCTATCAAAGTTCGTGATGCTCCTGAGTCACACAGGAATTTTACTTCCCTTCCCTCCACCAGAAGTGTAACTTTTCCGGTTTTGTGTCTGCCAGATAGAGCTCCAAGCTCAGTAATGCCAAATCTAAAATTTCACTTTCTTCATCCTCTACATCTGCTTGCACTTCCTCTGTTCCTTCTACTACATTTACATTTGTCCTTTGTTTGTTAGCCTTTCCTGATGATTTCTGACTTTCATCACTATCATATAGTCAGTCCTCATCACCCTTACTTTCTGTAGCCACCTTTTTATTTAGCCTGCAATCCCTTGCTAAATGTCCTTTCTTTACGCACTTAAAGCACTCACCTTTCTTTTTTCTCTCTTCAAAATCTTCTGACCATTTGTCAGATTGTCTATTTCCCTGGGCATTTTTCTAACCCTTTTTACCGGACTGTACTATAAAAACCTCAGCTCCATCTTCAGCAGTGAAGACTTGTGTCTTCTTTTTCTTTTTACTATTAAAGTGTCTTTCAGCATGTCAAGCATATTCAAGTAAGGCTTGTAGCCTACTTGTTCAATGATCTATCATATGCTTCGTAATAAAGCTACTGATAGGTGCAATGCAATCTTTCAAAAACGCATTTTTCAGTTGCTGTTCATATGAGGTATCATGTGTCTGATTTTCAGGAATAGCCATACCACTATGGTTATTGAAACATTCCAATAATCTACCATAGTACCCATCTACAGTTTCATTCTCTTGTTGTATGCATTGGTTAATGCAAGTCCAATCTGCTCTAGGTTTCCATTTTTCGGAAATTCGGTCTGTAAGACCTTTTACTCTGTTGTCTAGTTCTGCATCACTATATGGGAGTGGTTTAAGCTCTGCATTACGAGGATTCCAGGTGCCACAAATCATGTGCCAATCTGGACCCACAATTTGTCTAACTACCTTTTCTACTTCTTCCCCATTCAGGTGGTAACTTAGTCTCATACCTTGTAAATCTTGTAAAAACTTTGTGTAATTAACTTTTGGATGAGGGATTCCCTCTGTAGCTTTCAGAATATCTTCCGGTGTCCATGGTCTGTATACTAGAAGAGTTGGGTCCTGCCCTTCCTGTCCTGCCTGAGGATTTGGTACCTCGATTAGTCGACAGATTTCTTCCTCATTTTCCTCTAGTGTGTTTCTCCCTACTTGATACAAGTCTGTGTCCCCAAGTGTTTTACGTGTCCGGGACCTAGTTTCAATAGGATCTCTAACAAATGGTTTTAGTGCTCTTGTGACATCAGGATAACATAGAGGTGGACCAGCTTGTCCTCCTGCTTCATATCCTGAAAAAGGCATCGGAGGGGGTGGGGGAGGAGGAGCCGTTGCTATTGCTATATTATTGTCCTCTTTATCTAAAAATAACGTCTTAGCATTTTTAGTTTTTTGTTTCCTTCGGTTTACTTCCTCAATCCACCTGTGTGCCTGAGGAATGCCTAATCGTTGTTGTTTTTTTGCCTGACCTTCTGCGTCAGATTTAAGTTGTTTTAAAAGTTTAACTAATGAAATTTTATTTAATTTACCATCAAATCCGTATTTATTAACCCATTTTGTATAATACCTTACATTATCAGCCCGTTGTAATTGCATATATTTTGCGTCTTCAGTTAGGGCTGGATCTCGCGATGTTTTAGTGCACTGATTTCCCATACTAAAAGAAAATGTTACGTAACCCTTTTTACCACGTGGTATTTCAGTTCCTTACACAATTTATCTAGAATGACTGCCTACCTTATTCTGTTTCCCTGATCCCTGACAAAATATACAGTAATTTCCTTTTGTCCCTGATCTGCATAACAAATCTTCTGACAATAGTATTTACTGCAACCTAGTCCCTGATCTAGAACAGAAAAAAGGCGAACATCTTCCTACCTGAGCCTCCTGAGTTGACCAGTTTGAGACCGCTCTTTGGCCGCAGATCAAAAAGTGGCCAGCCTCTCAAAACGACAATTCAGTCAGAGGTCTTTGTATTTCAAGAAGAACCATTTTGGTAGCTTCTCCTGCGCAGTGTTCGACCACCGGTACACTCTGATCTGTAGCTGCTGAGGGTTTCCAATTCAAGAAGGACCAAACCGTTAAATAAAAACAAAAATAACAACACAGGAGGCTCAGATGCAAAAGTTTACTAGTGTACACCAGGAGGCAAAAAACCATACAAGTACAGAGTTTTGTCTGACATGATGCAGGAAGTACAGAATATTTTATAGTGTTTTCATTCAGGTTTTGCCCACCTTACTGACGTGGTTAGTCACAGGGCATCTACATCACTTTTACTAACAGTATTCTATTCATAAAGATTGCTGATGTTATATTTTTAAAAAAAGCTTTCCCTTGGGAATAATACAGCCTTGCAAAGCACCTGGTCAACTATAATGTCTTTCTGTAAATGTTACTCCTTCAAGGTTTCAGGCCTGCTCGAATGCAATAGTTGGTTCAGTCTTGTAATACACTTCTTTGTTCTTCTTGCAACATTTTCTCAGCAGCTGTGTCTTATCTTGGTAACATTTACAAGGCCAATTGTCCCAGAGGAAGGAGAAGAAGATTTTCAATGCTTTATACATTTAATTTCCTGACCCAGCAGATAATCATTAGTGAAAAACATAAGCTTGCTGAGCTGGCTACTGCCAGGGTCAGAGTTCAAATACACTGCAGTTCCAAAGCTTCAAGCAATTACATGTAAAATCATTCTTATTGCCATATTATTAATAGAATAAAATGCATTATATACTATTTGCTTTTTAACTAGCACTTTATATATGTTCAAATACATATTTTTCTAACACTGCTCCCACAAGGCTTTTAGACAGAACCATGATGTTTCCGTACAGTATTTGCTTTTGTACCATCGTGTTGCATAACGTGGTACAGTCTATGAATATATTACAGCAATTGTCCAGTGCATCCTGAAGTGTACCACCAAGTGTATCCAAGAAGTGGAAGTAAGCCATCATAAGTCCAAACACACATTCAGTAATGATCTGTGTCTGAGACAGTGCACTACTGAAAGCTAGCTTCACCATGATCTGAGGGCTATGAATGGGAGTCATCAGTCATAGTTTCAAGGCATACCCTTCATCACATGCAACACACAATAGAAACCATCATATATGACCTGCTGCCAATATCAATGGCAACAGTATAGCTAGGACTCTTTGCCTGACAATGTGAATGCATACCAACTAAACAGCTTAGTGGAAAGTCCCCATGCATAAAATGCTAGTAAAATTAGCACACGCGATATATAACTTTTGGCTTAATGCAATATTACCACCTATCTCAAAAACTCTTAAAAGGTGTATTCATAAGCAACTCATCCATTATCTTCTATAAGGACAATTCTTAACATCCACCCAATATGGCTTCCTCCCAACTCACAGTAAAACTGTTGCCCTACTATCATGCAATGACACAATAAACAAAGAGAAGGACTCAGACAGACTTATCTCCTCTTTATTCCTTGACTAGTCAAAAGCTTCTCATACAGTTTCTCATGCTAATCTCCTGTATAAACTGACTCAACTTGCACTATCCCCTTCTTCTTTTGGCTTTTCCCGGTTAGGGGTCGCCCCAGCAGATCACCTTGTTCACTCATGATTGGCAGTGGAGTTTTAAAGTATTGAGTTGCCAGCCCAGCGCCAACCTTCCACAGAAGCACACACATGCACACCTAGGGCCAATTTAGAGTGTCCAATCCATTTGCAGCATGTCTTTGGGATGTGGGAGGAAACCGGAGCACCCAGAGGGAACTCAAGCAACCACAGGGAGGACATGCAGACTCCGCACAGAAAGCAACCCAGCCAAGGATCGAACCAGAGAACCTCTTGCTGTGAGGTGGCAATGCGAACCACTGCACCACCGTGGCCGCCCTACTGTGGTTAAATAGTTATTTAACTGACAGGCTTCAGTCTGTAAAATGGCACAATATTCTGTCTCACCATACTTGCAAGTCTCCACTGGAATACACCAGGGCTCTATTCTTGGTCTCTTCTACTTTAATATCTTTATCAATGACCTCTATACCTCCATAGGTCCGACTAATAATTCTATACTTATATGGGCATCTAATAACTTGACTCAGCTCTTCCATATCATGGTAGTAGCTTTTCCCTCAGTTCAGAAATGGCTTCATAATGCCCGGCTACTACTCAACCCTAAAAAAAACAGAGTCACTGGTATTTTCCCCAAAATAATAAACACCTGCTAAAGTGCATTTCAAAATATTTCAGAAAACAAAACTGAAACTGAAGTAGTGTCTCATACAAAACTTCTTGGAGTGATTATAGATAATAACCTAAAACTTGACCTGCATGTTCAAAATAACACAAAAAACACTCACCAAAAATTAGAAATGCTCTACAGGCACAAAAACTTCCATAGCAACACCACCAAAACCACTCATACCACTACTTACCTACCTTCATTTTTATACAGTGCACCCATCCCAACCAAACTTCATGCTATAGTTAAAAATAAGCTGGAGATATGCAATAATACATTTGCAACCAACAAACAATACTACAGACAACACAATATTGCTCTTAAGGCTTTTTATTATCTTGAACTGCCTTATTACTTAGATTGCATACAGCTTGTCTTCACACAAATTATTCACAAAGCCGATGACTGCCCTGCTTTTACTCCTATTCTCCATTGCTATCATCCTAAAAGACAATTTTGATCTAATGAGCAACATCATCTCAGTATAAATAAACCCCATAAATCCTCTGGCCAAAGTCTCTACTCATACTCTTGTCACTAAAAATAGAATTCTATCCCTCTGAGAATTAGATTCACCTCTAACCTTTCCAGCTTCAAACTACTACTAAAAGACTACCTGAATAAAACCTGACTCTGCTCCTGCTCTACCCCAGGCTGAACTAGTACCTCCCTCCCTCCTTCCATTGCAAGCATACCTTGACTATGTTCAGAGAGAAGGAATTAATAAAATCTATTTCTTAGAGAAAGATCAAAAATATGTTTGCCTAGGCCATATTATCTCGTCATCTCTGTTTAAACAATGTACTCATTAATGTCATCACTATGAACTTCAACTTGTGAATAGTTTATCTATTGATAATGTTCTTTTTCATCTTGTTATAGCTGTCTAAATATTTACACTAGATATATATATATATATATATATATATATATATATATATATATATATATATATATTATTTACTTAGTTAATATGTCATTTTGTTTGCTTTGTAATAACTTTATTGAGCTGTAACTGTCAATGTGGAGCTTTTCTCCCTGGGCTTCTGCTGGAAATGGGATATTATTCCATTTAGGCTTTCCTGGTAAACAAATGTCAAATAAATAAATAAATTATGAGTACTGTCTGGTACAAAGACAAATGTATATATGTTCTGACACATTACATAACACAAATAAAGTGGCAATCATGCCATGGTATGGGAAAACTTTTTTTTTTCTTCATCCAGTAGTCTGTGGCTGCTTATTCTTCATTGTAATTTCCCTGGAAGAGTTCTATGATTAAATATGTTCTGGTCACAGAAATCATACATTTTATAGGTAAATAATTTGTAAGAATATTTATTTTTATGTAAGGAAACGCACTTTTAAATGATATTGAAAACAGTTATGTCTCACCCACAAATGGCCTTTATGGCAGCGTTGTTTTGTTTGCATATGCATCTGTTTGGTCCTTGAGTGAGTGGTGGCAGAAGTATTATTGGTTTGTAAAGTAATTTGTTTCTTCAACAGTATGAAAATAATTGGATATCAGGCTATGACCAAAGAATAGATGTCATTTTTTTTCAAATTGTTTCAACTTCTTTTTTGAAGCATGACATACCAAAGCAGACCCAAGTCCTAAATTTTCCAAGTTCAGATCAGTAATCACCTGATCCTGATACTAATGTCAAAAACATCTGGGAGTTTGGCAAAATATCTTCTGTCTTTTATTAGCTGGTATCAGATCTGCATCATATACAGTAGTGAAAATGGAAATAGAGGTGCATTATCAAGGCCAACATATGCCTGATGGTCTGTCTCACTTTCCATTTGCTTTTGCATTCATCTCTGTCTTCAAACTAAGCTTAAATGAAAGTGATATTTTATTGTCATTAGTAGCAGTACAGTGTTTTGGGGAGATCAACCTTTTGATGAATGGTAACTTCAGCTATGCTATTTCCCTAATCCCAAATCACCGAAATCACAACTCCTCGAATGGTTTTACATATAAAAACCCTACCCCATGATTACAGTTGTGCTACCTATTTTTTTTACATTCTCCGGGAGTTCCTCTGCAGTTGTGTGACTATGGCATTAGTTAAAAAGTTTGTGGGAGTAAAAGCCCTAACATGGGCAACAAATGTTTTAATACTGATATCTTTTGCAGATTCAGTGGGTGTGTGTTTTAATGAACTTGGCTTGCCATTTGCTGATAGGTATTGTGGTTTAAGGATTCATGGGGGGGGGGGGCTGTATATTGTATACTCTGTTACATGTCACTGCTGGCAGTAACAGCAGTGCCAGCAATCAAGAGTACATCAAATATTAAATATGCAAGCACAGGAAAGTTAACTTTCTATGAAGTTTCCCTATTACTTCCATCAAGAGAGCTAGTATCTGACAATGTTGCAAATACTGAAAATGGTGACTCGAACTCAGAACTATAAGTCATGTATTGCTTGGAAATTTAGCAATGAAGATTCTGTGAAGACCAATATGTAAGTAGCTTATTGTTTGATGTGTAAATATATTTATTTTGATCGTTGAGTCAGATCAAGAACATTTCTTGTGGCAGTTTCAGGCAAAACGCTCTTTTTTGTGCACTGTACATGATCTGAGAAGAGTCTACCATAAGACTGTCTGATTATTGTGTTATGCATTGAATGCTAGATCAGCAGAAATCAACTGATCAGTATGCACTGAAACATGGCACTTGGAAAGGCATGCAAACAGTGAGCTGCTCTGATAGCTTCTGGTGCATTGTCTGGAACCCCCTGGAAAAGGCAATTAAAGTACTGAGCAGTGGCAGTGCTGCTAAAAGACTTTTAACTGCAGTGCTAATGATTCCAAGTGAGGCTGCATCACCTAAATTCTCAATTTAGATTCAATAATGACACCCCTGCTGAAATTCTGGCAAACAGTGCTTTGGAAATCATCTCTACTGATTGCAAAATCCTATGCATGGGTACTCTAATGCATTATACTTTTTGGCCAAATTCCCAGATATGTTTCTGGAGCCACACAAAGACATTTTTCATTCCAATCTGTATCTCTTAAAAGGTATGACATGCAAAGGGAACTCAGAAGGTGGTGACGCATACAGTAGAGAAATCAGTTCCCTTGCACCATAGTAAGCTAGTGTTGTTATGCATGGAGAGCCATGACAGGCCTTCCCATCTGGCATTGTTGCTTTTACTGTAGCTGCTCCAGGAAGTATTACTACATATGTCATTCTCCTGCTGACCATAGTCCATAACAACTGCTCTGTGTGGTGGTCCCCACAAACCACAGCTGGTAGACTCAGAGCTGAAAATAGCATCTATAAAGGTATAGACTGTTTGTGTCTTAACAGAAACCACTGCATCATAACCTATGAAAGATTGCAGGAAGCAAATTATTCATTTTAAGGCTTATGATGAATCATGTTGCAGAAGCACAGGCTATGCCTCTGTAGGTATTCTTAAACTATAGCTGTTAGTTACTCATATGGCTACCATGTCAACAACATAACAGGTAGCACACTCCTCTTTGCTGCAAAAGGCTGTGGGTTCTGTTCCCACACCAGGGTGAGGAATTGTTGAACCTGCAGTGCAGTGTAAGGCAGTGCTGCACTTTTGAGTATGTCTTCCTTCAGATGAGACATTAAACCAAAGCTACATCTTCCTAAGTTGGTGGTAGTGCTGGTGGATGGAAAAGCTTCTACAGAACCTATGAAAAGAGTAGGGTAAGTTCCCAGATACCCTGGCCAAATTTCCTCTAGTAGTATAAATACCACCCTGGTTGTCCTCTGAAAGAAAGCTACTAGCCTAGTGGGAAAAATCTGGTCAACAAAAGTATAGCTACATAGATAAAATTAAGTTTACAAAATGCAGTATCTTTCAGTCTGCAGACGAGCATTCAAGGAGAAGTTTAGCTGCTGTCATCACTGTGACAACTGAAAAAATGGAGCACCTTTTTAGAAAAAAAAAGATTAATGTTCTTCGACATCAAATGGTCGCTGTAAAAAAGAGCATAATCTATCCCAGATGTGTAACCGATCAGGCAAGAAGCTGCTACAATACACTGATGGTGAAGATAATGCTAAGAAAGTGGAGTCTGAGATGGTAGAGACATAGCTTGGTATTCATGCGTTCTCAGTCCTGCTTGCTGTTTAAACATCACCTCTCTGAATACAATGTCATTCCTTCCAAGCATTATATAATGTCCATGTGAAGTTGCTCATTATCATTTTACATTTTTCTCATCCTCTGTTTTGTGGGCAGTAGGGTTAGCTTCTCTGTGTAGCGTATATTGCATTTACATATATTTGATCTGCACAGTTATGCATTCTGGTAAAGCTCTAGCCATGAAGCTGTCCATTAACTCTGCTTTGTTTTTTAACTTTTGTCTGACCCAGTCCCATCCTGTTATACACCTGGAACTGTAGAGTCATACTGTAAAAAGGTATTTTGTTGTCCTATTGAGGATAAATCAAGAAGTGGCTGGGGACTTAAATTTACCAGAAACAGACTGGAATAAAATGATTCAACAACATTGATGAAGAAATTATTCACAACGTATGTTTATGGACAGCAATTGCTTCAGATTGTAAGAAAACCTACCAGGGAAAGCAACATACTAGACTTAGCATGTTTTCCTAAACTAGTTACTGTTACTTCATGTCAAGTTTTACCACTGTTGATGTGCAGCGATCACAGGGTTATAAATGTTAATTTGTTGCCAGAAAATTCTGCCAAACTAAAATCTAAACCAATGCACAGAAGAATAATTACAGATTATATGGAAGCAAAACAGTTACTTTGTAAAAGTGGAGTGATGTGTTCCATGGAAAAATTGCAGAAGGAAATGTGGAAAATTCTGAAAGAGATATCGTGCCAGATTCATGAAGGCTTGCACGGAGTCTAAGAGTAGAGTAAGACTCCATGCAGCCAACATGTCTGCCGAGCGATCCAGGAACAGCCGGCAGGGGCATGCAAGAGAGCGCCTAAAACTCCTCTTACACGGACAGGGCTAGGATATGCAAATTACCTCATTTGCTGCAGAAGGTTATGTAAATTAGGTAAATTTGCGATCCAGGAAACCCTAACCTGTCTGAGTAAGATTAGTGTTATGTGCAGAAATGCACTTGGTTGTCAACTGAGTACCATTCTGCAAATAGCAAAACGGAGCCGTGGCAACTCCAAATAAAGGATGCATCCAGTTGAGGAATCATGCCAATGGCCAAATATAGGGCCATTGGCAATTCTACCAGTTGCAAAAAAAGAAATTAATATTTTTTTTTACCTCGATCTCCAAAGTTTAAGCATAGAGCAACATCGCGCAAATGCGCCGTTCTGTAAACCCCCCCTCCCCCAAAAAAAAATAAAAGCCAAAAATAGGCATTTTATGATAACTATACATCTGCCATGCAAGTGAATGGCAGGCTGAAGACAACATGGCTACTGAGTAGAGGTTGCTAAAGGGGGAAGCTCAGTCTAAGAGATGTAACCAAGCATTAGTAGGCAATCTTATGAAAATGAGGGTAAGGATAGTGAATCCCAATTTCACATTGCAAATGAGCAAAGTCCGTGGAGTGTAAGACTAGGATAAGGGGAGTATCAGAGTAGAAGATAGGTGACATCATGAAGGGGGTATGTATGAAAGAATGTAAGCTCATTGGAGCAGAGTGGCATGTGTTTGCTGTCAGTTACCCATCACTGGAAGAGGCGTGTCAACAGGTACACCAACTAAAGGCAAGAAATAGAAGGTGTATGCCGTGGACAACACTAAAGTTTCTTGTAGAAGTGCCTGCACCATGTATGAGCGTGTGTGCATGCCTGTAAAACTGAGTAAGACTGTGCGCGCCTGTGTACGTGTGTTTAAGCTGGAGTAAGCAAGTGTAAGGATGTTGAAACCTGTGGAAGCGCGTTTACACCTATGTGCATGCGTTTAAGTCAGAGTCAGCAAGTGTTAGGCTGTGTAAGCATGTGTGCACGCGTGTGAGCTGGTGTGCGCATGTTTGCGCTTGTTTGCATGGCGCTGCCCCCTGTGGAAACAGAAAGTGAAAAGGAAGCACAACAAATAGTAGGAAGTTAACCAAGGAGAAGTAGCAGAGCTAGCAGATGAAAACAATCAGAGTCAGCCAATTACACAGGCAGTACACTAGCCCAGCCCAGCCCAGCACTTAAAACTCTGCAAACAACTTTCCACTACGTTTTTCTCAGAGACACTGCAACACTGCAGTAAGCTAATAGAAGTGAAAACTGAAAAACCTTTACTGACACAAAGAAATGTTAGGGGCTGCCATTGCTGTTATAAGGTGACATATGCAACATGCTGAGGGTGGTGACAATGCGAATGCTGTTGAGCAACCCACAGTGAGGAGATGGAGAAGAGTGTACAGGCCCAGGGTAACCTACCAGGGGCTACATGAGCTGGAGATAGTGGAACGCTATAGAGTGAACAGAGATCTCATGCAGCAAATTGTTGAGCTGTGCAGGCCACGCCTCACACACAGAACCAACAGAGGGGAACCCATCCCAGTGGAAACCAAGGTATGTGTTGGCCTAAGAATACTAGCAACAGGTACCTTCCAGAGAGCAACTGGTGATATGATGGGGATTTCACAGGCATCAGCATCCAGGGTACTGCACCAGTTCCTGAATGCCATGTCAGTACATGTCGGTGATTATGTATATTTCCCCAGTTCCAGTGAGGTATTGGCCAGCAATATGCATCTTTTCCAGCAAATAGCGGAATACCCTGAGGTAGTGGGTGCAATAGACTGCACGCACATATGCATCAAAGCACCACCTGGTGAGCAGGGTAGCATCTACTATATCCGCAAGGGTTTCCCCTCCATCAACTGCCAGGTCGTGTGTGATGCCCAGGGCATAATAATGAATGTGTGTGCTGGCTGCCCCGGAAGCTACCATGATTCCCATATCTGGCATCTGACACAGCTGTACCAGACATTTGCCATTGGGGATACCCCTCATGGTCACATAGTGGGGGATGCTGGATATGCACTCGACCCGTGGCTAATGACACCCATCAGAAATGCACACACACCTGAACAGGAACGCCATAATGAGGCACACTCACAAACACAAAATGTAATTGAGCATGTGTTTGGGCTGCTCAAGTCATGGTTCCGGTACCTGGACAAATCTGGTGGAGCCTTGAAGTACTCACCAACTACATGTACCCAAATAGTCATGGTATGTGCTATGCTACATAATATGATACTGTGAAAACAGCTGCAGCAGGAGCAGCATATGGCCAGGCCAAACAGCCCCCCCACCATTGCCAAGGCCATCACAGGCAGAGCATGACTCGGAGGAGGAACAACCTGAGCCTGCCCCAGTAGGCAGAAGGAGGCGTGCCCAGTATGCTATGGCCTTGGCAAAGAGGCAATGCATAGAATATACACTTGCTCAGTAGGAACCCTGGGAATTATACCTCTCTCTGACTCACACATATAGTAAAAGGGATGCCTAACTTGACACTACCTGTTAACAAACATGTATAGGGAGTGTAATATGTGCATCCGACATAGGCAGCCCTGCAGCACCACCTGAGGCAGGATTGCCATGTGTTAAGCAATATAAAGCAGTGCTAAACAGCTTTTACCACTATTTAGTATATGTAAACAAAATTGCACACACTAAGTAGCACAACTTTGGGCAATGTTGAGCAATATTGGGCAGCGTTCAGCAATGTTGGTTAACGTTGGGCAATGTTGTGCAAGTTTGGTCAAAGTTGGGCATAGTTGAGCAAAAGCAGGTAAACATGGTCATATTTGCTTTACTGTTCCTTAAGCAGTCTGGTTTGCCCAGTATGAAAATATGAAGCAGTGACAGTCCTCGAACCGAGGATACTGTGCACTATAGTCACAGTACTGAACCACTAAACCATGACAGCATTTCACTGGTCAGCCTGTAGGAATAAATGTTGATAAGTCTATGCAAAGTGTCTCCTGGAAACCCCACAGGCACAGCATAATCCCTGTAGAGTTATGACACAAAGGTGAGCCCTGCATTAAAAATACAACTCGATTTACAACACACGTATAGTATAAATGTTAATATTGGGCGTATTCACACATGTCATCAAATGTAGTGGACTTCACATAGCAACATACTGAAAGGTCACACTGGGCATACTCACACACTTGCATAAATGAGGCAAATGTCAGGCAACAACATACTGAAAGGCAAAACTGGGCATGCTCACACACTTGGGCCATGTGTGAGTACAGCACTGGGCCACACATATCAGGCAGTTACATGTATTAACCCAGGAACCTCTCACAATTCACCAATCCTGACTTGTGCGCACAGTGATATGACAACAGACATACATAATATATTGGAATCCTGTCATAAAATATGTACTACAGATACTTAGTTTGGTCATAGAAAGTTGAAAAGCAAAGAAAAAAAAAACCCGAAATCAGTATCATCAATAAACAATGTGCACTGCAAACACTATCCAATCCAGGTCATGGAAAGATTATCTATGAAGGAGTCCATACAGAACCATGACACTACCCTCATCTATGTCCTAAATAGCAATGTACACTCATATATATCCTGAGTCAGGGCCAACTGTAAATGACTGACAATGCCAAATTTCTGTCAGACAGGCCCATACATACATACATACATACCTCCCACTGACATAAGTCCCTATCATCATACCATGAGATATCACATGTAGAATGGGTAAACAGCTCCTTCCAAAGCTGAAAACATGGCATCAATTGGATTACATTGTGCCCCTACATGTTTCATAAGTGAACTGCAGAACAAACAGAGCCTGCACCTGAACAGTCTGTTGAGCCTCACCCTCTCTACAGGATATGAAACTGTTGAATGGGTTACAGCAACATATGGCATACTACACAAGTGTTGGTGCACAACAGACCATGGGAACTATAGTCTTATAAGCCAATGAAGTCTGATCTGCAAGACCATGGAGTCCATCAAGATTGAAGTCAGAAACACAGCTATTGGAAGCCTATGAACACATAACCCTACCAACTGTGGACTGGTCATGGGCAGATCATGTTTCCGAAACCTGCTAGACTGTTTGCAAGGCAGTCACCCAGGACATGCATGAATGAAATGAGCTACACATGTCCCACATACACTTTGAATAGGACTTTTCCAACATCCCAGACACATGTCGTATCCACAAAATCAATAACCTATGCATAAATATGTATGGTCATCGGATGGATTGACAAGTGGGCCACAGATAGATCACACAAGGTAAGATTTGTGGAGTCCTGTTCAAGCTGGTAACACCTGCTGTCCCCCATGTCTCAGTCCTGGGATTGCATAAATCTAAGTGCACACACATTACCATGTCTAGTGTGATGAT
Source organism: Protopterus annectens (assembly GCF_019279795.1). Lineage (NCBI taxonomy): Eukaryota > Metazoa > Chordata > Ceratodontiformes > Protopteridae > Protopterus > Protopterus annectens. The sequence goes on along the minus strand of NC_056730.1, from coordinate 1,007,329,697 downwards.
GTCAGCATCCCACAAATATAGCAGTGCAAATTGCAATTGCCAGTAAAGCACATAGCGCGTCATGTTAATGCGTATCTCTCCGATATCATAACATAATTAGGTAGGGGTTTGAATCCTGCAATTGCTGAGTGTCTGTATGTGGGGTTATGTTTCTGTGTGATTTCCTCTGAGAATATTGCCCTTTTTGGAGACTAGGAAAACAACTTAAAAGTGTTACATTCCTGTTTGGCAAGTCTGATGATGTCAGCATCCTACAAATATAGCATTGGAAATGAAAACCTCCAGTTAAGCATATAGCATGTCGTGTTAAGGTGTATCTCTCTAGTATCATAACCTAGTTAAGTAGGGGTTTAAATTCTGCAATTGCTGAGTGTGTGCGGGAGGGGGTATGTTTCTGTGTGATTCCCTCTGAGAGTATTGCCCTTTTTGTAGACTAGGAAAACACTTTAAAAGTGTTATATTCCTGTTTGGCAAGTCTGATGATGTCAGCATCCTACAAATATATCAGTGGAAATGAAAACTCCCAGTAAAGTATGTAGCATGTTGTGTTAATGCGTATCTTTCTAATGTCATAACCTAGCTAGGTAGGAGTTTGAATCCTGCAAGTACTGAGGGGGTGTGATTTTCTCTGAAAGTATCGTCCTTTTTGTAGACTAGGAAAACACCTTAAAAGTGTTATATTCCTCTTTGGCAAGTCTGATGATGTCAGCATCCTACAAATATAGCATTGGAAATGAAAACTCCCTGTAAAGCATGTAGTGCGCTGTGTTAATGCATATCTCTCTAGTATCATAACCTAGTTAAGTAGGGGTCTGAATACTGCAATTGGTGTGTGTGTGTGTGTGTGTGTGGGGGGGTGGGGGGTATGTTTCTGTGTGATTTCTTGTGAGAGTATTGCCCTTTTTGTAGACTAGGAAAACAAGTGTTACATTCCTGTTTGGCAAGTCTGATGTCAGCATCCTACAAATATAACAGTGGAAATAAAAACCTCCAGCAAAGCATATAGCGCATGGTGTTAATGCGTAATTCTCCAATATTATAAAGTAGTTAGGTAGGTGTTTGAATCCTGCAGTTGCTGTGTTTGTGATGCTGTTGGCCAATGTGTGGTGTGTTTAGCTTTTACTACTGTATGACATATCAGTATAACAACAGTATGTGCATTGCACACTTCAGGTATCTGTGTGGCAAATACATATATGTACATGTGACCTCAATTAGTTCATATGTGTGAAGCCTGCTTTCTACATGAATACATCTGTCACCTTTGACAGATTGTGCTGCTGCTTCTCAGACCTTCTGTTACATATGTATGTTTGTGACAAGGCCAGCCACTGTAGTGATCTGTGGCCTAGGATATCTGTGTCACACACAGTCATGACAGTTTCTATAGAATAGTGTGAGTGAGGGTTCATGCCTTGGGTATATTTCAGACATGTTCAAACACAACAAAGTCTGTCAATAATGGACATTCATTATAGGTGTACAACAACTTTGTGGATACCTTATTGGTTATGTGATACACCGAGGGACTGCAGAATACCTATGGAAATGTGAATACCAATGGACAGATGACATAACACTTGGTTGTATGTACACATCGGTACCCGTTCTACATGTTTGGGGCTACTACCTATGTGGTACTGTCAGGATACTATGTTTAACAAATGTGGATGACTATGCTATATTTGGCTTACAGCTTTACAGCATGGGTTGGACAGCGGGTATCTGTCTGTATGATACCCTTGTGGAGGATAAGTGTCTCATCCGGAGAATGCATTGTAGGCCACTGTATGCATTTCCATATGTGGACGGACATATCCCTAGTGTGTTTGCTTGTACTTAAGAGGGCTATATGCCAGACAGGAGTGGTCCCAGGAATGAGTGGCAATCAATACCACTGGCTACTGGTATAGTACAGTCCCGGATGGATCCAAATGCTACTGAGTTCCCTACATCTGTGTGTCAGTTGTCAAGACATCATCTAACGATTGGTCATGGTCAGGTTGTTGAGGTTGTGTACACTACCAGAATGCAATCCAATGGCAGATAGTAACAGTATCACCCACAGCATAGTGTCAAACCATGTCATACACACATGTGTACCCAAGTTAAAATGTATGTGTATTAAAATGCATACTGGCCACCAATAGAAACAATGAAGTTTTGACACTGTGTAATACAGGGCATGTCACCCTTCCCATGTGTCCGCTATGCACGTACACGCAGACAATGCACCTCCACCATGTTCACAAATGTACACCTGCAAATTTGTACTGCACACATCACACACGTACTGTCCACTCACCAACACACTCTGCCAAAACTACACACATCAGCCAAGTGGCACATGGGCGGACAATACATTTTTGGAATTAACTCTGTTGTAAACAATACTACATTGATTATCATAGCTTTAATGCATCATGCATGTTCAGATATACCTACAGGGATATCATTACACTGTACTGTTGACAACATGCTAACATTACTACACTGCTATAAAGTCACCCTGTGCATCAGCACCATGTTAGCCTGTTCCTGCATCAATGTTACAGATGACAGGAGGGGGCACAGTTTCATCATATGCACAGGGTGTGTTGTTGATTTGCCAGAGCCCGACACTGACCCATCCAATCGACATGTATGTGTGTGTGTGCGTGTGTGTGTGCGTGTGTGTGTGTGTGTGTGTGTGTGTGTGTGTGTGTGTGTGTGTGTGTGTGTGTGTGTGTGTGTGTGTGTGTGTGTGAGGGACAACAGTACAGCATGGGTCAATGTTGATGTGATGTGTGTGTGTGTATGTGTTAGCCCTAGGTGTTTGGGTTATGTGTGTGTGGCTGCATGCACACAGTTCCACCATGTGGCTGCTGTATACTGGAGGTTGCAGGACAGCCACAGACTGTACCTGCCAGGCTGTACCGATCACTGTCTCTGGCCACGGACAGAGTACCTGTGCCTTGCAGGGGTGCAACGCACAGTGTCGGGTACTAAGCCAGACTGGGTACTATCATCAGAGGCAGAGGCATGTTGACTGGACCCATGTCCCTGCTGGGACTGGCCAGAGCCATTTGCATGTGGTCTTCTATGACGGTCTATTGACAGCCCTGCACCAACATTGCTGGGGCTGGTACTGCCACTACGGGAGCGGCTGTGACTCGGGTGTCATCCGCGATGACTGCCAGATGATGATGTTGCTGGCATACATCCACGTTGACGTCTTGGCCATCCTGCACTTTCCTGGCACATGGACATTACATTGCGGAGGACATCTAATGTCTCCCCCCAACGTCTATCAATGACCTCAGTGTAGTGACGCACTGCACCCACAAGGTCAAGGATACTGTCATTGATAGTGGTGTTATGGGCCCTCTGCGCCCTCAGTCCCTGTCTGGTGTACTGTTCCATACATGCATGTGCCTGCATAACAGCCTGGAACATACCTGAGGTTGTAAGACCTTTGTGGGCACGTCTGCCAGGGGCATTATGACCAGCCGTGCTCCCACGAGAACCCCCGGACATCTGCCTATGTGGTACCATCCCAAGATTCTGGGTATGGCTGCTGTGAGGGGTTGCATGTGCCATAGATACCACACTATCCTGGTCAATGCCTACTGTATGTTGTCCCTCTGCTAAAGCCATTGGTGATGAAGGATGTATTGGCAGTATGAATGTGTGCATAGATGGTGTGGAAAGCTGTGTACTGTCGATTGGCAGAACAATGACAGACCCTGTCAAACCTGCCTGTGCCACAACACATGTTTCATCGTCACCACTATTTGTGGCAGTGTTTTCAGGTTCCCTGCTGCACTCAACCAACACAACCTCAGCACCTGTGAGAGGGAGACAGGAAACACACTTTACAATCTGTACCTGATGTTAGCACACATGCACACATGCACACATGAACACATGCACACATGCACACATGAACACATGCACACATGCACACAAATGCACTACCCGCTAAAGTAGACACACACACACAAACACACACACACACACACACACACACACACACACACACACACACATGCACACACACACACACACACACACACACACACCAACAGCAATGCAGAACATACCCATTAGTAGTTGATGGTGGAGTACAGTATCACAAGCCAAAGAGCCCTATCACACGTGTCAGCATGCAAGATGTGTGTTGCTCAACAGCATGCAGTGCGAGTGTGGAGAGTCCTTGTTAATAACAGTATACATCTGTTTGATGCATGTGTGTTCTTCAATGATTGGCCTCACCCTGGAACACAATGTGTACATGGACACAACATTGCTATGCAAGTATTACATGCTTTTCAATGTCCTGTGCACCATCACTCACAGGTATACATACCATGGATGGATGCACACAACTGTCAGGTGTATAGCAATGAATGCTATGTGTTGTACTGTAGTTACTGTAACTGGATGTAGTGTAGTACCATGAGCCATCATCAGGCAGCATCATGTGGTCACTCAAGGCCACTAATGTGTGCCACACTGGCAACTATCTTGCTGTACCTGAACTGCTGCACTGTGGCTACAGTAACGATTTCACAGGCAGTTGTTACATGGGTATGTAAGGTGTTCAATAGGGAGCATTGCCTAACATGAATGTCTTGTTTGTTGAAGAGTTTTGCAATGCCCCATGAAAGGCCTCTACCCCTCAGGTATAGTATGTGTGCTGTGTGGATGACATTTGGGATACTGGAGACTGATCTTACAGCAGGTGTCTACATACGCCATGTGTATGATATTGACATGTACTGCATATGACAAGGTGGTGTATGTTGTGTGCATGTGTATTGACTCTGCCTATACAATGTCCACTACAGTGTACCACAATTGTTTGGGATGCTCTGTGTATAGCATGTGTTTGAGGCAGCCACTCATGATACTGGGATGTGCATAGTCCCACAGGAAACTTGCACAGCATGCATTATGTGTAGGTGTTGTACATGTGTAAATGGCCTAAAACCCACCTATGACATGCACATGTTATTTGCCATATTAAATGTAGAACACTCACCAGCATGGGTCTGCTGTCTTGCTGTCACACCAGAGGGACCTACAAGGATATGAGACAGTTTGTCAGTGTCAACAACTATGGCATTGCTGCTGTGACTTTGCAATTTTGCAGTAGTACAACAGTTGACAGTCACAGGCATACAGATTATGTTCAAAATTATCAGTATTGCACAGCACCAGGCTCCACATCTTCCAAATACACAGTACACAGCTGACATATGCATGTTCTAACAATCGAGCTAACAGTAGTCTACAGATATGCCATGTTACCTGCATGCTCTGAGTCAACTTGCTGGGTGACTCCGGCCTCCATGATGACACATGTTTGTTGTAGTGGTTGGCCAGGGGCCACCATGCTGAGGAGCAGCTCTTCCACTCTGATGAGGGGCGGGTGTGATGCTGCACCACCACCTGTGGCAAGCTGTTGTCTGCGGACATCAGAGGCATGCTGCTGGACATGTCTGACTAAATCACTGCAGTGATGGTGTACCTGCTCATAAGTCCGGTTATGCATGCCTATGTCATTAACCCGATGGACAACATCCTTCCACAGTGCAGTACACTCATGCTGGTCCTGGCTGGTTCTGGAGAACAGCAGGGTGTGATGTTGTACTAGTGTGGAGATGATTACTTCCTCCTCTTCAGGGGAATAGGCAGGGTTGCTATGATGAGACATGTCCCTGGAAGAAAATAAGACAATTATTGTGAGCAAGTCTTGTGGCACACTTAACATTCTAAAGTACAGATATCAATGAGATGACATATATAGCAACCTATTGGCTGTCAGTAGATACACACTTTTAATCCCACACATCAGTGCTCAGCCCACAACTGCCTGACAGTGCCTGGCACATTCTATATATTAAACCATGTTCTGCACAGCAACAAAGTGAAACCAGTATGTAAGACTATACAACAGCACATAGCACACTGTATGTGACACAATGCACTACCTAGCCACAGGAGGTTTATATGAAGCTAATGCATACAGAAAATTGTCATCCATTGAAATGAGTGTAAAGTACAGTTACAGTACTACCAGTACACCACACTACTTGTTGATAGCAAACCCCTAAGTAACATATGTGCACATTCATCAATATAGGTGGCATACTGCTGTACTACACTATACATGTTGCTAGATATGCACTTATATTCTGTAACACACATACGACCCAGGCCATGTTACAGGCATACCCACACACACATCAAACATACCTACAAGACACAAAGGTATGGCAACCCAGATGAGCTTTACCTGTGTACCATATAGAACTGTGTGTCAGCACTTACAAAACCTTCTGCCTGAGGTATGTAATGTTTGTGGACTACATGTAACAAACAAAACAGTGTTTCAAAGCTATATGGATATACCATACTGTGCTGTTTATGCCTACAGCTTCAGGTAGTACTACAGTACATATGGGATTTGTATTCACTAGTGTCAACAATCAATGTGCATACATGTACCGCTTTAGCCTAGAATGGCACACTCCAGTCAACACCATGGGACTATGTCACACCATATACCATACTGCTTTTGCTGCCTAGCAATAGCATACATATTTTTTGTGGGGGATCATAGCTAGAACACTACATACCATGATATAAATATTTACTCACTAGGCTATCACACATATACACAACGTTGACACATTCACCTACACATTCACCATCACACTCAGTCAACCTCACATAGCAATTACTGCAACATGTACATGCGTGTGTGTATCAGGTCATAGGCAGCTCATAGGCTATTAGGCATAAGGCCTATAGAAGCCTAGACATATGGTACCCTGCCCTTCAACACCCATGTAATTTAAGTTCATGTGCCCCTGTCATGCAGAGCCAAAGGGGTGATTCCCAGGTTGGATTTCCTATGTCACATCCATTCATCGTGATTATTCATGCCAACTGCTAATGAGGACCATTCTTTGCTATTGATAGGTAGCTAGTTCCAGGGTGTGGTATGTGTCTGAGATGAGCATGTACCACTCCAGCATGCTATGCTTTTTGACGTTACAAGGTTTGGATCAGTACAGTGTGTAGCTTGTAGGGATTTGGATCTGTTGACATGGAGCATGTCCAACAGTTGTGGGTTTGGCATAGCTTTGTATGTTAGGCAGAGGTTGGCTCTGGGTGTGCGCTATGTGACACAGTGTATCTGTGGTTTTGTATGACAGTCTACTTAGGGCATCTGTTTGAGTCTGGTAATACTCTTTGTGGTGTTTGTGCCTGGCATCTACAGTTGCTGTAGATGTCTTCTGAGTTACATACCAAAATGCCCATTGTACTCTATGATGGGTGTTATGACTAATGAGTAGAGTGGAACACTGACCTCTCATTCCATGTATGTCCCACCTTTTGTGATGACATGTGGACCGTACACGGTTTACATGACCAGTGTGGCCCTGTGATTGTCAAAGGGGACACTATTGTCCACCTGTGTCCCGTGGTCTCTTATCACAGTTTTGGTGTGGAGTAGACTACCACCTATGTGGTAGTTAATGGGTACAGGGTTTTTAACAAAAGGGATGGCAATACATTTACAACACTGAGCTTGAGTGTACATATAAACATCCATTGGTGTACATAGAGATTTGCATGTAGGCACATATACAGTCCACATTTCATGGTGGGAATATCAATTATGCAAGGGTTGAGAGAGATACAGTTATGTAACAATTTTGCACAGTCTTGTGCAGAATGCATTGAGGGTATTCTCAGGCCATGTATCTTTAGCAGGTGTCCCTGTCTGGAAGACTATAAACTTAGCAAATCATACCCACAGCATTTATACACCACATGTCATATACCAGCACTGTATGCTGTCTTGTTTGCCACACACTACAACCTACATGAAAATATGCACATAACAACCTTCAACAACATATATATGTCCACCCTTCACAGACAGTTGCAGTATGTACCTTGCTCTATGCACATGTTAAGATGCTAATATATCTGACACATAACTATCTCTACATATGTGTGTGCCATACACTCACAAGGTACACACTGTTGTACGACTGTAGACCTCACGGATGACTGGTTGGGCCTTGCTACAACATGAACAGTTGTCACATGTGTGCATGGCACTTACAGGGAGTATTTATAGCTGCTAATGCTACATTACTATACAAGCCTGGTACAGCAGTTGCCAATGCTAAGCTACACATTATATGACTATCATGCATGTGTTACTCTGTCACATCCATGTTTATATAGCTGTTTGCACTACTGCCCCAGACAGCCATTATACACAGTACTGTACAGAACATAGATGACATGATTGGATGTCTGACATTAAATGCTGAGCTACATATGTCACAGTTATGTCCCACTGCACACAGCTACACACTATTTTGTACATGGCTGTAGTCATGCATGGCATCAGTGCATACATACCTACTGCTGCCACATATGCATGTTTCAAACTATTTACAGTACTCTTCCTAAACACCTACTACTTGCCGGTGATCACATTTATGTCACATACCTGTTTGTCACTTTCAGGTCCGTCTGGTTTTTTTTTTTGGACAATTTATTTTTTTGGTGTTGCCTAAGTAGAGTTAGCTTCTACTTAATTCCCTTTCTGTTTTAATTAAGTTTTTTTTTTTACTTAATTAATTTTTTTGCTGGATAATTCACTAGAGTATCCTTACTCAAGTATACTTTTGCGTTATTTAGTAATAACTCCTGGAAAACTCAGACACAAGTTCTGTGTAGCTGTATCAGGTGCAATGTAATGATTGCATGTGGGGATAGCAACTACAGTCTGCTTTTATAGGTATCAGCACATGTGCATGTGATGACCTCTGCACCAATTGGTGCACAGCATTTGGTAAATGCATACAGCCTGCTGTATGGTAATTGCAGTACTCACTGTCATAGCAACACAATGCTATAAAATGCTAGATTTTGTAGGCGTAGCCCTTTCAGATCTCCAGAGTGGAGCCCATGCTTGTTTGCTGTGTACACTGTTGTTTCAGTCAGAAGGTTGGTATACTTCTTATACCTGAAACTAGAGGTGTAGACAGTGATGTACATGTTGTACTCAGACCTGACTGTTGCCACTTCCAGTACAGAGCTATCAGTGTAGTGTTTAAGTCACCCCTACAAATGCTTACACAAGATATATGTGAGTATGTAGTTTCAGTTCTACTTATTTAATTGACTGCCATACAAAAGTAGTTGTTGAGAAGTATTCGTTTGACACATGAACTGTTTGTGGACTGTTATACTGTGCATATTGATGTACTCACTTCTGCAGGGTTTGTGTACTTTTTATTGTTGACATTAGCACAGCAGTCTCAGGTAAACTGGACAATTCCACTACTGAGTATGCCTACCTACATCCTTGGCTGACCCTAAACACACGTATATTTAAAATATAGGGGGGGGATGCAGACATACAGAGAGCATTACGTCTTATTGTGTGAGTGTTATCTTACTGGACTTAATGGATTGGTGTGTACCTGTTGGTTTATCAAGGCAGGTGGTCTGTCTGCATAGGTCCCAACTGTGAACCTATCCAGATGGTGGACAGATGTTAACCTGTGATTCTTTGTCTGTGCAACCCACAGGTGTTTTCAGCACTGGTACAATGGCTTTGTTACAGTCAGTTGCTACCAGTACATGGCTAGATCCTTTGGTATTTCTGTGTTGTACTCCTGCATAAGGGTATGCTTGTGGTAGTCCACACAAAGCTGTTTGCAGAGTGTGTAACAGCAGATGAGCTGATATCCCTGTGTGTTTGTGCCTCTGCCAGGCCTATGATACACTTGGAGTCAGGGATAGGTAGGTAAATGTGAGGTACACCTTCAAACTAATAGAGACAGTAAGTGTAGACTTGAGTGAAGCAGTGCATATGGATTAGTACTCCTTTTATGAAGTACAAGCGGTGTCTACTGTTATTATTGTGATCAGTCATTGTGTAATACAAGACCTCTCTGACTGACGTCAGTACTTTTCAGAGGGATTCAGAGGGACACAGCTAAAATATGTTTCACAATCAGGAAGTATGGCCTCTGCCCTAATCAGATATGCCAGTGTTTGCCCTGCTATGATACTGTGTGGGCGTTGTAAAGTGCCTCAATAACATTATTTGCTGCTAGTATGGCTGCTTCTTTTATCGCAGTCATGTAATGCAATTCCACAACAATTGCTGGTAAAGATCCACAGAACAAGGTTTGTGTCATGGCCTTCCTATTTTTCCTTTACATTCACTCATTGTTTTGCATGATATATTTATTTCAGCACCAAGTCATTGTATATCTGCACTGGCTTAGTGGTACTTCATGCAGTCAAGTGTGTCAATGGTCTGGGGTTTGAGACTGATAGAGGTGTTTTATTTTCTGCTGAACAGAACAAGGGCCCTGACATACAGAGTGATTAAGGCACTTTTAAGCAGTTGTAAGTGGGTTTGCACGAGTTTGAGCGACGCTTAGCAATATTTAGCTAAGTGCACACATGTTCACACTCGCTCAAACCCGCTAACTACTGTTTAACCAGTGCTTACTCCCGCTAACCCCCGCACTAATTTCTTTTAAAGAAAAGAAAATGGATAAAAAAGTTGTGAAAAAGGGGGCACAAAGAGGGAAAGACAGTAGGGAAACCAGCTCGGGATGTGCAGGACGGGTGTAGTGAAGGTCCATAGCTGCCCATTTCTTTACCAGCAACAGCTGTGCATATGTTGCATATTTGGAGTGATATTTGAAACCTTCCACCCCTGAGAGAGGGGTGAAGACAATAAAGTATGTTGTACTGCCAATTCTAATTATCAGTTTACATGTCCAGCAGACATGTGTGTGAAATGGGCAGCTATGTATGGGGCGTAATTTTTTTGTGGGTACAGATTGCCCTTTTTTTTTTTTTCAGGTGAGAGTGGAATGTGAGGTAGAGGAAGTAGGTATATTTGGGGAGGTAGGTTGGGGAGGTAAACAGACAAGACAAACAAGAGGCATAGAGGGGCAGAGTATGACACATGGGGTGGGTGAACACAATTGACGGGGACGGATGTTTGGAAATCGCAAGCCCATGAGCCCACAGATGGTAACAGTGGGACTGAGATCCCCACCCATGGGCAGTCACCACTGAACCTTCACAGACCCGCAGATCCCTGTGCTGGGGGCTGCATAAGAGGGGCAGGCTCATCCGTGAGTTGTGCCACTCTCATCTCGAGCTGGCATAGGGGATCAGCGACTAAACGCTGGATCTCCCTATGCACCACAACCCGGACCCTTCAGAGGGTGACAGGTGGCCCTTCTCCACCCACGCTTGCGGGGGGGGGATGAGCCCCATCCCCTGCAGCACTTCCACTCGAAGGTGGCACAGGACCAATGGAGGAGGGTAGCCCGGGCTGGGCACCAGACCTGCTGGTGCCAGGTGCAATCGCCAGCTGAGGAGGGACAGGTGGGTCCGCTGGGACCGGCCTTCCCATACGTTCTGTGATTAGGTGTGTTTAATTACAACATAGACAACAACATTCCAAATTAGTTGTAACAGCATGCAGTAATATTCCCATTAACCCAACACACCAGGGTTACAACAGTTGAACAGCAAGCATAACACATGCATATATTGAACGACAGTGGATATTACAACAGCATGCAGGGATGATTGGTGGCAACCGGCCATCAAGATTGTGGTGTTTGAACAGGGCACATGCATCAAAGTAAATGCAGATTTTTATAGAACAATAGCACATATGTCCCAACAAATGTTTTGATATTAGACATACCCATTGAGGTGTGGAATTGCATTATTTATGCACATGGAGTAGGGTGTAAAAAGAAGCCTCCATTAACATCTTATTAGTACTTTTACTCTACACCACATTACTATTGACTGCAGGTGTATATCCCCTACATGTATTATTACACTAGGCAACATGCATTAGATTGTGTAATGGGTTTGGCTAGTTCATTATATACCTGACCTATATCTGACATACTAACTGTCCAAGATGCAGATGTTACTGCTACATAGTTGTATTTTATTTTTATATTTATGTATCTACATATCTGGATGTGTTCACGTGACATTTTCACTTAATTTTCTACAGAACCCTACATTTCATGTAGCACACTCACATTTCTGGGGAACACCTTGACAAGCTACTCATGTGCCAGATTTACCTATGCATGACAACCATTTACCAACTGTTGAGGACTGTTATATGCTTCACAGCTAATGGCACTTCCTTCATCCACTTTATATGGGACTGTACAACTGTGGGTTGACAGCACTTAATACAATACTATTTATTTAATGCAAGGGTACAGCAACATTTTAAAGTAAGTGACAGAGACACACTCCGAGTATTATACCTTTATTAATTACATCAGACACTAATTTCTACAGGCTCTCTCCTTTATTTGATATTACAGTGCATACGGAATACCTATTCAGGACATATTATACCTTTATTGATAGGTTACAACACTCGTTTTCAGGCTTGCTCACTTATTTTATATGACAGTACATGCAGAGATAGTATTCCAGACTTATTTTACCTTTATTAATGGGTTACTACACTCTGTTTCTGGCTCTCTGACTTATGTTATATAACAGTACATGCAGAGAATTTATTCAGGGCATTTTATAGCTGTATTATTGGATTACAACACTTTTTTCATGCTCTCTCACATATATTATATAACAATACATGCAGAATAATTACTAACCTGCCTGGTGACGCAGCCTTAGCAGCCTATCTGCATAGGCTTGCTGATTCGCAGCACAGACACCTGCAGCTGTGAAGTAAATGAAGGGATATTGAGACATACCTATCCATTATTTAGACTATATTAGCATGTCTTACATTTTGCATTCCATGGCTACCTACTTAGTAGTGGGGCATCTTGCATCTGACGGGCCTCCTGGATCCATTGGTTAAGTAGGTCCTGCTTCCGTCTCTTCAGGTCTGCATGGTGGTGACGGACCTGCTCACCAGTGGGAGGGATGCCTGTGGCACTCGTGAGTTCATGAGCCAACCGGCTCCAAGCCTCTGCCTTATACTCCGTCCCTTGGAACTGGCTCTGCAGGAGTCGAGACTCATGACGATGGACTAGGAGCCAAACCATGTATTTTGACTCCTCAATGCCCCAGCGTTGCATTTGAAAGCGAGTACCCTCTCCAGCACCAGACATTCTAACTGCAGATGGGAGCTACAATCAGTTATGGCGCGTATTCCCGCCTATGGAGCTTAAATATGCTGCATTTCCCGCACTTTTTTGTGATTGGCCGTTTTTGAAAAATCTCGGCTGACTGAAGACCTGCTTAGCAATGGTTAATCTACCATTTGTAAGTATATGTATGTTAACAGTGGATGTTTATCCTAAGCTGTCATAGCTTAGTGGTTCAGTACTTTGATTATGGTGCACAGTGTCCCAGGTTCGAAACTTGTCATTGCATTTTATTTTACTATTTTCCAGACAGGCTAGGGGGTGTGGCTGTGTTTAGGCAACTTTGATCAACGTTGCTCCACGTTGCCTGACATTGCCCAACATTGCTCCACGTTGCCCTACGGTGTGCTGGTTAGCACGGTGCGCAGCTCTGTGCAAACTTATTGCGCTGGGTAAAGTGCTGCTTAGCTGTGGGCAACTAGATTGCGCTGGGTAAAGCGCTGCTTAGCTATGGGCATTTATATGTCAAGATCCTTCTTACATTTCTATATATACATTTTGTTCACTGATACATAGGCCATTTCAATGCTTTTTAGTAAGATTTTAGTCATATATATTTCAGGAATTATTTCATATGCTAATTTAAAACATAAAATTGAGAGAGGAGTGGTGGGACTCGAATTGTGAATGCCTCTTCTTTGTGCGAAGGCTCTACCACTACGCTATTGCTATTTGAATTGATTTGCATAAACATTTGTTATTATGCTCTTCAATGTCGACATTGCTAACTCTAGCTAAGCTATGGGCACACCCGCGCAAACACGCACAAATATGGGCAGCTATATCGGGAATTAGAAAAAAATATATATTTTACATTTTATAACTCTACTGGGGGTTTACAATGTGAGGGAATGTAGTGCTGGGTATGTGGACATTTGAGCGGACTCGCTCATGTGTGTTGACATTTCACAATTCAGACACTTGCAGGGGCGTGGACCTTAGGACTGCTCGGCAGTCAGACACGCCCCCTGCCTTCCTGCACGGTCCGTGTTAGACTTGGAGTGGAGTCAGCATGCCCTCATGAATATGCATGGCATGCTGACGTCAGACCGTTCAGCTGCAGTTTCCGAGTAAGACTTATTTAGTCTTACATGGAGGTTTCGTGAATCCAGGGGATTGTTTGAGTGCAAAAAATCAAAGCAATGTTTAACATCAGGATTTAGGCATACAACAGCAGGGGGATATATTTCCATAAAAACAAGATACCTGATTAAGGTGGAGACAAAAAATATAACAAATGTAAAAGAGGTCAAACTACACCTTTGAAAACTGAAACAAACAAGCTGGACAAACAAATTAAGCATAATGTGATACATGATGAAGAAAAATGTGAAGAAAATTTATATAAAGATATCGAGCATAATAGGAACCCATTTTATAGATATGTACGATGTGGAAGGAGTAAAGACATACAAATTGATAAACTGTGTGCAGCTTCAAAAATTTATTCTCAGAGGCAATGGATTATAGATACATTTATAAAATTTTATGCAAACCAGTTTGGTTCCACAAAGGGGGTGAGAAGATGTTCTAGTGATATCCAGGTAACCTCAGATACTAGCATCAAAATAGATTATATTGAAAAAGAACTTTGCAAACTGGATCCAAACAAAGCTCTGAGAGGAGACGGAATTAGTACTAATGAACTGAGAACAACTCAGCAACAACTTATAGTACCATTATATGTTTTATTTACTAGGTCATATAAATATGGGGAGATTCCTCAAGATTGGATACATGTTTTATTTATACCTGTCTTTAAGGGAAAGGGGAGTAGGACAAACCCAGAGTCATATAGACCTTTAAGTCTACTTTCATGTTGTGGAAAAATAATGGAGAAGGTGATATTGGATAAGTCATTGCCAGAACTGGAAAGGTTGGGATTTGAAAGCATATATCAGCATGCATATGTTAAAAACAGATCTATTACCACCTATAACATGATGTTCTATAACAATATAATAACAGCTATGAATAGAAAATTGTGATGTGATTTATATAAATTTCACTTCAGCATTTGACAGGGTAATAAACAAAACACTGATCAGTAAATTAGAACAACTAGGTACTGATGTATTTTTGATAAGATGGATAGCTGCATGGCTTACAAATAGGACATGGCAAATATACAGCAACTGGACAGGTGAAATCCTTGCTTACAGTCAAAGTGTCCCACAGGGCTTTGTTGTAGGCCCTGGCTTTTTTAAATTGTATCTTTTGGACCTATCTTTTTCATCCAAGGTGTTCTACAGTCTGTATGCACATGACCTGAAATTGGGTAAACTGTTTACATGTGTTACATATAGAGGAAGTCTGCAAAACAGCTTAAATAAAATAAGAATTTGGGCACAGGAGAATAATATGCTGATAAATACATCAAACACTAAGCATATAAGATTTGGGAAACATAAATTGAAATGTGAATATTTAATACAACATACAGTGATTGAAACTGTAGAGTTAGTTAAGGACGTAGGTATATGGGTAGATCCATCTTTGAGCTTGTTTAATCATATCAACCAATTGGTTAAAGATAGTTTTAAAAACTATAGGTTCTATAAAATTATTTATAAAATCTAGGAAATCAAAAATGATGGAAACATCATTTGTTAGTTATATTAGACCTAAACTTGCGTATGGCTAGGCTTGTATAGGCCCTAGGGCTGATAGCCTAGTACCAACCTATGAACCTATGAATAACAATATGGAAACCTTATAAAAAAACAAGCATGAGTAAACTTATAAGAGTACAGAGGAAATATACCAACAGCATCCATGGATATCAAAATTTAAGCTATTATGAAAGATGAAAGTATTTGAACATCTACAGTGTCTCTTATAGATATTTAAGAGGAGATGTTACTCAGGCACATACGGCATTTATAGACAACTATTTCTGAGAATGTTTGGGGTTATCAAAAAGTAGTAGTGAATCATCAGACAACCTACGTAAAAACTTCTATAGGAATGAGAGGTGTTCTAACTCATTTTCTGAGAGAGCAGCTGATGCATGGAACAGACTACCAAACTACATTAAAGCAAACACTAGTTTAGATGTTTTAAGAACAGCCTGGACACTTATTATGGGAACAACTGCTTAGGTATATTGGGAGGCTAGAAGGGCATTAATGCTCATGCATGAAATGTTTGCATGTATGTATGTATGTAAATCAACAAAACTGTTAAGTGAATAAAACATAAACTCAAATAAAATACTCTAAATATAAAATAATTTCAAAGATATTCTGCATTCACAGAAGTGTTTAATTAATGTAACAGGTGCTGTCAAAAATCAAGAGAAAGAGTAACTGTGTTATCTGTCAAGGGGGAAATGCCATATGTTTGCATGATAACTGCAACTCTTGGAAGACCAAACATTAACAGAGAGGAGATAGCTTCACATGGAAGTGATATAGAATGGTTATGTTTATATATTCTCTTATATAATTATATTTGGGTCTATATCATAATGTCGAATGCTGACAAGTTCGAAACACTAAACTTCGAACTTGAAAGTTTGAAGTGTAAAAACATAGAAACGTATAACGGAGATTGCCATAGAGTGTGGGAAGGGAAGATTTTTCTTTACTGCACTGTAGTGTGATCTCAAAGTTGGTATATGTAAGTAGCAGGGGGTGTGGCAGGTATAGAGCGTTTTTTTTGTTTGTTTGTTTTGAGTTTTGAGTGTTTTTGTTTTGACATTCGTCATTTTTAGACTTCGAACTTTCAAGTTTGAAGTTTGAAGCTTCGAAGTTGTCAGCATTTGACAATCTGATATAGATCCATTATATATTCATTCTGATGGTGGCAATATAGAGTCTAGAATACATATCAGACTTACTTTTGTAAATTGTCTTCATGTCAACATTCATCATGCTTGATAACTAAGAAGGAATGCAATAAAATCATGATTGGTGAGGGCATCTGGGCCGACATCTGAAGATGTCATATTTATAATAGGAAATGGAAAAAGTGAAAACTATTCTTATTAAAACAGCTTACATTATTATTATTATTATTATTATTAATAATAATAAAGATGGTGCTTATGAAAAAAAGGGGACATAATGTATTGTCTGTGTTAAAACAATACATTTATTATGATTGTGACATATGCTTTTACAGTAGGCTGGATTCTTCCACAATGTTATTATACAGTTTCTGAAAACTAAATAATATTCTTGAAAATATTTGGAAAATCTTTATGGGTAATGCTGGCTTATTTAGATTATTAGGAAATAAGCCAAAATGTATAAATAAAAATAAACACAATTTGAAGTCTGTTTTGGAACATGGTAATAATCAATGTTTAGTTGCCTACTAAAGAAAAATGTATGCACAGATATGGGCTACACAGTTACTGTAAGTTAAATTTAGAAGATGCAGTTATGGTACTTAAGCATTTAGAAAGATATTTTGGTTTTAGTAGATTTTATTATTGTAAAAGTTATTACATAGTATACCTTGCTGTGTCCCAGTTTCAAATGTTTTATGTAATTTTATAAAATTATATGGGAGTTTATAGACAAAATCATTATATAAAAAGATAAAAATAATGCCTTATTTAGACATACAGAAGTGTGCATAGTTTATAAAGATTTTATTCACCATGTTTGATATTGTACAAATTGCATTTAGACATGGTAATTAATGTCCTGTTTTTGAAAATATGGAATTGTATTGGCACATATTATTAAATACTACTGGATTTCTATACTTGAATGGTGCAATTAGTAACCATAAAAAATTAATGTTGACCCCCTTCCAAATGTTACAGTATAATTAACATGAAGTGTTTAAATGAAGTCAAGCTGAGACTATTTGGGTTATTATCACATAGGTTCATAGGTTCATATGTGTGTACTAGGCTAATGGCCCTGGAGCCTTTACAAGCCTAGCCCACAGAAGGGCACAGGCATCATGTCACCCGACGTTTGTTCCCAGTGGCTCTATCAAGTAGAGCCACCGGAGTGATCCCCGGGGTGAACTTTCTATTACCAATCCACTTATCAAGATTTCACTTGAAGACGATCTGCAAGATGCTCTGTTTGACATGTATGGGAAGTCTATTCCAGAGCATGGGCAATCTCTGGGTGAGGAACCTGTCCCTCTAACATGTTCTGTTCATTTTGTTAATGAGTTTGAGGTCTCTGGAGCTTGTGGTGCAGAGGGATTGGTATTCCTTTAGATGTAGCATTTCTAACAGAGCTGGGTCAGACATCAATTTGTAAGTCAAGCAGAGATCACCTCTAAGTAGGCGATATGAGACAGAGAATAGCTGGAGTCTTTTGAGTCTGTCCATGTAGGACGTGTTTAATAGCTGTGATCTTCTTCGTCAGGTACTTCTGTGGCCTCTCCAGCTGTTGCAGGTGTCTAGTGAGGTACATGCCAAATGGGGCATTATACTTGATGATTGGTCTAATGAGGGAAGAGTAGAGAGAGATGATTACCTCTTTCTTCCTGGATGCAAAACCCTTGGTAATGAGATGTGCCACATAGAAGGAGTTTCTGACCACAGTGGCAATGTGGTGGTCGAAGTAGAGGATGCTGTCAACCTGCATCCCCACATCTCTTATAACGCCTTCAGTGTTCAGTGGGCTCCCATTGATGTGGTAATTAGTGGAAACTGAGTTTTTACCAAAGGGGATGATGACGCACTTTTGGCATTAAGCTTAAGGCCATGGCTTAGACAACAGTCATTAGTCTCAGTGAGGCCTTTCTGTAGGATGTCTGCATCACTTGAGGAGTTAATAATTTTTGCCAGCTTACAGTCATCTGCAAACTTGGTCAGCCAGAGTTCCTTTTTGTTGGCTTGGACTTTTGAGAAGTAGATGCATAACAGGAGAGGACCCAGGATCAATCCCTGTGTGACTCCACAAGTGACTGATCAGCAGTCAGACTTGGAGTCTGCTACATTCACACTGTGTGTTCTATCTGTGAGACAGTTTGCAACCCACCTAGTTATATAGGGGTTGATGCCTAGTTTGGTGAGTTTATCAATAATTCCCAAGTGAGGAATGGTATCAAAGGCCTTGGCCAGATCGAGGTAGGCTGTATGAACTGCCTTACCTTCATCCACAGCCCTGGTGACTGACTCAAAGAAGTCAAGCAGGTTGATCAGGCATGATCTCCCTTTCACAAAGCCAAACTGCATGGGGTCTAGAGTTTGGAGATTTCCTATAACTTTGTTAATCAGGTCCATGATGATGCTCTTCAGAGCTTTACATATCAGACTCATTAGGCTAATGAGGCAATAATTCCCAGGGTCTGTAGTTGCTCCCCATTTATGGAGAAGGATGACTGTAGCAGTGCACCATTCAGTAGGGACAAAGCCTGAGGCGAGGCTGTGACTGAACAGGGCACAGAGATGTGGTGCCAGTTTGCTTTGTAGTTCATGTAGAACACAGCCAGGGATATTATCGGGTTCCATGGAAGCTCTATTCTTGGCCTTGGACAATGCAGCTTTAACCTGTGCTTCAGTAATGCTGAGTGCCTGGCATTCTTCTGGTATTGAGATTGGTCCTCTGGGGGGAGGGGTAAAGTTGGCACTAAAGTCTGTCAACTAGTATGCTGGCAATATATATTGGCTGAGTATAGGAGGTACCATTGTGCAGTATCTCAAAGCAAATCTGGGTATTGCCATGGAAGTTCTTGATATAGCTATAGAAGGCTTTGTGATTGTTTTTAGTGTCTGCTGCAATTCTGCCTTCATAGATGGCTTTAGAGGATTTGATGAAGAATCTCACCTTTTTGTTGAGGCTAATAAGAGAGGTTTTCCAATCTTGGGGCTTCACCTTTTTCTGCAACAGTTTCTTCCTTCTGTTGTAGTTTATTAATGGCAGGGGACCACCAAATTGGCTTCTTTTTTTTGGAGGAGAGCATCTTGGTTCTGTTGATTATGGCTAGTTCCATGCATTTGTGTACATGTTCGTACAGTGCATTGGTGTATGATTCGGCAGTCATGCAGCTATTTTCCATTGGCTTGGTCACCGTGAAGTTAGCCACCTCTGTTTTAAGGAATCCAAAGTCAGCTTTGGAAAAGTTTTTCAAGGTGGTTACCTTTGCAGGGGGTGTGAGTGAGATGTGGATTTTTATGGTGATTAGTTTATGGTCGGATTTGACCAGGGAGAGACTGACTATTGGTGTAGAACAATGGTCACCCATGTTAGTAATAATCAGGTCAAGGATGTTGCTTCCTCTAGTGAGTGTCACAGTGAGCTGGTCCAGGGCACTGGAACTGTTAAATTCCAGAAAGCGTTGGGACACTGTATTGGTGCTTGAGTAGTTTTCCCAGTTGATGGAGGGGTAGTTGAATTCTCCTAGTAAGAGAGTGTTGGATTGGACCTTGATAGATTCCAGGGTGCTTAGGAACATGGAGTGAGAGTCTAGGGAAATGGTTGGCGACCTATAGCAGGCTATGACCTGGATCACCATCTTACCCAATGTTAGTTGTACTTGAAGTATCTCAGATGTGTTATGCTGGGCTGCTAGTCTGGATGTGTGCATATCCTTTATGAATATGGAGACACCACTGCCCTTGAAGCTTCGGTCCATGTTTTGAGGCCGAAAGGTGTGGAATGAGTTATAGCCTGGTAGCGCAGGGGTACTTTCTGCCAATCTAAACCCAGGTCTCCATTACAGGACACATGTCGATGTTCTCCATTTTGAGGAGTGCTTCAAGTGAGTGCATCTTGAGATTTAGACTTCTAGCATTGAGAAGCATGACCCTCAGATTGCATTTATTTATAGCTGTTACAGTGGTAATTTGGTCTTTGGAACACTGCCTAAAAAAGGAACTATAGGGGTGGCAAGAGCCTTAGCCAGTACCCAGAAACCCAGGGTTGACAGATGCAGGCCATCTCTGGCAAAGCATCGAGGTCTGTCAACCATGTCATCCCAAGCAGACAGATACTGGATCCCCTTATAATGATACCAAAAACTTAGCCAATTTTTGAATCAATCATTTTATGTTTGTTCTGTGGTATCATTCTGGGTGACGGTAGGACTGCTCAGGGCTAGTGTCATACCTGCCTGGGCCACATAATTTGAGAGCTCCACCATGTCTCTTCTCATGTAGTCCAGGGAGGTTCATCTCATGTCATTCACACCCACATGGACAATGACAGAGTCATACTTGTCCTGGTTGTGGAGTGACCTGAGTGTGTGTGTTATGTGTCTGATTCTGGCACCTGATAGATAGCTGACTGTTACCTTCTCTTTATTCAACCTAGTGAGTGGGACATCTGTGCACCTCACTATTGAGTCACCTATGATTATTGTATTGGGCAAGGTGTTTAGCCTTAGGGGCTTAGGTTGAGGGGCACACTGTAGAGGTGGACTATGGTCCTGTGGTTTGTGCTGTGTTGTGGTGGTCGAGTGCATTTCTGTCTTGGGGGTCTCTGCTGTTTAGGTAAATTTTTATTGAGAGCCTCCACAAAGGTGGTTGTGTGGTTTGTGTTTTTATGTGAGATCTGTGATAGTAGGTGCTCTGGAAGACTATGTGTTCCATGTGGTGTGGTGCAGGTGTTGACCTTCTCCTCTTTACCAGCTAGTCCGGTCTTGGCTGGAGAGTACATAGCTTCCAATTTGGTGATATAAGTGCATCTCTCAAAAGTCTGAGTGTTGGGAGGTAAGAGGAGAGGGTTGTCAGTGTACATGAGGCAGTTGCTACACTGCCTCAGAATGCCCAAGTGCACCAGGTTAATAGGAGAAAGCACAGGGAACTGCCCTTTAATCATGCCAGGAGGGGTGGTCATAACTACTAAATACTGGAGTTATTTCCGTGAAGAACGACTTGTGCTGATGGCACTTAGGTGTGCTACAATAATTGCTACAAAAATCTGTTGAAGTGCAAAGTGTTTAGGCTATTTGAAGTGCAGGAGAGAAATAACTAGCAAGATCTAAGGGAAAAACTGAAGAGCAAACTTTCTGGCACCAGTAATAGTTTACCTCAGCACGACACCACACTGATAAGCTAGAAGACTTCCCTCCAACACAGAAAGGCTTGGGGGGGGGGGGCTCAGAAGCTTACAAACAGTCCTGGATACAGCAAATCTGTATCTGGACTAGACTAGTTACAGGAAATGTGGGAAACAAATGCAAATGTGGGCTTTTAAACCAGAAAGTTGAAAGGGATGGAAAAACTGCCCAAACCACCAATAAACTACAATTTCTGTGCCAGAAACCACTCATCTTGTGGTAGATAGGCTACCTAGTGCTTACCACTCTCACTGATAAGCTAGAAGGCTTGCCTCCAATACAGAAAGGCTTGGGGGGCTCAGAAGCTTACAAACAGTCCTGGATACAGCAAATCTGTATCTGGACTAGACTAGTTACAGGTCAGGTGGGAAACAAGCTTAGAATATATTTTTTTTACAGATAAGCAGCTAAAACAGCAGTAAAAACAATTCAAATGCAGTGCAAGCTAGCACACTTGAGTGTGAAACAATATTAAAGCAAAGACAGTTTAAATAAACTCAATTAAATTAAAAAATGACTAAAAACAAGTGCAGAAGGCAGTAAATTAGGAAAAATCAAGATGGAGACACTTACAGTATCAGAAAACAATGCCAGCAAATATATAAATAATTCAGTCAAGCAAAAATGAAGACAGTGCAGAACTCTGAACAATTAAAAAGTACCAAAATATATACTTATCAGCTCTATATTTCCAGATTATTTGAGAAGTGCACTTAGAACACAAGGAGATTCTAGCAATGGTAGATTCTAGAAATGTGTTTTTTTTCTTGTAAAGTGGAAAGGGAGAAAAGACGAACAGAAGATAATTCAAGGTTAAGAAACTAAGTGGGTTGGCCTTCTCAAATGTTCTCTCTGTATTAGGTAGAATGAGCTAATGACACTAGACTGGGATGAGTGTCCCAGATCAAATTTACAGTAGGTGCAGGCAACTGCAAAGCCACCAAGTATAAGAACAAGATACCAATAGGGAGGGTGGGAAAATATCTTAGGCAGAAAACACTACAGAAATGTTTATCACAGCAGAAAAACAGCAGTGATCCACTAAATGAAAGTTTTAAACAGATAAAGGAGCAAAAAGACTCTAGAGAATGTTTTTAACTGCAAACAAATCAGTTATATGATACACTCCTTGGCAGGAAATCAGAACAAACAAACAGATGTTCAACAAATGGAGAAAATTTCTAGTTAATACCTTTCACACAGTGAAAATAGCTAAAAAACATTACAAACAGTGTGACAGTAAAAACCTTATTCATCAGGCCCTGTAAGGCAGACAATTTTAGTACAACCATGCAGATTAGTTTATAGCAATAAAATACAGTAAGAAGTATGCAGTAGACAATAAACAGTGCTTTAAATGGCTAGAATAAGCAATAACTAGTACAAATAAGCAAACAAAACCAGGATACTTATTGTTATATATCACAGATCAGAGTTGTGGTCAGTGGCCCTCCTCCACTCAGCTCAGTGTGTATAGACAGAAATCCTCTCAAAGTTAGGGCTTAAATACCAGGATGTACAACCTGAAACAACTTAAAAAAGCTGAAAAGAACCAATGAGTGGTTACTCCAAGCCCAAGACCAGTCATCCGCTACCAGCCAGCAGCCAATCAACAACTAGCCAAGATGGCCTGGGACATGTGCTCAGAACAAACACTGCAAAAAAACAACTAGGTCACAGAGGCAGCAAACCTGAACTGGGCTGTGCTACAGCTACTAGCTACACTATTTTAGGGAGAAAACATTACAGAAATGTTTATCACAGCAGAAAAACAGCAGTGAGCCACTAAATGAAAGTTTAAACAGATAAAGGAGCAAGGAGACTCTAGAGAATGCTTTTAACTGCAAACAAATCAGTTATATTATCCACCCCTTGGCAGGAAATCAGAACAAACAAACAGATGCTCAAAAAATGGAGAAAATGTCCAGTTAATGCATGTCACACAATGAAACTAGCTTAAAAAGCTTTACAAACAGTGTGACAGTAAAAACCTTATTTATCAGGCCCTGTAAGGCAAACAGTTTTAGTACAACCATGCAGATTAGTTTATAGAATTAAAATACAGTAAAAAGTATGCAGCAGACAATAAACAGTGCTTTAAATGGCTAAAATAATCAATAACTAGTAAAAATAAGTAAAAAAGAAAAACAGGATGCTTATTTTATATATCACAAATCAGAGATGTGGTCAGTGCCCCTCCTCCATTCAGCTCAGTGTGTATAGACAGTACTTATAGATGTTTGTTTGTTACCGTTATATTTTGATGAAGTGTCAATCGAGTATGGCAGGTGAAAGTGCTTAGCATTTCAATAAAAATTTGCCTTTGCTGAGGTAATGTGATTTATCTTCTTATTTCAGTGAACAACATTGCTAATCATAGATGCACATGATCAAGACACATATCATGAATAGGGGTTTGTTATTGAGGCCACAGCACAAGACCATGGCCACATCATGGCAGCCAATTTTACAGCCATATTTGAGTACACAATTAAAACAAATGAATGTGCATGACAAACCACATTATCTGAAGTGGATGTGTGAATACAGATCTGTAGTAAGGGTGTAATCAACATCTTCTGAAAAATAAAACAAGAAACAAAGAGCAAGGAAAACCTAGCAATAAACAGACATTGAAGGGTAGAGTTGAGTTCAGTGACAGCAATCATGGATGGGCAGAATATTAGTTGTAAGGTGATTTGCATAAGCAAACATTAATGGAAAGACAGCATTAAAAATGTGTAGAACAATATGGCCATTTAAGGTAGCTCGAATTATACACAGGCACACCTCTCAACCTCTCAATACAATAATTCTGGACAAACACATAAATAATACTGGGGCAAAGGCACAATATTTGGGACAACTTGTAAATAGCATTTGTTTTTATTGTGAAAGTAGATAGAATAATTTTGTCTCATTAGTATGCATTTCCTGAATGGTATAACATCTGATACCCAAAGTTCTGTTATTAGTGACTTTAGTCCTCCAAGATATGCCAGACAGCCACAAATGTCATGAAAAGCAGACTATGTAACTGTGATACAAAAATGTAGAAAAGCTGTGACACCCAGGACAGCTGACAAGTATGTACATTTGAGATGAGTGGTATGAAAGTAAACTAGTAATGTGATGCAATACTATGTACATGCCTAACAACAATGGGAATTGTTAGCCATGCACCCATAATATTCCATGAAAGTAGGTTAAAAATGGAAGATGTTTGTCCAGAGGTGGATGGAGTACTGCAGTCTACATGCCAGTGTATCCACACAGTAATGTTAACGTGAATCACTGCAGCTGTCATAGTGAAAGAGGTCATAAAAGCACACACCTGTGAAATGTATCACATGTGCAGGTGGACTGCAATGAAACAGAGTATGAAGCAGACCTCCAGAGAAACAAGCCCTCATACTGTAATATACTGTGCAAGCATCTTAACTAGGGTTGCCAGTGAAACATTCTTATTGCAAGAACCCCACAAGACATTGCACATCCATGCAAAAATATGTAGGTCATTTAAATAGTCATTAATGACACATGTCACCAAATGGCCATCATAACTCTAGCATAAACATCCAGATAAATAAATTATATTAAGACAATGCCAACATAAGACACGTGTTGATCATACTCATGACAGAATAGTTAACATTCTGGAAAATGAAAGAAATGAAAGCACTAAAAGAAAAAAATTAAGGATGAGACTGAACCTCTGCCAATGCCATTGATATGTTTCAGACCACTATAGCAGCAGTGCATGCTACAGAAGCATAGGGAGCAAAGGTGATTGGAATAACACATTTTTAGAGTACAGAACAGTTGCTGCTAGACAAATACAATGTGTATGCCTGTGTTTGAACCCCCAACTTTGTTAAATCATATTTTCTACAGGAAAAGTTATTAGCAATACATGCCAACAAAACACATAGACTACCTGATATCAGGCAAACATAATTAGCATATTAGGGTTTGAATTCATGGCTATGTTCAACAATAGACTCAAAAGAATATGATATTTGCAAGGATGCTAACAGAGTACATGTGAAAGAGTTGTCTGGCAAATACATCACATATAGGTGATATCAGGCAAGCAAAATGCAGTTACCTGGTTTCCCAACTCATTACCTTTCACACTGATATTGGTCAATCAAAGTAAAGGACATGACAATAATATGCCACAAGTAGGTATTCTGAAGAGGCATAAACACACACAGACATGTAAAGTTAAAAATAATGCTGTGAAATGTAAAATACACAAAGTAAAATTATATAACACAGGTTGGTAGTGAAATCCACCACCCAAAGTATGAATCAACACAAGATTTTGGTGAAGCATGGAATCTGTCAGATGACTATAGCAGGTTTTATGTTTACATGACATTATTATTATATGATAATGACAGTTATCAGTATGCTACATGCAAGACTGGCATATATTTAAATGCTGCCTACCTAAGTCATAGTTCATTGAGTTGTGCATTAGCTAATGATGCCACAGAACAAATTACACAACTGTTACCAGAACTCAGAAATATCTAAGAAGGTTATCATCAGAGTGTATGAATGAATATGAGCAATATTAAAAGTAAATGCAGCACTTAGGGAAGTCAACCCCTCTCCCTGTAAAAGTGTTATATCCAACTAGACTTTGTCACAAGCATCTGTGCAGTAAGTTATCATTGTTGAGTAGCAGTTAGTCTACACACTGCCACAATGTATAACAAAATGAATTTGAACCTCCTCCTACTTAACTTATATTCTGATAACCAGTGTATTAGCTAATGATGCCAAAAGAAGATTTTTACTGCAGTTATCAGAAAGCACATATTTGAAGGGAGCATGGCAACTTTATGGAAGACTGAAAATGAACAATGTACAACAATCACAACTAAACCATGGATCATAAGCCTAAAGATACCCTACAGGCAATTTGGACATTACATGAATGGTACATTGAACTCTAGAAGTTGAAACAGTTAACATAAACATAGTCACATGCCACTGTTCTTTTCCTCCATGCATCCAGTCGAAGTTCTGTGTCACAGTAGTCAGCATATCTATGTGGCCAAAGGCACATTTTCATCAGTTTTTGCCATCTAATGGCAAGTAATTGCTGTTTACGAATCTGTAGTACTGATGCTGCCCTTTGATAGCTGTTATGCAACAGAAGGAACAATGTGTATATTTGGAACTGAGTATGCTTAGAAGGGAGTACAGTAAATAGGTGAAGAAACCCCTCACCCATCAAATACCACTAAAATTTCTCATAACTCATCCAATTAGGAAACCATACTTGCCTGTCATCAAATGAGGTTTACACACTGAGGCACCATACATCTCACCAGATTAAAACAATTGCCTATCTAGCTCATATTCTCTTGATATATATATATATTATGGGTTACCCTTAGTAAGTCAAAAGTGCACTACATTGAATTCCACTTCTTCAACATGGCAGAACATCGACAAATGAAGAGCCGACATTTCCTGCACGGTAAGTTACCGTTTGGCCATCTACCTGAACTTTGCCCTGTACCACCACGGTAGTGTGTTCTCAGAGTTCGAATATTAAGTTAAGGGGGTGTGGGGGTAAAGCCCCCCACGTAGGGGGTGTGGGGGCATAGTCCCCCACATTTGTGTAGTTGGTTTAATGGCAGTTTTTCAGTTCTGGATGGCCAAACAGTAACTTACCATGCAAGAAACTTCGGGTTTTCATTTGTTGATGCTCTGCCATGTCAGAGAAGTGGAATTCAATGTAGTGGTCTGTCGACGTACTAAAGGTAACTCATATATTATATATACCAACTGCCAGTGCCACAGAAGAAATTATAGCACACATCTGAAAAAATAATATGACCAGTGTGTGTGTGTGTGTGTGTGTGTGTGTGTGTGTGTGTGTGTGTGTGTGTGTGTGTGTGTGTGCGCATGTGTATGTATGTAAATGGCCTTCCTTATAAGGAATTACAACGCTTGGGGGATCAAAACCCTCTACCTATGAATGTGGTACAATTAAGTAGAATAGTACACATCACGTATATTGAGTAAGCCATTCCTGTGTGTCACCAATTGCCTTTTATAAACATTAAAATGAAGTACCTGCCACCAGACGCAAACACCTGCCTATCTAACTCACATTCTCTATATCTGTGTACTAGCTACTGATACCACAAAAATCATACCGTAGTTTTCAGAAAGCACATATTTGCAGGGATAACATGAGCAGTCTGGGTGTGTGAATGTAAGTGACCTACTTTAAAAGACATTACAACACTTGGGGATTAAAACCCACCATCTGTGAATGTGTTACATCAAAGTAGAATTATACACATGTAATCCATTCCTGCATGTCAATGATTGCTTGTTCTACAAAATAACTCATTACACCCGAGTGATCCCTCTAGGTGCATCTGCAGGCATCAAATATTGCTTGTGCATATTTGCATCAATAATTCCAAAACAATGCTATGTGCAAGGCTTTAAAAGATTTAATCCTAAAGCTTACAAAATAGCAAACTCAACTGCATTAATATATGACCTCTGTCTAGTGCAGGTAAATAGATATTAACTGTTGTTTTTATTATATTAATTTATATAGATATAATTTTCATATTTTTTCTAAATATTTCAACAACCAAATAAAACAGACAGAACTCCTTAGCCTCATATGAAGGCTCTCAGCTAGGTGAATAAAATGCTTCTGACACTATGTGTGTAACTTGAATGGTTACTGAGATATTGTAAGCTGTTTACAAAATATTACAAATGTAATAGTTACTGGTTTACTGTGACTTATAAAATTCTGTTTAAGACCTAGAACCTAAAGAATACTACCACTATATAAATAGTTTGTGCTGAAGAGTTTGCAGTTTATAATTCTTTCATAACTATTATGGTTCCAGAGATATGAACATCTGTTTGAAATGTGAGGATATAATTTGATTCTGTGAATAGGCATAGGCTCCGTCCATTGGAAGTCTACTCATATTTATTATTGCTTCCATTGCACATCAAGGCTAAACACAGTCATGTGAAGACCAGCATATGAATGTGGCCAAAGGCAAATTCTTATCATTTTTTGCCATAGTAAGTGAAATGTTACTTACCCTTACCTAAATATGAGTAGTGATGCTGCTGAATTCCAAGCATTGTGCAAAAGTAAAAGCAGAAAGAGTAATTTTTGCTTTTTCATAACGCTTATATGCATGTGTTTGCGAAGTGATACATGTGTTACTTCAGATTATTTGTTGTAGTGGTGAATTATATGTTTGTGTAAGACTGATGCAAAGCACACATTACTAGAATCGATTAAATTATATGCTCCACAGCAATGTTGTATCATGTGAAGTGACAGAGGAACTTGTACTGTCATGTGTGTGACAAGTCACAGATGAAAGACATTTTCAGAATGAAAATCACAAAGGTAATGACATAGGGACTCAGCAGGATGATGGTGGGTCATATGGACATTATTAACACAGTGGAGTGCCGCACATGCATCCTCTTTTTTAATTTCTCCAAATTGTTTGGCTTTCTAATACCGTGACAGGAATGGACCCCATTCCTAAGTCAAAGTACGATTAAAGTTCATGAAATTAGTATTGTTTCACAATTTGATGTCAGCCAGAAGTGCTCTTTGCAGCACCTACAGTGTGCCCAGTAATGACTCCTTCTGCAATTTGTATAGAGTTACATGGATTGGTAACACATCTAAATATGACTGTAGACTTTTTTTTATAAAACGTGTTGTTCCAACTACTATTGGAACTGTCTGGTATCCTTTTTCCACATTGCTCTCATTTCTGCCTGCAGATCCTGATATTTTAAGACTTTGGGCCAGATTCACAAAGACGTGCACGGAGTTTAAGAGTAGAGTAAGACTCCATGCAGCCAACATGTCTGCCAAGCGATCCAGGAACAGCCGGCAGGGGCGTGCAAGTGAGCTTCTAAAACGACTCTTACACGGACAGGGTTAGGTTATGCAAATTACCTCATTTGCTGCTGAAAGCTATGCAAATGAGGTAAATTTGCGATCCAGGAAACCCTAACCAGTCCGAGTAAGAGTAGTGTTATTTGCAGAAATGTACTCCGTTGTCAATTGAGTACCATTCTGCAAATAGCAAAACGGAGCTGTGACAGCTCTAAATAAAGGATGCATCCAGTTGAGGAAGCATGCAAATGGCCAAATATATGACCACTGGCAATTCTTCCCGTTGCAAAATAAAAAAAAATATTCGTTTTTTTTTTACCTCGATATCTGGAGTTTAAGCGTAGCGCAGCACTGCGCAAAAGTGCTGCACTCTAAAAACCATGAAAAAAATAAATAAAAGCCACAAATAGGGATTTTTATTCTAAATATTCAACTGCCATGCAAGTGAATGGCAGGCTGAAGACAACATGGCTACTGAGTAGAGGTTGCTAAGGGGGGAAGCTCAGTCTAAGAGATGTAACCAAGCATTAGTAGGCAATCCTATGCAATGAGGGTAAGGATAGTGAATCCCAATTTTACATGGCATATGAGCAAAGTCCGTGGAGTGTAAGAGTAGGATAAGGGGAGTATCAGAGTAGAAGATAGGTGACATCATGAGGGGGTATGTATGAAAGAATGTAAGCTCATTGGAGCAGAGTAGCATGTGTTTGCTGTCAGTTACTCATCACTGGAAGAGGCATGTCAACAGGTATCCTAGCTAAAGCCAAGAAATTGAAGGTGTATGCTGTGGATAAAACTAAAGTTTATTGTATAAGTGCCTGCAATATGTTTGCGTGCGGGTGCGCGCCTGTAAATCTGAGTAAGACTGTGTGCGCACGTGTGCAACTGTGTGCGCACGTTTAATCTGGAGTAAGCATGTGTAAGGTTGTTGAAATCTGTGTAAGCGCGTTTGCACCTGTGTGCGCGCGTTCAAGCAGGAGTCAGCAAGTGTTAGGCCGTGTAAACATGTGTGCGCGCATGTGAGCTGGTGTGAGCGTGTTTGCTCTTGTTTGCGCGGCGCTGCCCCATGTGGAAACAGAAAGGGAAAAGGAAGCACAACAAATAGTAGGACGTTAACCAAGGAGAACTAGCAGAGCTAGCAGGTGAAAACAATCAGATTCAGGCAATTACACAGGCAGTACACTAGCCCAGACCAGCCCAGCACTTAAAACTCTGCAAACAACTTTCCACTATGTTTTCCACAGAGACACTGCAACACTGCAGTAAACTAAGAGAAGTGAAAACTTAAAAAGCTTTACTGAGACAAAGAAATGTTAGGGGCTGCCATTGCTGTTATAAGGTGACATATGCAACATGCTGAGGGTGATGACAATGCGAATGCTGCTGAGCAACCCACAATGAGGAGACGGAGAAGAGTGTACAGGCCCAGGGTAACCTACCAGGGGCTACATGAGCTGGCGATAGTGGAGCGTTATAGAGTGGACAGAGACCTTATGCAGCAAATTGTTGAGCTGTGCAGGCCACGCCTCACACACAGAACCAACAGAAGGGAACCCATCCCAGTGGAAACCAAGGTATGTGTTGGCCTAAGAATACTAGCAACAGGTACCTTCCAGAGAGCAACTGGTGATATGATGGGGATTTCACAGGCATCAGCATCCAGGGTACTGCACCAGTTCCTGAATGCCATGTCAGCACATGTCGGTGATCATGTATATTTCCCCAATTCCCATAAGGTATTGGCCAGCAATATGCATCTTTTCCAGAAAATAGTGGAATACCCTGAGGTAGTGGGTGCAATAGACTGCACGCACATATGCATCAAAGCACCAGCTGTTGAGAGGGATATGGTCTACTTTGACAGCAAGGGCTTCCCTTCCATCAACTGCCAGGTCGTGTGTGATGCCCAGGGCATAATAATGAATGTATATGTTGGCTGCCCTGGAAGCTACCATGATTCCCATATCTGGCATCTTACACAGCTGTACCAGACATTTGCCAATGGGGACATCCCTCATGGTCACCTAGTGGGGGATGCTGGATATGCACTCGACCCGTGGCTGATGACACCCATCAGAAATGCACACACACCTGAACAGGAATGCCATAATGAGGCACACGCACAAACAAGAAATGTAATCGAGCGTGTGTTTGGGCTGCTCTGGTCACGGTTCCAGTGCCTGGACACATCTGGTGGAGCCTTGCAGTACTCACCAACTACATGTACCCAAATAGTCATGGTATGTGCTATGCTACATAATATGATCCTGCGAAAACAACTGCCGCAGGAGCAGCATAGGGCCGGGCCAAACAGCCCTTTACTATTGCCAAGGTCATCACAGGCAGAGCTTGACTCGCAGGAGGAACAAGCTGAGCCTGCCCCAGTAGGCAGAAGGAGGCGTGCCCAGTATGTTTTGGCCTTGGCAAAGAGGCAACGCATAGCACATACACTGGCTCAGTAGGAACCTTGGAAATTATACCTCTCTCTGACTCGCACATATAGTAAAAGGAATGCCTAACTTGACACTACCTGTTTTCAAACATGTATAGAGAGTGTACTATGTGCATCTGACATAGGCAGCCCAGCAGCACCACCTGAGGCATGATTGCCATGTTTTAAGAAATATAAAGCAGTGCTAAACAGCTTTTACCACTATTTAGTATATGTAAACAAAATTGCACACACTAAGTAGCACAACTTTGGGCAATGTTGAGCAATATTGGACAACGTTTAGCAATGTTGGTTAATGTTGCGCAATGTTGGGCAAGTTCGGTCAAAGTTGGGCATAGTTGAGCAAAAGCAGGTAAACATGCTCATATTTGCTTTACTGGTCCTTAAGCAGTCTGGTCTGCCCAGTATGGAAATATAAAGCGGCACAGTCCTCGAACCCAGGATACTGTGCACTACAGTCACAGTACTGAACCACTTAACCATGACAGCATTTCACTGGTCAGCCTGTATGAAGAAATGTTGATAAGTCTATGCAAAGTGTCTCATGGAAACCCTGCAGGCACAGCATAATCCCTGTAGAGTTATCTCACAAAGGTGAGCCCTGCAGTAAAAATACAACTTGATTTTCAACACACATATAGTATAAATGTTAATATTGGGCTTGTTCACACACGTCAACAAATGTAGTGGACATCAGACAGCAACATACTGAAAGGTCACACTGGACATGCTCACACACTTGAATAAATGAGGCAAATGTCAGGCAACAACATACTGAAAGGCCAAACTGGGCATGCTCACACACTTAGGCCATGTCTGAGTACAGCAGTGGGCCACACATATCTGGCAGTTGCATGTGTTAACCCAGGAACCTCTCACTATTCACCAATCCTGCCTTGTGCACACAGTTATATGACAACAAACACATATATAATATATTGTAACCCTGTCATAATCAAATATGTACTACAGATACTTAGGTTGTTCATAGAAAGTGGAAAAGCAAAGAAGATAAAAAACCTGAAATCAGTATCATCAATAAACAATGTG
Source organism: Protopterus annectens (assembly GCF_019279795.1). NCBI lineage: Eukaryota > Metazoa > Chordata > Ceratodontiformes > Protopteridae > Protopterus > Protopterus annectens. The sequence goes on along the minus strand of NC_056730.1, from coordinate 1,007,296,075 downwards.
CACTCCAACCATTATCCAATCCAGGTTATGGAAAGATTATCTGCGAAGGAGTCCATACAGAACCATGACACTTCTTTCAGCTATGTCATAAAAAGCAATGTACAGTCATACATGTCCTGAGTCAGGGCCAACAGTAAATGACTGACAATGCCCACATCCTGTCAGACAGGCCCATACATACATACCCACCTCCCACTGACAAAAGGTCCTATCATCTTACATGGAGATATCACATGTAGAATGGGTAAACAGCTCCTACCAAAGCTGAAAACATGGCATCAATTGGATTACATTGTTTCCCTATATGTGTCATAAGTGAACTGCAGAACAAACAGACCCTGCACCTGAACAGTCTGTTGAGCCATACCCTCTCTACAGGATATGAAACTGTTGAATGGGTTACAGCAACATATGGCACACTACACAAGTGTTGGTGCACAACAGACCATGGGAACTATAGTCTTATAAGCCTATGAAGTCTGATCTGCAAGGCCATGGAGTCCATCATGATTGAAGTCATAAACAGAGCTATTAGAAGCCTTCAAACACATAACCCTACCAACATTGGTTTGGTCATGGGCAGATCATGGTTCCCAAACCTGCTAGACTGTTTGCAAGGCAGCCACCCAGGACATACATCAATGAAATGAGCTACACACATCCCACATAGACTTTGAATAGCCCTTTTCCAACATCCCAGACACATGTCGTATCCACAAAATCAACAACCTGTGCATAAATATGTATTGTTATCTGATGGATTGGCAACTGGGCCACAGATAGATCACACAAGGTAAGAATTGTGGAGTCCTGTTCAAGCTGGTAACACCTGATGTCCCCCATTGCTCAGTCCTGGGATTGCATAAAACAAAGTGCACACATATTGCCATGTCTGGTCTGATGATGTCAGTATCCTACAAATATAGCAGGAGAAATGAAAACACCCAGTAAAGCATATAGCATGTCGTGTTAATGTGTATTTCTCTAATATCATAACATAGTTAGGTCGGGGTTTGAATTCTGCAATTGCTGAGTGTGTGTGTGTGTGTGTGTGTGTGTGTGTGTGTGTGTGTGTGTGTGTGTGTGTGTGTGTGTGTGTGTGTGTGTGTGTGTGTGTGTGTGTGTGTGTTATATTCCTCTTTGGCAAGTCTGATGATGTCACAAATATAGCATTAGAAATAAAAACTTCCAGTAAAGCATATAGTGTGTCGTGTAAATGCGTATTTCTCTAGTATCGTAACATAGTTAGGTAGGGGATTGAATCCTGCAATTGCTGACTGTGTGTGTGTGTGACACTGTTGGTCAATGTGTTTTGGATTCTACTTTTACTACTGTATGACATATCAGTATAACAACAGTATGTGCATTGCACACTTCAGCTATCTGTGTGGCAAATGCATATATGTACATGTGACCTCAATAAGTTCATAGATGTGAAGCCTGCTTTCTACATGAATACCTTTGTTACCTTTGACAGATTGTGCTGCTGCTTCTCAGACCTTAGGTCACATATGTACATTTGTGACAAGGCCAGCCACTGTAGTGATCTGTGGCCTAGGTCATCTGTATCACACACACCCATGACAGTTTCTATAGAATAGTGTAAGTGAGGGTTCATGCCTGGGGTATATTTCAGACATGTTCAAACACAATAAAGTCTGTCAATAATGGACATTCATTATAGGTGTACAACAACTTTGTGGATATGCATACAGACCCCTTATTGCTTATGTGATACACAGAGGGACTTCAGAATACCTTTGGAAATGTGAATACCAAAGGACAGATGACATAACACTTGGCTGTATGTACATATCAGTACCCGTTCTACATGATGGGGGCTACTACCTATGTGGTACGTTTGGGATACTATGTTTAGTAAATGTGGATGACTATGCTATAGTTGACTTATAGCTTTACAGCATGGGCTGGACAACAGGTATCTGTCTGTATGATACCCTTGTGGAGGATAAGTGTCTCATCCGGACAATGCATTGTAGGCCACTGTATGCATTTCCAGATGTGGACGGACATATCCCTAGTGTGTTTGCTTGTGCCTAAGAGGGCTATATACCAAACAGGAGTGGTCCCAGGAATGGGTGGCGGTCAATACCACTGGTTACTGGTATAGTATAGTACCAGACAGATCCAAATGCTACTGAGTTTCCTACATCTGTGTCTGTTGTCAAGACATCATCTAACGATTGGTTATAGTCAGGCTGTTGAGGTTGTGTATACTACCAGAATGCAAACTAATGACAGACAGTAACAGTATGACCCACAGCATAGTGTCAAACCATGTCATACATACATGTGTACCCAAGTTAAAACATATGTGTAGTAAAATACATACTGGCCACCAATAGAAACTATGAAGTGTTAACACTGTGTAATACAGGGCATGTCACATTTCCCATGTGTCCACTATGCATGTACATGCAGACAGTGCACCTCCACCATGTTCACAAATGTACACCTGCAAATCTGTACTGCACACATCACACACGTACTGTCCACTCACCAACACATGCTGCCAAAGCTACAGACATCAGCCAAGTGGCACATGGGCGGACAATACATTTTTGGAATTAACACTGGTGTAAACAATACTACATTGATAATCATAGCTTTAATGCATCATGCCTGCTCAGATATACCTACAAGGATATCATTACACTTTACTGTTGACAATATGCTAACATTTCCACACTGCTATAAAGTCATTCTGTGCATCAGCACCATGTTAGCCTGTTCCTGTATCAATGTTACAGATAACAGGAGGTGGCACAGTTTCATCATATGCACAGGGTGTGTTGTTGGTTTGCCAGAGCCCGACATTGACCCATCCAATCGACATGTATGTGTGTGTGTGTGTGTGTGTGTGTGTGTGTGTGTGTGTGTGTGTGTGTGTGAGGGACAACAGGACAGCATGGGTCAATGTTGATGTGATGTGTGTGTATGTGTTAGCCCTAGGTGTTTGGATTATGTGTGTGTGTCTGCATGCACACAGTTCCACCATGTGGCTGCCGTATACTGGAGGTTGTGGGACAGCCACAGACTGTACCTGCCAGGCTGTAGAGATCAATGTCTCTGGCCTCGGACAGAGTACCTATACCTGGCAGGGGTGCAACGGACAGTAACGGGTACTAACCAGACTGGGTACTATCATCAGAGGCAGAGGCATGTTGACTGGGCCCATGTCCCTGCTGGGACTCACCAGAGCCATGTGCACGTTGTCTTCTATGATGGTCTATTGACAGCCCTGCACCAACATTGCTGGGGCTGATACTGCCACTATGGGAGCGGCTGTGACTTGAGTGTCGTCCGCGATGACTGCCAGCCGATGATGTTGCTGGCATACGTCCACGTCGACGTCTTGGCCATCATGCACTGTCCTGGCACATGGACATGACATTGCGGAGGACATCTAATGTCTCCCCCCAACATCTATCAATGACCTCGATGTAGTGACGCACTGCACCCTCAATGTCAAGGATACTGTCATTGATAGCGGTGTTATGGGCCCTCTGCGCCATTTGTCATTGTCTGGTGTACCGTTCCATACATGCCTGTGTCTGCATTACAGCCCGGAACATACCTGAGGTTGTAAGACCTGTGGAGGCACGTCTGCCAGGGGCATTACCACCAGCAGTACTCCCAGGAGAACCCCTGGACATCTGCCTATGTGGTACCATTCCAGAAATCCGAGTATGGCTGCTGTGAGGGGATGCATGCTCCATAGATACCATACTATCCTGGTCAATGCCTATGGTATGCTGTCCCTCAGCTAAGGTCATTGGTGATGAGGGATGTATTGGCAGTATGAATGTGCACATAGATGGGGTGGAAAGCTGTGTACTGTCGATTGGCGGCCCAACAACAGACCCTGTCAAACCGGCCTGTGCCACAACACATGTATCATTTCCACTATTTGTGGCAGTGTCGTCAAGTTCCCTGCTGCACTCAACCAACATAACCTCAGCACCTGTAAAAGGAAGACAGGAAACACACTTTACAATCTGTACATGATGTTAGCACACATGCACACATGCACACAGGAACACATGAACACATGCACACATGCACACATGCACACATGAACACATGCACACATGCACACATGAACACATGCACACATGAACATATGAACACATGAACACAAATACACTACTCACTAAAGTAGACACACACACACACACACACACACACACACACACACACACACACACACACACACACACACACACACACACACACACACACACACACACACACACACTCACACCAACAGCAATCCAGAACATACTCATTAGTGGTTGATGGTGGAATACAGTATCACAAGCCAAAGAGTCCTATCACACGTGTCAGCATGCAGGATGTGTGTTGCTCAACAGCATGCAGTGCGAGTGTAGGGAGTCCTTGTTAATAACAGTATACATGTCTTTGATGCATGTGTGTTGTTCAATGATTGGTCTCACCCTGGAACACAATGTGTAGATGGACACAACATTGCTGTACAAGTATTAAATGCATTTCAATGTCCTGTGCACCATCACTCACAGGTATACATACCATGGCTGGATGCACACAACTGTCAGGTGTATAGCAATGAATGCTATGTGTAGTACTGAAGTTACTGTAACTGGATGTAGTGTAGTACCATGAGCCATCATCAGGCAGCATCATGTGGTCACTCAAGGCCACTAATGTGTGCCACACTGGCAACTATCTTGCTGTACCTGAACTGTAGCACTGTGGCTACATTAACCATTTCACAGGCAGTTGTTACATGGGTATATAAGGTGTTTAATGGGGAGCATTGCCTAACATGAATGTGTTGTGTGTTGAAGAGTATTGCACTGCCCCATGACAGGCCTCTACCCCTCAGGTATAGTATGAGTGCTGTGTGGATGACATTTGGGATACTGGAGTCTGACCTTACAGCAGGTGTCTAAATACGGCATGTGTATCATATTAGCACGTACTGTATGACAAAGTGGTGTATGTTGTGTGCATGTGTATTGACTCTGCCTATACAATGCCCACTACAGTGTACCACAATTGTTTGGGATGCTCTGTGTATTGCATGTGTTTGAGGCAGCTACTCATGTTACTGGGATGTGCATAGTCCCACAGAAAACATGCAGGGCATGCATTATGTGTAGGTGTTTTACATGTGTATATGGCCTACAACTCACCTATGACATGCACATGTTATTTGCTATATTAAATGTATAACACTCACCAGCATGGGTCTTCTGTTATGCTGTCACACCAGGGGGACCTACAAGGATATGAGACAGTTTGCCAGTGTCAACAACTATGGCACTGCTGCTGTGAGTTTGCAACTTTACAGTAGTACAATGGTTGACAGTCACAGGCATACAGATTATGTTCCAAATTATCAGTATTGCACAACACCAGGCTCCACATCTTCTGACTACACAGTACACATCTGACATATGCATGTTCTAACAATTGAGCTAACAGTAGTCTACAGATATGTCATGTTACCTGCACAATCCGAGTCAACTTGCTGGGTGACTCCGGCCTCCATGATGACACATGTCTGTTGTAGTGGTTGTCCAGGAGCCACCACGCTGAGGATCAGCTCTTCCACTCTGGTGAGGGGCAGATGTAATGCTGCACCACCACCTGTGGCAAGCTGTTTTCTGCGGACATCGGAGGTATGCTGCCGAGCATGTCTAAATTAAATCACTGCAGTGATAGCATACCTGGTCATAAGTCCAGTTATGCATGCCTACGTCATTAACCAAATGGACAACATCTTGCCACAGTGCAGTGCACTCATGCTGGTCCTGGTTGGTTCTGGAGAACAGCAGGGTGTGATGTTGTACTAGGGTGGGCATTATGATTCCCTCCTCTTCAGGGGAATACGCAGGGTTGCGATGGTGAGACATGTCCCTGGAAGACAATAAAACAATAATTGTGAGCACGTCATGTGGCACACTTAACATTCTAAAGTACAGATATCAATGAAATGTCATATATAACAACCTACTGGCTGTCAGTAGATACACACGTTTAATACCACATATCAGTGCTCAGCCCACAACTGCCTGACAGTGCCTGGCACGTTCTAAATATTAAACCATGTTCTGCACAGCAACAAAGTGAAACCAGTATGTAAGACTATACAACAGTACATGGCACACTGTATGTGACACAATGCACCACCTAGCCACAGGAGGTATATATGAAGCTAATGCATACAGAAATATGTCATCCATTGAAATGATTGTGAAGTACAGTTACAGTACTACCAGTACACCACACTACTTGTTGATAGCAATCCCCTAAGTAACATATGTGCACATTCATCAATATAGGTGGCATACTGCTGTACTACACTATACATGTTGCTAGATATGCACTTATATCCTGTAACACATATACGACTGAGGCCATGTTACAGGCATACCCACACACACATCAGACATACCTACAAGACACAAAGGTATGGCAACCCAGATGAGCTTTACCTGTGTACCATACAGTACTGTGTATCAGCACTTACAAAACCTTATGCCTGAGGTATGTAATGTGTGAGGACTACAGGTAACAAACAAAACAATGTTTCCAAGCAATGTGGATATACACCATACTGTGCTGTTTTGGCCTACAGCTTTAGGTAGTACTGCAGTTCATACGGGATTTGTATTCACTAGTGTTAACAATCAATAAGCATACATGTACTGCTTTAGCCTACAGTGGCACAATCCAGTCAACACCATGAGACTACTTCACACCATATGCCATACTGCTTTTCCTGCCTAGCAATAGCATACATATCTTTTGCAGGGATCAGAGCTAGAACACTACATACCATGATATAAACAGTTTCCCACTAGGCTATCACACATATACACAACGTTGACACATTCACCTACACATTCACCATCACACTCAGTCAACCTCACATAGCAATTAATGCAATATGTACATGCGTGTGTGTATCAGGTCCTAGGTACCTAATAGGCTATTAGCCGTAGGGCCTATAGAAGCCTAGCCATACAGTACCCTGCCCTTCAACACCCATGTAATTTAAGTTCATGTGCCCCTGTCATGCAGAGCCACAGAGGTGATTCCCGGGTCGTATTTCCTATCTCACATCCATTCATTATGATTATTCATGATGACTGCTAATGAGGACCTTTCTTTGCTATTGATAGGTAGTTAGTTCCAGAGTATGGTATGTGTCTGAGATGAGAATGTACCACTCCAGCATGTTCTGCTTTTTGACATTACAAGGTTTAGATCAGTACAGTGTGTAGCTTGTAGGGATTTTGATCTGTTTACATGGAGCATGTCCAACACCTGTGGGTTTGGCATAGCTTTGTATGTTATGCAGAGGTTGCCTCTGGGTAGGCGGTATGCAACACAGTGTAGCTGTGGTTTTGTAAGACAGTCTGCATAGGGCATCTGTTTGAATCTGGTAATACTCTTTGTGAGGTATGTGCCTGGTGTCTACAGTTACTGTAGATGTCTTCTGAGGTACATACCAAAAGGGCCATTGTACCCTATGATGGGTTTTATGACTGATGAGTAGAGTGGAACACTGACCTCTTTTTCCATGGATGACACACCTTTTCTGATGACATGTGGACCATACACAGTTTACATGACTAGTGTGGCACTGTGATTATCAAAAGGGACACTACTGTCCACCTGTGTCCCATGGTCTCTTATCACACTTTTGGTGTTGAGTAGACTACCACCTATGTGGTAGTTCATGGGTACAGGGTTTTTAACAAAAGAGATGGCAATACATTAACAACATTGAGCTTGAGCGTACATATAAACATCCATTGGTGTACATATAGATTTACATATAGGCACATATACAGTCCACCTTTCATGGTGGGAATATCAATTATGCAAAGGTTGAGAGGGATACAGTTATGTGATAATATTACACAGTCTTGTGCAGAATGCATTGAAGGTATTCTCAGCCCATGTATCTTTAGCAGGACTCCCTGTCTGGAAGACTATAAACTTAGCAAATCATACCCACAGCGTTTAAACACCACATGTCATATACCAGCACTGTATGCTGTCTTGTTTGCCACACACTACAACCTACATAAAAATATGCATATAACAAACTTCACCAACATATATATGTCCACACTTCACAAACAGTTTCAGTATGTCCCTTGCTCTATGCACATGTTAAGATGCTAATATATCTGACACATAAATATCTCTCCATATGTGTATGCCATACACACACAAGGTCCACACTCTTGTAAGTCCGTAGACCTCACAGATGACCTGTTGGGCCTTGCTACAACATAAACAGTTGTCACATGTGTGCATAACAGTAATGTTACAGGGAGAATTTATAGCTGCTAATGCTATATTACTATACTAGCCCGGTACAGCAGTTGCCAATGCTAAGCTACACATTATATGACTATCATGCATGTGTTACTCTGTCACATCCAGGTTTATATAGCTGTTTGCACTACTCCCCCAAACAGCCATTATACACAGTAATGTACATAACATAGATGACATGATCAGATGTTTGACATTTAATGCTGAGTTACATATATCACAGTTATGTCCCACTGCACACAGCTACACACTAATTTGTCCATGGCAGTAGTCATGCATGGCATCAGTGCATACATACTTACTTCTGCCACATATACATGTTTCAAAGTATTTACAGTACTCTTCATAAACATCTACTACTTGCCGGTAACCACATATCTGTTACATACCTGTTTGTCACTTTCAGGTCCATCTGTGTATGTTTTGACAAGTTTTTTTTTGTTTTTTTTTTGGTATTAATTAAGTAAAGTTTGCTTTTACTTAATTTTCTTTGGTTATTAATTAAGTTTTTTTTTTTTTACTTAATTAATATTTTGGGTTAGTAATTCAGTAAATTTGTTTTACTTAATTAAATTTTTGTATTATTAAGTAATATTTTTTTTTTACTCCTCTCCAGGCTTACAGAGGCTATAACACATGCAATGTAATGATTGCACGTGGGGATAGCAAGTACAGTCTGCTTTTATAAGTATATGCACATGTGCATGTGATGCCCTCTGCATCAATTGTTGCCCAGCATTTAGTAAATGCATACAGCCTGCTGTGTGGTAATTGCAGTACTCACTGTCATAGCAACCCAATGCTATAAATTGCTAAGTTATGTAGGCATAGCCCTTTCAGATTTCCAGAGTGAGGCCCATGCTTGTTTGCTGCGGACACTGTTGTTTAAGTCAGAAGGTTGGTATAATTCTTATATCTGAAGCCAGAGGTGTAGACAGTGATGTACATGGTGTACTCAGACCTGACTGTTGCCACTTCCAGTACAGAGCTATCAGTGTAGAGTTTAACTCACCCCTACAAATGCTTACACCAGATATATGTGAGTATGTAGTTTCAGTTCTACTTATATGATTAACTGCCATACAAAAGTAGTTATTGAGAAGTATTCTTTTGGCACGTGAACTGTTTGTGAACTGTTATACTGTGCATATTGATGTACTCACATCTGCAGGGTTTGTGTTTTTTATTGTTGACATTAGCACAGGATTCTCAGGAAAACTGGACAATTCCAGTACTGAGTATGCCTACCTACATCCTTGGTAGACCATAAACACGCACGTATATTTAAAATTTGGGGGGAGATGCAGACATACAGAGAGCATTATGTATTATTGTGTGAGTGTTATCTTACTGGACTTAAAGGATTGGTGTGTACCTGTTAGTTTATCAAGGCAGGTGGTCTGTCTGCATAGATTCCAACTGTGAACCTATCCAGATGGTAGCCAGATGTTAGCCTGTTATTCTTTGTCTGTGCAACCCACAGGTGTTTTTAGCACTGGTACAATGGCATTGTTACAGTCAGTTGCTAGCAGTACATAGCTACATCCTTTGGTATTTCTGTGTTGTACTCCTACATAAGGGTATGCTTGTGGAAGTCCTCCTAAAGCTATTTGCAGAGTGTGTAACAGCAGAAAAGCTGATATGCCTGTGTGTTTGTGCCTCTGCCAGGCCTATTAAACACTCAGATACATATTTGCATGGAGTCAGGGATAGGTAGTTAAAAGTGACGTACACCTTCCAAATAATAGAGACAGTAAGTGTAGACTTGAGTGAAGCAGTGCATATGGATTAGTACACCTTTTTATGAAGTACAAGCAGTGTCTACTGTTATTATTGTCATTATTCATTGTGTAATACCCCACCTTTCTGACTAACATCAGTACTTTTCAGAGGGATTCAGAGGGACACAGCTAAAATATGTTTCACAATCAGGGACATCCCTGAAAAGTAGTCACAGTTAGGAAGTATGGCCTCTGCCCTAATTAGATCTGCCAGTGTTTGTCCTGCTATGATACTGTGTGGGGGTTGTAAAGTGCCTCTATAAAATTATTTGCTGCTAGAATGGCTGCTTCTCTTATCACAATCATGTAATGCAATTCCACAGCAATTGCTGCTAAAGATCCACAGAACAAGCTTTGTGTTATGGTCTTCCTATTTTTCCTTTACATTCAATCATTGTATTGCATGATATATTTATTTCAGCACCAAGTTATTGTATATCTGCTGTGGTTTAGTGGTACTTCATGCAGTCTAATGTGTCCAAGGTCTGGGGTTTGAGACTAACAGAGAAGTTTTATTTTGCTGCTGATCAGTACAAGGGCCCTGACATACAGACTGACTAAGGCACTTTTAAGCAGTTGTAAGCAGGTTTGCGCGAGTTTTCGTGATGCTTAGCTAAGCACACACATGCGCACACTCGCTCAAACCCGCTAACTACTGCTTAAAAGTGATTACTCCCACTAACACCCCCACTAATTTCTTTAAAAGAAAAGAAAATGAGGAGATAGGAAAGTGGTGAAAAAGGGGGCACAAAGAGGGAAAGACAGTAGGGAAACCAGCTTTGGATGTGCAGGACGAGTGTAGGGAAGGTTCATAGCTGCCCATTTCTTTACCAGCAACAGCTGTGCATATGTTAGATATTTGGAGTGATATTTGAAACCTTGCACCCCTGAGAGAGGGGTGAGGACAACAAAGTATATTGCACTGCCAATTATAATTATCGGTTTACATGTCCAGCGGAAATGTGTGCGAAATGGGCAGCTATGTATGGGGCATAATTTTTTTTGTGGGAACAGATTGCCCATTTTTTTCTTTTTTTTTTCAGGTGAGACTGGAATGTGAGGTACAGGAAGTAGGTATATTTGGGGACATAGGTTGGGAAGGTAAATAGACAAGACAAACAAGACACATACAGGGGCGGAGTATGACACATGGGGTGGGTGAACACAATTGACGGGGACGGATGTTTGGAAATCGCAAGCCCATGAGCCCACAGATGGTTAACAGTGGAACTGAGATCCCCACTCATGGGCAGTGACCACTGCACCTTCACAGCCCCGAGGATGGCTGTGCTGGGGGCTGCATAGGAGGGGCAGGCTCACCCATGAGCCGCGTCACACTTGCCTCAAGCTGGCATAGGGGATCAGCGGCTAAACGCTGGATCTCCCTATGCACCACAACCCGGACCCTTCGGAGAGTGACAGGTGGCCCTTCTCCACCCATGCTTGCATGGGGGGATGAGCCCCATCCCCTGCAGCGCTTCCATCTGAAGGTGGCACAGGACCAACGGAGGAGGAGAGCCCGGGCTGGGCACTGGACCTGCCAGTGCCAGGTGCAATCGCCAGCTGCGGAGGGACAGGTGGGTCCGCTGGGACTGGCCTTCCCATACGTTCTGTGATTAGGTGTGTTTAATTACAACATAGACAACACCATTCCAACTTAGTAGTAACAGCATGCAGTAATATTCCCATTAACCCAACACACCAGGCTTCCAACAGTTGAACAGCAAGCATAACACATGCATATATTGAATGACAGTGGACATTACAACAGCATGCAGGGATGATTAGTGGCAACAGGCCACCAAGATTGTGATATTTGAACAGGGCACATGCATCAAAGTAAATGCAGATATTTATAGAACAATAGGACATATGTCCCAACAAATATTTTGAGATTAGACATACCCATTGAGGTGTGGAATTGCATTGTTTATGCACATACAGTAGGGTGTAAAAAGAAACCTCCATTAACATCTTATAAGTACTTTTAGTCTACACTACATTTCTATTGACTGCAGGTGTATATCCCCTACATGTATTATTACACTAGGCAACATGCATTAGGTTGTGTAATGGGTTTGGCTAGTTCATTATATACCTGACCTATATCTGACATACTAACTGTCCAAGATGCAGATGTTACTGCTACATAGTTATATATTTTATTTATATTTATATATCTACATATCTGGATGTGTTCATGTGACATTTTCAGTTAAATTTTTACAGAACCCTACATTTCATGTAGCACACTCACATTTCTGGGGAACACATAACAAGCTACTCGTGTGCCAGATTTACCCATGCATGCCAGCCATTAACCGACTGTTGAGGACTATATATATGCTTCACAGCTATTGGCACTTCCTTCATCCACTTTATATGGGACTGCCCAACTGTGGGTTGACAGCACTTAATACAACAGTACTATTTATATAATGCAAGGGTACAACAACATTTCAAAGTAAGTGACACAGACACACTCCAAGTATTATACCTTTATTAATTACATTACACACTTTTCTACAGGCTCTCTCCTTTATTTGATATTACAGTGTATATGGAAGACTTATTCAAGACATATTATACCTTTATTAATAGGTTACAACACTCTTTTTCAGGTTTGCTCACTTATTTTATATGACAGTACATGCAGAGATATTATTCCAGACTTATTTTACCTTTATTAATGGGTTACTACACTATTTTTCTGGCTCTCTGACTTATTTTATATAACAGTACATGCAGAGGAATTATTCAGGGCATTTTATGGCTGTATTATTGGGGTACAACACTTTTTTTCAGGCTCTCTCACCTATTTTATATAACAACACATGCAGAATAATTACTAACCTACCTGGTGGTGCAGCCTTAGCAGCCTCTTTGCATAGGCTTGCTGATTCGCAGCACAGACACCTGCAGCTGTGAAGTAAATGAAGGGATATTGGGACATACCTATCCATTATATAGACTAAATTAGCATGTCCTACATACTGCATTCCATGGCTACCTACTCAGTAGTGGGGCATCTTGCATGTCACGGGCCTCCTGTATCCATTGGTTCAGTAGGTCCTACTTCCATCTCTTCAGGTCTGCAAGGTGGTGATGGACCTGCTCACCAGTCCGAGGGATGCCTGTGGCACTGGTGAGATCATGAGTTAACCGGTTCCAAGCCTCTGCTTTGTACTTCGTCCCTTGGAACTGGCCCTGCAGGAGTCTTGACTCATGACGGTGGACAAGGAGCCAAACCATGTATTTTGACTCCTCGATGCCCCAGCGTTGCACTCGAAAGCGAGTACCCTCTCCAGCACCAGCCATTCTAACTGTAGATGGGAGCTACTATCAGTTATGGCGAGTATTCCCGCCTATGGAGCTTAAATATGCCGCATTTCCCGCACTTTTTTGTGATTGGCCATTTTTGAAAATTCTCGACTGAATGCAGACCTGCTTAGCAATGGTTAGTCTACCATTTATAAGTATATGTATGTTAACAGTGGATGTTTATCCTAAGCTGTCATGGCTTAGTGGTTCAGTATTTTGTTTATGGTTCACAGTGTCCCGGGTTCGAACATTATCATTGCTTTTTATTTTACTATTGTCCAGACAGGCTAGGGGGTGTGGCTGTGTTTAGGCAACTTTGCTCTACGTTGGTCCACGTTGCCCTACGGTGCACTGGTTAGCGCAGTGCACAGCACCATGCAAACCTATTGCGCTGGGTAAAGCGCTGCTTAGCTATGGGCAACTATATTGTGCTGGGTAAAGCGCTGCTTAACTACGGGCAACTATATTGTACTGGGTAAAGCGCTGCTTAGCTACGGGCATTTATATATCAAGATCCTTCTTACATATATATATATACATTTTGTTCAAGGATACATAGGCCATTTCAATGCTTTTTAGTAAAATTTTATTCATATATGTTAGGAATTATTTCATATACTAATTTAAAACATAAAATAGAAAGGGGAGTGGTGGGACTTGCACCGTGAATGCTTCCTCTTTGTGCAAAGGCTCTACCACTACGCTATTGCTATTTGGATTCATTTGCATAAACATTTCTTATTATGCTCTTCAATGTCGAAATTGCTAACTGCAGCTAAGCAATGGGCACACCCGCCCAAACACACGCAAATACAGGCAGCTGTATCGGGAATTATAAGAAAAAAACTAAAAGTTTTACATTTTATAACTGTACTGGGGGCTTACAATGTGAGGGAGTGTAGTGTTGGGTATGTAGACATTTGAGCGGACTCGCTCATGTGTGTTGACATTTCACAATTCAGACACTTGGAGGGGCATGGACCTTTGGACTGCTCGGCAGTCAGACATGCCCCCTGCCTTCTTGCATGGTCCATGTTAGACTTAGAGTGGAGTCAGCATGCCCTCATGAATATGCATGGCACACTGACGTCATACCGTTCAACTGCAGTTTCCGAGTAAGACTTATTTAGTCTTACACGGAGGATTCGTGAATCCGGGGGTTTGTGTCTCTCTATATACGAAAGACACTGTTATCACTGAGTATGGCAATTTCAATGAGCAATGCTACTTTTGTCTTCTTTTCTTGGACCACTATATCTGGTTTTCTAGCATCTATCTTTTAAATTGTTTGTAATGGATTATCTCATGTGATATAAACTTCATTTTCTAGGATGTTTTGGGGCTCATGTTTCCAGTGTTTTTCAGCCACTTCAAATACCATAATGTTTGCACAATACTCAGTGCTACAGTCTTGCCACATCATTATGCCTTTCAGTATACAGTCCTTCTGCCATTAGTATGTCACAACCAGCAACGAGGTGTGCATCTTTTTCCAGTTCGGTTTTACAAAACCTATATTGGTCTGTTTTTCCCATGTGTTCAATGGAGATTGCAAACCAGCGTGTACGCAGCCCACTGTCTTGGGCTGCCAATATTAACCTTTCATCTCTTGGTTTGAATTTGCCTCTCCTCAACCATTGCTGCATTTGTTCCTGATCAACATGAGGTTCTTCCAGAACTTTTCTATATTTGCAACTATATTTATGCATTTTCTACATTCTTTGCCTTCTCATCTCGTCCTTCACCTTATATTCTTTCTTTTGTTTAATGGCACATTCAGTTGCTGCCTGATTTTAATCTACCTCTGGTTTAATTTCCATTCCTGCTTGATGCCGAAATACTTCTGCTAGAGTAAGCAGAGAAGTCATCTTAGATTTATTTTCCTCATGTTTCAAAACTTTCACTACATCCGGGTCTTGTGAGGTCAGCAGATATGTGTGGAGTCCTTCAATTGCAGATCTATACATATAATCAATTTCCAGGAGACCCATCCCTCTTTTGGAATGGGGAATATATAATCTTGGTATGCACTGATTCTTATGAATCACTTGGTGAGCATGAAGCATCTTTTTTGTTTTCCTATCTAATCTATCCAACACATTTTGGGGGCAATCAGTCACTCCAAAACTGCAAATTAGGACAGGAAGAGCAAATTGGTTTATAGCCTGAATTTTGTTCCTAGATGTCAGTGCTGTTTTCAAGATTAATTTAAGTCTTCTGAAGTATTCCTTGCTAAGTTTTATTCACATTTGTTCATGTTTTATTGTTGATCATTCAACAATTCCCAAATATTTATACACTCCCTCCTGCTCAAATTCTTTTATATCACATTCCTGTCCCAAACTGATGTTTTCCTGGTGCTGCAGTTTTCCTGCTTCAAAGGTTGCTTTGGCACACTTATCAAGACCAAATGACATTCTTATATCATCTGAAAACGTTTTCACAACATGCAGCTGTGCTTTCACTTCTTCATTTGGTGAGCTGTACAGTTTTAATCATCAACAAAGAGAAGATGAGAAGTCTTTACATTTTGTTGTTTTCTAGGAGCCAAATTGTAGCCATGGCCTAAGTTAAGTAAACAGCTTAATGGGTTAATGGCAAGGCAGAATAGCAACAGTAACAGAGAGTCACCATGGAATATCCCCCTTTGAATTTTTATCCCTGCGATAATAATCTGTCCTTTATCATGGCTTAATTGCAAAGTGGTCTGCCACTATTTCATGGTCACTGTAATGTAATCGATCAGTGCAGGGTATCTTATACATTTTTAAGCACTCTTTTATCCATGAATGTGGGATACTATCAAATGCTTTTTTATAGTCAATCCATGCTATACTTAGATTCTTCCCCTTTTTACAGTTCTCCACTATGACTTTATTTAACAACAAATGATCCTTTGTTCCATATGACTTTCTTTTATTGCTCTTTTCTTCTGCTGCCATAACTGAGTTTTCTTTTAAATGACTAAAAACTCTGTCAGCATCAATTCCCATATATAGTTTATATGTCGTCGGAAGGCAAGTTATTGGTCTATAATTTTTAGGGTAGCTTGCAGGTTCACTCTTAGGAAGGAGCATTGTTTTGCCTGTCATTAGCCAGGTTGGTGTCTGTTCAAGGTGCACATATAAATAGTTCTTACTCTTGGCTATATCCTAGCGCAAAGATGTTAATACTTTCAGGCAAAAGTTAGGTATTACATCTGGGTCTGGGGTTTTCCAATTAGAGGCTTTTCTTAAATTTGTCCCAGTCTCTCTGGCTGTTAATTTATCCCATTTCATATCCTGCACCTTTAAACTTCTTATTCTTTCTTTAACTTCTTCTATCCATTTAGCATTTTTGTTATGTTCCACAGGATCTTCATAACAACAACAACAACGTTATGTTCCACAGAATCTTCATAGATAATTCTCTAAAATGTATCTACTTCCTCTTTTTTTTGGTAGTCTTTCAATTCCTTTTACCTTGTTTCCCAATTCTCTATAAAACTTTTTTGGGTCATCAATAAATGTCTTATTGTTTACTTTTCCTTTATATTTATCTGTGTATCATGTAAGGTTTTCCACCTGTGCTGACATTTTTAGTTTATTTGCAATAGTGCATGATAGATCCTGGCCTGTTCTAATACTGTGCATGGCTTTACTCACATCTATTTTTCTTAGTATTTTTGATGATCTAGTCCCTCTTCTATAGTCTTCTAAGAATGGCACTTCTTGTCTTAATTGCTTTATAGTTTTCTCTATTTGATATTTCCATGATGGTATTCAATTTCTCCGCTTCCTTTCCCTCACTACCCTATGTTCATGTGGTAGAACTTTATCAGTTATTAATTTAGCTGCACAGTAGTATATCCTGTTTACTTCTGTTATATTGCATGGATCTCTATGGACAGTTCTAATTACTGTGTTCATTTGTTTTATAAAGAGTTCTGACTTTTTGGGTTTTATTGACCTTCTGCAGTCTATTTCTCTCATTGATCTTGCTATATCTATCTTTGTCCATTAAATCAAGCAACTCTTCTCTTAGTTCATTTTCTTCCAGACTGAGGGCACATCCTTTGTTTTCCATTTCCTGCGGGCATTCTATAGAAAGTTTTGTAGCATCTTCCTGTGGCACCTTCTCTTCAATTTCATCCTGTGCCATCCTTTGTTCTGTCATATGAGAACTCATTGGCCTATCACTCCTCAACACTGATTGCATCAAGAGTTTTCACAGTTTCCTTATCCTTCCCTTGCTGTCTAGCTTCAACTGAATGTTTATACTGGTTTCCTGTGGAAGGCTGCAAAATATCTTGATAGGGCACCTGACCAATTGCTTCCTGTTCCACTGGTTTCCCTTAATTTGGATATCCGGTGCTTTAGCCTGTTGTGGTGCTTTCTGCATTCTATTTTCTATACTGAATCTTTCACTTTGCAGGTACCCCATAACCTCAGTTTCTATTTATTTAACTTCTCCATTACTAATCTTCTTTTCTACTTTTCCTCTTAGTCTTCTTATTTTTTGTATTGCAAAGTTTTCCATATCCGGATTTCTTTGCCTGAATTTCTCTTCAAATGTCTTTGGTGCTGTTCTTTTTGTATTGGTTAGTTTTGCTTTCTTATTTGCATAAATATTACACCATATTAAATCTCTTTTTCTTTCCCATGTCCATATTTCCTCTTCAGATGTTTCCTGATCTTCCTGTTTCTCCTTACTTTGGGGACTCACTCCATCATGCTGTGATGTAACCTGTATTAGACCTTCTACATCAAATCCTTCACTTCGCAAGCACTCCATAATTTCAACTTCTATTTTTTAACTTCTACTTTACTAATCTTTTTTTCTATGTTCCATCTTTGTGATATTATTTTTTTTTGTGAAATTTTCCATATCCAGTTGCCTTTGCCTGTATTTCTCTTTGAATATCTTTGGGGCTGCCTTCTTTATATTAATTTGGCTTTCTCCTTTGCATAAATATTGCACCATATCAAATCTCTCTCTTTCCCATGTCCATATTTCTTTTTTATATTGTTCAAATATATCTAGGTTTTGATGTTTATATTTTTGCACTTCTTCAGATGCTTCTTTTTCCAAGCAGATCAAAGTTTTATGATCTATATACTGTTTTTCACAAATCTGTTGTATTAATGAATGCATATTTTCATTTGAAGCTTCTGACAGTTTTTCTTGTGGAAGTATTTTTCTTTCCTCTAATTTCTTTCTTAATCTTTTTGCATAGCTTTTGTCTGGAAATTCTGGGCTCTTTGCATAATAGTAACAATACAAAATAAATGCTACAAGGGTAAATCCAAACCTTTTTAATGTCTTAAAACCAGAAGTCTTAGTGCTTTTGTTCACCCTGGGTGAACGAAAGTGCTAAGACTTCTGCTTTTACGACATTAAAAAGGTTTGGATTTACCCTTGCAGCATTTACTTTGTATTTTTGGATTGACAGTACGCTGTTGTGGGACCTTGCTTTGGATAATAGTAGCAATACATAATTTCTTTCTTATCCTCAATAGTTCACTCTATTGCCTTTATGGCTCTTCTTTGGCCTATCAGTCTTTGTGATTTTTGTGGACTGTTACTTCCTTCTACAATGGGGGAGGGGACATCCTCCCCTTGGGCCTGGCCTGGCCCCATTATAGGAATGTTTCTTTATTTTGAGGATTCTACTAGGACTGGGCACTTTTTTATCCTGGGTCTTCTGCACATACTAGAATCCTACATACCCAAACTCTGGAAAGTATCTCACATCGTTCCTCTCTATAAATGAGGTAACTCCTATGAATTCTCAAACTACCGACCTATTGCCATCCTTTGCCCCTATCCAAAATTCTTGAGAAATGCATCCACTTGCAAGTGATGACATTTTTTAACACACACAATCTACCATCTACCACACAGCATGGTTTCCATCCACATCACAGCACTACCGCAGCCCTTCTATCCTTCACTAATCATATAAACCTTCACAGGAATGATAACAAATATGTATCAGACATTTCCTAGACCTCTCAGAAGCATTTGATGTGGTCTCCCACTCCACTCTACTAGACTCACTAACATCATTATCCTTCACCTCCTCTACTATAGCCTGGTTCAGAAGCCAACCTATCTGACAGGCAACAATCAGTCCATTGGAAAGGAACTCTGTCTACACAATTTCCAACCAACATAGGAGTCCCACAGGGCTCTATACTGGGCCCACTATTGTTCTCTATTTTCACAAATAACCTCAATTGCTCTACACAACATACCACACTCAAACAATATGCGGATGATTCAACCCTGATCTGCTTCACCTCATCTCCCACCACCCTACATACACTCACTCAAGACACCTTTAACTCAGTTGAAAAATGGATATCAGGTATCCAACTAATTCTAAATCCCAAAAAGACAAAACTGCAACTATTTACCCCTAATAGATCACCCCTTCTCCTTTACCATAACATTTTTATTTTTTATTTTTATTTTTATTTTACATTTGTTGACCGAGCTAGTCCAGCTGGATATATGTCCATTTTCAGCAGAGGCCCGAGGAGAAAAGCTCCTCAAAAACACATTAAAATGTATATATTTATCTAATGAGAGCACCACCATCTCCCCTTCTAACCACACCAAACTTCTGGGCATTGAAATAGACAATAATCTCCACTTTGATATTCACATCTCATATACCATAAAACTAGTACACAAAAAGCTAGGTTCCCTATACAGGCATAAGTCCTTTCTCTCACAAAAAGCAAGAGTCACTCTTGCACAAAGCCACCTCCTCTCAACTCTATTATACGCAGCACCAATCTTTACCCAAATCAGACAATGTGACCTAGACAAACTAGAATCATGCTACAATAAAATAGCAAAGTTTCCTACTAACTCAGCCTATAGAACCCATCACTGTACTGCACTAAAATAACTAAAATGGCTTGAGCGACCACAGCTACTTAACTATCACCAGCTGGGCACAGCCTACACTATTCTCAAATATCCTGAACCCCCCCCCATTATCCAACCTACTTACTGTCTATACTGCAAACCGGTACCTAAGATCTAGTGAAAAATATCTCCTCTCCATCACCAAGGTTAACAATAATACAGGGAAAGTGCTCTACTCACACACCATTGCCAGAAATTGGAACTCTCTTCCCCTATCTGTGTCCACTGTTCACTCCACATCCATATTCAAAACTCCCTCAAATCACATCTTCTTAGTACCTGGTTATGCCCTTCTATTAGATAACCCTACCCACACTGCTATTAACTCCCTAAACTCCTCTCTGACCACATGCTGGATCTCTGATCCCCTGTAGGCTTGGTCATCTGAAAGGGTACTTTTAACTGTAGAATCTTACTTGATATATTTTCTTCTCTTACCAATGTATAACTGACATTGGGCCGGATTCACGAAGACTTGCACGTAGTCTAAGAGTAGAGTAAGACTCCATGCAGCCAACATGTCCACCAAGCGATCCAGGAACAGCCAGTAGGGGCGTGCAACAGAGCTCCTAAAACGACTCTTACATGGACAGGGCTAGGATATGCAAATTACCTCATTTGCTCCTGAAAGCTATGCAAATGAGGTAAATTTGTGATTCAGGAAACCCTAACCTGTCCTAGTAAGAGTAGTGTTATTTGCAGAAATGTACTCCGTTGACAACTGAGTGAGTTTCTGCAAAGAGCAAAACGGAGCCATGACAGCTCCAAAAAAAGGATACATCCAGTTGAGGAAGCATGCCAATGGCCAAAAATACGGCCATTGGCAATGTCCACTGATGCAAAAATAAAATGAATTAAAATACATTTTTTTTCCCGATCGCCGATGTTTAAGCATAGCACAGCACAGAGCAAACACGGTGCACTGTAAAATCCAGAAAACCAATTATTTAAAAGCAGAAATGTGGATTTTACAGTAATCCCTAATATACAATGCAAGGGAATGGCAGTCCAAATACAACATGGCCACCAAGTAGAGGTTGCTAAGGGGGGAAGCTCAGTCTAAGAGTTGTAACCAAGCATTAGTAGGTAATCCTATGCAAATGAGGGTAAGGATAGTGAATCCCAAGTTTACATAGCGAAAGAGCACAGTCAGTGTAGTGTAGGAGTAGGATAAGGGGTGTAACAGAGTAGAAGATAGGTGACATCATAAGGGGGTATGTCTGAGAGAAGTGAAGCTCATTGGAGTAGAGTGTCATGTGTCTGCTGTCAGATACTAATCACTGTAAGAGGTGTGTCAACAGGTACCCTAGCTAAAGGCAAGAAATTGAAGGTGTATGCCGTGAACAACACCAAAGTTTCTTGTAGAAATTCCTGCACCATGTATGCGCGCATGTGCGCACCTGTAAAACCGAGTAAGCCTGTGTGCACACGTGTGCAGCTGTGTGTGTGCATTTAAGCCAGAGTAAGCAAGTGTAAGGATGTTGAAACCTGTGTAAGCACGTTTGCACCTGTGTGCGCGCGTGTTATCAAGAATAAGCAAGTTGTAGCCTGTGTAAGCATGTGTGCGCACGTGTGAGCTGGTGTGCGGGTGTTTGCGCTTGTGTGAGCGGCGCTGCCCCCCTGAGGAAACAGAAAGGGAAAAGGAAGCACAACAAATAGTAGGAAGCTAACCAGGAAGTACTAGCAGAGCTGGCAGGTAAAACCAATCAGAATCAGCCAATTACACAGGCAGTACACTAGCCCAGCCCAGCCCAGCCTAGCACTTAAAACTCAGCAAACAACTTTCCAGTATGTTTTTCTCAGACACACTGCAAAACTGCAGTAAACTAATAGAAGTGAAAACTGAAAAAGCTTTATTGAGACAAAGAAATGTTAGGGGCTGCCATTGCTGTTATAAGGCAACATATGCAACATGCTGAGGGTGATGACAATGCGAATGCTGCTGAGCAACCCACAGTGAGGAGACGGAGAAGAGTGTACAGGCCTAGGGTAACCTACCAGGTGCTACATGAGCTGGAGATAGTGGAGCGCTATAGAGTGGACAGAGATCTCATGCAGCAAATTGTTGAGCTGTGCAGGCCACGCCTCACACACAGAACCAACAGAGGGGAACCCATCCCAGTGGAAACCAAGATATGTGTTGGCCTAAGAATATTAGCAACAGGTACCTTCCAGAGACCAACTGGCAATATGATGGGGATTTCACAGGCATCAGCATACAGGGTACTGCACCAGTTCCTGAATGCCATGTCAGCACATGTCGGTGATCATGTATATTTCCCCAATTCCTGTGAGGTATTGGCCAGCAATATGCATATCTTCCAGCAAATAGCGGAATACCCTGAGGTAGTGGGTGCAATAGACTGCACGCACATTCGCATCAAAGCACCAGCCAGTGAGCGGGGTAGGGTCTATTATAACCGCAAGGGTTACCCCTCCATCAACTGCCAGGTCGTGTGTGATGCCCAGGGCATAATAATGAATGTGTGTGCTAGCTGCCCTGGAAGCTACCATGACTCCCATATCTGGCATCTGACACAGCTGTACCAGACATTTTCCAATGGGGACATCCCTCATGGTCACCTACTGGGGGATGCTGGATATGCACTTGAGCCGTGGCTGATGACACCCATCAGAAATGCACACACACCTGAACAGGAACGCCATAATGAGGCACACGCACAAACACGAAATGTAATCGAGCATGTGTTTGGGCTGCTCAAGTCACAGTTCCGGTGCCTGGACACATCTGGTGGAGCCTTGCAGTACTCACCAACTACATGTACCCAAATAGTCATGGTATGTGCTATGCTACACAATATGATCCTGTGAAAACAGCTGCAGCAGGAGGAGCATAAGGCCGGGCACAACAGCCCCCAAGGCCATCACAGGCAGAGCATGACTCAGAGGAGGAACAACCTGAGCCTGCCCCAGTAGGCAGAAGGAAGTGTGCCCAGTATGCTTTGGCCTTGGCAAAGAGGCAATGCATAGCATATACACTGGCTCAGTAGGAACCCTGGAAATGATACCTCTCTCTGACTCGCACATATAGTAAAAGGGATGCCAAACTTGACACTACCTGTTAACAAACATGTATAGGGAGTGTAAAATGTGCATCAATATAAGCAGCCCTGCAGCACCACCTGAGGCATGATTGCTGTATTAAGCAATATAAAGCACTGCTAAACAGCTCTCACCACTATTTAGTATATGTAAACAAAATTGCACACACTAAGTAGCACAACTACAGGCAATGTTGAGCAATATTTTGCACTGTCCAGCAATGTTGGTCAACATTGAGCAATGTTGTGCAAGTCTGGTCAAATGTGGGCATAGTTCAGCAAAAGCAGGTTAACATGTTCATATTTGCTTCACTTTTCTTGAAGCAGTCTGTTCTGGCATGTATGAAAATATGAAGCAGTGACAGTCCTCGAACCCAGGATACAGTGCACTATAGTCATAGTACAGAACCACTAAACCATGACAGTATGTCGATGGCCAGCTTGTATGAAAAAATGTTGATAAGTCAATGCTAAGTATCTCATGGAAACCTTGCAGGCATAGCATAATCCCTGTCGAGTTAAGACACAAAGGTGAGGCCTGCAGTAATAATAGAACCTGATATTCAACACACATATAGTATAAATGTTAATATTGGTAATGTTCACACACATCAACAAATGTAGTGGACCTCAGACAGCAACATACTGCAAGGTCACACTGGGCATGCTCACACACTTGAATATATATGAGACAAATGTCAGGCAACAAAACACTGAAAGTCTGAACTGGGCATGCTCACACAATTAGGGCAAGTTTGAGTACAGCAGTAGGCCACACATATCCCTCAGTTGCATGTGTCAACCCAGGAACCTTGCACTGTTCACCAATCCACCATGTGCACACAGTGATATGACACCAGACACATATATAATATAGTGAAATCCTGTTACAATCAAATATGTTATGCAGATACCTAGGTTGTTCATAGAAATTGGTAAAGCAAAGAAGAAACAAAACCTGCAATCAGTACCATCACTGAACAATGTGCATTCCGAACATTAGCATAGGTTCAGAGGTTGACACTAGGCTATCTGCCCTAGGGTATGTAGAAGCCTAGCCACAGTGTGTTTGTATTTTGCAACCCCGCTAGATGTGTAGACTGTGCCTGTGAATAGTAGGTCACACAAGATATCTCACATATGTTCATTTCAGTCTGCCTCTGTCTAGCAGGGGCCCATAACATATCCCAGGGCTAAACATACAATAACCCATCCACCTGTGAAGATGTCACCTGTAGGTGGTCAGCATGGGTCTGTGCATATGTGGGACTGTGATCACATTCCCGAGTGAGTGTAGCCTCTGTGATGGGAATCTGCCCCTCCAGCATGTCCTCTTAACATCATTGCTGATGTACCTGTCCCTGGAGCATGTAGCTGTAAGGGACTTTGATATCCTCATGTGGAGCCTGTCCATCAATGCTGTGATGGACATGGCTTCAAACAAAAGGCACAGACTGCATCCAAGTAGGCAGTAGCAACTGAGGAGAGCTGGGGTCACCATAGCCAAACTGTGCATACCATCTGTGTGAGTCCTAGATCCACTTGGTTATGTACATTTGTGTACATTCCAGTTGTTGCAGGTATTGGGTAAGGTACATCTGAAATGGGGCATTGTATCCAAGCATGTGCCTGATGAGTATAGGGTCACAATGACCCCATCTGATCTGAATGTAAAACTGTATGGGATAAGGTGGGCCAAATAGAAGGTGTGTCCAACAACATTGGCAATGTGAATGTCAAAGGCGAGAGTACTAAGTATTCATGCCCCCAAATCACAAATCACGCACACTGTACGTGATGTATCATCACCTATGCGGTAATGTGTGGGCACGATGTTACTACCAAAGGTGATGACTATGCATCTAAAGGAAGGTAGCTGTAGGCGATGGCTCTGGCACCAGTCATCCATCTCTGTGAGACCCTTTCTGAGGATGCTTGTGCCAACTGTGGAGTCGATTATGGCACACAGTTTACAGTCATCTGCAAACATGGTCAGCCATATTCCTCCTGTGTTAGCCAGTACATCTCAGAAATATCTACAGAACAAGAGAGGTCCCAGGACTGAGCCTGTGGGAAGCCACATGTAACTGGTGTATAGTCAGACATGGCACCTGCAATACTGACCATGTGTGTCCTATCCATGATCCAGTTAGCAATCCATCTTGTGACATATGTGTGGATATTTAATCTGGTAATCTAATGTATAAAAGCCGAGTGGGGTATTGTGTTGAACTGGTGTGCAAGCTCCAGGTAGGCTGTGTGGACAACCCCTCTGTACGTCTATGGACCTGTTAACTGTTTAAAGACATCAAACAGGTGCAAGAGGCAAGATCTGCCCACAACAAAACCAAATTGTGTAGGATCCAGTGTCTGTAGGTTCACAATGTCTATGTGTATGTGTTCCATGATGATACACTCCATAGCTTAGCAGACCAGGATAGTTAGGCATATATTGCGATAATGTACAGGGTCCCTTGTGGCACCAGCACTGTGGAGCGGGTACACCGTAGCTGTACGCCATTCCATGGGTGCATATCCTGTAGTAATTCTGATATTGAACAGTGACATAATGTGAGTGTGAAGTTTGTCATGAATCTCATGTAAGCCGCAGTCCGGGACACCATCTAGTCCCACTGATGCTGTGTTGTCTGCTATGGAGAGGGCAGTACACACCTGTTCATCTGTGATGTCAGAGAGACTACACCCTGTTGTGATGGACATGTGCACTGCAGGGGGGATGGTGGGGAAACATTCCCACTGAAGATGCAAAAAACAAATGGCTGCAGGTACACTGAGGTGCCCAAAACACACAACAACAGCAAAAGTAAATTAAGGCACCAAAGTTACACACTGGAAATCAGACACTGTACTTTATTGCAGAAGACAAATGGTAAGCACTTTCACAACTTAATGTTGCTTCATCAGACCACATCACTACAACTGATGCTTGGTCAAATGCTAGGACAATTAGTATGACATCACAATTTAAAGAGATATTACTCCACTAACATAAGAACATATATCGATATCCATAAGAAAAATGCATAAAATATATAGAAAGGTGTGTATTTACACACAATAATATTTAAAAAAGGGGGAATGTCATCCCTGATGGTTATTAAAATATATATATATATATATATATATATATATATATATATATATATATATATATATATATATATATGTACATATACACACACATTTTGTGCACATATAACCATAATAGTACAATAAAAAATATATAAAAAGCTTTAAAGAAAGAATGTTAGAACATATAAGGGACATACGGAACCAGAAGCAATCAAATGCTCTAGCTAATCATGTCCTGAATACAGCCAGTAGTCATTGTTTTAAATTTTTAATCTTACAACAAATAGTAAGGACAAACAGAGGTGGTGATGTAGAAAACCACACTGAAGAATTAGAACAACAATGGATCACTAAATTACAAGCAGATAGATATTCTGGTTTGAATGGCTGCACCTCATTAGTTCCTTACCTTAAGGCAAGGCGCCTTAAACACTAAATATGAGTTTTTTATATATTTTTTATTGTACTATTATGGTTATATGTGCACAAAATGTGTGTGTATATGTATATATATATATATATATATATATATATATATATATATATATATATATATATATAGATATATATTTTATTAACCATCAGGGATGATATTCCCCCTTTATAAATATTATTGTGTATAAATACACACCTTTCTATATATTTTATGCATTTTTCTTATGGATATCGATATATGTTCTTATGTTAGTGGAGTAATATCTCTTTAAATTGTGATTTCATACTAATTGTCCTAGCATTTAACCAAGCATCAGTTGTAGTGATGTGGTCTGATGAAGCAACATTAAGTTGTGAAAGCGCTTACCGTTTGTCTTCTGCAATAAAGTACAGTGACTGATTTCCAGTGTGTAACTTTGGTGCCTTAAACATTCCCACTGAACCTGTTGCCCAGGATGTTCGCAATGTCAGTGGGTTCACTGTATCATTTGTAATTATGCAGTAACTCACAGCATATCTGTGAGTTCCCACCCAGGTCCCTGACATAACTAAATAAGGCCTTGTGATTGTCCATAGTGTCTGTTGCAAGTGTCCGTTAGAAGTGGGCCTTAGATGAATCAACAAGTGTTCGTAGCTATACCATAGTACTGATCAGAGATGCCTTCCTGATTGTGATTGTGCTCTATAATGTAGTAGCCTCCTCCTGTCCCTGTATATCTCATTAATGGCCGTGGTCCACCAGACAGGTCCCGTGCCTTTGGAGGAGTGAGTCTTGTAGTTATCTGTGATAGCATGATCCATGCATTCCATTAGTTGTCCATAGAATGGGCTTGTAAAGGATTAAGTGGTCTGAGCTGTAATTAACACTGTCTCAGGGTCTTTGAGGGATACCACCTCAGTTTGTACAAGTGTGAAGTTTGCTCATGAGAAGTACATCACTGAGATCACCTAGGATGTGTGTGTATGGGATATGTATGTCTAGTGAGATGAATGTATGTTCTGACCTTAACAATAAGGGGTCCCCATGTTGGTGATGATCATGTCCCACATGTTTTAAGCCCCTGTGGTTGTGGTGACCAGGTCTGCCATAGCATTTGAGTGTAACAATCCTAGCAACTGTTGTGCATGAGTGTCAGTGCTTGAGTAGTATACCCAGTCAATGTTTGTGTATTTGAAGTCACACAATATAATGGTGTTTGGAGATACCTTCACATTCCCCAGTGTTCCCAGGAATAACGAGTGTTGTTCCTGAGTTTGAGAGTGTGGTCTGTAGCAGTCTACCAACTGAAATGCAGTTTGGCCCACTGTCAGTTGCACATGTATGTTCCCTGATGCTTTGTGCAGTGCTACCAACTCAAAGGTGTGTGTATGAATGATGTATATGGATACCCCCCTATTGTTGTTGTCTGGTCCGAGTCTTGTGTCCGAAAACCATGGTATAAAGTAAAACCTGGTAGTGCTGCTGTGCTTTTGTGATCCTGAACCAGGTTTCTGTTACTGCACATATATTGACAGACTCCATACTGATGTGAGTCCTGAGTGCATGCATTCTGAGGGTTAGACATCAGTTGTTGAGCAGTATCACTCTCCGTTTCCTTTACCCTGTAACATCTATGGCTGTGGTTTTGTCTTCTGAGCCTCGCTTCAAACAGCCACTATGTGTGTGTCAAGAGCCTAAGCCAGTCTGTGAAAGCCTAGGGGTGACAGGTGCATGGTGTCCATAGCGAATGTACGTGACATGTTGAGCATGTAATCCCAGGCTGACAGACACTGGATCCCCTTTGAATGACAACAATATGTTAGGCAACTGTTAAAAGTGATCAGTTCTTCTGTATACTGTAACATAGTACCTGGTGAGGGTAAGATGCTACACGAGGTCAGGGTTATACTGGCCTGGGCTATATGATCAGAGAGCTCCTCTATGTCTCTTGTCATGTAGTCCAGGGAGGAACGTCTGAGGGTTTACACACCAGCATGGTCAATGATGGAGCCATATTTGTACTTGCACTGGATTGACAAGAGTGCATGTGTCATGTGGCAGATCCTGGCACCTGACACACAGCACAAAGTGACCTTCACCTTGTTCAGCCTGGTGAGTGGGATGTCAGTGTGACCGACAATTACAGTCACCTAATACAAGTGTATGAGGTGTGTTGTGTAGGCCTAAGGGCAGTGACTGTGTGGCACAATGACTTTGTAAACTATATGATATGTGTGTATGGTTGTGGGTTAGTAGTTGTTTGTGTGTCTGCTTTGGATGTCTCTGCTGCTTAGGCAGAGTATATTTAGATGCTCCGAGTATGTCTTTGTGTGTCAATGTATATGGTTTGCTGTTGTCATAGGTCTATGTGTGACTGGATTTGTGGTGTGTGTGGTTACCTTCACCACCTGATAGACTGTGCCAGTCATGGCTTGGGAGAGGTCAGCCTCCTGTCTGTCTATACACTTGCACGTCTCACATACATCTGAGTTTGTTGGTAGGAGGACAGTGTTCCCTGTGTACATAAGGCAGTTGTAACAATGCATCAAAATACCAATATGCACCAGCTGGACTGGAGAGTACACATGAAACCGACCTTCGGACATGCCAGGATATAATGATGACATACACTGTCGACTGATCACAAAGGATCAGTAGTGTGTGAAGTGTGTAAAAGAGTATAACAGGGGTTTAGTGTTCAGGTTTGTTGTTGCTTTGGAAAGATAATCTGTGAAGGAGTACAGACAGAAACATCACACCTTCTTCAGCTATGTCAGAAAAATCAATGTACAGTCATATATGTCCTGAGTCAGGGTCAACTGTACCTGACTGACAATGTTGACATCCTGTCAGACAGGCCCATACATACATACCCACCTCCTAGTGACAAAAAGCCCTATCATCATACCAGGAGATATCACATGTAGAATGTGTAAACTGCTCCTCCCAAAGCCAAATGAATCCCATCACGTGGAGAACATTGTTTCCCCATATGTGTCATAACTGAACAACAGAACAAACAGACTCTGCACCTGAACAGTCTGTTGAGCCTCACACTCTCTACAGGATCTTACACCATTGAATGTGTTACAGCAACATGTGGCACACCCCACAAGTGTTGGTGCACAACACACCATGGGAACTATAGTCCTATAAGCCTACGAAGTCCAAGCTGCTAGTCCATGGAGTCCATCATGATTGCAGTCAGGAACAGAGCTATTGTAAACCGACAAACACACAACCCAAACGTCTGTGGTATGTTAATGAGCACATCATGTGCCCCAAACTTGCTAGATTTCTTGCAAGGCAGCCACCCAGGACATACATCACTGAAAGGAGCAACACAGGTCCCACATAGACTTTGAATAGCCCTTCACCAACATCACAGACACATGTTGTATCCACAAAACCAACAATCCATGCATGAATATGTATTGTCATATGAAGGAATGGTAATTTGTCCACAGATAGATCACACAAGCTATGAATTGTGGATTCCTGTTCAAGATGTTCACACCTGCTGACCCACAAGGTTCATTCCTGGGATTGCGTAACACTAAGTGCACACACATTACCATGTCCAGTCTGATGATGTCAGCAACCTACAAATATAGCATGAGAATAGAAACCACACAGTAAAGCATATAGCGCGTCATGTTAATGCATATCTTTCTAGTCTCGTAACGTAGTTAGGTAGGGGTTTGAATCCTGCAATTGCTGAGCATGTGCCTGCGTGTGTGAGATTGCCTTTGAGGGGAGTGGCCTTATTGGAGACTGTGGAAACACATTAGGAGAAGTGAATACCTCTTTGCCAGGTGTGATGATGTCAGCATCCCACAAATACAGCATTGGAAATAAATGCTCCCACTAAAGCAAATAGCGCGTCATGTTAATGTGTATTTCCCTAATGTCATAACATAGTTAAGGAGGGGTTTCAATCCTGTAAATGTGTGTGTGTGTGTGTGAGATTGCCTTTGAGAGGAGTGGCCTTTTTGGAGCCTGTGGAAACACATTAGGAGAGGTGAATACCTCTTTGCCAAGTGTGATGATGTTAGCATCCCACAAATACAGCATTGGAAATGAATGCTCCCAATAAAGCAAATAGAGCGTTGTGTTAATATGTATCTCCCTTGTGTCATAACATAGTTAGGTAGGGCTTTGAATCCTGCAAATGCTGAGTGTGTGTGTGTGAGATTTCCTTTGGAGGAGTGGCGTTTTTGGAGACTGGGGAAACACATTAGGAGAGGTGAATACCTCTTTGCCAAGTGTGATGATGTCAGCATCCCACAAACAAAGTATTGGAAATGAATGCTTCCAATAAAGCAAATAGCACGTCGTGTTAATGCGTATCTCCCTAGTGTCATAACATAGTTAGGTAGTGGTCTGAATTATGCAAATGCTGAATGTGTGTGTATGAGATTGCCTTTGAGAGGAGTGGCCTTTTTGGAGTCTGTGGAAACACATTAGGAGAGTGAATACCTCTTTGCCAAGTGTAATGATGTCAGCATCCCACAAATACAGCATTGGAAATGAATGCTCCCAATAAAGCAAATAGCGTGTCATGTAAATGCATATCTTCCCTAGTGTCATAACATCGTTAGGTAGGGGGTTTGAATCCTGCAAATGCTGAGTGTGAGTGTGTGTGAGATTGTCTTTGAGAGGAGTGGCCTTTTTGGAGACTGTGGAAACACATTAGGAGAGGTGAATACCTCTTTGCCAAGTGTGATGATGTCAGCATCCCACAAATACAGTATTGGAAATGAATACTCCCACTAAAGCAAATAGCGCATTGTGTTAATGCATATCTCACTAGCGTCAAAACATAGTTAGGTAGAGGTTTGAATCCTGTGAATGTGTGTGTGTAACCCTATGAGAGGAGTAGCCTTTTTTGAGACTGTGAAAACACATTGAAAGAGGTGAATACCCCTTTTGCTGGTTTGATGATGTCAGTATCCCACAAAAACAGCAGTGGAAATGAAAACTCACAGTAAAGCATATGGCGCATAGTGGTAATGCATATGTGTCTAGTACCATGACATAGGTAGGTAGGGTTTTGAATCCTGCAATTGTTGAGTGTGTGTGTGACACTGTTGAGCAAAGTGTTGTGTGTTTTGCTACTACTACTGTATGACATATCAGTAAAACAACAGTATGTGCATTGCACACTGCAGGTATCTGTGTGGCAAATACACATATGTACATGTGACCTAAATTGGTAACTGTGTGGGCAAGACATATATGTACATGTGACCTCATTCACATCATAGGTGTGAAGCCTGCTGTCAACACAACTACATCTGTTACCATTGACAGTTTTTGCTGCAGCTTCTTGGACGGTAGCTCACATATGTATGTATGTGACAAGTCCAGCCACTGTAGTGAGCTGTGCCCTAGGTCATCTGTGTCACACACACACATGACAGTTGTTATAGAATAGTGTGAGTGTGGGTGCATGCCTGTGGCATATGACAGGCATGCCCAAACACAACACAGTCTGTTAATAATGGCCACTCATGGTAGGTATACAACAACCCCGTGTATATGCATACAGACACCTTATTACTTATGTGATACACTGAGGGACATCAGCATAGCTTTGAAGATGTGGATATCAAAGGACAGATGAGATCACATGTGGCTGTCTGTACACATCTGTAACCCTGCTACATGGTGTGTGCTACTACCAATTTGGTACAATCAGGATACTATGTGTAGCAAATGTGGATGACTATGCTGTTGTTGGATCATAGCTTCACAACATGTGTTTGTCAACAGGTATGTGTCTGTATGATACCCTCGTGGAAGATAGGTGTCTAATCTGGGGAATGCTTTGTAGGCCACTGTATGCATCACCAGATGTGGATGTACATATCCCTAGTGTGTCTGCGTGTACCTAGGACAGACACATGCCAAACAGGAGTGGTCACGGGAATGTGTGGTGGTCATTACCACTGGTAACTGGTATAGTACAAAACCAGAAATATTCTAATGCTACTGTGTATCCTACAGCTGTGTGTCAGTTGTCAAGACATCATGTAACAATTGGTTAAAATCAGGCTGTTGAGGTTATGTACACTACCAGAATGCTAACCAATGACCGATATCAACAGTATCACCCACAGCATAGTGTCATACCATGTCATACACACACGTGTACCCAAGTTGTGACATATGTGTAGTGACATGCATATTGGACACCAATAGGAAATATGAAGTATTAACACTGTGTAATACAAGGCATGCCACCCTTCACATGTGCCCACCATGCACATACATGCAAACAGTGCACATCCACTATGTTCACAAATGTACACCTTGGAATCTGTACAGCACACATCATAGATGTTACATCCACTCAGTGACACATGCTGCCAGTACCACACACATCAGCCAACTGTCACATGTGTGGACAATCCATGTTTGGGATTAACACTGGTGTATACAATATGAAATTGATAATCACTGCTGGGATGCATCATGCCTGCTCAGATACACCTACAAGGATATCATTATCCATTACTGTTCACAACATGCTAACATTGCTACACTGCTAGTAGGTCACCCTGTGCATCAGCACCATGTTATCCTGTTCCTGCATCAATGTCACAGATGACAGGAGGTGGCACAGTTTCATCATATGCACAGGGTGTGTGATTGTTTTCTAGAGCCTGACAATGACCCATCCAATCCACATGTATGTGTGTGTATGTGTGTGTGTGTGTGCATGTGTGTGTGTGTGTGTGTGTGTGTGTGTGTGTGTGTGTGTGTGTGTGTGTGTGTGTGTGTGTGAGGGACAACAGTACAGTATGGGTCAGTGTTGATGTGATGTGTGTGTGTATGTGTTAGCCCTATGTGTTGGTCGTATGTGTGTGTGTCTGCATGCACACAGTACCCCCTTGTGGCTGCCAAATATGGGAGTTTGTGGGACAGCCACAGACTGTACCTGCCAGGCTGTACAGATAACTGTCTCCAGCCGTGGACACAGTACCTGTGCCTGCCAGGGGTGACATGGACTGTATCAGGTACTAAGCCAGACTGAGTACTATCGTCAGAGGTAGAGGGATGTTGACTGGACCCATGTCCCTGCTGGGAATGGCCAGAGCCACGTGCACGTGGTCATCTCGGACGGTCTACCGACAGCCCAGCCACAACATTGCTGGGGCTGGTACTGGCACTACGGGAGCGGCTGGCACTTGGGTGTCGTTCACGTCAGCTGCCAGCTTAGGATGTTGCTGGCATATGTCCACATCGACGTCCCAGCCGTCCTGCACTGTCCTGGCACATGGACATAACATTGCGGAGGACATCTAGTGTCTCCCCCCAACATCTATCAATGACATCGGTGTAATTGCGGATGGCACCGGCAAGGTCACAGATACTGTAATTGATCGCAGTGTTATGAGCTCTCTGTGCCCTTAGTCCCTGCCTGGTGTACCGTTCCATACATGCCTGTGCTTGCATCACAGCCCGGAACATACCTGAGGTTGTGAGACCTGTGCAGGCACGCCTGCCAAGGGCATTACGGCCAGCGATGCTCCCACGAGAACTCCTGGACATCTGCCTTTGTGGTACCGTTCTGTGTGTCTGGGCATGGCTGCTGTGTGGGGTTGCATGTGCCATGGATACCACACTTTCCTGGTCAATGCCTATCGTATGCTGTTCCTCACCTAAGGCCACTGGTGTTGAGGGATGTAATGGCAGTACGTATGTGCACATAGATGGGGTGGAAAGCTGTGTACTGTCGATTGGTGGACCACCAACAGACCCTGTCAAACATGCCTGTGCCACTACACATGTATCATCATGGTCACTATTAGTGGCAGTGACCTCAGGTTCCCCGCTGCACCCATCCAACATTACCTCAGCACCTGTGCGAGGGAGTCAGGAAGCACACTTTACCATCTGTACAGGATGTTTGCACACATGCACACATGAACACATGCACACATGCACACATGCACATATGTACACATGCACACATGAACACATGCACACATGCACACATGAACACATGAACACATGAACACATGCACACATACACACATGCACACATGCACACAGGAACACATGAACACATGCACACATGTACACATGAACACATGCACACATGCACACATGCACGCATGAACACATGCACACATGCACGCATGAACACATGCACACATGCACACATGAACACGTACACACATGAACACATGCACACATGCACACCTGCACATATGAACACATGAACACATGAACACATGCACACATGCACACATGCACACATGAACACATGCACACATGCATACATGAACACATGCATACATGCACACATGCACACATTCACGCATGAACACATGCACACTTGAACACATTAACACATTAACACATGCACACTAATACACTACACATTCAAGTTGACACACACACACCAACAGCAATATGGAACATAGTCGTTAGTGGTTGATGGTGGAGTACAGTATCACAAGACAAAGAGTCCTCTCACACATGTCAGCATGCAGGATGTGTGTTGCTCGACATCATGCAGTGCGAGAGTCCTTGTAGTTAACAATATACATGTCGTTGATGCATGTGTGTTGTTCACTGATTACCCTCACCCTGGTAGACAATGTGTACATGGACACAACATTGCAATGCAAGTCTGTAACACTTTCCAATGTCGTGTGCACCATCACTCATAGGTATACAAACCATGTCTGGATGCATACAACTGTCAGGTGTCTAACAATGAATGCTATGTGTAGTACTGCAGGTACTGTAACTGGATGTAGTGTAGTACCATGAGCCATCATCAGGCAGCATCATGTGGTCACTCAAGGACACTGATGCATGTTACACTGCCACCTATCTTGCTGTACCTGACCTGCACCACTTAGGCTACATTAAACAGTTCATAGACAGTCGTTGCATGGACATGCCAGGTGTTTAATAGGGAGCATTGCCTAACATGACTGTGTTGTGTGTTGACACATGTCACACTGCCCCATAATATACCTCTACCCCCAGGTATAGTATGTGTGCTGTGTTGGTGACAAATGGGATACTGGAGTACGACCTTACAGCAGGTGTCTACATACGCCATGCGTATCATATTAACACATACTGCATATGACAAAGTGGTGTATGCTGTGTGCAAGTGCATTGACTATGCCTATATAATGCCCACTACAGTGTACCCCACTTGTTTATGATGCTCTGTGTGTTGCATGTGTATGAGTCAGCTACTCATGTCACTGAAATGTGCATAGTCACACAGAAAACATGCAGAGCATGCACTATGTGTAGGTGTTTAACATGTGTATATGGCCTACAACTCTCCTATGACATGCACATGTTATATGCTATATTGACTGTAGCCCACTCACCAGCATGGGTCTTCTGTCTTGCTATCACACCAGAGGGACCTGCAAGGATATGAGACAGTATGTCAGTGTCAACAACTATGGCATTGCTGCTGTGAGTCTGCAATTATACAGTAGTACATGGGGTGACAGTCACAGGCATACAGATAATGTCCCAAATTATCAGTATTGCATGACACTAGGCTCCACATATTCTGCATACACAGTACACATCTGATTACTGCATATTATAACACTTTGGATAACAGTGGTCTACGGATATGCCATGTTACCTGCACACTCGTTGTCACTGTGCTGGGTGACTCCGGCCTCCATGATGACACAGGTGTGTTGTAACGGTTGACCAGGAGCCACCACGCTGAGGAGCAGCTCTTCCACTCTGGTGAGGGGGGATGTATGTCAGCACCACCACCTGTGGCAAGCTGTTGTCTGTGGACATCAGAGGCATGCTGCCAGACATGTCTGATTAAATCACTGTAGTGATGGCGCACCTGCTCATAAGTCCAGTTATGCATGCCTACATCATTCACTCGATGGACAACATCCTGCCACAGTGCAGTGCGACCATGCTGGTCCTGGCAGGATCTTGAATACAGTAGATTATAATGTTGGATGAGTGCATCTCTGATAACTTCCTCCTCCTCAGGGGTATAGGATGGCTTTCTGTTGTGTTCCATAACCCTGGAAGACAATTAAACAGTAATTGTGAAAAAAACATGTTGCACACTCAACATTCTAATGTACAGATATCATTGAAATGCCATATATAGCAACCTATTGGCTGTCAGCAGATACACACTTTTAATAACACATATGACTGCTAAGACCACAACTGCCTGACAGTGCCTGGCACATGCTACATACCTAACCATGTTCTGCACAGCCACAAAGTGAAACCAGTATGTAGGACTATACAACAGTACATGGCACACTGTATGCGACACAATGCAACACCTAGCCACAGGAGGTGTATATGAAGCTAATGCATACGGACATTTGTCATCTATTTAAATCTATGTACAGTACGGTTATGGTACTAGCAGTACACCACACTACTTGTTGATAGCAAACCCATCAGTAACATATGTGCACATTCACCACTGTAGGTGGCATACTGCTGTACTACACTATACATGTTGCTAGATACGCACCTATATCCTGTGACACACATACCACCAAGGACATGTTACAGGCATACCCACACACACATCAGGCATACCTACAAGACACAAAGGTATGGCAACCCAGATTACAGTTACCTGTGTACCATACATTACTGTGTGTCATCACATACATAACCTCATGCCTGAGGTATGTGATGTGTGAGGAGTACAGGTAACAAACAAAAGTGTGTTACCAAGCCATATGGATATAAACCATACTGTGCAGTTGAGGCATACAGCTTCAGGTAGCACTACAGTCCATATGTGACTTGTATTCACTAGTGTTAACAATCAATAAGCATACATGTACTGCTTTAGCCTACAAAGGCGCACTCCATTCGACAACATAGGACTACATCACAACATATGCTATAGTGATTTTCATGCCTGGCAATAGCATACGGACCTTTTGATGGGATTAGAGCTACAACACTACATACCATGATATACACAGACTCCTACTAGGCTATCACACATATACACATCATTGACACATTCACATACACATTCTCCATCACACACAGTCAACCTCACATAGCATGTGTTGCAACAGGAACATGAGTGTGTGTATTGTGTCCTAGGTAGCTGATAGGTTGTTATCCATAGGGCCTATGGAGGCATAGACATATGGTACCCTGCACTACAACACACATGTAATGTAGGTTCCTGTGCCCCTGTCATGCAGAGCCACAGGGGTGATTACCGTGTTGTGTTTCCTATCTCACATGCAATCATCATGGTTATTGATGGCAACTGCTAATGAGGACCTTCATATGCTGTTGATAGGTGGTTGGTTCCACAGTATGGTATGTGTCTGTAATGATGATGTGCCAGTCGAGCATGTTCTGCTTTTTACATTACAAGGTGTTGATTAGTAGAGTGTGTATCTCGTCTGGTGTTCCATCTGTTTACATGGAGCATGTCTAATACCTGTGGGTTTGCCATAGCTTTGTATGTTGGGCAGGGGTAGCCTCTGTGTAGGCGGTATGCGATACAGTGTAGCATTGGTTTGGTAAGACAGTCAGCATAGGGCATCTGTTGGAATCCGGTAATACTCTTTGTGAGGTATGTGGCTGGCATCTACTGTTGCTGTGTATGTCTTCTGAAGTACATACCAACAGGGACATTGTACTCTATGATGGGTGTTATGACTGATGAGTGGAGTGGACCCCTGACCTCTGTTTCCATGGATGACACACATTTACTGATGACATGTGGACTGTACTAGGTTTACATGACTAGTGTGGCACAGTGATCATCATTAGGGACACTACTGTTCACCTGTGTCCCGTAGTCTCTTATCACACCTTCGGTGTTGAGTACACTACCACCTATGTGTTAGTTCATGGGTACAGGGCTTTTAACAACAGGGATGGCAATACATGTACAACATTCAGCTGGAGCGTACATTTCAACATCCACTGGTGTACACATTGATATGCATATCAGCACATATACAGTCCACCTTTCATGGTAGGAATATCAATAATGCTAAGGTTGAGGGGGATACAGTTTTGTAATGATATTGCACAGTCTTTTGCAGAATGCATGGAAGGTGTTCTCAGCCCATATATGTTTAGCAGGACCCCATATCTGGGAGACTATATACCTAACAAAGCATACCCACGGCATTTGAACAACACGTCATATGCCAGCACTGTATGCTGTCTTGTTTGACACACACTATAACCTACATATGTATATGCACATAACAACCTGCACCAACATATAAATGTCCTACCTTCACAAACAGTTGCAGTATGTCCCTTGCTCTATGCACATGTTCAGATGCTCATAAATCAGACACACATGTATCTTGACATATGTGTGTGCCATACAGACACAAGGTCCACACTGTTGTAAGTCCATACACCTCACAGATTACCTGTTGGGCCTTGCTACAACATGGACAGTTGTCACATGTGTGCATACAGTAATAGTAGAAGGGTATACATAGCTGCAAATGATACATTACTATGCTAGCCTGCTACAGCGGTTTCCAATGCTAAGCTACACATTATGTGACTATCATGCATGTCTTACTCTGTGACATCCAAGTTTATCTAGGTGTTTGCAATACTCCCCAAAACTGCCATTAAACACAGTACTGTACAAACCATAGGTAACATTTTCAGATGTTTGACATGTACTGCTGAGCTACAACTGTCACACTTATGTCCCACTGCACACAGCTACCCAACAATTTCTCCATGGCAATACTTATCCATGGCATCAGTGCATACATACCTACTGCTGCCACATATGCATGTATCAGAGGATCAACAGTACTAACCATAAGCATCTACAACCTGCCGGTAACTACAAACTGTTACATACCTGTATGTCCCTTCCGGGTCCGTCTGTGTATGTTTTTTTTTTTTTTTTGGCACTGAAACGTACTTTTTTTTTTTCTCCTGCTTGGCATTGTTCACTATGTTGAACCTGCAATGTAATGATTACATGTGGGGATAGCAAGTCCTATCTGCTTTTATAGGTATCTGCACATGTGCATGTGATGCCCTCTGCACCAATTGTTGCCCAGCATTTGGTAAATGCATACAGCCTGCTGAGTGGCAATTGCAGTACTCACTGTCATAGCAACCCAATCCTATAAATTGCTAAGGTATGTAGGCGTAGCCCTTTCAGATATCCAGAGTGGGACCCATGCTTGTTTGCTGTGGAGACTGTTGTGTAAGTCAGTAGGTTGGT
The DNA here is from genome assembly GCF_019279795.1 of Protopterus annectens. NCBI lineage: Eukaryota > Metazoa > Chordata > Ceratodontiformes > Protopteridae > Protopterus > Protopterus annectens. The sequence continues at coordinate 1,007,255,887 of NC_056730.1, read as the reverse complement.
ATGCGTCTTATAAATGAAGCTAGAGGTGTAGACAGTGATGTACATGTTGTACTCAGACCTGACTGTTGCCATTTCCAATACTGAGCTATCACTGTAGAGTTTTACTCACCACTACAAATGCGTACACAACATTTATGTGACTATACTGGGAATATTAATGTACTGACTTCTGCAGGGTTTAGGTTTTTTACTGTTGACATTACCACAGGGTTCGCAGGACAACTGGACAATTCCTGCACTGAGTATGCCTACCTACACACTTGGAAGACCCTAAACACACAAGTATATTTTAATTGGGGGGGGGGCTTACATACTGAGAGCATTATGCATTAATATGTGAATATTATCTTACTGGACTTGCAGGATTGGTGTGTACCTGTGGGTTTATCAGGGCAGGTTGTCTGCATGGTTCCCACCTGTGAACCTACCCAGATGGTAGCCAGAGGTTACATTGTCATTCTTTGTCTGTGCAACTCACAGGTGTTTTCAGCACTGTTACAATGGCATTGTTACAGTCAGTTTCTACCAGTACATGGCTACATCCATTGGTATTTCTGTGTTATACTCCTACATAAGGGTATGCTTGGGGAGGTCCTAAGAAAGCTATTTGCAGACTGTGTAACAGCAGTATAGCCTATATGCCTGTGTGTTTGGGCCTCTGCCAGGCCTATGGAACAGTCAGATACATCTTTGCATGGTGTCATGGATAGGTAGTTAAAAGTGAGGTGCACCTTACACATAATAGGAACAGTAGGTGTATACTTCACTTAAGCAATGCATATGGATTAGTACTCCTTTCATGACATACAAGTGGTGTCTACTGTTATTATTCTCAGTATTCATTGTGTAATAGCCCACCATTCTGACTGATGTCAGTACTTTTCTGTGGGATTCTGAGGGACACAGCTAAAATATGTTTCACAATCAGGGACATCCTTGGAAAGTTGACTGAGTTAGGAGGTATGGCCTCGGCCCTACTCAGATATGCCAGTGTTTGTGCTGCTATGATACTGTGTGGGGTTGTAAAGTGCCTCTGCAACATTATTTTCTGCTTGACTGGCTGCTTCTCACATCACACTCATGTAATGCAATCCCACAACAATTGCTGGTAAAGATCCACAGAACAGGCTTTGTGTTATGGCCTTCCTATTTTTCCTTTACATTCACTCATTGTAATGCATGATATATTTTTTGCAGCACCAAGTTTTTGTATACTTGTTGTGGCTTAGTGGTACTTCATGCAGTCTTATGAGTCCAATGTTTGGGGTTCGAGACTGACAAAGGTGTTTTATTTTGCTGCTGACAAGGGCCCTGACCTAGAGTGACTAAGGCACTTCTAAGCAGTTGTAAGCGGGTTTGTGCGGGTTTGCGTGACACTTAGCGATGCTTAGCTAAGTGCACACATGTGCACACTCGCTTAAACCCACTTACTACTGCTTAAAAGTGCTTACTCTCGCACTAATTTTTTTTGAAAGAAAAGAAAATGGGGAGATAGAAAAGTGGTGAAAAAGGAGGCACAAAGAAGGAAAGACAGTAGGTAAACAAACTCGGGGTGTGCAGGACGGGTGTAGGGAAGGTCCATAGCTGCCCATTTCTTTACCAGAAACAGCTGTGCATATGTTGCAAATTTGGAGTGAAATTTGAAACCTTCCACCCCTGAGAGGGGGGTGAGGACAACAAAGTTTGTTGTAGTGCCAATTATAATTATCAGTTTACATGTCCAACGGACATGTGTGCGAAATGGGCAGGTATGTATGGGGCGTAATTTTTTTTTGGGCACAGATTGCCCTTTTTTTTTTTTTTTTTTTTTTTTTTTTCAGGGGAGAGTGGAAAGTGAGGTAGAGGAAGTAGGTATATTTGGGGAGGTAGGTTGGGTAGGTAAACAGACAAGACAAACAAGATGCATACAGGGGCGGAGTATGACACATAGGGTGGGTGAACACAATTGACAGGGATGGATGTTTGGAAATCGCAAACCCATGAGCCCACAGATGATAACAGTGGGACTGAGATCCCCACCCATGGGCAGTCACCACTGGACCTTCACAGACCCAAAGGTCACTGTGCTGGGGGCTGCGTAGGAGGGGCAGGTTCACCCACAAGTCACGCCACTCTTGCCTCAAGCTGGCATAGGGTATCAGCCACTAAACGCTGGGTCTTCCTTCGCACCACAACCTGGACCCTTCGGAGGGTGACAGGAGGCCCTTCTCCGCCCACGCTTGCAGGGGGCGAGCCCCATCCCCTGCAGTGCTTCCATCCGAAGGTGGCACAGGACCAACGGAGGAGGGTGGCCCGGGCTGGGCACCAGACCTGCTGGTACCAGGTGCAACTGCCAGCTGAGGAGGGATAGGTGGGTCCGCTGGGACCGGCCTTCCCATACGTTCTGTGATTAGGTGTGTTTAATTACAACATAGACAACAGCATTCCAAGTTAGTTGTAACAGCATGCAGTAATATTCCCATTAACCCAACACACCAGGGTTACAACAGTTGAACAGCAAGCATAACACATGCATGTATTGAATGAAAGTGGACAATATAACAGCATGCAGGGATGATTGATGGCAACAAGCCACCAAGATTGTGGTGTTTTAACAGGGACATGCATCAAAGTAAGTGCAGATTTTATATAACAATAGGACATATGTCCCAACAAATGTTATGAGATTAGACATACCCATTGAGGTGTGGAATTGCATTGTTTATGCACATGGAGTAGGGTGTAAAAAGAAACCTCCATTAACATCTTATTAGTACTTTAACTGTACGCTACATTCCTATTAACTGCAGGTGTATATCCCCTACATGTATTCTTATACTAGGCAACATGCATTTGATTGCATTATGGGTTTGGCTACTTCATTATATACCTGACCTATATCTGACATAGTAACTGTCCAAGATGCAGATGTTACTGCTACATACTTGTATTAAATTTACTTGTTTATGTATCTGCACATCTGGATGTGTTCACGTGCCTTTTTCACTTGTTTTCTACACAACCCTACTTTTCAGGTAGCACACTAACATTTCTGGGGAACACCTTGACAGGCTACTCATGTGCCAGATTTACCTATGCATGTCAGCCATTTCATAACTGTTGAGGACTGTTACATACTTCACAGTTACTGGCACTTCCTTCATCCACTTTATATGGGACTGCACTACTGGGGGTTGTCAGCACTTAATACAACAGTAACATTTCTTCACTGCAAGGGTACAACAACATTTCTGAGTAACTGGCACATACACACTGCAAGTATTATACCTTTCTTATTTACATTAAAACTCTTTTCTACAGGCTCTCTCCTTTATTTGACATTACATTGCATACAGTAGACCTATTCAGCACATATTATACCTTTATTGATAGGTTACAAGTCTGTTTTTCAGGCTCACTCACTTTTTTCTATGACAGTGCATGCAGAGATAGTATTCCAGACATGTTTTTGCTTTATTCATGGGTTACTACACTCTATTCCTGGCTATCTGACTTATGATATGTAACAGTACATGCAGAGGATTTATTCAGGGAATGAATGTTTTATGCTTCACAGCTACTGCCACTTCCTTCATCCACTTCCTATGGGACTGCACACCTGTGGGTTGACAGCACCTAATACAACAGTACTATTTTTTATTGCAAGGGTAAAACAACATTTCAAAGTAAGTGACACAGACACACTCCAAGTTTTATACCTTTATTAATTACATTGAACACTCTTTTCTACAGGCTCTCTCCTTTACTAGTTATTACAGTGCATATGGAAGACATATTCAGGACATATTATACCTTTCTTGATAGGTTACAACACTCTTTTTCAGGCCTGCTCACTTATATGTTATGACAGTACATGCATAGATAATATTCCAGACTTATTTTACCTTGATTGGTGGGTTAGTACACTCTATTTCTGTCTCACTGACGTTTGTTATATAACAGTACATGCAGAGAATTTAATCAGGACATTTTATTGCTGTATTATTGGGCTGAAACACTTTTGTCATGCTCACTCACATATATCATGTAGCAATACATGCAGAATATTTACTAACCTGCCTGGTGGTGCAGCTAAAGCAGCCTATCTGCACAAGCTTGCTGATTCATAGCATGAGCACCTGCAGCTGTGGAGTAAATAAAGGGATATTGAGACATACCTATCCATTATTTAGACTATATTAGCTTGTCTTACATACTGCATTCCATGGCTATCTACTTAGTAGTGGGGCATCACGCATTTTATGGGCCTCCTGGATCCACTGGTTCAGAAGGTCCTACTTCCACCTCTTCAGGTCTGCATGGTGTTGATGGACCTGCTCACCAGTCCGAGGGATACCTGTGGCACTGGTGAGTTCATGAGCCAACCGGTTACAAGCCTCTGCCTTATACTCCATTCCTTGGAACTGGCCCTGCAGGAGTCGAGTCTCATGCCGATGGACTTGGAGCCAAACCATGTATCTTGACTCCTCGATGCCCCAGCATTACACTTGAAAGCGTGTGCCCTCTCAAGCACCAGACATTCTAACTGCAGATGGGAGCTACAATCAGTTATGGCGAGTATTCCCACCTATGCGGCTTAAATATGCCACATTTCCCGCACTTTTCTGTGATTGGCCATTTTTGAATATTCTCGGCTGACTTCAGACCTGCTTAGCAATTGTTAATCTAACATTTATTACTATATATATGTTAACAGTGGATGTTTATCCTCATCTGTCATGGCTTAGTGGTTCAGTACTTTGATTATGGTGCACTGTGTCCTGGGTTCAAACCTTATCCTTACATTTTATTTTACTACTGTCCAGACAGGTTAGGGGGTGTGGCTTTGTTTTAGCAACTTTGCTCTACGTTGCTCCACGTTGCCCGACGGTGCACTGGTTGGCGTGGCGTGCACCTCTGCACAAACTGATTGCGCTGGGTAAAGCGCTATTTAGCTATGGGCAACTATTTTGCGCTGGGTAAAGCGTGAGTTAGCTATGGGCAACTATATTGCACTGGGTTAAGCGTTGCTTAACTGCAGGCAATTATATGTCAAGTTCCTTTATAAATATACATTTTGTTCACTGATACATAAGCCATTTGAATGCTTCTTAGTAAAAGTTTAATCATATAGGTCAGGAAATATTTCATATACTAATTTGGAACATAATATAGGAAGGGGAGTGGTGGGACTCGAACCGTGAATGTCTCATCTTTGTGCAAATGCTCTACCACTGTGCTATTACTATTTGGTGCAACTTGCATGAACATTCTTTATTATGATCTTCCATGTCGTGATTGCTAACTGCAGCTAAGCAATGGGCACACCCATGCACACATGCGCAAATACGGGCAGCTATATTGGGAATTAGAAATAAATAAATTAATGTTTTACTTTTTATAACTGTGCTGGGGGTTTACGATGTCAGGGAGTGTGGTGTTGGGTACATGGACATTTGAGTGGACTCACTCTTGGGTGTTGACATTTTGTTTTTTCACACACTTGCAGGGGCGTAGACCTTTACACTGCTCGGCAGTCGGACATGCCCCCTGCTTGCCTGCACGGTCCGTGTTGGACTTGGGGTTGAGTGAGCGTGCCCTCATGAATATTCATGGAACGCTGACATCATGCCGTTCAACTGCAGCCTCCGAGTAAGACTTATTTAGTCTTACACGGAGGATTCGTGAATCCGGGGGATTGTCTTTTAACCTATGTTCTATATCTTCTTTTACCTGGAGTGTTTTATTAATTTCTTGTTATATTACTATGCTCAGCATACATGATGAAACCTGTTTTGTGTAGTATGCTGGATGTACTGTAACTGACATTGTCTTTTACCTATGCTCTATATCTTCTTTTACCTGGAGTGTACTATTAATTTCTTGTTATATTACTATGCTCAGCATACATGATGTAACCTGTTTTGTGTATTATGCTTGATGTACTGTATTTGTATAACTTGATGCCGGAGCTTTTCTCCCCGGGCCGCCGCTGAAAATGGACCTGGTCCGTTCGGAATTTCCTGGTTAACAAATGTAAAATAAATAAATATTTTTTTTAGTTTTTGACCTACTTCTGTCTATGATATATGCTATATAAATACAGTCTGTATATCAGTGTCGCCTTGGTGATATTTTGTGAAAACAGGGTCCACCTCATGAAGGTACTCACCAAAACTTAACGGTGAATTCAATTTCAGCACTACTCCTCTCCTTTGCTTGCTGACTTTTCATCTCTCCATTCAGACCCCTGAGTGATATCCTCCATATAACTGCATTAACCATTGTTACCAGTAAGTGTTGTGTGTAGCAACCATTTAAAAAATGAGGACCCACATGAGCAAGTCCCAAAATACAGAGACTGAAAGGCCAGAAGAGCTAACTTGCATATATCAAGTCAGAGATGGCCATTTCTCAGAATATTCCCTTTTGTCCAATGTAAGGCATTCTCAGAGTTGGTATATATAGGTCCTCTAGTGTTGTTTTCTTGCCCATCACATCAAAGGGTGCAGCAGGATGTGCACCCCCTGCAAAAAAGTAGTTTAAAGGAGAAGAGCAATGTTTGGGGTTCAGTTTTCTCCTGCAGTTTCTATCTTTTCCTTTTTAGTTCTTTCAGCAGTCAGAGTTACAAGTGCCAACATTTCAATAGGGAGCCCTTGTGTGTTCATCAGTGTCAAGTTCCTCTTATGAATATAAAAGCTACAGAATAATATTAAGGCATAAATGAAATACTGGAGGCATTTATATCAGTCTACAAATATAGTTTTTTAGTGTTAAGTGTTTAAGGGCACACAGTTTCTGAAAGAGAAGGAAAATGTGAAACAATCCCACCCTTTGTGTTAAGCAGCAAAGCATCAAGTGCAGTGGAATGGACTCCTCATACCAGTTATAGTCTGATCAACAGAATCAACTTACTTATTTTTATTCAGTCAGAAGTGCTTACTTCTATGCAATGCTGCTTAGATGCACAACTGATAGCAAGGTATCAATGCATGTTTAGGAATTTTTTCAGTTTTTTCCATGGCATGAGAACTAGCAGTAGTTTGTGTAGTTTGATATCAAGGTTTGTACAAAAAAGAGAAGTACAGAAATAGAGATTTCCATTAATAACTCATTTAAGGCCATCTGTGTTATGTGTGCATCAATTTTTTGATCTGATTGTATGTGTGAAATGGATACGAAAGTGATAAAAATGGGGAGCAAGCAGAGGATAGGACACTAGATGAGTAATTTAGGAATAAGCAGGATGGAGGTGAGATGAGATCATATCTATCCACTTCTTTACAAGCTAATAATGTATATGTACAAACGATTTAGACATTTTTGTAGTTGCATCATAAATGATGTGTTAACAAATTAACAATGTTGTGTGACCAGTTCAACCAAATCAGGTGTGTAATACACACCTCTTGTACCACCTTAGTAATGGGTGCTAAGCCTAAACTTAATGCTGCCTCTTCCCTGAGCCCTAACCCTGCAACCTACCTTCATAAATATCTTCCCATAACACTGACATTACACAAGAAACACTTGACACACAAACATTCTATCTCCTAACCTAACCGTAACCCTAACCATGAAATACACAAGCTTACATACAAACACAGAACAGTAGTCCTTCCCCTCAAACCTGACCCTAACCCTAACTGACATACATATGCACAAACACTCTCACCCCTCCAACTCCACTTACCAGTCTTCACAATGTACACCATCGACATTTCCACTGCTCAGCTATCTGTTCCATCCACATTAAACCACACCCCCTGTAGCTGTCAAACAAATGGCATTTGACAAAATGCAGGAGGCCCATATAGATATAAATATAGATATAGATATAGATATAGATATAGATATAGATATAGATATAGATATATAGATATAGATATATAGATATAGATGCTTCATAGTGACATCAGCTCATGCTGGTTAATGGTGATAGCTCAAGTCTATTTCAACTGACATGTTCCTACTTCTGGGCATATTCAGAGTAATGGGTTATGACATTCATTAGGTTAACCATTCTAAAATGACATATGTGCTCCCATAAATAATATTGATGTTCCTGTGTATTGCCATTACGTACATTTTAGCCACAACACAGGTTGTATTAATATGACATAAAAGTCATTTTTGTAATAGACTACATATGGCACAGTGGAACTGAACCCCCAGAAATAAAATGTCAGCTACCAAACTATATGTGTTAGCCACAAAGGAACAAATACTATGCATATGAGAACTGAGAGGGGGGCTATAAACATGTGAATGACTGGGAAATAAGCTATGTTGCATATCTTAAAGCATTATGTGGAATAGAAGCAGTACAGCATATATTGTGATACTGTCCACATGACAGCATGTATACCATGTGTTCATATTTTTGTTGTGCATGTGTGTGATGTGATTGCATTTTACCTAAAAAATATTACCTGTTTGAGGGTGGAATACATGTTGACAACATTGCAATACTTAAGGCACATGAGGGAAATTACAGATATGCATATATCAATAAAATGAAAAATAAAGCATGTTAGCCAGGTATGCCACTGCAGCTGTGACAGGAGATGTGTGCCCAGATATACCTTACAAATACTACATCTGCAGAATGATACAATACTATGACAAGAGATGTGTACCGAGATGTACCTTAAAAATACATCTGCAGAATGACATGATACCATGAGAGGAGATGTGTACTGAGATATATCTTACAAATGATACAATACCATGACAAGAGATGTGTACTGAAATGTACCTTACAAATACTGCATCTGCAGACTGGCATGATGCTTAGAATGCCTTTGTTGCACTGTAAGGGGTTTCTTCAGTTCATGAATACTATGAGTCACAAAGGCATTTACATGGAAAAGATTCTCCCTGCATTGTGTTTATACTCAGAATGCTAACTCATGCATGTCAACACAATGCTCGTGTGCATAACTGATGGGAAATTGTGGTCCATACATAAGAATTTTTTCAATGAAATGTTACCTGCCATTTCTCTGTGGTCATTGTTGACCAGTGATGTCACTCTATCCCAACTGCCATGCAAATGGCATCTATAGTTTAGGAGAAACTTTTGGTACATGTGTATGATGTGATTGCATTTTAAGGAACATCATTATTATTCTAGGGAAAGAAAAATCATAGCGGACAGTGACATAAATACAACATGAGAGGTAATGTGAACCTGTGCATATTCCAAGTATAGTTAAAAAAAGAGAATTAAACAGATATATCACTTAAACTGTTTGATTATATGATTTCAAGGCTTTTGTTGTTTATTTTAAATATTTGAATAACTGATTATTTTGCTGTTATGTTTTTTTTTTTTCCTTTGGAAATGCAATTTATATTCCACAGGATGCACACAAATGTGTCTTTAATACTACTGAGTTGAGCACTCTAAGGCACACATAGGTGACCTTATCATGGGAAATATTCACAGTAATGAATTATAACTTCAAAATCCTATAATGAGTGAATATGAAAATAGAAATTATTACATTTTGAAGTCAGAATTCCATGTCAACTAAATCATTTTGTTGCTATGCATAATTTTTTATATGAAAAAAAATATTTCTTCATTGTTAATACATATGTGTCTCTATTCAAACTTGTGCATGATAAAGTTCTCATACAATAAGCATTGTTTGTAGGCAAACTATATATCTGTAATGGAGTAAGTAATGCAGGATGGACTTGAATCCCTGAAGGCCACAATCAACATCTTGATTTGTGTATTCACTTGTAACACCACTTGATGCACCTATATAATGGCTGTTATTTAGAACTTAAGTCAACGAACGGTGGGACGAGTGTGTAAGAATGGTAAAACAAATATATTAAAAGTAATAATGCAATAAAGGGATGCATACTAATTAAATAACAATGAGCCATGGAAAGTCTTACAGTAGGGTACATTAAAATTATTCTGAAATGATCACATGTATAACTTCACAAAATAGATTAAAATTGTACTATTCCTTATGTGGATTCTAACCCTGCACCTATTGCACTATAATGGAGTATGCATGTCATTGTCACATTGTGTCATTAAAGAAGTCACAAGCAAGCTTATTTATTTATTTATTGTAGTTTAATGACTGGGATAGTCCACTGGGCCTGGAAGAGCCAATTTTCAGTGGAGGCCCGGGGAGAAAAGCTCCACAGGATATAGACAATTTTACAATAGTTATAAAAGTAAATAAAGTAGTAGAACAATGAAAAATAGAGAGATAATATACAATTTGTTAAAAAAGACATAACATTTCTAATCCTAGGTAATGATTTACAAAAGTGAGATTCATGTAGTCTAAACATATTAAAAGTGCAGGCATTTCAGATGAAAAAAAAATAAACATGAAAGTAATACGTTTATGTACAGATAAAAAAAAAACTTTTTTGGAAGATAGAAATATGAGGAGAGGACAGAGAAAAGAAGGTGAGGTGGGAGAGGTAAAAGGTGGTATATAGTGGGGAAAGGGAGTGGGTTGGGGGGAGTTTGTGAGGTATAGGATAGGAGAGGAAGTACAGGCAAAGGGTAAGAGAGCACAGTGATAGAAAGTTGAGGTATACAGTACATGGGAGATGGCGTTAAAGAGTTTATGTGCTAGGGATACAGGAACATTCCTACTTTGAAAGGAGGTGAGACTGGAGAAGAGTTTTGAAGTGTGAGTGGCTCATAGTATTTTGAAGGGTGGTAGGGAGAGAATTCCAGAGTTTGGCTAGGGAGCAGGATAACAGTAGGTGGTCAGGGGGTCGATGAGGATTATATATGTTTAGAAGAGTGTGGTTTTCTGATCTTATGACATCACTTTTGTCTCTGTTCAGTATGGTGATTGACTCTCCATGATTCCATACTCATTTGCACAACTGATGTCAAAGTCGTTGCTCATATGATGAAATTTTCTCAGTTTTTGTATGAGATGAGAACTAACATTTCCTAAGGGACACTGATGACCAGCACTGATACTCAGTGTCAGTTGTCATGCAGCATTTGAACATGAACCTACATGTTTTTTTTTATCAATTACTTGTTCTAATATGTGTCATTTGGTAACCATTTAAAATGTTGGGACCCACTAGAGTGAGTCCTGAAACACAGAGGCTGTATGGACAAAAACATGGACGTAAGTCTAATAAGTCCAAGATTGTCAGTTTTCAGGATATTCCCCTTTCTCCAAGGTATGGAAATCACAGAGTTGGTATATAGAAGTTTGGGGGTGGGAGGCTTGCCCCCACTGCAAAATAGAAGTTTAAAGTAGAAGAGTGGTGTTCAAGATTCGCTATTGTCCTATAGTTTCATTCTTTTTTAGCTTGTCTGCACTTGGCATTTTGAGTGCCAACATTTCAACAGGGAGCCATGCCAATCTCTTCACATTTGCTAATGGATAACATTTTTGACTATGAATTATGTGATGTGCATGATTTAGTTTTTTTTTTGTTTTTTTTTTGTAACAGACCTATATCACTGTCTATGTACTCAAGGCTGCCATTAATAAAGAAGTCACTACCATTGCATTCCTTAGCTTAGGCACTTAATGCATGACATTGTATTTGATCCATGAGGCACAATAAAATAAAAATATGTCAAACATTTGTACATGAAAGGTTATTTGTTTAAAACACAGTTTCACAAGAGTTGACCCAAGCCCTAATGGCACTGCAATACACTGTTGACATCATTGCCTCACTGCATCACATAAACACTTACTGGTAGCAGAGTGTATTACTTTTTAAAGTTATTTTACCTTTGCACTGGTAATTTATGATGCAATACACTTGATCATGGATGCATTTTTTTTATTTTTTGGAACATATACTAGTGGGACAATCATACCTCTCAGCTGTCTAGATTTTTGCAGAATGTCCAGATTTTTGCCTCAAAATGTTGGTCTTTTCCTCATAAAATTTGTGTTTTTTTAGCAGCTCACTGGGATGATCTGAGGAATGAAATCATTAAATAATGACATACATTTGAGTTTCAGACTTCATATCTTTTAGAAAATGCATTTTAACATAAAACCTGTTATTCTAGCTCCTTTTTAAGTTTACAAGAGTAATATTTAAACTATATCCCTGTTTTGGGCCTTTGTCCCCCCATTATGTCAGGATTTGTTCAGATTTCTTGGACTAAGATGTTGAGAGGTATGGACTAATAAAGGGAGGATAGACCACATCTGAAAATGAACATGAAGGTGAGGTTACCAGCAACTTTTGCCTGTCATACTCATAACATTTAGTGAAAGTATTAATTGCGTTCTCTTTGTCTATTAAATGTCTTAAACCATGACATAACTCCAATCCTCTGTTTTCTACTGTGAATATGGATAATCTAACTTCACATCATTAGAGATATCATTCTTATTATTAGGAATATTCATCCATGTCTGAAATGTCTGGAATGTTTGCACAGCCACCTCATATAAATTTTAGATGACAGCTATTATATGGATCAAAGTTCAGTTATTTCCCAGTGGGTATAAACTAAAACATTTTTGTCAGCGTTACCTGTGCAATGTACTCTTCCAAAGTGGGAGTCTGATGACCATGGATACTTAACACATCATTGACTGACTGGTACTCATAATGAGACACACTTATAAGACATTAGCTTGTCGAAGTCTTAATTCCCACACCTGTGATGCTCTGGCATGTGCATGGCATAGTGTATACCCTAAAATAATGTCTACCTCCTTTACTCATCATCCAAATTGATTCAGAAAGTATAAAGTGTTAAGAAATAAGTAGTATATTCACTGTGCCCAGAGGGATTTATCTAAAATTCTTAAGCATGACATGGGGCAGGGATCTTCCATTGCACTGTGGAAGACTAATTTCTTTAAAAAACACTGTTGGCCAGGAGATACGTGAAACGGAGCAAAACAACAAAAACACCCAATAAGTTACTGGAAATTCATAACTTTAATAGTCAGACCGGTTTCGGCAAAAAAATGCCTCTTCAGTGATACAAAACAAAAAAACAGATGCAATACTTCATGAATATTTATAAGCATGCCCAACCAATGAAAAACCCAAACCTACCAATGTAAAAAGTGGTAGGATCCCACACCCAAAATTTCAGTTTCAAGTGTAAAATACTATTGAACATGATATCAAAGAAAAGGTTGATATAGCATATATGCCTATGGTGTTTATGTACGCATTTATTATGTTTCATCATGATTTATCATCATTATTTATGCTCATTATGCAATTGGTTAGTTTATTATGTCACTACCATTTATTGGTGTATCAATTTCTGTATGTGTTTTTGGAATCCTGTTCTAGCCATGTGTTTATTGTTAGTTTAGTGGATTGTTGTATTATTATTATATTTTTTGGATATATATTTTCTTTTGCATATATCACTATTTTTGGATCAATTATTTATGTTGTCATTGCTGATCCTATGGATTCACGCTGCTATATCAACCTTTTCTTTGATATCATGTTCAATAGTATTTTACACTTGAAACTGAAATTTTGGGTGTGGGATCCTACCACTTTTTACATTGGTAGGTATGGGTTTCTCATTGGTTGGGCATGCTTATAAATATTCATGAAGTATTGCTCTGTTTTTTCGTTTTGTATCACTGAAGAAGGCATTTTTTTGCCAAAACTGGTCTGACTATTAAAGTTATGAATTTCCACTTATTGGGTGTTTTTGTTGTTTTGCTCCGTTTCATGTATCTGCTGGCCAACAGTGTTTTTTATGGTTTATTCTGGCCGCACAGTACCTACGTGCATAGCATAGTGTTAGGTTGCAGACTAATTTCTTCCCATTCTGCTACAAAACAAAAACTGTTTTCACAATTGCTCCAGAACTACAGAGGATTCACTCAAAAATGTTCCAAGGTATAGGATTATAGCTTTATAGCCGTATACTATACTAATGATCTCAAGGGCCTTTTTAAGCCTAGCAATGCTTTCCAAGTATATCTAACATGTTTTGGTACACTATGGTTATTTTAAGGGGTATATATATATAGGCTTGGGCATGGGTGCTTAAGCATTTATAGGCTGCATCTGTCTGTTATATATGCCAGACCAAGAGTAAATTTCTGATTCGCCATCTACAGGTCCACGTTATACTTGAATTGGATTAAAGAATAATTCTGCTTCACATGGATGGAAGTCTGTCTTTAAGACACATTCCTGTGGCTCCAGCATGTCCTATTTATGTCACTGATAAGGTTTATATCCCTAGATTTGGTAACTTTCATGCTCTTTGATTTGTGGATATGCAGCAGGTCCATCAGAATGGGATCTGAGGATACCTTGTAACTTAGACATAGATCATCTTTTAAAAGTTTGCAGGGAAGGAGTAAAAGGATAGGACTTTGAGGTGGTCTGTGTAGGATATATTGTTTACATATTATATTCTTTTTGTGAGTTATCTCAGTGGACATTCCAGTTCTTGCATATGCCTGGTCATATTCATACCAACGGGGGAATTGTACTTCAATGAATGATCTGATGAGTGCTGAGTACAGTAGAAAGATGACATCCTTTGAACTAGATGCTATAACCTTGCTTATAAGTTGTGCAACATAGATTGATTTCCTTACTATCATAGACAAAGGTTGTTTGAAGGCCACGTTACTGTCTACATGTGTTTTCAAATCCCTGAATACTGGATCTACACTTGGGGGGTATATTATCAATGGGGTAGTGTTTAGGAATAGTCAACTTCCCAAAATAAGCTATAATGCATTTCTTAGCATTTAATTTTAGGCTGTGGCTGTGGCACCAGTTATTCGTCTGTGTCAGGTCTTCTTGGAGGGTATTTGTGCCTTAGGGGTAGTCGCACCTAGCTTGTCATCATTCACAGACTTGGTCAGCCAGAGGCTCTTGATGTTGGCTGCAACTTCACAGAAGTAGATGTCAGTAAGAAGCAAACACAGCACAGAGCCCTGAGTGACTCTTTTAGTGACTGGTCTCTTTGTGGAGGTATACTCCCCTATCTTAATGTATTTGTTCCTATCTGTCAGTTAGCTGCCTCTCCAGTGGGTGATATGGGGATTTATGCCTAATTTCATGAGTCTGTCCAGAATGCCTGATCGGGGTATTGTGCTGAATGCAGTCTATTCCAAGGACCTAAATATAGCCTGCGACTTGAATAGGACATGCTGGAGGGACAGATTTGTCTCCCAGAGACTGCCGTGTCTTTGGAATTGGCTGCCAATTAATGTGAAGCAGAGCACCTCTATGACACTGTTCAAAAGGAACCTAGACAAGTGGATGGGGCACCATAAATTCTTACTAGGGTTAGTGCCCACAACCCTCCTGTACATTGGGTACTCATTAATAAAAACAATCCTGGGTGCTGACTAGTAGCTATAGTATTACATTGGGATGAAACAGCTAGGCTTGAAATGACCTCCAGGTCAATACCCTCGTAACCTCATATGATCCTCAGATCCTATGAATGCCTTGGCCAGGTCAAAGTAGTCTGTATGTACCATCTTCTCCTTGTCCACTGCTTTGGTGACCTTATCAAAGAAGTTCACCAGGTTGTGTAGGCAGGACCTGCCCTTGATAAAACCAGACTGGGTTGTATGCAATTATTTGAGGGATTCCTATGTCATTGTTTATCTTTTCAATGATAATTCTTTCCATGGCTTTCCATATTAGACTAATCAGATTTATGGTCTGTAGTTACTGGGGTCCATAGATGACAATTATAGCTCTCTATACACACTGAGCAGAGTGGAGGAGAGGTGTTGACTACAGCTCTGAACTGAGATATACAAATATCCTTTTTTTGGATTATTTATACTGATTATTGTTTCTAGCAATTTATATATAGCACTTTATATTGCCTGCTGCATAGTTTTTTAGTGTATTTTATTGCTATTAACTAATCTGCATGGGTAACTGATTTGTTTGCAGTTAAAAGCATTCGGTAGAGTCTCATTGTGCCTTTATCTGTTTAAAAACTTTCATTTTGTGGCTTTCTGTAGTGCTTACTGTCTGTATGCTAATAGCTTTAGTATTGTCCTAGTTCAGATTTTCTGGCTCTGGGCTTGTTTGTTTCTATGGTGATTGTTCAAAGCACATGAACAGGCCATCTTGAATTAGCAGAAGCCTTTCTTTACCTTGGCTAGATTGTGTTAATTGGCTGCTGGCTAGTGGGGGCTGATTCTTTTGTGTTTTTGTAAAAAAAAAAAAAAAAAGTTGTCTAAGGTTGTATCTTCTGGTATTTAAGCCCTAACTTTGAGGGGATTTCTGTCTATACACACTGAGCAGAGTGGAGGAGAGGTGTTGACTACAACTCTGAACTGAGATATATAAGTATCCTGTTTTTTTTTTTATTATTTATACTGATTATTGTTTCTAGCAATTTATATATAGCACTTTTTATTGTCTGCTGCATAGTTTTTTAGTGTATTTTATTGTTATTAACTAATCTGCATTGGTAACTGATTTGTTTGCAGTTAAAAGCATTCTGTAGAGTCTCATTGCTCCTTTATCTGTTTAAAAACTTTCATTTTGTGGATTTCTGTAGTGCTTACTGTCTGTAGGCTAATAGCTTTAGTATTGTCCCCATCCTCCCTCCCTGTTTGTGTTTTGCTGTTATACTTGGTGGCTTTGCAGTTGCCCGCCCCTACTGTAAATCTGATCTGTGACACTCTTCCCAGTCTAGTGTCATTAGCTCATTCCACCTAATACAGAGAGAACATTTGATAAGGCCTTCTGTTTCTCCTTTTTCCCTTTCAAACAAAAAAAATGCCTGAATCTCCTTGTGTTCTGACTGTGCTTCTCAAACATTTTGGAAATATAGAGTATATTTTAGAGCATTTATTATAACTGTAATTGCCTTAATACTGTTACAACTGAAGTGCTCTAGGTTGCACTGCGTCTGAATTGTTTGTGTTTTTATCTGCTTTTCTGTATATATAGACTTCTCTGTATAGGTAGACTAGTTACTTATTCTGCTGTATTACTGCCTCTAAAATCATTTTTCAGTTATGCACTTGCCTTGCTTCATTTAAAAAGTTTTAAATTGCTAATTTTGTAGACTTTTAATTGTATTTACTGTTTAGGACTACACACTCAAGTGTGTTAGCCTTTTCTGTGTTTATTTACTGTATTATTGCATTGTTTAGCCTGTTTCAACAAAAAAAATACTATCTTGTTTGCTCATTTCCCACCTTTCCTAGCCGGTCCATATCCCAGGCTTTGCTTGTCTCAGGACTTTATTTTCTGTGCTCAGAGCTATCCAGACCTTGCTGTGGTAGAGGGAAGTCCTATTGCTTACCATTGGGAGTGGTGAGCATTGTACTGCCTATCTAACACTAGAGGAGTGGTTTCCAGCTCTGAAATTGTATTTTTATTAGCCTTTTTGGGCTGATTTCTATCCCTTTGAACTTTCTGGCTTAAAAACGCATGTGTTTGCACATTTTTCGCATCGTGCAGCACTACGAGGCTACAGTTAAACTATTCCAGATGCCAGAAAGTCTGCTCTTCAAATTTCCCCTTAGTACTAGCTGGTTTCTCAGTAGTAGCACTAAAATCTGAACCCCTGTGACTAGCACTTGCTCTAGAACCAGCTGGAAAGCACTAGGAAGCCTGAAACTGATACAAGCACTCAGCTCTCCTTGTCAATAAGGAGAAACTAATCATGGGCACTAAACAGCCTATAATTGCAAAGTACCTTGTAAAAGTAAGGGAAAACAGCTCTTAAACTTTACAAAAAAGCACCTAAACAGGCATGTCCAAGGGTCAGCTTCTGGTGATTTCTCCTGTCCACCTGGTGAATCTGGGCATACTGGGGCAATGCAGCAACTGCCTCATGTACACAGACAATCCTCTCCTCCAACCACCCAACACTACAACCTGCAAGAGATGCACTTACATAGCCAAACTGGAAGCAAAGCTCTCTTCGGCCAAGATTGTGCTAGACAGTCAAGAGGAGAAGGTTAACACCTGCATTACACCTCAAGCAAATCATAGCCCTTCAAAATCCACACCATCAACACTCAAACATAGCAACACTAAATCCACATATGTGGAGGCCCTTAACATTAACCTGCCCAAGCAAGAAGGACCTCGGAAGCTGAAACGCAAACAAACACCAGTCACAACCAAAGTGACACATAGCTCACAACACCAGTGTGCCACCCAACAACAGCCCCTAAGGCAAAACAATGTACCCAACACTTTAGTCATAGGTGACTCTATAGTCAGGCACACTGATGTCCCACTCACCAGGCTGAACAAGGAGAAAATTACAGTCAGCTGCCAGTCGGGTGCCAGGATCTGCCACATAATGCATGCACTCAAGTCACTCCACAACAAGTACAAATATGACTCTGTCATTGTCCATGCTGGAGTGAATGACTTGAGAAAAACCTCCCTGGACTACATGAAAAGAGACATGGAAAAGGTCTTGGATCATGTGACCCAGGCACGTATGACCCTAGTTCTGAGTACATCCTGCCTTTGCCCAGAATTATACCACAGTATAAGGACAAAATGACTGACTTCAATAATTGGCTAAGTTTCTGGTGTCATTCAGAGGATCCAGTATCTGTCTGCCTGGGAAGACATGATCGACAAATCACGATGCTTTGCCAGAGATGGTCTGCACCTGTCACCCCTGGGATTCAGGTTGCTGGCTAAAGCTCTTGCCACCCCTATAGTCCCTGTTTTAGGCAAGGTTCAAAGGATAAAACCACCACCATAACAGATACAAGCATGCAAAATCTGAAGGTAATGCTACTCATTGCTAGAAGTTTAAACCTCAAAATGCAGTCTCTCGAGGCACTCCTAAAAATGGAGAAGATCGATATATGTGCAGTAACTGAGACCTGGTTCAAGCTCCAGAGAGCACCCCTGCAATACGAGGCTACAATTCTTACCACACTTTTTGGCCACAAAACCATGACCGAAACACTAAAGGTGGAGGAGTGTTCATATTCACCAAGGATATTCACACCTCCAGGCTAGTTGCCCAACACAATGCATCTGAAATTCTCCAGGTGCAACTAACACTAGGTAAGACTGCAATCCAAATTGTAGCTTGCTACAGATCCCCCACCACACCCCAAGATTCTCACTACACCTTTCTAAACATACTGGAAAATATTAAGATACAACCAAACACTCTAATGCTGGGTGATTTCAACTACTATGCTATTAACTGGGAAAATTACTTGGGTACTAACTCCTTTTCCCAACGGTTCTTGGAATTCATAAATTCCAATGCCCTGGATCAACTAATCCATTGTCCCACCAGGGTCTCAAATATCCTAGACCTGGTCATTACCAACATGGGAGATAGATGCTCCACACCAGTGGTCATCCCCTCATTGGTCAGGTCTGACCATAAGCAAATCACCCTTGACATTCACATCCCACCCCCACCCCCCAGTAAGGAAACCTCCTTAAAAAACTTCTCCAAAGCCAATTTCATGCTACTGAAGTCAGAAATGACAAACTTCATGACACCCACACAGACGGGATCTGGAAGTTCAACTGCAGAATCCTACACTAAGGCACTGTACGAGCACATCCACTCATGCATGAATCGTGCCATCCCAAATATAACCAAGATGCTCTTCTCCAAAAAAAGAAGCCAATCTGGTGGTCCCCTGCTATAAACAAACTATACAAAAGAAGGAAGAAACTGTTGCAGAAAAGAGGAAAATCCCAGGATGCAAAAAACTCCCTCACCAGCCTCAGTAAAAAGCTGATATCCATCATAAAATCCTCAAAAGCTAGTTACGAAAATAAAATTGCCAAAGATTCCAAAGACAACCACAAGGCAGTCTATAGTTATGTCAAGAATCTAAATGGAAATGCTCAGATCTGCTCTGAGCTACAACAGAATGGCATTAAATATACTGATTCCAAAGATATTGCCAATATCCTGGCAGATCAATTTAGTGTCAATGTCACCCCCCTCTCACCCCCTAAAGGGCCCATCTCAGTACCAAAAGATTGCCAAATTCCGGTAATCGCGGCCACACAGGTAGAAACTGCACTCTCCAAAGCTAAGAATACAGCATCCATGGGACCAGATGACATCCCAGGCTGTGTACTACATGAACTACAAAATTAACTGGCACCTCACCTAAGTGTCATGTTTAATCATAGCCTCACCTCAGGCTTCGTGCCCACTGAGTGGCACATAGCTACAGTTATCCCACTCCACAAGGGAGGATCCGCCTTGGATCCTGGGAACTACCATCCCATCAGTCTGACAAGCCGGATCTGCAAGGGCATGGAATGCATTATCATGGAACTTATAAACAAAGGCATTGGCAACCTTCAAACACTGGACCCCATCCAGTTTGGGTTTGTGAAGGGCCGATCTTGTCTCCTGAATCTGATTGACTTCTTCAAATCAGTCTCCAGAGCTGTGGATGAGGGTAAGGCAGTCCACACAGCCTATCTGGACCTTGCCAAAGCCTTTGACACCACCCCCCACTCTGGAATCATAGATAAACTTACTAAGCTGGGCATAAATCCCTACGTCACTGGATGGGTTGCCAACTGGCTTACTGACAGAACCCAGACTGTAAAAGTAGCCGACTCCAAATCCAGTTTCAGACAAGTGACAAGTGGAGTACCTCAGGGTTCAGTCCTGGGACCACTCTTGTTTGGCATCTACTTCTCTGAAGTACAGGCCAACACTAAGGGACTCTGGCTAACAAAGTTTGCAGATGACTGCAAAATGGGAGTCATTATTGAATCCCCAAATGATGTGGATATTCTACAAAAGGGCCTTACAGAAACAGATGCCAGGTGCCAGAGCCATGGGCTCAAGCTCAATGCCAAGAAATGTATAGTTATCCCCTTTGGAAAAAAAACATGTACCCATGAATTACCACATAGGTGGCAGGACACTAAACATTGAAAGTGTGATGAGAGACTTAGGGACACTGGTGGACAGTAGTCTCACTTTCGATAACCACATCACCACAACAGTCAGGAAATCCTTCTATGTGACACACCTCATCACTAAGGGCTTTTCATTCAGAAAAAAGGAGGTCATTATCCCACTGTACTCATCCCTCATTAGGCCCATTATAGAGTATAATGCCCTGTCTGGTATGTACCTCACAAGACATCTGCAACAGCTGGAAAGGCCACAGAAATACCTCACTAAAAGAATCATAGGCCTAAAGCAGATGCCATATGCTGACCATCTAAAAAACTCCAGTATTACTCTGTGGCATATCATCTACTCAGAGGCGATCTCTGCTTAACATGCAAGGCCATGTCAAACCCTGAGCTGTTGGACATGCTCCACTTAAAGAAATCACAATCCCTCAGAGCTACATGCTCCAGGGATCTAAACCTTGTCATCACAATGAACAAAACATACTGGAGGGATAGGTTCCTGACCCAGAGACTCCCCATACTCTGGAACAGACTGCCCATACATGTCAAGCAGAGCGCCTCATTGGCCCTCTTCAAAACCTTGATGATTGGATGGGAGATAGGAAATTCACACCGGGGATCATGTCAGTCGCCCTGCTAGACAGGGGTCCAAAGAAGTAAATATTGTGGGAAGAAATATCCAGGGAATTGTTATGGCTAGGCTTGCATAGGCCCTAGGGCAGATAGCCTAGTACCAACCTATGAACCTATGAACCTCTATTTGCTTGGTGTGAAGCCTGTCTGAAGGCTGTAGTTGAAAGTCATTTTAATGGTAATGATAGGTCATGTTTCATGCTATTTACAAGGCACCCTGAGATATTACCTTGGCTCATTGATGAGGTGTTGCAGACTGCATTCAGGGCATGTTCCCCAGTGATAGTTGGGAGAGTTATGTTCAGTGGTATTTCCTGAATGGTGTCTGGAGGGGGAAAGAGGGAGTAAAATTGAAGCTAAATGTTTTGGCCTGTAGATTTGCTTTATGTTCCAGCTCAGTGTAGGTGGCTTCATTTGCAATTAGTTTGGCATATCATAGTGTATTGGCATTGAGACTGTGGACATAGATGAAGAAAGCCTTGTGATTGTCAACAGGATAGGCAATGAGATTATCAGTCTGCTGTTTCTCCACACATTTATCCTCTGACTATAGCTTTGCAAAGTTGTTTAAATAGAAGATGAATTTCTCCAAACACCTACAGGTGAAAGGTTCAGCAGTACTTGAACTAAGGTCCCAGGTGTCCAGCTGACATCTTCAGAAGGTTTAAATCCTGAAGAATGTAGTAGTGCATCCTAATATATATTCAGGGCTCATGGAAGCCATGTTTTTTTACTTTAGAGAGTGCAGTGATGACCTGTTCTTTTGTGATAACTAGTAAAGGAACAGTGTTTTCAGCCATTCTGGCATTTTTCTGTCACACAACAACCAATGACAAAGACAATCCCTCTACCACAGTCTGTGCCATTTCCTTTCTAGCTTTGATCTCATTCACACTTACCTTTTCTTCCAACACCCTTGCCTGAGTACTGACATTCATAATATATGAAGAATGACCCCACACAGCTGTTCACTAAGTGTTAGCTATAGCATTCTTTAAAAAATTTCTGTCACAACCTACTATGTCCGTATCATGTCATACTATCATGCATAGTGCCGTAATCCTATCATTACATTGCAATTAAACTACCGTGGCTCTGTCAGTAATTGTGATGACACACCACATTGCCTTCTAAAGCCAATCTTTAACCATATTTTTCACACCGTGTGTAGGCTTTCATACCCCTGGAGTGGCACACTGTCTGTCCCAACTATGGAAACTTTTCTGCTCTGTCCTTAAATATGATGTCCAGCATGCAGACAATGTCCATCCTCCTGTTTAGAATCATTTCAGTAGATTCCAGCTTAGGTCCTGTCAGTGAAGTAGTATTCCTTGTTTCAGCTCTCAGTTCATGTTTGTTATCTTGACTGGTAGTCTTCTATGCTGAATGCTTCTGATATTGTCTGAGTTTGGTTTCCTCTGTATATGTGTGTGTGTGTGTGTGTGTGTGTGTGTGTGTGTGTGTGTGTGTGTGTGTGTGTGTGTGTGTGTGTGTGTGTGTGTGAGTGCATGTATCTGTGTTTGACTACACATGCATGCCTGCTGATTGGTGCATTGTATGTTTGTCATATATATGCCTGTATGTCACATATCATATGTGAGGTACTACATGCATATGTAGTGATCAAGCGTAACATAACAGTGGGAAAATGTTTCCTATTACTGGCAGAACCATGCCCAGTTGAGTCTAAGTTGTCTGAATACGTTTCAGGTGAAGAATCAATAGCTTCAGCAGTTGTCAAAGTCAGTGATGATGTAAGGTACACCATTTTTATTATGTTACATTTTGTACAGTAGTGATGGAATGTGTTTTGAATTATTACAGTGATGTGGCTGCTGTGAAAGGAATTACATTTGCACATACTTGCATACATTGTTTCTCCACACATATCACAATTTGTAGAATGTCACCAGAACTTCATCATAAACTGCACCCGGAACCAATATACTTAGCATACATATCATGTCCTGAGAAATTGTTCTCAGTCTGTACTGGTTGCAGCAGTGCTGTGAACCCAACATTCTCATCTGATGACCCTGTCAGAAGTTGTGGAACATTGCTTATTGTCACCACTTCCTGCTCTTACTGTGAAATGGAATTGAAGTGGTGTAGTCAACCAACTTTTGAAAGACACATTTTTGGCAATGTCACAATGGCATCTGTCATTCTGCTGTCTTGGTGTCCAGTGTCCATAGGTTTAAGTATGCTAGAATTCATGAAAATGCCACATAGTTCCAGGGCAACCTGTGAAAGGTATCAGGAAGAACTTCTTTTTCTACCATTCAAAACTTCTGGACTGAGCAGCAGAAGCAATTGATAAACAAATTAAAACAACTCAGTGGCAGCATGTAGCTATGTGGAGACAAGCATTGTGACAAGCCTGGACACAGTGCCAAATTTGGCTGTCACACTTTCTTGGATATGAAGCCTGGATGTGTAATATTCATTAACGTAGTTCATGTAACATAGAAATAAAGTGACTTTCCATCTGACTAACTGCAGTAGAACTACTTGACATTACTTTTACAGTCCAGTGCCAAGTAATAATCCTCTTTTACTGGTAGAGCAAAGAGTTGAAGAATTCATCATGGATGGAACTTAAAGGTCTGAAGTGATCACTAATATATTTGGTGGAAGATATACTTAATAGAAGACAATGGCCTTAGGGTGGGTTCATTACTGACAGAAACACACCATCACATACACACATGGCTATCTACTAGCATTACTTTGATATGTGGCATGTGAACAAAGGCAATGTTTTGTCTCATTTTCAGAAACTGTGTCCCTGTAGTAAGCATTACACTGTAATGCAATGTTGCATGACTTAGTTTTGCTGTAACATAATTGTCTGTATTACACAGACTTATCATTGAAGCTCTACATTAAATGACAACTTCCATAGAAGTTGTTTCAAAGATGGCCATAGACAAGAGCAACTTTACATTTATTTTCCCAAATCCAAAAAAGAAGAATCATCCATGAGGTGATGTAAAGCAGCATCTACATAAGATAATTACAATACTGCAAGAAAAATATTTTCAGTTCTTCACATCACAATGTAGCAGCACAAGATGTTGCAAGCATTGCATGTTTGTATAGCAATTGCCTGCAATAAGGAAACAAAATAACATATAGAAGTAGAAAGTCAATAGTGAAATGGCAGCTGTTTGTAACAAGTCATGATTCCAAGCTGCACTTATATGTTCTGTTCATGCCAAATTGCATTCATAATGCCTTCCTACATAGGGTTTGCACGTTTTGTGTATCAGCAAACTCTATCAGAAGTACTACACAATGAACGCAGGCATGACCTAAAAAAAGTCCTAACTGAGTGGACACAACCACCACTACTAACTAGTAGGTAGGGCAATGTGAAAAGACAGGAAGCACCACAATGATTCACAAGTCGACTTTGCAATCTATGGCGATGAGTTTGACACACACTACAGGAGACTTGTACCTCTTACTAATGCATCATTTCAACAAGAAACAAAATGTTAACGTACAATACATACTAGTGGCTCTGCATGCACAATCGTCACAAACAGATGAGTGATGCACGAATGCTGGATTTCCTTCACAGGTGTACCCAATGCAAAAGAATGCTACAGAACTCTTGCAAATCACATTTGATAACAGTTTGAAAAAATGGACAAGTTCAACTTTCACAGTTGTATATGCAATCAACATTTATGTGCATTGTCAAGATACACTGCATAGTAATAAAGGTTTCATTCTTTCTATCTGGCATATGATTGATTTTGCTGAATGCATGTGAACAGTACTTTTTTAACTTGGTACTACAATAATGTTACTTATGTAATTTCAAAAAAAAAGGTTTCACTTATTGTCAGCATGTCATAAATTTACATTTAATTCAGTGGATGGTTGATCAGGCTTGAAATGATAGTATGCACCATCATCACTTGGATAAGTCTCTCAAATGTGTGAAATACAACATGAAGATGAACCTCACGTCCCAAGTATCCTCAACACCACCTCACCAACAGACGCTATGCAGTGTATCTGTATTTCCTGAAACAGAGCAGTAACGCATATTGCTCATAAATGCATATGTAGACAATCGCCCTTTGTAATTCTTATCAATTCATAGTAATCTAGTTGGAATGTAGTGTACAACATTCAACTCTATCAAGCAGTTGCCTTGTGACACATTGCTCAGCTGCACAAGTACAGTGACTTAGCAGCATTAACAGCATGCAGCATGTTGCCTTGCTATACAGTAACATAGAAACAAAATGTTAAAACAACATTACATAAATAAACGTTCACACTTACTCATGAATAGCATGTGCTGTATTCCGTCCATCATCGTGCTGCCTGTGCTGGTCAGAGTCAGTCTGAGGGACATGTGGGTTCAAGATGACTGGCTGAAGTACAGAGTGAAGTGTTATTCAGATCACTTCCTCATCCTCTTTTCTATCACTCTTTGCAGGTATCTCACTGTAGCACAAGCACTCAGGTACATCATCCATGTCAGTGCACCTTTCGCAAGTACACCTGTGTAGAAAATAATAATGCCCCATGCATTTGTCATTACATCTTATGCCTGTACACACAAGACCTGACATGTCCCCAAGTATGAACACCAAGTCCTGTTAATCTAAGTAGTAGACCACTCAATGTAATGTCTGAATATCATGCTTTCCAGGAAAGCTATGCCTAGCTGTGGGGCATTGGATGAGATTATGATACCCACAACTACATCCATTTGTTATATAACTTTGAGGTGGAAGTCAGAAGCATGTCTTTTGAGAAGTACAAAAAAAGCACACTGTGAAAGGTTAAAATGAGGCCACAAGAAAAAAAAAAAATACCAAGTAATCAGAAGCCAAGAAGAACAGACCAACGACCTTGTGAACCACGATTTATTCCAATAAGTTGAGCGCTTTCTTCCCCACTAAAGGGACTTCCTCAGAACATTGTAAAACAAACACGCAGCTCTTTTTATACTCCACCCTAATTAAACAATTAAGTCACTAATTATTAAAACCATCAAAAAATACATCAAATAATGCATTTAAAAGTGCATTTAAAACAGACAAAACACATTCACAAATTGTAATTAAAAACTTTACCATGAAACTTCATTATTTTTATATATAACTAATATATATATATAAAATATATATATATATATATATATATATATATATATATATATATATATATATATAAAATGTTGGATTAACAAACATAATTTATATGTCCCTCATTACCCCAAAATATTACGCAACTTTAAAATACTAGAAATAGTAATCATTTCATTTATTCCAGGGTAATGGGAAGCATTTAAAAACAGTTGCCATTTTAATTCCATAATATCTAGATGTACATCTAATATTCTTCCCTGCACATCTTTTTACAGCTGTTGTACCACCATAAATTTAAACTTATGTCCTGCGTTTGTATGTATATGTCTGTACAATGGACTTGTGATTCTATTATTCCTTATGTCACCTAGATGTCTGTCATGCATTTTATAAATAAGTCCAAGTCACTGTGTATTTCACACCAGGTGTGGAAGTATGACCAAATCGTGTGACATAAAACTGAGAATTAGACTTAGCAACTGGAAATGTCTCTGCTGATTGTTCAACCTTAGGAATATCGGGGGCATCATCAGGAATGGAATCAGAAGGTAAGATATATTCTGGAACAGGAACATTGTCTGTATTGCTCTGAGATCTAGAGTCTATATCACAGGAACAATGCTGCAATGACGATTCTGGTACAGGAAGGAGATTGCGATTTCACCTGTATGCCACACCCTTAGATTCTAAGAAGTAGGATCTTGGCTCAGTACATATACCTGTTACTTGACCAATCCTGTTGAAACATTTTGCCGTTTGTAACACACTGTCTCTCCTTCTTTCAATGGATAAAGAAATCTGCTCAGTTTATCATAACTGGACTTCTGGATAGAATGCTTCCTGAATAATTGGGCTCTGATGGTTCGGTTGTTTGTAGCATTAGGCCTCAATAAACTGGAATTAATAGGCAATGTTGTTCTGGTTTGCCTGGATAGAAGTCTCTGAACAGGTGAATCAAGTATATCGTCACAGGGTATGTTTCTGAGATTAAGTAAATTCAAAAAGACATCGTTATCGTCAAACTTTGACCTTTCAAGTAATTGCCTTGCACTCTGCACTGAACTTTCAGCTAGTCCATTTGACTGTGGATATTCTGGTCTACGAGTAACATGTACAAAGTCCCAATCTCTTGCAAACTTCTGAAATAACTGACTAGTAAATTGAGTACCATTGTCAGAAATAACTTTGTGTGGACTACCATGGACTGAGAAATGACATTTCAATTTGGTAATAACAGCAGTGGATGTTAGATTAGGTAGTAAATCAATCTCAAACCAGTTCAAATAAGAGTCTACCAAAACTAAGAAATGCTGATTATTCCATTTGAATATGTCAGTGGTTACTGTTGACCAAGGTTGTTCAGGAACTTGACTTAGCTGAAGTGATTCTCTTTGCAAATGCAGTTTAGTACTATTGCATACTGAACAAGAAGAAAGTACTTCATCAATGTCTTTCACTACTGAAGGCCAAAATACCTGTTCTCTCACCCTTTTTTTGGTATATTTGGACCCCGGGTAACCACAATGCAAAATCTGGATATATTCATGTTGAAAGGAAGCAAGGACAACAATTTTAGGACCTTTGAAAATAATGCCATCTTCCATCAACATCTCATCTCTGTAAGGAAAATAGGTCTGCACTTCAGGTGGTACTATAAATTACTTTGACGGCCATCAAACATTAATGTAGTGGTTGAGCTTTTGCAAAACTGGATCAGTCTTTGTATGATCTCTCAGCTCATTAAGTCTCGTGGTAGAAAAATTATACACTACCATTACATCAAAATCAAAATTCTCTGTGTCAAGCTGTTCTGTTGTATTTCTGGGTGATCTGGATAAGGTATCGGCCAGATAAAGAAGTTTTCCTTTTGTACAGACCATTTTGAAGTTGTGCTTTTGCAATTTGAACATCATTCTTTCAAATCTCGCTGGAGTGGAATGCATAGGATTCTTTAGAATAGTAACTACAGGTTGGTGATCAGTTTCAATCTGAATAGCTTGACCGTAGATATAATGATGAAACTTTGAACATGCAAATACTATTGCCAAAATTTCTTTCTCAGTTTGAGCATACTGCATCTCAGTTTGGGTAAGTGTTCTAGATGCATATGTTACTGGTCTGCCTTCCTGAAGAATAACTGCTCCTAGACCAAATTTTGAAGCATCACAGGAAACAGTAACTGATTTATTGACATCACAGTGTCTTAATGTAGGTGGGGTGGCAATTTTCTACTTAAGGTCTCCAAATGCCATCTGGTGCTGTTCCAGCCAAGACTATGTAACATTTTTGCATGTTAGCTCTCTTAAAGGTGCTGTCAGCTCACTGAAGTCTGGTATAAACTTGCCTAAATAGTTGGCCATGCCAAGGAAACATTATAGAGCTTGAATATTATCTGGTGCTGACATCTCAAGAATAGCTGCTTGCTTAGATGGGTCTGGTCTTAAGCCAGTGCTGGTAAATAAATGACCTACATATGTAACTTGTGATAGCTTGAATTTGCATTTTAGAGGATTGAGCTTTAAGTTCACTTCATGTGGTCTATCCAGAACTCTCTTAAGGTTTCTGTCATGCTCTGCTTCGTCTATTGCCTCCAGCCATCAAATCATCTACTATTATGGCACAAGGATAACCTGAAAAAATTTGCTTCACTGCATGCTGGAAGACTTCACTTGCAGAATTTATTCTAAATGGCTTCCACAGGGAATTTATATCTGCCAAACGGGGTACCAAAAGTGGTCAGTAATGAGTATTTGCAATCAAGCATCACTTGCCAAAATTAACTTTTTGCATCTAAGACAGAAAAAACAGTGGCATTCGGTATTAAGGCTGCGACCTCTTTGACTGTATGCATTGCATATTGTGGTCTTCTTAATGCTTTGTTCAAATGTCTTGGGTCAATACATATTCTGATATCATCTGAGCCTTACTTGTGGGCTGCTATCATGGACAACACCCATTTAGTTGGTGCTGTTGCTGGACAAATTACACCTTACTGCACCATTTTATCCAACTGAACTTTGGTTCTATCTTGCATAGCTATTGGAACTTTTCTCACTGGTCTGACTAATGGACTGACCTCTGGGTCTAACTTCATAGAATGCACAACTGGAAGCTTGCCCAACTTGTCATCGAAAACATCAGCATACTCTGAGAAAATAGCTTTGGGAAAATTTGAACTAGGACATGCGCTTATATGATGAACATCTTTGGTAAAAGAAAGCAGAATCATTCTCAAACAGTCTTTGAGACCCAGTAATGACTGCACAGGTCTTTGAACCGCATAGAATAACAAGCTATTGCAGTTCTTAGTCAAATAACATGTAAGTATTACTAAGCCTTCGGTTTGAATTTCTTCACCTCCATAAGCACGAAGTCTTAGCTACACTGAGTTGTTCATTAGTTCTCACCTTAGCAAATGTGTCTGGTGATATAATATTACACTTTGAACCACTGTCTACTTTGAGCTTGGTGGATTTGCCATTGATCTGGACAGTACAAAACACTTTGTTCTTTGCCAAAAAAATTCACTGCATCAACCTTTTCACCAATTACTGATACACCATTTACATAGAAAGTGGAGTTGCAGTCTACTTGATCAATACGCTTTTTGAGTGACCCTTCTTTATAACCATGCGAGGCTTACTTGATTTGCAAAACTTTTGAAAATGGTTCCATTTTTTTACACTTGCGGCATTGCTGACCACATGCTAACCATTTTTCTCTTTTAGGCTTATGATTGGCATCACAACTGTGACAGTTAACAATAAACCTGGATTTGGGTTTTGCTGTCTTATGCTTGTACTGCGCTTAGCATTTTGCTCACTCACCCTTGTACTGTACAGAGCATTATCCTTTAACTTAACTAGTCTTAGAACTTGCTGGAAAATTACATGGTTTCCCTGGTGAACCAGCAGTGGCTGTGGCTGCCATGAGCTTAGGCCTGCTTCTGTTTGCCACATGTTGCATTCTATCTAGACTTGCTCTGGAGCCTGCTGAAACCATGCTCTTGTCACTTGCAAGCATATATGTGTCTTTCTATAACTTCATGGATTTGACAAATCTCAATGGCTTTACTCAAAGTTAAATCACTGTCACGAAGCAGAAACTTTCTCACAGCAGCACTATTAATACCACACACAAGCCTGTCCTTTATTAACATCCTTTAAGTCATCAAACTGACATGTTTTAGCTTTGTTTCTTAGGTCAGTAATGTAAGCTGCAAAAGTTTCCCCTGGTTTCTTATATCTTGTGTAAAACGAGTCCCTCTCTAATGTAATATTTGTCTGGGGGTTGCACATTTCCCTTACTTTGCACTTCAAATACTCAGGGTCTTCCACTTGATTCAACCTGTGCAACAATATGATGATTTTCACCTTCTTCCTCATATACTCCTGGTGCATACACAAATGAACACTCTCTTTCAATGTCCTCTGACCCAGCTAGGTTTAGACAAATGAATGCCCTAGTTCATGCATCTTTATCAGAATAAGCTGCTTGTATAAAAATATTGTACCCTTGCTCAAATATTCTCCAATTCTCTGCAATCTTCTGATCAAATACAAGTACTGAGGGCTTTTGAAATCTCTCTTTTATATTATCACATACCAGTGAAGGGTTTTGCAAATATGCACAAATACACGCATACACATATGCCAGAAATGTATGCCAGTATTTGTAACTTTGCCCAATGGCACAACAATCCACTGAATAACTGAACTTTGTGAAATTAGTCTCTTGGGCACTCTAACACTCTCAGAATTGCCATACAGCAAAATAATTTATCATCATTTTAAGAAACATTTCAAATAACTGAACTGTGTGAATGGACTTGGCAGAAGATGCTCAGAGTAAGAAACATTTCAAAGTAACTACACTTTGCGAATAAACAGTACATGGCACACTAAAACTTCCTCAAAATGACAGTACATTGCTAGATAATTCTTTACAATGCAAGAAATACTTTGTAATGGTGGCACTTTGCAAATAGACACACCCAGCACAAGAAACGTTTTGAAATAGCTGTACTTTGACTGTGCTTTACAAAATAGTTGCAAATAAACAAATAAACTCTTTGTAGTACATTCACAGTAATAAGCAAACACTGTAAGCACTTTTACACACTTTGAGATGCTTCTAATAACTCTAGTTATGTCCTTGATACAATACAAAGTCATAGTTACGCCAAAGCACAGGACTTTGCTGAAAAACATGCAGTCACCTTGCTTTATTTATACTTAATGTGTCCTTTTTACCCTTATTATATTCAGTTTGCTCATTTAATCTCTTTTTATGCCCATTGTACTTTTCTTGTGCTCGTTTTACTCTAAACATGACCGTTTTGCTTTAAACACACTTGCTTTCCTTTAAACATACTCATTTTGCTTTTCTGATAATCATTTTATCAAATATCTTAATCTTAGACATTTCATTTAAATATCGGCCCTTGGGCTGATAGCCTAGTACCTACCTATGAACCAATAGGGAATCCACCCCGGGGATCACTTCTGTGACTCTGCTCAACAGGGGCACAGGAAATTAACTTTCTTGGATGACATAAGCCAGGGTACCTTGTTGGCTAGGCTTACTTAGGCCCTTGGGCAGATAGCCTAGTACCTACCTATGAACCTATGAACCTATGAAGTAATAAACCTTTTGTGCCTCTCTCTTGTTTAATAATGTGGTTTGTGCTCTTGTAATGCTCTGTTTTATTTTTTTTATAAAGTAAACTGTTTGTGCAAGTTTTCATTACTTTTGGTTCTTTTCTAGCTCTTTTTCATGCTCATTTTTCTTAGTTTACCTTCACTGTTATCTCTGCATCTTGTGGCCCCGAATATCAATCTTTGGAATCGTGGTTCTGACACCATGTCACTCGTCAGGATATATTAGATAAGTCTTTGTGAGTTCTGTTAAAGCAGCTTTATTATATTTATTTCAAACAGATGTACATCCAGGGTTAAATAGTTATATACCTTTAAAACCAGCTCTTAGAGCTCATAACTTATTTAAAAGTATTAGGCATAATTAACCATGTGGCTGATTTTATTCGATGTATTGACTATATAAGAGCTGTTGGTTTTTAATTGCTTTATATTGGTCTGACGAAGTGCTCAGTTGGGCATGAAAGTGCTGACCTTTTAAATAAAGCTGTATTTTGTTTTACTTTTGCCTACTGTCGTAGTTGGTCTTGAGAAGTATTCTTTGGATTTCAGCTTTATTATGCACAAACACATCACTATTGTAGCTTATTAACTTTAACTTAGGTAATATATATACAATTAACTACATTCATTCCCACATGCTCACTGTCTGGCTGCACTTTCAAAATGGCACTGGGTACAGCATGCCCCTGGTATTTATATATGCACGTTCATCACTTGCTATGCTTCTTAAAGGCACAGCACACACTCTGCTCTACATCACCCATTTTAGAGAACCATATGCACTCGTACCCATGTGCACAATTATATCTTCAAGAGTGCCACACAAACATACACAAATAAACACAAACTAAACACAAAAGTGTGTACAACCATAGGCACATAAGTATATGCACACACTTCAGTATTTACACCTATTTACACACACACACACACATATATATATATACATAGAGTCACAGAACAAACTCTGTAATGTACTTCTTTTATATGTGTGGTTCACTTGCTCTCTCAGTGTATACATATGTATATATAAGTGTGTGTGTGTGTGTGTGTGTGTGTGTGTGTGTGTGTGTGTGTGCGTGTGTGCGTGTGTGTGTGCGTGTGTGTGTGTGAGTGTGTGTGTGTGTGTGTGTGTGTGTGTGTGTGTGTGTGTGTGTGTGTGTGTGTGTGTGTGTGTGTGTGTGTGTGTGTGTGTGTGTGTGTGTGTGTGTGTGTGTGTGTGTGTGTGTGTGTATACACAAGTACCTCTTCATCAACATTTCCAGTGGTAAAACAATTCTGGCAAGACTCAGGTAGTAGGGTTCACACCTGTCACTACTTCTACAGGACATTACCTTTTTTAATTTCTCCAAGTCTTTTGGGTTTCTAATACCATGATGGGTACAGACCCCATTCCTAACTCACAGTATTATTAAAGTTCATGAAATTGGTATTGTTTCAATCTTTGATGTCAGCCAGAAGTGCTCTTTGCAACACATGCAATGTGCCCGGTAATGACTCCTTCTGCAATTTGTATGGGGTTACATGTATTGTAACATATCTAAATATGATTATAGATTTGTTTTTATAAGACCCATTGCTCCTACTACTATTGGAACTGTCTGGGTATCTTTCTTCCACATTGCTTTCGTTTCTGCCTGCAAATCCTGATATTTTATGACTTTGTGTCTCTCTGTATGCAAAACACTGTAGTCACTGGATGTGGTGATTTCAATGATCAATGCTACTTTTATCTTCTTTTCATTGTCTACTATCTCTAGTTTTCTAGCTTCACTCTTTTGAACTGTTGGTAATGGATGATCCCATGTAATGTAGATTTCATCATTTTCTATGATGCTTTGTGACTCATGTTTCCAGTGTTTTTCAGCCACTTCAGTACCACAATATTTGCACAATCCCCAGTAGAACAGTCTTGCCACATTATTATGCCTTTCAGTATACAGTCCTTCTGCCATTAGTATGTCACACCCATCAACGAGGTTTGCTACTGTTTCCAATTCTGTTTTACAAAACCTACATTTGTCTATTTCTCCCACATATTCAATGGACTTTGTAAACCAACATGTACGTAGCCCACTATCTTATGCTGCCAATATTAACCTTTCATCTTTTTATTTGAATTCGCCTCTCCTTAACCATTCCTGCATTTGTTCCTGATCAACATGAGGTTCTTCCAAAAGTTTTCTATACTTGCAATTATATTTATGCATTTTCCACATTTCTTGTCTTCTCATCTGGTCCTTCACCTTATATTCTTTCTTTTGTTTTTTTGGCACATTCAGTTTCTGCCAGACTTTTATCTTCTTCTGGTTTAATTTCCATTCCTGCTTGATGCCGATGTGTTTCTGCTAGATTAAGCAGGGAAGTCACCTTAGATTTATTCTCCTCGTGCTTTAAAACTTTCACTACATTTGGGTCTTGTGAGGTCAGCAGATATGTGTGGGGTCTCGCGATTGCAGATCTATACATGTAATCAATTTCAAGGAGGCCCATCCCTCCTTTGGAATCGGGAATATATAATCTTGATATGCAATGATTTTTATAAATCATTTGGTGAGCATAAAGCATCCTTCTTGTTTTCTTGTCTAATCTATCCAACATATTTTTGGGCCAGTCAATCCCTCCAAAACTGTAAGTTAGGACAGGAAGAGCAAATTGGTTTATAGCTTAGATTTTGTTCCTAGATATCAATGCTGTTTTCATGATTAATGTAAGTCTTCTAAAGTATTCCTTACTATGTTTTATTTGCATTTGTTCATGTTGTATTGTTGATCCTTCATCAATTCCCAAATATTTATACACTCCCTCTTGCTCAAGTTCTTTTATAAATATTCTTGTCCCAAACTGATGTTTCCTTGTGCTGTAGTTTTCCTGCTTTAAAGGCTGCTTTTGCACATTTATCAAGACCAAATGACATTCTTCTATAATCTGTAAAAGTTTTGACAACTTGCAGTTGTGCTTTTAGTTCCTCATCTGATGATCTGTACAGTTTTAAATCATCAACAAAGGGAAGATGAGAAGTCTTTACACTTTGTTGTTTTCTAGAAGACAAGTTATAGCCATGGCCTAAGCTGTTAAGTAGATGAGTTAATGGGTTAAGGGCAAGGCAGAATAGCAGTGGTGACAGAGAGTCACCCTGGAATATCCCCCTTTGATTTTTTATCCCTGGAATAATAATTTGTCTTTTATAATGGCTTAATTGCAAAGTGGTCTGCCGCTGTTTCATGGTCACTGTAATGCAGTCAATCAGTGTAGGGTGTATCTTATACATTTTAAGCACTCTTTTATCCATGAATGTGGGATACTATTAAATGCTTTTTTGTAGTCAATCCATGCCATACTCAAATTCTTTACCTTTTTACACTTCTCCAGTATGACTTTATTTAACAACAAATGATCCTTTGTTCCATATGAATTTCTTTTATTGCCCTTTTGTTCTATTGCCATAACTGAGTTTTCTTCTAAATGACTATAAACTCTGTCTGCATCAATTCCAGTGCATAGCTTATACATCGTCGGAAGGCAAATTATTTGTCTATAATTTTTAGGGTAGTTTGCAGGTTCACTCTTAAGCAGGAGCATTGTGCAGATTGTGTCATATGGCAAAAAGTAGAATACTACACATGAACTTAGACTTTGGGGAAAGAAAATTTCATATGTTTTAATTAATACTTTATTTAAATAATTATTTGTTATATGAAGAACCTGAATATTGTATGAAATAGCATAAGCAAGCCAAATAACTTTGATGGCATGCTTTACTTTGGCCCAGAAGCTGAACTTTACTTCTTTGCTTTGGCTGTGGATATGGGTTGTCCTACACAATCGCACCTTTCCCATAAAATATCACACACTGTATACTTCAAAAGTGTTACCCATAACAAGTATAACAAGAAAAAAAGCACGAGATGCAGTCAAATGACTTCCACTTAACTGACCTTGACTTCCCATCCTAAAACTCATTACAACACACAAGCCATCTCATTTGACAAAAGTTAAACATGATACTGAGTTAAGGGCAATAATGAAGCAATCAGTGTTCAGGAACCTGCATACAGCTGATGCCAAACAATTATTTTACAAATGTAATCTCATATTTACATTCATTCCTTTATGCAAGCCTGTTGGCCTAACTAAGCATCACTAGCAAAATGCTACACCTTTTTACCTGGATCTTTCACAAACTCTGAAAATTCCATTCCATTCCACCTGTTCCTGAAAATCACCAAATTGTAAGAAAAAAAGCAACACATATACTCTCCTATTTGATACAGATAACACAAGTACAAATATGCCATTCAAAGAACTCCTTCACTTAAGAAACATGAAAATGGAAAAGCAAGGAATGACATCAGTAAACATTAAAGATATATTAGCAAAACATAGAGGGAACATCTGCAAATAAATAACTTTACATAGGATATGCTGTCCTTAATTCTGTTCCCTATTCTGTCAGACATCCTTTAAATCATTATAAAGTCACTCTCTCATGCACACTGCCACACGTGTGTCAGAAGACTCTTGGAAGCAGGAAAACTGGCACACAAACGTTTCCCAATAAAAAATGTAATACATGACTAGGAATAAATGAAAACATACGATTCATAAATCGAGTTCCCAGCTGTCACAAATTGCAGTATGGGGGAGTCCACACTTCACTATCTTCCTCAAACTGATCACTTTGTCAACTTTCACTAGACTGTGACTCATAAGGATCATCCTGGTAAGGATTAGAAATGCTCACAGCAATAGATTCTTCTGTAGAAAGTGATTCAGTGCTGCATGACAAATCAACGTAGGACTCTTCACTTAAACTCAGCTGTTCCATGTTGTCACACATATAGGAATCACTAACATGATTTCACAGGTAAAAGCTCAACTGCTTTGCAAAAACAGCTGTTAGCAGAGCAACAACGTATTAGGAAACTTAAAAAAAAGAAAACAATTTCAAAGAAACAGAACATTCTGTCAAAAGGTTTGTATACTATTCTAATGGAACCTATTCAAATCGAAATCCAGGTTGTTTGTGCAGTATAATAAGCTACCCCATGGAGAGAATGCTACATAATTAAAGAGGCATCACAGTTATCAGCTGAGGTCAATTGTTGTCCATCTAACCATAGGCAAAAATGTTTATTCAAACTGCACTTTTTTTTTTCATTTTAGAAATTAGATAAATTTAGCTAATTTCCTTAGCTGACCCAAGGACAGCTTGCATTAGATCTGTCTGTGGAAGACTACAAACAAGTTAACCCACCTTTTCCCTATTTCAGGAGCTGAAAATTGGTTGGGAGCTACAACACTACATTAGCTGAACTAAGAAAGTATGAGAATGTATACTGTTAGGATGGCAAAGGTTTAACAGCATTCCCTCATTTTCAGTTACACAATATTAACACATGACATGCAATCTCAATAAAGCTGATAAATCTAGTTGATCATGTGGAATGCATCTTTTGGAGATCTTAAAAAGCAGAGTTGGATGAAATATATTTGATCTGGCTAAGCCACAGTGTGATGGCTATATTACAGAAATTGAAGAATGAATTGAAATGGAACACTAGATACCTTCTTTCCACTTCATTGAAAAATAGAATAGTAAAATGTCACTCAGACTCAAATCTGTCATAAAGAGAAAGTAGGACTTGATACTAGACAAGCCATTACCCTTACAATGGAAATATTGTTTATACTAAAAATAAGATAAAATAAAGAACAGAGGCTTGACGAACATGAAGTAAACTTTCAAAGATTGAAGTGTAGGTTCACATAAGATATTGTAACAGTGTCTAACTTAAATATTCTTGTCATGCCCCTAACCATTAGCTTTCCTGTCCAGCAATTTGCTTTACTATGCTTATCACCTTGAACTGTTTGCACACTTCACATCTGTAGATTCCATTTGCAATAACACAATATACTCTATCCAGAGAATTTATTGCATGCAGTTTTATAGTACTAATATATATATATATATATATATATATATATATATATATATATATATATATATATATTTGCTTATACATCAATCACAATTTGCTGTAATGCTTTATCTGCTTCCTATAAATGCTTGCAAAATGGCAACAAATTCTACAAAGTCTATAGACTGTGTTATGAAATTTGCAGACTTTCTCACTTCTCAAGCTACAGTGTTTCCACTGAATGTGGTTTCTTTGTGCTCAGTTGCTGTAAAGCACTATGCTCCCTGTCATGTGATTACAAGAACTTTCAGATTTCTTTTTTTGCATTTTAGAAGATTTAAAATTTAAAGTTCATCCTGACTTTTTTTTCACTAATAGTATTTATTTAATATAGTTGCATCTATTGTCGTAGTTTTGTTCTAAATACTAGGCAGACCATTCACTCTGCACTTATCTCCAGCTTTTCTTCAGTGCCTTCTTTATTTACTGAAGCATTCTACTTCTGAAATAATCATATTCTGTTATACACTCCCATTCATGTTACTGGATAAAAAAACTGCTTAATTTACTAAACTGAAAATGTTAAACCCTGTTAAGATCAGTCAAGTAATTCATATCTTGATTCTTCGAATCTTTTACAGCAAGAAGACAAAAAATTCCTTATACAAGATCATTTCTTCTTTGCCTCCTAAAGAAGTTCCATTTACTTTGTAGTATTTAAACCTTTTTTTCTCTTTACATCTGAAAAGTTAAAAGTGCTAATTCCTTTTATTATTTCCTCACCTTTAAAATAAAGGAACAGTGGACACAAAACTATTCCTTTTTTTCAGCAAGTCTACTCATAGCAATATGCATGTCAAGGAGTTAAATCTATAGTTTCCAGCTTTGGCCAGGATTTTTTGCAGTACAGAAGCTGCTGCTAGTTTTAGAGAAGACCTCTTTGGATTAACAATTGAAGAAAATAGAGTGCAGAATACATTGGTGGTCAATGACATGAAAATTAATAAAAACAAAATTCAGCAGGTCAGACCTTAAATGTAAAAAAAATAATATAAAACTGTATTTTCATTATTATACGTGCAGATTATGAAAATTAACTCTTTAAAACATTTTTGATTATTAGTAAATACTGTTCTGAAAGAACAAAGGCATGAGAGAATGCGTTCAGCTAATCTTTTTCAGAGCAGAAAAAAATCAGCCTTTAATGCAAAGATGAGATAAATTCTATCACAACGGAGTTTATTCAGACATCGTATTGTATCATCCAGTGTCTTCAGACACTACTGAGAATCGATAACTTAAAGCAATTACAAATGTTTAGGACAGTCAAAAGGAAGTGCATTCATGCAGAGATATCTTGACCTCATCACAGCTCATTACAGACAGAAATGTACTGTGTTCAAGTTTGATATGTGTGGGAATAATTTTTGTAATAATGGAAAGTCACATGCTCAGGGCATTTCTAATATAATTGTAGAAGAGAGGTGAATAAAATAAAGTGCAAATGTCAAGAGTCTAACTAGGCAGATCAAAAAGCAAGTAAAAGTATGATTTCAGGAGTATTTGTCAGACATACATAATAAAAGTGCTATTAATTATGTTCCTTCCAATGCATTTGAAGTGTATGACAGTAATGCTAGTTATTTCAGCTTTTTTGTATTTGTACCATTAATTTGTCCAGAGGTGGTGACATTATTCATGCTTTAAATTATTAACAAACTGAAATGATTTTTAACACTTGGGACAATGACTCTTCATGACTTGAACAATTACATTTCACAGTAGTATATGATGTAATAGAATACATATTGGTGGAGTGGTTCTTCAAATGAGTAATTGTTAAAGATAATCAACTGTATTAAATAAGCAAGAGTTAATATAATGTACTTAAGGAGTATGGTTCTTGTTTGACTCTACTAGAATTTATTTTATTTTATTTATTTTACATTTGTTTACCAGGATAGTCCGACTGGATACATGTCCATTTTCAGTGGAGGCCCGGGGAGAAAAGCTCCACTAGACAAACTTACATAGATCACACAGAAGTTAGCAAACAATTATAAAAACAAAGTGATTATATACAGTGGCTTAGTAGTGTTCCCCAGTAGGGACTCACAATTCTCATGGACAGACACAATTAAAAGTAAGAGACCTCAGATTGGATGCAGAGCTTGGTGACGTAGTTACAAGTTATGATAATTACAGAAATCTATGAATCTATGAATCTATGAAAACTTAATGCTGGTACATGGGCTTAGCCAATTCACTCTGAGATACTGTTTGATGTTTTTTTTTGAAGAGACTTTTGGTGGATTGTAGGGTTATATAGTTTGGCATATTTAGAAGGTGCTATGCAGAGGTGCTAGGGAGTGTGGAATACATTTGTTTTTTTTTCTGCCTTCTAGCCTAGTTTTATTTATTAGTTTGTCATATTTATTGCTGCCAGTTGTTGCTGAATTCCAGGGATGTCCAAGATTTTTCATAGAAGTGTAATTACGTAGTGGTAGAATGACATCCTTGATGGTGTTTTACACTTAAATATGTTATTAGAACTCTCTAAAATTTTTATTCTGCTCTGCCTTAAGGAAACTGACATATGGGGAGTTATATATGGTTAGCAAATCCAGCTTTTCAGATAACTTTTGTTGTCACAGTCTGGCACTATATCTGGTTAACAGCTTAGAGGCTGTTTGTCTTCTTCTCTTCTTAAAAGAATGGGTGAAACTAACATCCAGAATGTATGTGTACTAAGTTAAGTGGGTCTTACACCCCTGCAAAACCACTTGCATGCAGTTTACTCCTCTCCAGAGTCAACATTTGGTGTTTTGATGTTATCACATCACAGCATCACAGATAGAGAGTGAGAGATATACTGTTCCAATACACTGTTATAGCTAATAACTAATATGACAAATGTTTGACCAACTAATGGACATGGGTCATATTCAGGGTAGTGCTTCACTGAAACTCTTAATTGTATAATCTCACTTTTAGGAGCTTTTTAATAAGTAATGAACAAGTTGTTAATCTCTAAAATTTTCATTGTGAAATCTTACAGGTTGACTGTAATCTGGCCTTTTAGAGATAGATGTTACATCCATAAATGTGCAGATGTTCATTGCTAGAGTCTGATATTCTGCATTATATCTGGATTTCTTTGGGACTATAGTTTTCAAAGTATGTTTGGAGTGTAAATCATAGCAATAACCTAGAACACTTCTTTACTGAGTTTTCATTACAGCAAATGTAAACATCCTATATATCTCATCACAGTTTTTCTTTTGCAACATGCCATAGCCAACATGTCAAATATTTGAACAACTAATGGGGTTAGGTTAATTTAGAGTAATACTGCATTGAGACCATAGAGATAGACTAGTACTCTTAGATACTTTCTAATGACTGATCTCCCTGTTGTTACTGGCTGAAATTTCCATAATAAAATCGGAAAGTGGGATGGAGATATGTCCTTTTATAGCCAGATCCTACATCCATACATTTATAGGTGTTCACTACTGTAGTTTCACATTTTACATTACATCTATTTTCCCTTGGGGCTACTGTTATGACCTTCTGAAAATGCAATACACAGCAATAAGCTACAGAACTTCCTTACTGAGTTGCAATGACAAAAGAATTAAAGTTCATATTTACATCTCCTGGATAAGTTTTGGTTACCAAAATAATTAAAGTTCATATTTGCATCTCCTGGATAAGTTTTTGTTACTCTATTTCCCCTATCTTCATACAATATTTTGTTTGTATTCATAATATATTTGTTAACTTGCATGTCTACTGTCAGGCTCCCTATTGAAATGTCGACACTCAAAATGCCAAGTGCCGAAAAAGCCATTAAAACAAAAATTAAAAAACAGAAAAAGAGTGAATCTTGAAAATTGCTCTTCTCGTTAAAACTTCTTTTTGCAGTGGGGCAAGCAAACTTATATATATCTACTCTGAGATTGCCATACCTTAAAGAAAAGGGAATATTCTGAGAAAGGGCATCTCCGATTTAGTATATGTAAGTCCAGTCTTTTGGTCATTCAGTTTCTATGTTCAGGACTTGCTTTAGTGGGTCCAAACATTTCAAATTGTTGCTGTAAGAGTGAAATAGGTCAATTTGGAACAGTTGTCTACCTCACTTACCAAACTGAATGAATGTGTGTCTTTAGAGCTGGAAAAAAAAACAGTTTACCTTTATAAAGCCGAATCACAGTGGTTCAAATGCTCAT
This sequence comes from Protopterus annectens, assembly GCF_019279795.1. Taxonomy (NCBI): domain Eukaryota; kingdom Metazoa; phylum Chordata; order Ceratodontiformes; family Protopteridae; genus Protopterus; species Protopterus annectens. The sequence continues at coordinate 1,007,213,483 of NC_056730.1, read as the reverse complement.
ATGAGCAACTCATAACCACGAAAGTTAAAATGGTGAAAGTCCTTAATGTTCGAATAACAGCAAATCAAAAAGCAGCTTCACTGTTTTTTGAATATTAATATCGAATGAAAAAAAAAGAAGTGTAAAGCAGGGGGATAAGCCCCCCTGCATCCCCATGTGGGTGACTGTGCCCTCCACACCCCCCACTTTAATATTCTAACTCTGAGATCGCACTACAGTGGGGAAAGGGACCATTTCCTGATCCCCACTATAGTGCAACCCACCCCACAATGTCGAGTGTGCAATGAGCGAATGTCAATGTGTATTCGCTCATTGAACATTTGAACCTTTTTCTGTTCGGCGTTTGCAAATCTTGCAAACTGCCTTTTGCACAATTGCTGTTCGCCTGAGTGCAATACGCACAACTAAAGGTAAATCAGAAACACCATTGGTTCTCAAATGCATAACCTCCATTCTTTCAGGGTGACACAGTCATTAACATCTAAATCATATAACTGGAGTATTCTTCTGAAACAAAACCCCAAAGTAAAATTATTTTCTAGGAAAAAGTGATATTTTTGTCATTTTATAGGTTTTAGTGAAATGCACATAATTTATATTCTCTGACAGGCATGCACATATTTGAGGGTCTCTTATTAACTTTTCAATAAAAACTATTATGATACTAAAGAAAATAGAGGTAGGATACCCACATCTCCAAGTTAGTGGCACAGCATGATGCCCCAGAGATCATCCATGCGCAACTATTAGCAGGCAAAACCACATTTCAAGTTGTAGCCTGTTATAGATCACCCACCATGTCCCAATATGCTCACTCAGCATTCCTTGAGGCACTGGAAAATATTAAGGTCCTACCTAACACCATAATTTTGGGTGATTTCAATTACCCTGGTATAGACTGGGTGAATTATCAAAGTTCTAACTCCTATGCCCAGTGGTTCATAGAATTTATAAATTCAAATGCCCTTGAACAACTGGTATGTTCTCCCACTAGAGGGGACAACATATTGGATTTAGTCATCACAAATATGGGCGCCCATTGTACCACACCCGTTATCACTCCCTCTCTGGTCAGATCAGACCACAAACTGATAACCCTGGATGTCCTCACCCTTCCACCTCCCCCAGTCAAAGAAACCATCGTAAAAAACCTTTCCAAAGCAAACTTCAAACTACTTGCATCAGAAGTGGAAAGCTTCACTATTCCCTTGCAGAAGAATAATGATATCCAGGATGCAGAATCCTACACCAAGGCACTGTATATACATCTTCAGGATTGCATGGACCGTGCTATCCCAAATAAAACTAAGACTCCTTCACGAAAGGGTTTGCATCAAGATCTAAGGATGTAGTGGTGCCCCTCTACTCTTCCCTCATCAGACCCATTATTGAGTACAATGCACCAATTGGAATGTACCTGGCTAGGCATCTCCAGCAGCTGGAAAGACCACAGAGGTACCTCACTAAGAGGATTACTGGCCTCAAACAGTTGCCCTATGCACCATGGTTGAAAAAAACTAAGGCTTTTCTCTGTTGCATACCGCCTTCTCAGAGGCGATCTCTGTCTAACATACAGAGCCATGTCCAACCCAGAACTGTTGAACATGCTCCATCTTAGCAAAATGAAATCTACTCGAGCTACATGCTCTAGGGATATAAACCTCAGCACAACAATGAATAGAACATGCTGGAGGGATAGATTCCCTTTGCAAAGACTTCCCTTGCTATGGAACAAGGTCCCGATCTACATAAGACAGAGCCCCTCACTATCACTCTTCAAAAGGAACCTTGACGAGTGGATGGGTAACAAAAATTTCACACCAGGGATCATATCAACAGCTCTACTAGATAGTTGCCAAGGGTACTAGCTGCTAGATCAAGGGCCTAGGGAACTAACCAAAGGGGCGGTGAATACCGCACAATGTGGCTGGGCTAATATATGCCTTTGGGCAGATAGCCCAGTACCTACCTATGAACTTATGAACCTAATTATCAAAGAGCCATATCCTGAAAGTATCTTAAGAAGATCCTGAAACAGTGGCCATATCTGGTCATTTGAAGTATGAGTAGAATTCAGGTCCAAAAGGGTAGTGCAAACTAACACGATGCATCATTTTTAAAACAGAGATATAAAAACCAATTCATATCATTCAGTTCTCTTCAGAGTGAAATAAAGTTATCAAAAACATAAATATATAATGTTGGTACACTTGTATATATGAAATTTAATATGTGTTATTGTATAATTGTTTTATTCTTTGTACATGTTGAGGTATACAAATGCCATAAAAATTATTTTTTCAACAAAATTCAAGATGCAATTTTTGCTTTTCCTTTGAGAGTATTATCCCAATCTATATACATCTCATTGATATATTTGTAGCAACATTCCCTGAAAATTTCATAAATAAATATTGAACCAATATTGAACCAAGAGACACAGGTGATTGCATACAGAGAGCAAAAATAGACAAACACAGATTATATGTTTGGGGCAAAGATTCTGAATATGTTCAGCAATAAATATCTTAAATTTCTGTGGGTCTTTGCAGCCTTATATTTTATGTTAAGTACATGCCCGAAGCACCTCTCTAAAGTAGCAGACTGCTTTCTCATTGGAACAATAAACCAGTGACATTGTCTTGATTTTGGCAAAATTAATTGTTGTGCTGCTTGAACTTTTAAGTGGGCCATGTTGATTTGAAATGCACAGCTGGTAGTAATGAAATTAATCTTTTCATTTAACCAAGTAATTAATAAAAAAGTGATACCTGGTTAAGACTTAAACTTAATTAATATTATACCGGAAGATTTAATACAGGTAAACAAGGAAGGGCACCTCAGTATATACTTCTTGTTTCCATGTAAAAATTGTGACAGAGTTTCTTCTGGGAGGGCATGGGAAACCAATTGATAGTGTGGGAAGCAATACTGAATGTAGCTGCTACTGCTATTGAAGCCATCTTGTACTAAACTGAGAATTGCATTCCTCTCAACTGTACAGATTTTTGCAGATTGTCCAGATTTTTGCCTCATATTTTTGGTCCATTTTTCATAAAATTGCAGTTTTCTGAAAAATCATTGGCAAATCATTGAACATTGAAAGTTAGAAAATAATGACAGGCATTTGAGTTTCAGACTTCTTGTCTTCAGAAAATTCATGTTAATGCAAAACCTGTTATTCTATCAACTTTCTAAGCTTGTAAGAGAAATATTGAAAAATCGTGACTATTTTTGGCCCTTTGTCCCTCCATTATTTATGGTCTTGTCCAGATTTCTTGCTCTAAGATGTTGAGAGGTACGCTGATAAGCAGTAGGGCCTGGTTTGAAGTGTAAATGCTAGAAAAGCATGAATCATACAGTTTATCTTGGTATGCTAGGAGCATAATATAAATTCCATTCAATTCATTTGATACTAAAACAATGATAACATCAGAGGCAGCATTTAATTATGTAATTACTTTACAGCTGCAGGTGACCGTGTTACGAATCAGCATGCCTATGCTGATAGGCTGCTAAGGCTGCGCCACCAGGCAGGTTAGTGATTACTCTGCATGTATTGTTATATAAAATATGGGAGAGAGCATGAAAGAAAGTGTTGTAGTCCAATAATACAGCCATAAAATGGACTGAATAAGTCCTCTGCATGTACTGTCAGATAAAAATGTTAGAGAGGCAGAAAAAGAGTGTAGTAACCCATTAAGAAAGGTAACAAATGTCTGGAATAATATCTCTGCAGGCACTGTCATATAAAATAATATGTGAGTGAGCCTGAAAAAAGAGTGTGCTAACCTATTAATAAAGGTATAATATGCCGTGAACATGTCTGCCATATATACCGTTAAAACAAATAAAGGAGTGAGCCTGTGGAAAAGTGTGTAATGTCATTAATAAAGGTCTAAAACCCAGAGTGTGTCTGTTTCACTTAGTATGAAATGTTGTACCCTTGCATTATACAAATAGTAATGTGTTAGAAAGTGCTGGCAACCCAGAGTTCTGCAGTCCCATCTAAAGTGGGTGATGGAAGTGCCAGTAGCTGTGAAGTAAATATACAGTCCTCAACAGTCAGTTACTGGCTGGCATGCATAAGTAAATCTGGCACACGAGTAGCAGGTGAATATGTTCCCCAGAAATGTAAGTGTGCTTCAATAAATGCAGGGTTCTGTACAATTAGAAGTGAAAATGTCATGTGAAAACATCCAGATATGTAGATAAAGAAATATAAATGCAACCATGAAATATGTAGCAGTAACATCTGCATCCCGGACAGTTAGTATGTGAGATATAGGTCAAGTATAGATTGAACTAGCCAAACCCACTACACAACCTAATGCATGGTGGCAAGTGTAATAATACATGTAGGGAATATATACCTGGAGTCACTAGGAATGTAGTATAGAGTAAAAGTGTTTATAAGATGTTAATAGAGGTTTTTTCTACACCCTACTCTTTGTGCATAAACCATGCAATTCCGCACCTCAATGGGTATGTGTAATCTTAAATATTTGTCGGGATATATGTCCTATTGTTCCATAAATATTTGCACTCATGTTGATGCATGTGCCCTGTTCAAACACCATGTTTATGGTGGCCTGTTGCTACCAATCATCCCTGCATGCGGTTGGAATAACCACTGTTGTTCACTATATGCATGTGTTATGTTTGCTGTTCAACTGTTGCAACTGTGGTGTGTTGGGTTAATGGGAATATTACTGCATGCTGTTACAACTAATCTGGAATGCTGTTGTTTATGTTGTAATGAAACACATCGAATCACAGAACATATGGGATGGCCGGTCCCAGCGGACCCACCTGTCCCTCCTCAGTTGGCGAGTGCACCTGGCACCAGTGGCTCTGGTGCCCAGCCTGGACTCCACTCTTCCGTTGGTCCTGTGCCACCTTCGGGTGGAAGTGCTGCAGGGAATGGGGCTCATGCCCCCCCATGCAAGCATGGGCGGAGAAGGGCCACCTGTCACCCTTCGATGGGTCCGGGCTGTGGTGCATAGGGAGATCCAGTGTTCAGTCGCTGATCCCCTATGCCAGCTTGAGGCGAGAGTAGCACATCTCACGGGTGAGCCTGCCCGTCCTACTCAGCCAGCAGCACAGCCACCCCCGGGGCTGTGAAGGTGCAGTGTTGACTGCCCATGGATGGGGATCTCAGTTCCACTGTTACCATCTGTTGGCTCATGGGCTTATGATTTCCAAACAACCTTCCCCATCAATTGTGTTCACCCACCCCATGTGTCAAATTCTGCCCCTGTATGCATCTTGTTTGTCTTGTCTGTTTACCTCCCCAACCTACCTCCCCAAATATACCTATTTCCCCTACCTCACTTACCACTCTCACCTGAAAAAAAAAAAAAGGCAATCTGTACCCAAAAAAAAAATTACGCCCCATACATAGCTTACCATTTTGCGCACATGTCCATAGGACATGTACACCGATAATTCTAATTGGCAGTGCAACAATCTATGTTGTCCTCACACCTCTCTCAGGGGTGGAAGGTCTCAAAACACACTCAAAATTTTCAACATATGCACAGCTGTTGCTGTTATAGAAATGGGCAGCTATGGGCATTCCCTACACCCTTCCTGCACATCCCAAGCTTGTTTTCCTACTGTCTGTCCCTCTCTGTGCCCCCTTTTTTCACCACTTTCCTATCTCCCCATTTTCTTTTCTTTAAAAGAAATTAGCGCGGGGGTTAGCGGGAGTAAACACTTTTAAGCAGTAGTTAGCGGGGGTGCGTGAGTGTGAGTTTGTGTGCACTTAGCTAAGCATTAAGTGTCGCGCAAACCCATGCCAACCCACTTACAACTGCTTAAAAATGCCTTAGTCACTCTGTATGACAAGGCCCTTGTATTGCTCAGCAGCAAAATTAAAATACCCTTGTCAGTCTCGAACCTGGGACCTTGGACTCACCAGTCTGCATGAAGTACCACTAAACCACAGCAGATATACAATAACTTAGTGCTGAAAGCAATTTATCATGCATTACCATGAGTGAATGTAAAGGGAAAATAGGAATGGCATAACACAAATCTTGTTCTGTGGGCCTTAACCAGCAGGTGTTGTTGAATTGCATGACATGACTGTGAAAAGAGAATCAGCCATGCTAGTAGGGAATAAGGTTACAGCAGCAGCTTACAAACCCCACACAGTATCAGAGCAGGATACACACTGGCATATTAGCATAGGTCACAGGCCAGACCTCCCAACAGTGACTGCTCTACAGTGATGACCCTGATTTGTAAACAAATGTTAGCTGTGCCCCTCTGACTACCTGTGAAATGTACTAACAGTAGGCAGAAAGGTGTTGAATCTCACTTAATAACAAATGTCAATAAGTGAGAGTAGACACCACTTGCACGTCAGAAAAGGTGTAGTAATAGAAATCCTCTGAATCACCAAAAGTCTGAACTGCAAAATGTCTGAACTATATCACAGGTGTATTCCACTTATATGTACCTTTCCCTGAGGCTGTTCAAATATATACGTGAGAGTATCTGAGGCCTGGAAGAGTCAGAAACACACAGGCATATCAGCTTGTCTGCTGTTACACACTCTGCAAATAGCTGTAGAATGAATCCCACAAGCATGCCATTATGTAGAAGTACAACACAAAAATAGCAAAGGATGTAGCCATGTACTGCTAGCAACCACCTGTGACAATGCCATTGTTCAGGTGCAGAAAAGACTGCTGTGGTGCACAGTCAAAGAATACTAGGCTGACCTCTGTCTACCATCTGGATATGTCTACAGGTGGGAGCTACTCAGACAGACTACAAGCCTTCATAGACGTACAGGTACACAGCAACTCTGCATGTTCAGTAAGATAAACATCACACGATAATAAATAATGCACAATGCAGTTCTGCACCCCTACCCAAAGGTACTATATACCCGTGTAGTCAGGCACAACCAATGGTGTAGGTAGGCCTACATAGTACAGAAATATGTCCAGTCGTCCTGAGCAGACTGTGCTAATGCCAACACAAACCACAAACTGTTCAGATGTGAGAAACGTACTAATGACAGTATAGCAGTTCACAAACAGTGCATGTGCCTGATATTCATAATTGGTAGTACAACATACTTAGATGTCCTCACCACTCTCTCAGGGGTGGAAGGTTTCAAATATCCCACCTAATGTATTGCATATGCACAGCTGTTGCTGGTAAAGAAATGAGCAGCTATGGACCTTCTCCACACCCATCGTGTACATCCCAAGCTTGTTTCTCTACTGTCGTCCCCTCTTTGAGCACCCTTTATCACCACATTCCTATCTCCCCATTTACATTTCGGTCAAAGACATGAGCGCAAGGGTTAGTGGGAGTGAGCACTTGTAAACAGTAGTAAGCGGGTTTGCACCAGTGTGCGCATGTGTGCGCCTAGCTTAGCATTGCTAAGATATGATAAGCTACTCCAAGCTTAGCTTACTATTGCTAACATAAAATAAGCTAAGCTAATCTTACCTTAGTATTGCTAAAATACAATAAGCAAAGCTAAGCATTGCTTAGCATCGCTAAGCGTCGTGCAACCCCGCGCCAACTTGCTTACAACTGCTTAAAAGTGCCTTTGTCACTCTGTATGACAAGGCCCTTGTATTGCTCAGCAGCAAAATAAAATACCCTTGTCAGTCTCAAGCCCCACACCTTGGACTGACCAGTCTGCTTGATGTACCACTAAGCCACAACAGATATACAATAACGTGGTGCTGAAAGAAATATAACATGCATTACAAGGAGTGCATGCAAAGGGAAAATAGGAAAGCCATAGGAATACACTGCAATAAAAACATATAACATGCATTACAAGGAGTGAATGTAAAGGGAAAATAGGAAAGCCATAGGAATACATTGCAATAAAGAAATATGACATGCATTACAATGAGTGAATGTAAAGGGAAAATAGGAAAGCCATAGGAATACATTGCAATAAAGAAATATAACATGCATTACAAGGAGTGAATGTAAAGGGAAAATAGGAAAGCCATAGGAATACATTGCAATAACTACTGTTGTATGCCAGTTAATTCCCTAATTCCAAAAGAAAGTACATACTCCCATGTATCCAGTGTTAGCAATAGGAGGTGTGAGTAAACTTACACACTGAGAAGAGTGTATTGGAAGAAGCAACAGTCAGGTTTCAGTACAACATGCATTTCACTGGCTACAACCCAGCTTCAGATATGAGACATATACCAACCTTCTGACTGACACAGCAGTGTCCACAGCAAACAAGCATGGTCCCCACCTTGCAAAACTGAAAGGCCTACGCCTACCTAACCTATCATTTTATAGCAGTGTCCTGAAATCACAGTGAGAACTGCAATTACCACACAGCAGGCTGCATGCAATCACTAAATGGTGGGCACCAATTGGTGCAGAGGCCATCACATGCACATGTGCAGATACCTACAAAAGCAGCCTGTACTTGCTGTCCACACATGCAATAATATCATTGCAGCAACTGGAGAGAGAGAGAGAGAGAGAGAGAAAGACAGACAGACAGACAAACAAACAAACAAACAGAGGCAGTTGGAGACCAACCCAATAAATAGCAACAAACAGAGGCAGTTGGAGACACCAACCCAAAAAATAAAAAAAAACAGAGCGGTTGGAGACACCAACCAAAACAAAAGAAAAACAACAAACAGAGGCAGATGGAGACACTAACCAACCAAAACAAAACAAACAAAAAAAAAAAACAAACACAGGCAGTGGAAGACACAAACCTAAACAAATAATAAAAAAAAAAAAACATCAACAGGTACAACAGACTGAGGTGAGAAATACAAAGGTAAGGTATGTAACACAGATGTATTTGCTGGCATCCAAATAATGTGTCTGAAGGGTACTCTACATTCTGATGTGGTAGCAGTCCGTATCTATATGTATATGCAGATGTGCATAGGGCAAGGGACATACTGCAACTGTTAGTGAAGGCTGGACATATATATGTATTTGAAGTTTGCTATGTGCACATATCTATGTAGGTTGTAGTGTGTGGCATTGAAAACAGCAAGCAGTGCAGGTATATGTCATGTGGTGGTTAAATGCTGTGGGACTGAGTTACAGCCAGTGAGGTCTGCTACGGCTATACGGCATGAGGACAGCGAAATGCATTCTGCACAACACTGTGCAATATTATTACATAATTGTATGTCTCACAACTGTTCCATAATTGATATTCCGACCATGAAAGGTGGGCAGTATATGTGCATATATGTGCATGTATATGTACAGCAGTGGCTGTTTACAAGTATGTGTATGTATATACATATATATATATATATATATATATATATATATATATATATATATATATATATATATATATATATATTTATATATATATATATATATAAATATATATATATGTATATATACATATATATATATACGTATATATACATATTATATATAGATATATGTATATATATAGATATATACATATATACATATATAGATATATAGATATGTAGATATATAGATATATACATATACAGATATATATATAGATATATACATATATAGATATATATAGAGATATATAGATATATACAGATATATATGGCTATATATAGATATGTGTATATATATATATATATATATATATATATATATATATATATATAGATATATATAGATATGTATATATAGAGTGATATATAAATATATATGTATATAAATATTCATATATATATATAAATATATATATATATATATATATATATATATATATATATATATAGTGAGAGAGGGAGACACAGGGTCAGACGTATTGCAACAGGTGCCTGGTGACCAAGGCATGGACTGAACACCAGTGTTGATACTGCAGTGCCATACCCCATTCCAAAACACTTTACCCACTAACTACCAGATAGGTGGTTGCCTGACTAATACTGAAGTTGTCAGAATGGAACATGGGACACAGGTGGACAGTAGCCTCCCCTTTGATATTCACAGTGCCACACTAGTCTTGTAATCTGTCTACGTGGTACGTGTCATCACAAATGATGTGTCATGTACGGAAATATAGGTCAGTGTTCCCCTGTACTCATCACAATGCCCCATGTGGTATGTACCTCACATGACAACTACAGCAAGTGGAAAGGCCACAGACATACCTCACAAAGGGTAATACTGCCCTGAAACATATACCCTATGCAGACTGACTCACATAACCACAGCTACAGTGCGTTGCATATCGTCCACCCAGAGGTTACCTCTGCTGAACATACAGAGGTATGCCACACCCATAGCAGTCAGACAACCACCATGTCAACACCTCACAATCCCACCTGGCTACATGGCCTAGGGCCCTAATCCCAACAACCTCACTAAGCAGCACATGCTGGATGGATAGGCTCCTATTGGCAAATATGCCATACTCTGGTGTAAACCACCCAGCATGAACAAACAAGGCTCCTCAGTAGCAGATGTCAGACATACCCCTGATGATTGTCTGGGGGATAGGTAACACGCCCTGGGAATCACCTCTGTGTATCCGGTTGACAGGAGGAAGTGAAATCTAATTACATGTGTGTCAAAGGTCAGGGTCGCATATGGCTAGGGTGCTGTAGGCCCCAGGGACAATAGCGTATTACCTACTTATGACACAATGCACACAAACATGTACACAGTGCAATACCTGCTATGTGAGGTGGAATGAGTGTGACAGTGAATGTGTGCAAGGTCTGTAACGGTGTGATAGCTTAGTGTGGGGTTGTTTCTGTCATGGTCGTTTGTGTCCTAAGTGTGAGGCCAGAGAAAGATGTGTCAGTTATTGGGATGCAGACATAGTAGGATGGTATATGTTGTGACATAGATCCTTGTGTATGACTGTGGTGTCCCATCATAGGCTGAAGCAATACATGTATGCTCAGTAAGTGGTACAGCTGGTGAATCCAGCTGACATTTGAACTGTTGTACCACCTGCAGCTGTAGGCCTAAACAGCACAGTATGGTGTATGTTCACATTCCCTGGTAACACTGTCTTGTGTGTTTCCTGTAGTCTGCACAGATTACATTCCTCAGGCATAGGTATCTGTAAGTAGGGGCACACAGTACTGTAAGGTACACAGGAAATGCTCATCTGTGTCAGCATACATTTGTGCATTGTATGAATATCTGATGTGTGTGTAATGATGCCTGTACCATGTCTGCAATCACATGTGTGATGCAGGGTTTGTGTGTGTACCTAGCAACATGTATACTCTGTTACAGCAGTATGCCAGCTATATTAACAACTGTGCACATATGTTAGGTAGGGGTATGGCATCAACGACTAGAGTGGGTTACTGGTTATACTGTAACTGTACTTCACATTCATTGCAATGGATGACATATTTCTGCATGCAATAGCTTGATATGTACCCCCCCGGCAAGGCTCTGCATTGGATCCCAAACAGTGAGCCGAGTACTGGTGTATACTGGTGTGTCATATGGAGTGTGGCAGGCACTGTCAGCCAGTTGTGGGCTGAGCACTGATATGTGGTATTGAATGTGTGTATCCTCTGACAGACGAACAGATGCTATATATGGCAGTTAACTGATATCTGTACTGTATAATGTTAAGTGTGCCACATGACTTGCTCACACATATCGCTTTCTTGTCTTCCAGGCTTATGGCTCATCACAGGAATCCCTGCTACACAGCTGCAGATGAACAGGAAATCCTCCACAGCCTGGTTCAGCACTATACCCTGCTGTTTTCCAGGGCCAGCCAGCACCAGCAGGAGCGTACTGCACTGTGGCAAGAACTTGTTCGTCGGGTAAATGACATAGGCATGCATAACCAGACATATGAGCAGGTACGCCATCACTGCAGTGATTTAATTAGACATGTCTGGTGGCGTGCGTCTGATATCCACAGACAACAGCTTGCCACAGGTGGTGGGGTGGTCATACACCCCCCCTCACCAGAGTGGAGGAACTGCTGCTAAGTGTGGTGGCTCCTGGCCTACAGCAGCAACAACATCACATATGTGTCGTCATGGAGGCTGGAGCCACCCTGCATGGTGACATGGAGCATGCAGGTAACATGCCCTAGCTGTAGACTACTGTTACCTGTATTGTTAGATTATGCATGTGTGAGATGTGTACTGTGTTTAGCAGTTGTGCTGCCTATTGTGTGCAATACTGATAATCTGAATAGTATCTGTACACCTATGCCTGTTGTTCTACTGTAGTTTAGCACACTCACAGTAGCAATGCCACAGCTGTGGCCACTGACAAACTGTGTCATATTCTTGCAGGTCCCTCTGATGTGACAGCAGGGCAGACGTTACATGCTGCTGAGTGTGTTAACACTTTAAACTTGGTATTGAACTGTGCATGTCATAGGTGAGGTGTAGGCCATGTATACATAACACACCTACACATAATGCATGCTGTGCATGTTTGGTGTGAGACGTGAAACATCTCAGTAATGTCAGTAGATGCCTCAATCACATGCAATGCACAGAGCATCAGACACAAATGTGGCAACACTGTACTGCACATTGGATAGGCATAGTTGACACACATGTACACAACATAACACGTTTGTCATACGCAGTATACCTCAACATGCTACACATAGTGAAACCGGACACCCGCTGCCAGGTCACACTTCAGTATCCCACATGTCATCCACACACCACACATAATATACCTGAGGGGTGGGGGCCTAGCATGGGGCTGTGCAAGACTCCTCAACACATAACACAGTCATGTTAGGCAATGCTCCCTATTGGGCACCTCACACACCCATGTGCAACATGGCTGTGTAATTGTGAACTTAGCCATGGCACTGCAGTTTAGGTACAGCATGCTAGGCGGTGGTCTAGCACACTTTAGTGGCCTTGAGTGACCACATGATGCATTATGATGATGGCTGATGGTACTACACCCCATACCGTTACAATGGCCATGTCCAGGATTGGTATCCCATCATGTATACATGCACCACTCATCCTGTGTGTGTACATAGCATGCATGTGCTACACCTGTGTCCACAATTATCTGCTACAGACAGAGACACTGCAATCAGACATGCAACTCCATTTGACACACAGATAATACATGCAGCCATGGTATGTATACCTGTGTGCGATGGTGCACAGGACATTGCAGAGCTTATAATACTTGCACAGAAATGTTGTGTCCTTGCACACATTGTGTTCCAGGGTGTAGGCAATCACTGAACATGTACACACATGCATCACAGCCATGTACACTGTCATTAACTATGGCTGTCACACTCACACTGCATGGACTTGATCAACACATATTCTTCATGCTGACACATGTGACATGACTGTTTTCCTTGTGATACTGTCACCCACCTTCAACCAGTATTGAGTATGATTTGGATTTCTGTTGTGTGTGTATCTGCTGTAGTGAGGAGTGTGCATGTGTTCCTGTGTGCATGTGTTCCTGTGTTCCTGTGTGCATGTGTGCATGTGTGCATGTGCAGACCATAAGGTGTGTTTCCTGTCTTCCTCTCACAGGTGCTGAGGTAGGGGTTGGCGAAAGCAGCAGGCTACCTAAAGCCACTGCCATGGATAGTGGTGATGATGACACATGTATTTTGGCACAGGGAGATTTGACAGGGTCTGTCATTGGTCAGCCAATCGACAGTACACAGCATTCAACCCCATCTATGCGCACACTCATACTGCCATTACATCCCTCACCACCAATGGCCATAGGGGAGGAACAGCATACAGTTGGCATTAACCAGGAGAGTGTGGTACCCATGGCACTTACATCCCCTCACAGCAGCCATAGCCATAGACCCGGAATGGTACCACATAGGCGGAGGTCCAGGGGTTCTCGGGGGAGCACCACTGGACGTATTGCCCCTGGCAGGTGTGCCCTCACAGGTCTTACAATGACCACTATGTTCTGGGCTGTAATGCAGGCTCAGGCACGTATGGAACGGTACACCAGGCAGGGGCTTAGGGTGCAGAGGGCACATTACACTGCTATCAATGACAGCATCCATGACCTTGCCGGTGCCATCCGGACGTACACCAAGGTCATTGATAGATGTTGCGGGGAGACAATAGATGCCCTCCACAACATGTCTTCCATGAGCCAGGACCGTGTGGGACGGTTGTGATGTCGACGCGGACGCATGCCACCATCAGCAACAGTTGGCAGTAGTCACGGATGGCCCACAGCTCACAGCCGCTCCCGTAGTGGCAGTACCAGCCCCAGCAATGCTGGGGCTGGCCTGTCCATTGTCCGTCCCAGCAGACCACATGCACGTGGCTCTGGCCAGTCCCAGCAGGGACATGGGTCCAGTCGTCATACCTCTCCCTCTGATGACAGTACCCAGTCAGGGTTGGTACCCGATACTGTCTGTAGCACCCCTGCCAGGCACAGGTACTGTGTCTGTGGCCGGAGACAGTGATCTGTACAGCCAAGCAGGTACAGTCTGTGGCTGTCCCACAAACCACTGTATATGGCAGCCACATGGTGGAGCTGTGTGCATGCAGACACACACACATTAACCAAACAACTAGGGCTCACACATACACACACACATTACATCAACATTGGCCCATGCTGTACTGTTGTACCTCACACACACACACACACACACACACACACACACACACACACACACACACACACACACACACACACACACATATATACATACACACACACACACACACACACACACACACACACACACATGTCAATTGGATGGGTCAATGTCAGGGTCTGGCAAACAAAACGCCCTGTGCATATGATGATACCTGTGCCGCCTCCTGTCATCTGCATTATCGATGGAGGGACAGGCTAACATGGTGCTGATGCACAGGGTGACACTATAGCAGTGTAGCAATAATAGCAAGTTGTCAACAAGGAAGTGTAACTATGTTACCAGGAACACCACCAAACACCACCACTCCTCTTCGTCACAAAAAAATGAAAAAACAAATAGTAATCCGCTTGCTTTTACCATAAAGGGTACCCTCCTGTCTTGTGTGGGTATGCTGGTCTTGGTGTTTCATTAAACATTCGTTTTTACCTATCGAGTGACTTATTTGCTTCTTGGAGTGATACACATCTGGCTTATGTGATACGAGTATTGCAGGAGGGTACCCTTTATGGTAAAAGCAAGCGGATTACTATTTGTTTTTTCATTTTTAAGTGTAACTATGTTCTTGTAGGTATATCTGAGCAGACATTATGCATCAAAGCTCTGTTTGTCAATGCAGCATTGTTTACACCACTGTTAGGTCTGAGTATGTATTATCCACCCATGTGCCACTTGGCTGATGTGTGATGTGTTGCCAGCATGTGTTAGTGAGTGGACAGTATGTGTGTGATGTGTGCAGTACAGATTAGCAAGTGTACATCTGTGGACAAGGTGGGTGCGCACTGTCTGGATGTACGTGCATAGTGGACACATAGTATGTGTGGCATACCCTGTCGTACACATTATTAACATCTCATTGCATCTTTCAATGGCCAGTATGCATTCTACTACAGTTATGTAATAACATGGGTAGACATGTGTATGACATGGGTTGACACTATGCTGCGGGTGATACCGTTAATATCAGTCAATGATTTGCAGTCTGGTAGTATACACAACCTCAACAGCATGACTGTAAGCAATCATTGGATGATGTCCTGACAAATGACACACAGTAGTAGGGAACCCAGTATCAGTTGGATCCTTCCGGTGCTACACTATAACACTAACCAGTGGTGATGACCGCCACTCATTACTGTGACCACACCTGTGTGTCATATAGCCCCCTTAATTACATGCAGACACACTAGGTATGTGTCCATCCAAATCTGAGAATGCATGGATTGGCCTACAATGCATTCCCTGGATGGGATGCATATCGTACACAAGGGTATCATACAGACAGATACCTGTTGTGTGATACATGCTGTATAGCAGTATGCCGACTATGGCATAGTCATCCTCATGTACTAATCATACTATCCCTTCAGTACCACACAGGTGGTAGCCCTCAACATGTATGTTGGGTACCATTGTGTACATACAGACCCATGTTATGTCATGTGTCCCTTGGTATCCACATATCCATAAGTATTGTGGAGTCCCAAGGTGTATCACATAAGACATTAGAGGCCTGAATGCATATCCACAAGGCAGTCATACACCTATATAGACTGTCCATTCTTGGCAGACTTCGTTGTGTATGACTATGTCTGACATATACCCCAGGCATATACCCTCACTCACACTACTCTTAAGTAACTGTCATGGGTGTGTGTGCCACAGATGACCTTGGCCACAGGACATGACAGTGGATGGCTGTGTCACATACATACATATGTGACCTACGATCTGAGAAGCAGCGGCACAACCTGTCAATGGAAATAAATGTATTCGTGTAGTATGCAGGCTTCACACCTATGTACTGATTGAGCGGACATGTACACATATATATTTGCCACGCAAATACCTGAAGTCTGCAATGCACTTACTGTTGTCATCAGACTATGTCATACCATAGTAAAAGCAAAACCCACACCGTGTTGACTAACAGTGACACACACACAAATTCAGCATTTGCAGGATTCACACCTCTACTTAACTATGTTATGATACTTGAGAGAGACACACTAACACGACATGCTATTTGCTTTATTGGCTGGTTTCTCTTCTCCTGCAGTATTTGTAGGATGGTGACTTCATCAGACTTTTCAAAGAGGAATGTACCTCCTTTACTGTGTTTTCCCAGTCTCCAAAATGGGAACACCTCTCAAAGGAATCTGCACACATACACCCCCCCCCCACACACAGTTTGCAGGATTCAAACCCCTACATAACTCTGCTATGATACTGGAAAGAAACGCATTAACACAACACGCTAGAGAAAAAGATGCACTAACACGGCGCGCTATTTGTTTTACTGGCTGGTTTCTCTTCTCCTGCAATATTTGTAGGATGGTGACATCATCAGACTTTCCAAAGAGGAATGTACCTCCTTTACTGAGTTTTCCCAGTCTCCAAAAAGGGAACACCTCTCAAAGGAAACTGCACACATACCCTTCTATACACACACACACACATTGCAGGATTCAAACCCCTACCTAACTATGTTATGATATTGGAAAGAGCTGCATTAACACAGCCCGCTATTTGCTTTACTGGCTGGTTTCACTTCTCCTGCTGTATTTGTAGGATGGTGACATCATCAGACTTTCCAAAGAGGAATGTACCTCTTTCAGTGTGTTTTCACAGTCTCCAAAAAGGGCACTCTTTTCAAAGACAATTGCATACATACACCTACCTATGTTATGATACTAGAAAGAAACGCACTAACACGGTGCGCTATTTGCGTTACTGGCTGATTTCTGTTCTCCTGCAGTATTTGTAGGATGGTGACATCATCAGACTTTCCAAAGAGTAATGTACCTCTTTTAGTGTGTTTTCCAAGTCTCCAAAACAGACATTTCTTTCAAAGACAATTGCACACATACACTCATTGTTTGTAGGATTCAAACCCCTAACATACTATGTTATGATACTAGAGAGTAATGCATTAACATGGAGTGCTATTTGCTTTGCTGGCTGGTTTCCCTTCTCCTGCTGTATTTGTAGGATGGTGACATCATCAGACTTTCCAAAGAGGAATGTACTTCTTTCAGTGTGTTTTCACAGTCTCCAAAAAGGGCACTCCTTTCAAAGACAATTGCATACATACATACATACACACTCATTGTTTGCAAGTTTCAAATCCCTATCTAACTATGTTATGATACTAGAAAGAGATGCACTAACATGACACGCTATTTGCTTTACTGGCTGGTTTTCCTTCTCCTGCTGTATTTGTAGGATGGTGACATCATTAGACTTTCCAAAGAGGAATGTACCTCTTTTAGTGTGTTTTCACAGTCTCCAAAAAGGGTTCTCCTTTCAAAGACTGTTGCACACATACACACACTGTTTGCAGGACTCAAACCCCTACCTAACTATGTTATGATACTAGAGAAAAAGATGCACTAACACGGCGTGCTATTTGTTTTACTGGCTGGTTTCTCTTCTCCTGCAATATTTGTAGGATGGTGACATCATCAGACTTTCCAAAGAGGAATGTACCTCCTTTACTGAGTTTTCCCAGTCTCCAAAAAGGGAACACCTCTCAAAGGAAACTGCACACATACCCTTCTATACACACACACACATTGCAGGATTCAAACCCCTACCTAACTATGTTATGATATTGGAAAGAGCTGCATTAACACAGCCCACTATTTGCTTTACTGGCTGGGTTCCCTTCTCCTGCTGTATTTATAGGATGGTGACATCATCAGACTGGACATGGTGATGTGTGTACACTTTGTTTTATGCCATTCCAGGAATGGTCCATGTGGGTCAGCAGGTGTCAACAGCTTGAACATGACCTCAGTATCCTTACCTTGTGTGATCTATCTGTGGTCACATTGACATTCCGTCATATGTTAACACATATTTATGCACAGCTTCTTGGTTTTGTGGCTACTACATGTCTGGGATGTTGATAAAGGGCTATTCAAAGTCTATGTGACACATGTGTTGATGTGTTCATTGATGTATGTCCTGGGTGGCTGCCTTGCAAACAGTCTAGTATGTTTGGGAACCATGATCCGCACATGAACATACCAAAGTTGGTAGGGTTGTGTGTGTGTCAGCTTCCAATAGCTCTGTTTATGACTGCAACCATGATGAACTCCATGACCTTGCAGATCAGACCTCATAGGCGTACTGGACTTGACTTCCCATGGTGTGTTGTGCACCAACACTTGTGGGGAGTGCCATATGTAGCTGTGACACATTCAACGGTTCCACATCCTGTGTAGGTGGTGCAGCTCAGCTGACTGTTCTGGTGCATGATCTGTTTGTTCTGTAGTTTGTGCATGACACATATTGGGAATCAATGTATTCCACCTGCTGCCATGCTTTTGGCAGTGGGGCTTGCTCCTGGTATGATGATGTGGACTATTGTCAGTGGGGGATGGGTATGTACATATGTGCCTGTCTGTCATGATGTTGGCATTGACACTCAGGTACAGTTGGCCCTGACTCAGGACATATATGGGTGTACATTGATATTTATGACATAGCTGAAGGAGGTGTCATGATTCAGTCTGGACTCCTTCTCAGCTCCTCTTTACAAAACACTAACGAACATGAGCACTAATACCTGTTATACTCTTTTACACGCTTAACACCCTACTGATCCTTTGTGATCAGGCTACAGAGTATGTCATGATAATATCCTGGCATGTCCAGGGGTCGGTTTTGTGTGTACTCTTCAGTCCAGCTGGTGGATATTGTGATATTGACACAATGTCACATCTGCCTCATGTACACAGACAACCCTCTCCTCCTCCCGACAAACTCAGATATATGTGTGAGATGCACCTATATAGACATACAGGGTGCTGAACTCTCTCGACCCATGATGGCACAGTCTATCAGGTGGTGAAGATAACCACACACACCACATATCAGTCTCACATATCCTCTAGCAACAGCACTCAAACCACATTATCACACATTGACATATTTGGATGCTGTAAATGTACTCTACCTAAGCAGCAGAGACCTCCAAAGCATGCACACACACACACACACACACACACACACACACACACACACACACACACCTGCTACCCCACTACAATACCCACATATCACAAAGTTCACAATGTCAGTGTGCCACACAGTCACTGCCCTTCGGGCTAAACAACACACCTAATACACTTGTAATAGGCGACACTTATGTTCAGACACACTGACGTACCACTCACCAGCCCTGACAAGGGAATAGTCACTTTGGGATGTCTGTTGGGTGCCAGGATCTGCCGCATAACACAGGCAGTGAGGTCACTCCAAAGCAAGTACAAGACTGGCACCATCATTGTCCATGCTGGTGTGTGTAACCTTAGACGTTACTCCCTGGACCACATGACATGATACATGGAGGTACACTCTGATCATGTAGCCCAGGCCAGAATGACCCTGACCTTGTCTAGCATCTTACACCCACCAATTATGATGTCACAGTATACGGACACACATATCACATTTAACAGTTGGCTAACAAATTTGTTTCATTCATAGGGGATACAGTGTCTGTCAGTGTATGGTGACATGCTCAACATGCCACGTAGCATCACTATGGACAGCTTGCACCTGTCACCCTTGGACTTTGGTATGCTGGCTAAGGCTCTTGCTACCACCAGAGTGCCTTTTTTTTAAGCAGGGCTCAGAAGACAAACCCGCCTCCATAGACATTGCAGGTTAAATGAAACTAAGGGTAATGTTGCTCAACAACAGTTGTGTTAACCTCATATTGTGGCCACTCAGGACTCTCCTCAGTATGGAGGAGAGCAATATTTGTGCACTGACAGAATCCTGGTCCAGGTTCGCTTATGCACAACAGCACTTCCAGGTTATGTTTCATACCATGCTGTCTGACAACAAGACTTGGAACAGACAACACAACTAAGAGGAGTATCCATACACATCACATATACACACACCTCCAGGTTAGTAGCACTGCACAAAGCATCACAGACCATACATATACAACTACCATTGTACAATACTGCCTTTCAGTTTGTTGCCTGCTACAGAACACACTCCCAAACTCAGGAACCACACTCAGCTTTTGTGAAAACTATGGAGAATATGAAGGTCTCCACAGACACCATTATATTGTGTGACTTCATATACACACATATTGACTGGTGATACTACTCAAGCCCCGACAACCTCACCCAACAGTCACTACAATTTGTGGACTCATATGCTTTTGCACAACCAGTCAGCACAGCCACAAGGGGGAATGCATATTGGACCTGCTCATCACCAACATGGGGACTCTATGTTCCACACCAGTGATATACCCCTCATTGGTAAGGTCAGAACATACATGTATCTCACAGGACATACATATACCCTCCACACACCCATCCTGGGTAATCTTGGTGAACTTCTCATGAGCCAACATCTCATTTCACCAAAGCAAGGTGGCATCCTTCAGAGATCCTGAGACAGTGGCATATATGGCTCACACTGCTGCATCCTTTACATACACATTCTATGGACACGTAGTGGACTGCATGGATTGTGCTATCCCAAATAACAACAAGACCCATTACTAGAATGGCAGGGGACCTGTCTGGTAGACCCCAGCCATTAATAAGCTGTACAAAATCAGGAGGGCACTACTTCATGATAGAGCACAACCCCAGACTGGGAAGGCATCTGTGATCTGTACTAGCTGACAGCTACAATCACTCATGGACTTTTCTAAGGGCCGCTTCTACCAGACAATTGCACCTGACACGTAGGACTATCACACAGCCTTCTTCACTTATGTCAGGAACCTGGGTGGACACTCACTGATATGCTGTGAGTTACTGCATACTGACTAAACCTACCCAGAACCCACTGGCATTGCCTACATCCTGACAAACAGGTTCAGTGCAGATGTCTCCCACCCATCCCCCCTAAGGAGCAACTATCATTCCCAACAGAGTATAACCTCCCTGACATCACACAGTAACAGGTGAGTGCTGCCCTCCACACAGCGTACATCACAGTATCAATGTGACCAGATGGTGTCCCAGCCTGCATCATACACGAGCATCATGACAAATGCAACCCTCACATTACATCACTGTTCAATATTGGAGTTACCACAGGATATTTACCCAAGGAATGGCATACTGCGACAGTGGCCCTGCTCCACAGAGTTGGTGCCACAACGGACCACAGACAATATTGCCCTATAAGCCTATGTAGCCTGTTCTGCAAAGCTATGGAGCATATTGTCATAGGTCTGCTACACATAGACATCGGGAACCTACAGACACTGTGTCCTACTCATTTCGGCATTGTTGTGGGCAGATCTTACCTCTTGAACCTGTAGGTATTCTTTAAATGGCTAACAGGTCCATTGACATAGGGACGGCTGTCCACACAGCCTACCTGAACCTTGCAAAACCATTCAACACAATTACCCACTAGGCCATTATGCATAGGCTCACCAGCGTCAATTTGGACACATATCTCACACAATGGATTGATACCTAGATCAGGGATAGCACCCACATGGTCAGAATTGCAGGTGCCATGTCTGACTATACACCAGTTACACATGGCATCCCACACAGCCTGATCCTGGGATCTCTCTTGTTCAGTATATATTTGTCTTACATACAGGCTATCACAGGGGAAATATGGCTGAACATGTTTGCACTTGACTGCAAACTGGGTGCCATGATCAACTCTCCAGCTGCCACATGCATACTCAGTCAGGGTATCACATAGATGGATGACTGGTGCCTGAGCTATGACCTACAGCTAAATGCCATTAGTTGCATAGTCATCCCTTTGGGAGTAACAACATGTCCACACATTACCACATAGGTAGTACTCCATTACATACAATAGGACTTGTTAGGGGTTTGGGGACAACACTTGTTCGTACTGTCGCCTTTAACATTCACGTTGCCAAAGTGGTTGGACACACCTTCTATGTGTGCCACCTTATCCCATATGGTTTCACATCTAGATCGAGTGAGGTCATTGTGCCCCTATACTCATCACATCCATGCTTGGTTACAATGCCACATTTGGGGTGTACCTTACCTGACACCTGCAGCAACTGTACTGGCCACAGACAATCCTCACCAAGCAGATCTAGGGACTCACACAGATGCACTGCATAGTTCAGATGCAGTAACTCCAGCTCTACTCTGTTGCTTACCACCTACTCAGATATGATGTGTGCCTGTTGTTTACAGCTATACCCAAACCAGAATTACTGGACATGCTCCACCTCAGGATATCCAACTCCCTTGGAGTTACACACTGCAGGGACGTATACCTCTTCACATATGTTAATAGGACATTGTGGAGGGACATATTCTTATCCCAGAGGCTCAATTCACTACAGAATGTAATCCCAGTTTCACATAGGAAGAGCCACCCACTGACCACCTACTGGAGACATCTTGACAACTGTATGGGTGATTGTATATTTACCCCGGGATATCTTCTGTGTCCCTGCTAGACAGAGGCACACTAGCATAAATGTACATGGGCTATCTTGTATGACCTACTATTCACACACACAGTGTAGTAATCTGACAGGGTTGCAAATACCAAACACACTCTGGCTAGGCTTGTACATGCCCTAGGGCAGATAGCCTAGTATCGACCTCTGAACCTATGCTAATGTTCAAGATGCACAATATTTATTGCTGATACTATTTGCAGGTCTTTATCATCTTTGCTTTACCAGTTTCCATGAAGAACTTCAGTATCTGCAGAACATATTTGATTATGACAGGGTTCCACTATATTATAGATGTGTCTGTTGTCATATAACTGTGTGCACAGGGCGGATTGCTGTATACTGACAGGTTCCTGGGTTAACACATGCAACTGCCAGATATGCGTGGCCCACTGCTGTACTCAGACATGGCCTAAGTGTTTGAGCATGCCCAGTTCTGACATTCTATGTTTTTGTTGCCTGACATTTGTCTCATTTATTCAAGTGTGTGAGCATGCCCAGTGTGACCCTACAGTATGTTGCTATCTGAGGTCCACTACATTTGCTGATGTGTGCGAACATGACCGATATTAACATTTATACTGTGTGTGTTGGAAGTCAGGTTCTGTTCTCACTGCAGGGCTCACCTTTGTGTTATAACTCAACAAGGATTATGCTGTGCCTGCAGGCTTTCCATGGAATACTTTGCATAGACTTATCAACATTCCGTCATACAGGTGAACCACTGCAATGCTTTCATGGTTTAGTGGTTTAGTACTTTGGCTATAGTGCACAGAGTCTTGAGTTCGAAGCCCATCACTGCTTTATATTTTCATACTGAGCAATCCAGACTGCTTAAGGGCCTGTTAAGCAAATATGAGCATGTTGGCTTTTGTTCAGCTATGCCCTACTTAGACCAGGCTTGTCCGACATTGCTCGATATTCACCAACATTGCTGGGCATTGCCCAATATTACTGAACATTGACCACAGTTGTGCTAGTTGGTGTGTGCGATTTTGTTTGCATATACTACATGGTGGTAATTGCTGTTTAGCACTGCTTTATATTGCTTAACACAAGGCATTCATTCCTTAGGTGGTGCTGCAGGGCTGCCTATGTTGGATTCGCATACTACACTCCCTGCACATGTTTGGAAGCAGGTAGTTCAACTTAGGCATCCCTTTTACTTTATGTGTGAGTCAGAGAGGGGTATCATTTCCAGAGTTCCTACTGAGCCAGTGTATGTGCTATGCATTGCCTCTTTGCCAAGGCCAAAGCATACTGGGCACACCTCCTTCTGCCTACTGGGGCAGACTCAGGTTGTTCCTCCTCCAAGTCATGCTCTGCCTGTGATGGCCTTGGAAATGGTGGAGGCCCCCCTGCCCCAGAATGGGGGGGCCCCACCAATTTGGGGGGCCCCCTTTTTTTTTTTTTGGTTAAATTTCCCTTTTACCCAATTTTGGGGTTTCCCGGGTCCCCTTTTTTTTTAAAAACCCCCCAATTTTTTTTTAAAAAGGGGGAAAAAAAAATTTTTTTTTTGGGGGTTTTTTTAAAAGGGTTTTTTTTTTAAAATTTTGGAATTTTTTTTTTTTTTAAAGGGAAACCCCTTTTTTTTTTTTTTTGGGGGGGGGTTTAAAAAAAAACCCCCCTTTTTTTTTTTGGGGGTTTTTTTTTTAAAAAAAAGGGGGTTTTTTCCCCCCCCCTTTTTTTTTTTTGCCCCTTCCCTTTTTTTTAAAAAAAATTTTTTTCCCAAAAATTTGCTGGGGGGGAAATTTTTTTTGGTTGGGGGTTTTTTTTTTTTAAACGGGGGTTTGGGGGCCCCTTTTATTTTTTCCCCAAAATTTTCCCCCCCCTTTTTTTTTTGGGGGGTTAAAACCCCCGGTTTGGGGGGGTTTTCCCCCTTTTTTTCCTTTTGGGGGGCCGGGGGGTAAAAAAACCCCCCCCGGGGTTTTTCCCCCCTTTTCCCCCTTTTTTTTTGGGGGGGGGGGGGGTTTTTATTCCTCCCCTTTTTTTATTTTTTTTTTTGGGGAAAAGGGGGGCCCGGGGCCCCCCTTTTTTAGGGCCCCCTTTTAAAAAAATTTTTTTTGGCCCCCCCTTTTTTTTTTTTTGGGGGGGGTTTTTTAAAGGGGAAACACCCCTTTCCATTCTTTTTTCCCCTTTTTTTTTCCCCGGGGGGGTTTTTGGGGGTTTCCCCCCCCCAAAAAAAGGACCCCAAAAAATTTTTTGGCCCCCCCCCTTTTTAATTAAGGGGGGCCCTTGGGGGGGGGCCCCAACCCTTTTTTTTTTTTGGGGAAAACCCCCATTTGGGGAACCCTTTTTGGGGGGAAAGTTTCCCGGAATTTTTTGGGGGGTAAATTTTTAAAAAAAATTTTCCCCCCCAAAAAACCCTTTTGGGGGGTTTCCCGGAACCCCAAATTTTTTGGGGGGGTTTTTTTTTCCCCCCCCCCCGGGGGGGGGGGTTTTTTTTTTTTTTTTGGGCCCCCCTTTTTTTAAAACCAAAAATTTTTTTTTTGGGGGGCCCCCCTTTTTTTTTAAAAAACCGGTTTTTTTTAAAAAAAATTTTTTTGGGGGGAAAAAAAAAAAAAATTTTAAAAAAGGGGTTTGGAAAAGGGTTTCCCCCGGGGGGGTTGGAAAAAAAAAAATTTTGGGTAAACAAAAAACCCAAAAAAAAAAAAGGGGGGGGGGTTTTAAAAAACCTAATTCCCGGGGGGAAAAAAAATTTAAAAAAAAACCCCCAAAAATGTTTTTTAAAAAAAACCCTTTGGGAAAAAAAAAAAAAAAATTTTTTTCCCAAAATTTTTCCCCCCAAAAAAAAAAAAAAAAATTTTTTTAAAAAAACCCAAAAAAAAAAAAATTTTTTGGTTTTTTTGGGGGGCCCAAAAAAAAAAAAAATTTAAAAAATTTTTTTAAAAAAAAAATTTTTTTTTAAAAAAAAGGGGGGGTTGAAAAAAAAACCCCAAGAAAAAAAAAAAATTTTTTTGGGGGGAAAAAAAAAAAGGAAAAAAAAAAACCCCGGGGGGGGGTTGGGGGAAAAGCCCAAAGGGGGGTGTTAAAAGGGGGGGGGGGAAAAAAAAAGGGGGTTTTTGGTGTTTTTTTTTGGGGGGAAAAGGGGAAAAGAAAAAAAAAAAAAAGTTTTTTTTTTAAATGTTTTTTTTTTTGGGGGGTTGGTTTTTAAAAAATTTTTTAAGGTGAAAGCATTTTCCCGGGGGTTTTTGGGGTGGGGCCCCCGGGGGGGAGAAAAAAAAAAAAAAAGGGAAAAAAAAAGGGGGGGAAACCCCCAAAAAAAAAAAAATTAAAAATTAAAAAAAAAAAACCCCCCCCCCGCAAAAACCCAAATTTCAAAAAAAAAAAAAAAAAAAGGGAAAAAAAAAAAAAAGGGGGGGGTTTGGGGGGGAAAAAACTTTGGGGGGGTGGGGGGGGAAATGGGGGGGAAAAAAAAGGGGGGAAAAAAAAAAACCCCCCCCAAGGGGCCAAAGGGGGTTGGGGGGGGGGAAAAAAACCCCCCAAAAGGGCTGTGCAGGCCACGCCTCACACACAGAACCAACAGAGGGGAACCCATCCCAGTGGAAACCAAGGTATGTGTTGGCCTAAGAATATTAGCAACATGTACCTTCCAGAGACCAACTGGTAATCAGCATCCAGGGTACTACACCAGTTCCTGGATGCCATGTCAGCACACGTCGGTGATCATGTATATTTCCCCAATTCCTGTGAGGCATTGGCCAGCAATATGCGTCTCTTCCAGCAAATAGCGGAATACCCTGAGGTAGTGGGTGCAATAGACTGCACGCACATATGCATCAAAGCACCAACCGGCAACCGGGGTAGGGTCTACTTCAACCGCAAGGGCTTCCCCTCCATCAACTGCCAGGTCGTGTGTGATGCCCAGGGCATAATACTGAATGTGTGTGCAGGCTGCCCTGGAAGCTACCATGATTCCCATATCTGGCATCTGACGCAGCTGTACCAGACATTTGCCAATGGGGACATCCCACATGGTCACCTAGTGGGAGATGCTGGCTATGCACTGGAGCCGTGGCTGATGACACCCATCAGAAACGCACACACACCTGAACAGGAATGCCATAATGAGGCACACGCACAAACACATAATGAAATGGAACGTGTGTTTGGGCTGCTCAAGTCATGGTTCTGGTGCCTGGACACATCTGGTGGAGCCTTGCAGTACTCACCAACTACATGTACGCAAATTGTCATGGTATGTGCTATGCTACATAATATGATCCTGCAAAAACAGTTGCAGCAGGACCAGCATAGGCCTGTGCCAAACAACCCCCCACCATTGTTAAGGCCATCACAGGCAGAGCGTGACTCGGAGGAGGAATAACCTGAGCCTGCCCCAGTAGGCAGAAGGAGGCATGCCCAGTATGCTTTGGCCTTGGCAAAGAGGCAACTCATAGCACATACACTGGCTCAGTAGGAACTCTGGAAATGATACCCCTCTCCGACTCGCACATAAAGTAAAAGGGATGCCTAAGTTGACACTACCTGCTTCCAAACATGTGCAGGGAGTGTAGTATGTGCATCCGACATAGGCAGCCCTGCAGCACCATCTAAGGCATGAATGCCATGTGTTAAGCAATATAAAGCAGTGCTAAACAGCAATTACCACCATGTAGTATATGCAAACAAAATCGCACACACCAACTAGCACAACTGTGGTCAATGTTCAGTAATATTGGGCAACGTCCAGCAATGTTGGTGAATATTGAGCAATATCGGACAAGCCTGGTCTAAGTAGGGCATAGTTGAACAAAAGCCAACATGCTCATATTTGCTTAACAGGCCCTTAAGCAGTGTGGTCTGCTCAGTATGAGAATATAAAGCAGTGATGGGCCTCAAACCCAGGATACTGTGCACTATAGCGAAAGTACTGAACCACTAAACCATGACAGCATTGCAGTGGTCCACCTGTATGACAGAATGTTGATAAGTCTATGCAAAGTATTCCATGGAAAGCCTGCAGGCACAGCATAATCCTTGTTGAGTTATGACACAAAGGGAGTCCTGCAGTGAGAACAGAACCTGACTCCCAACACATACAGAATAAATGTTAATATTGGTCATGTTCGCACACATCAGCAAATGTAGTGGACCTCAGATAGCAACATACTGAAGGGTCATACTGAGCATGCTCACACACTTGAATAAATGAGACAAATATCAGGCAACAAAACATGTAATGTCAGAACTGGGCATGCTCACACACTTAGGCCATGTCTGAGTACAACAGTGGGCCACACATATCTGGCAGTTGCATGTGTTAACCCAGGAACCTGTCACTATACAGCAATCTGCCCTGTGCACACAGTTATATGACAACAGATACATCTATAATATAGTGGAACCCTGTCATAATCAAATATGTTCTGCAGATACTGAAGTTCTTCATGGAAACTGGTAAAGCAAAGATGATAAAGACCTGCAAACATTATCAGCAATAAACATTGTGCATCTTGAACATTAGCATAGGTTCAGAGGTCGATACTAGGCTATCTGCCCTAGGGCATGTACAAGCCTAGCCAAAGTGTGTTTGGCATTCACAACCCTGTCAGATTACTGCACTGTGTGTGTGTGAATAGTAGGTCACACAAGATAGCCCATGTACATTTATGCTAGTGTGCCTCTGTCTAGCAGGGACACAGAAGATATCCCAGGGGTTAATATACAATCACCCATACAGTTGTCAAGATGTTTCCAGTAGGTGGTCAGTGGGTGGCTCTGCCTATGTGAAATTGGGATAACATTCTGTAGTGAGTGGAGCCTCTGGGATAAGAATCTGTCCCTCCACAATGTCCTATTAACATCTGTGCTGAGGTATAGGCCCCTGCAGTGTGTACCTCCAAGGGAGTTGGATATCCTGAGGTAGAGCATGTCCAGTAATTCTGGTTTGGGTATAGCTGTAAACAACAGGCACACATCATATCTGAGTAGGTGATAAGTGACTTAGTAGAGCTGGAGTTACTGCATCCGAACTATGCAGGGCATCTGTGTGAGTCCCTAGATCTACTTGATGAGGACCATCTGTGGCCAGTAGAGTTGCTGCAGGTGTCAGGTAAGGTACACCCCAAATGTGGCATTATAACCAAGCATGGATGTGATGAGTATAGGGGCACAATGACCTCACTCGATCTAGATGTGAAACCATATGGGATAAGGTGGCACACATAGAAGGTGTGTCCAACCACTTTGGCAACGTGAATGTTAAAGGTGACAGTATGAACAAGTGATGTCCCTTAACCCCTAACAACTCCTACCGTATGTAATGGAGTACTACCTATGTGGTAATGTGTGGGCATGTTGTTACTCCCAAATGGGATGACTATGCAACTAACGGTATTTAGCTGTAGGCCATGGCTCAGGCACCAGTCATCCATCTCTGTGAGACCCTGATTGAGTATGCATGTGGCAGCTGGAGAGTTGATCATGGCACCCAGTTTGCAGTCAAGTGCAAACATGTTCAGCCATATTCCCCCTGTGATAGCCTGTACGTAAGGCAAATATATACTGAACAAGAGAGATCCCAGGACCAAGCTTTGTGGGATGCCATGTGTAACTGGTGTATAGTCAGACATGGCACCTGCAATCCTGACCATGTGGGTGCTATCCCTGATCTAGGTATCAATCCATTGTGTGAGATATGTGTCCAAATTGGCGCTGGTGAGCCTATGCATAATAGCCCAGTGGGTTATTGTGTTGAATGGTTTTGCAAGGTTCAGGTAGGCTGTGTGGATAGCCGTCCTTATGTCGATGGACCTGTTAGCCATTTAAAGAATACCTACAGGTTCAAGAGGCAAGATCTGCCCACAACAATGCTGAAATGTGTAGGACACAGTGTCTGTAGGTTCCTGATGTCTATGTGTAGGAGTCCTATGACAATATGCTCCATAGCTTTGCAGAATAGGCTACATAGGCTTATAGGGAAATATTGTTTGTGGTCCGTTGTGGCACTAACTCTGTGGAGCTGGTCCTCTGTCGCAGTACACCATTCCTTGGGTACATATCCTGTGGTAACTCCGATATTGAACAGTGATGTAATGTGAGGGTTGCGTTTGTCATGATGCTCGTGTATGATGCAGACTGGGACACCATCTGGTCACATTGGTACTGTGATGTACGCTGTGGGGAGGGCAGCACTCACCTGTTACTGCGTGATGTCAGTAAGGTTATATTCTGTTGGGATGGATAGTTGCTCCTTAGGGGGGATGGATGGGAGACATCTGCACTGAATCTGTTTGCCAGGATGTAGGCAATGCCAGTGGGTTCAAGGTAGGTTTAATCAGTATGCAGTAACTCACAGCATATCAGTGAGTGTCCACCCAGGTTCCTGACATAAGTGAAGAAGGCCGTGTGATAGTCCTACGTGTCAGGTGCAATTGTCTGGTAGAAGCGGCCCTTAGAAAAGTCCATGAGTGATTGTAGCTGTCTGCTAGTACAGATCACAGATGCCTTCCCAGTCTGGGATTGTGCTCTATCATGTAGTAGCATCCTCCTGATGTTGTACAGCTTATTAATGGCTGGGGTCTACAAGATAGGTCCCCTGCCATTGTAGTAGTGGTCTTGTTGTTATTTGGGATAGCACAATCCATGCAGTCCACTACGTGTCCATAGAATGTGTATGTAAAGGATGCAGCAGTGTGAGCCATATATGCCACTGTCTCAGGATCTCTGAAGGATACCACCTTGCTTCGGTGAAGTGAGATGTTGGCTCATGAGAAGTTCACCAAGATTACCCAGGATGGGTGTGTGGAGGGTATATGTATGTCCTGTGAGATACATGTATGTTCTGACCTTACCAATGAGGGGTATATCGCTGGTGTGGAACATAGAGTCCCCATGTTGGTGATGAGCAGGTCCAATATGTATCCTCCCTTGTGGCTGTGTTGACTGGTTGTGCCAAAGCACATGAGTCCACAAATTGTAGTGACTGCTGGGTGAGGTTGTCGGGGCTTGAGTAGTATCTCCCAGTCAATATGTGTGTATATGATGTCACACAATATAATGGTGTCTGTGGAGACCTTCATATTCTCCATAGTTCCCACAAAAGCCGAGTGTGGTTCCTGAGTTTGCGAGTGTGTTCTGTAGCAGGCAACAAACTGAAAGGTAGTATTGCTCAATGGTAGTTGTATATGTATGGTCTATGATGCTTTGTGCAGTGCTACTAACCTGGAGGTGTGTGTATCTGTAATGTATATGGATACTCCCCCTAGTTGTGTTGTCCGTTCCAAGTCTTGTTGTCAGACAGCATGGTATGAAACATAACCTGGTAGTGCTGGTGTGCATAAGCGAGCCTGGACCAGGATTCTGTCAGTGCAGAAATATTGCTCTCCTCCATACTGAGGAGAGTCCTGAGTGGCCACAATATGAGGTTAACACAACTGTTGTTGAGCAGCATTACCCTTAGTTTCATTTAACCTGTAATATCTATGGAGGTGGGTTTGTCTTCTGAGCCCTGCTTAAAAAAGGCACTCTGGTGGTAGCAAGAGCCTTAGCCAGCATACCAAAGTCCAAGGGTGACAGGTGTAAGCTGTCCATAGTGAAGCTACGTGGCATGTTGAGGATGTCACCATACGCTGACAGACACTGTTTCCCCTATGAATGAAACAAATTTGTTAGCCAACTGTTAAATGTGATATGTGTGTCCGTATACTGTGACATCATAATTGGTGGGTGTAAGATTCTAGACAAGGTCAGGGTCATACTGGCCTGGGCTACATGATCAGAGTGTACGTCCATGTATCATGTCATGTGGTCCAGGGAGTAACGTCTGAGGTTGCACACACCAGCATGGACAATGATGGTGCCAATCTTGCACTTGCTTTGGAGTGACCTGACTGCCTGTGTTATGCGGCAGATCCTGGCACCCAACAAACAGCCCAAAGTGACTATTCCCTTGTCAGGGCTGGTGAGTGGTATGTCAGTGTGTCTGAATATAAGTGTCGCCTATTACAAGTGTATTAGGTGTGTTGTTTAGCCCGAAGGGCAGTGACTGTGTGGCACACTGACATTGTGAACTTAGTGATATGTGGTTATTGTAGTGGGGTAGCAGGTGTGTGTATGTGTCTGCTTTGGAGGTCTCTGCTGCTTAGGTAGAGTACATTTACATCATCCGAGTATGTCAATGTGTGATAATGTGGTTTGAGTGCTGTTGCTAGAGGATATGTGAGACTGATATGTGGTGTGTGTGGTTGCCTTCACCACCTGATAGACTATGCCAGTCATAGGCCGAGAGAGTTCAGCTCCCTGTATGTCTATATAGGTGCATCTCACACATATATCTGAGTTTGTTGGGAGGAGGAGAGGGTTGTCTGTGTACATGAGGCAGATGTGACATTGTGTCAATATCGCAATATCCACCAGCTGGAATGAAGAGTACACACAAAACCAACCCCTGGACATGCCAGAATATTATCATGACATACTCTGTAGCCTGATCACAAAGGATCAGTAGGTTGTTAAGCATGTAAAAGAGTATAACAAGGATTCGTGCTCATGTTCGTTAGTGTTTTGTAAAGAGGAGCTGAGAAGGAGTCCAGACTGAATCATGACACCTCCTTCAGCTATATCATAAATATCAATGTACACACATATATGTCCTGAGTAACGGCCAACTGTACCTGAGTGTCAATGCCGACATCATGACAGACAGGGCTATATGTACATACCCAACCCCCACTGACAATAGTCCACATCATCATACCAGGAGATCTCACATGTAGAATGGATGAGCAGCTACCCCCACTGCCAAAAGCATGGCAGCAGGTGGAATACATTGATTCCCAATATGTGTCATGCACACACTACAGAACAAACAGGTCATGCAGCTGAACAGTCAGCTGAGCCGCACCCCCTACACAGGATATGGAACCGTTGTATGTGTCACAGCTACATATGGCACTCCCCACAAGTGTTGGTGCACAACACACCATGGGAAGTCAAGTCCAGTACGCCTATGAGGTCTGATCTGCAAGGTCATGGAGTCCATCATGGTTGCAGTCATAAACAGAGCTATTGGAAGCTGACACACACACAACCCTACCAACTGTAGTATGTTCATGTGCAGATCATGGTTCCCAAACATGCTAGACTGTTTGGAAGGCAGCCACCCAGTACATACATCAATAAACACATCTACACATGTGTCCCATACACTTTGAATAGCCCTTTAGCAACATCCCAGACACATGTAATATCCACCAAACCAAGAAGCTGTGCATAAATATGTGTTGACATATGATGGAATGTCAACGTGTCCACAGATAGATCACACAAGATAAGGATACTGAGGTCATGTTCAAGCTGTTGACACCTGCTGACCCACATGGACCAGTCCTGGAATGGCATAAAACAAAGTGTACGCACATCACCATGTCCAGTCTGATGATGTCACCATCCTATAAATACAGCAGGAGAAAAGAAACCAGCCAATAAAGCAAATACCGCGCCGTGTTAATGCGTCTCTGTTCAGTATCATAACATAGTTAAGTAGGAGTTTGAATCCTGCGAAGTGTGTGTGTGTGGGGGGGTGTGTGTGTGTATGTATGCAGTTTCCTTTGAAAGGTGTTCCCTTTTTGGAGACTGGGAAATCTCAGTAAAGGAGGTACATTCCTCTTTGGAAAGTCTGATGATGTCACCATCCTACAAATACTGCAGGAGAAGAAAAACCATCCAGTAAAGCAAATAACGCGCAGTGTTAATGTGTCACTCTCTAGTATCATAACATAGTTAGGTATGGGTTTGAATCCTGCAAGCAGTGAGTGTGTTTGTGTGGGGGGGTTGTGTGTATGTGTGCAAGTGTCTTTGAAAGGAGTGTCCTTTTTGGAGACTGTGAAAACACACTCAAAGAGGTACATTACTCTTTGGAAAGTCTGATGATGTCACCATCCTACAAATACTGCAGGAGAAGTGAAACCAGCCAGTAAAGCAAATAGCGCGCTGTGTTAGTGCATTTCTCTCTAATATCATGACATAGTTAGGTAGAAGTTTGAATCCTGCAAATGTTGACTGTGTGTGTGTCACTGTTGGTCAACACAGTGTGGGTTTTGCTTTTACTATGGTATGACACAGTATGATGACAACAGTAAGTGCATTGCAGACATCAGGTATCTGCGTGGCAAATATATATGTGTACATGTCCCCTCAATCAGTACATAGGTGTGAAGCCTGCATACTACATGAATACATTTGTTTCCATTGACAGGTTGTGCCGCTGCTTCTCAGATCATAGGTCACATATGTATGTATTTGACATGGCCATCCACTGTCGTGTTCTGTGGCCAAGGTCATCTGTGGCACACACACCCATGACAGTTACTTAAGAGTAGTGTGAGTGAGGGTATATGCCTGGGGTATATGTCAGACATGGTCATACACAACAAAGTCTGCCAAGAATGGACAGTCTTTATAGGTGTACGACTGCCTTGTGCATCCACATTCAGGCCTCTAATGTCTGTGATACACCTTGGGACTCCACAATACCTATGGATATGTGGATACCAAGGGACAAATTACATAACATGGGTCTTATGCACACAATGGTACCCAACATACATGTTGAGGGCTACCACCGGTGTGGTACTGACGGGATAGTATGTTTAGTACATGAGGATGACTATGCCATAGTTGACTTACTGCTATACAGCATGTATCACACAACAGGTATCTGTCTGTATGATACCCTTGTGTAGGATATGCGTCCCATCCAGGGAATGCATTGTAGGCCATTCCATGCATTCCCAGATTTGGATCGACACATCCCTAGTGTGTCTGCATGTACCTAAGGGGGCTATATGACACACAGGTGTGGTCACAGTAATGGGTGGCGGTTATCACCACTGGTTAGTGTTATAGTGTAGCACCGGAAGGATCCAATTGATACTGGGTTCTCTACTACTGTGTGTCATTTGTCAAATCATCATCCAGTGATTCCTTATAGTCATGCTGTTGAGGTTGTGTAAACTACCAGACTGCAAATCATTGACTGATATTAACAGTATCACCCGCAGCATAGTGTCAACCCATGTCATACACACGTCTACCCATGTTAGTACATAACTGTAGTAGAATACATACTGGCCACTGAAAGATTCAATGGGATGTTAATAATGTGTACAACAGGGTATGCCACATGTCCCATGTGTCCACTATGCACATACATCCAGACAGTGCGCACCCACCATGTTCACAGATGTACACTTGCTAATCTGTACTGCACACATCACACACATACTGTCTACTTGCTAACACATGCTGGCAACACAAGACACATCAGCAAAGTGGCACATGGGTGGATAATACAAACTCAGACCTAACAGTGGTGTAAACAATGCTACATTGACAATCAGAGCTTTGATGCATAATGTCTGCTCAGATATACCTACAAGAATGCAGTTAGACTTCCTTGTTGACAACTCGCTATTATTGCTACACTGCTATAGTGTCACCCTGTGCATCAGCACCATGTTAGCCTGTTCCTCCATCGATAATGCAGATGACAGGAGGTGGCACAGGTATCATCATATGCACAGGGCGTTTTGTTGTTTGCCAGAGCCTGACACTGACCCATCCAATCGACATGTCTGTGTGTGTGTGTGTGTGTGTGTGTGCGTGTGTGCGTGTGTGTGTGTGTGTGTGTGTGTGTGTGTGTGTGAGGGACAACAGTACAGCATGGGCCAATGTTGATGTAATGTGTGTGTGTATGTATGAGCCCTAGTTGTTTGCTTAATGTGTGTGTGTCTGCATGCACACAGCTCCACCATGTGGCTGCCATATACAGTGGTTTATGGGACAGCCACAGACTGTACCTGCTTTGCTGTACAGATCACTGTCTCTGGCCATGGACACAGTACCTGTGCCTGGCAGGGGTGCAACGGACAGTATCAGCTACCAACCCTGACTGGGTACTGTCATCAGAGGCAGAGGTATGACGACTGGACCCATGTCCCTGCTGGGACTGGCCAGAGCCACGTGCACGTGGTCTACTGGGACGGACAATGGACAGGCCAGCCCCAGCATTGCTGGGGCTGGTACTGCCACTACGGGAGCGGCTGTGAGCTGTGGGCCATCCGTGACTGCCAAGTGCTGCTGTTACTGGCATGCATCCACGTCGACGTTGCAACCATCCCGCACAGTCCTGGCTTGAGGAAGACATGTTGTGGATGGCATCTATTGTCTCCACTCAACGTTTATCAATGACCTCGGTGTATGTCCGGATGGCACCGGCAAGGTCACGGATGCTGCCATTGATAGCGGTGTTATGTGCCCTCTACGCCCTAAGTCCCTGCCTGGTGTACCGTTCCATACGTGCCTGAGCCTGCATTACAGCCTGGAACATAGTGGTCGTCATAAGACCTGTGAGGGCATGCCTGCCAGGGGCAATACGTCCAGTGGTGCCCCACCGAGAACCCCTGGACCTCCACCTATGTGGTACCATTCTGGGTCTATGGCTATGGCTGCTGTGAGGGGATGCATGTGCCATAGGTACCACACCCTCCTGGCCAATGCCAACTGTATGCTGTCCCTCCCCTATGGCCATTGGTGGTGAGGGATGTAATGGCAGTATAAGTGTGCACATAGAGGGGGTTGAACACTGTGTACTGTCGATTGGTGGACCAACGACAGGCCCTGTCAAATCTTCCTGTGCCAAAATACATGTGTCATCATCACCACTATCCATGGCAGTGGCTTCAGGTCGCCTGCTACTTTCGCCAAGCCCTACCTCAGCACCTGTAAGAGGAAGACAGGAAACACACATTACGGTCTCCACATGCACACATGCACAAATGCACACATGCACACATGAACACATGAACACATGCACACATGAACACATGCACACGAACACATGAACACATGAACACATGAACACATGAACACATGCACACATGAACACATGCACACATGCACACATGCACACATGAACACATGCACACAGGCACACATGCACACAGGCACATAGGAACACATACACACAGGCACACATGCACACAGGCACACAGGAACACATGCACACAGGAACACATGCACACTCCTCACTACAGCAGATACACACACAACAGAAATCCAAATCATACTCAATACTGGTTGAAGGTGGGTGACAGTATCACAAGGCAAACAGTCACGCACACATGTCAGCATGCAGAATAAGTGTTGATCAAGTCCATGCAGTGTGAGTGTAGACAGCCATAGTTAATGACAGTGTACATGGCTGTGGTGCATGTGTGTACATGTTCAGTGATTGCCTACACCCTGGAACACAATGTGTACAAGGACACAACATTTCTGTGCAAGTATTATAAGCTCTGCAATGTCCTGTGCACCATCACACACAGGTATACATACCATGGCTGCGTGTGTTATCTGTGTGTCACATGGATTTCCAGGTCTGATTGCAGTGTATGTGTCTGTAGCAGATAATTGAGAACACAGGGTGTAGCACATGCATGCTATGTACACACACAAATCCTGGACATGGCCATTGCAACAGTATGGGGTGTAGTACCATTAGCCATCATCATCATGCATCATGTGGTCACTCAAGGCAACTAAAGTGTGCTAGCTACCACCTAGCATGCTGTACCTGAACCGCAGTGCCGTGGCTAAGTTCACAATTACACAGCCACATTGCACAAGGGTGTGTGAGGTGTCCAATAAGGAGCATTGCCTAACATGACTGTGTTATGTGTTGAGGAGTGTTGCACAGCCCCATGCTAGGCCCCTACCCCTCAGGTATGGTATGTGTGGTGTGCAGATGACATGTGGGATACTGAAGTGTGACCTGGCAGCGGGTGTCTGGTTACACTATGTGTAGCATGTTGAGGTGTACTGCGTATGACAAACGTGTTATGCTGTGTTCATGTGTGTCAACTATGCCTATCCAATGTGCAGTAAAGTGTTGTCACATTTGTGTCTGATGCTCTGTGCATTGCATGTGATTGAGGCAGCTACTGACATTACTGAGATGTTTCATGTCTCACAGCAAACATGCACAGTATGCATTATGTGTAGGTGTGTTATGTGTACATGGCCTACACCTCACCTATGACATGCACAGTTCAATACCAAGTTTAAAGTGTTAACACACTCACCAGCATGTAACGTCTGCCCTGCTGTCACACCAGAGGGACCTGCAAGAATATGACACAGTTTGTCAATGGTCACAACTGTGGCATTGGTACTGTGAGTGTGCTAGACTACAGTAGAACAACAGGCATAGGTGTACAGATACTATTCAAATTATCAGTATTGCACACAATAGGCAGCACAGATGCTAAACACAGTACACATCTCACACATGCATAATCTAACAATACAGGTAACAGTAGTCTACAGCTAGGGCATGTTACCTGCACGCTCCATGTCACTATGCTGGGTGGCTCCGGCCTCCATGACGACACATGTGTGATGTTGTTGTTGCTGTAGGCCAGGAGCCACCACACTTAGCAGCAGTTCCTCCACTCTGGTGAGGGGGGATGTATGGTCACCCGTCCACCTGTGGCAAGCTGTTGTCTGTGGATATCAGACGCGCGCCACTGGACATGTCTAATTAAATCACTGCAGTGATGGCGTACCTGGTCATATGTCCGGTTATGCATGCCTATGTCATTTACCCGACGAACAAGTTCTTGCCACAGTGCAGTACGCTCCTGCTGGTGCTGGCTGACTCTTGAAAACAGCAGGGTATAGTGCTGAATCAGGCTGTGGTGGATTTCCTGTTCCTCTGCAGCTGTGTAGCAGGGGTTCCTGTGATGAGCCATAAGCCTTGTAAACAAGCAAATGATATGTGTGAGCAAGTCATGTGGCACACTTAACATTATACAGTACAGATATCAGTTAACTGCCATATATAGCATCTGTTCGTCTGTCACAGGATACACACATTCAATACCACATATCAGTGCTCAGCCCACAACTGGCTGACAGTGCCTGCCACACTCCATATGACACACCAGTATACACCAGTACTTGGCTCACTGTTTGGGATCCAATGCACAGCCTTGGAAGGGGGGTACATATCAAGCTAATGCATGCAGAAATATGTCATCCATTGCAATGAATGTGAAGTACAGTTACAGTATAACCAGTAACCCACCCTAGTCGTTGATGCCATACCCCATACCTGACATATGTGCACAGTTGTTAATATAGCTGGCATACTGCTGTAACAGACTATACATGTTGCTAGGTACACACGCAAACCCTGCATCACACATGTGATTGCGGTCATGGTACAGGCATCATTACACACACATCAGACATTCATACAATGCACAAATGTATGCTAACATAGATGAGCATTTGCTATTTACCTTACAGTACTGTGTGCCCCTACTTACAGATACCTATACCTGAGGAATGTAATCTGTGCAAACTGCAGGAAACACATAAGACAGTGTTACCAGGGAATGTGAACATACTCCATACTGTGCTGTTTAGGCCTACAGCTTCAGGTGGTGCAACAGTTCAAATGTCAGCTGGATTCACCAGCAGTACCACTTACTGAGCATACATGTATTGCTTCAGCCTATGATGGGACACCACAGTCGTACACAAGGAACTACGTCACAACATATACCATCCTACTATGTCTGCATCCCAATAACTGACACATCTTTCTCTGGCCTCACACTTAGGACACAAATGACCATGACAGAAACAACCTCACAGCTAGCTATCACACTGTCACAGACCTTGCACACATTCACTGTCACACTCATTCCACCTCACATAGCAGGTATTACACTGTGTATATGTCTGTGTGCATTGTGTCATACGTAGGTAATACATTATTGTTCCCTGGGGCATACAGCAGCCTAGCCATATGCTACCCTGGCCTGTGACACACACGTAATTAGATTTCACTTCCTCCTGTCAACTGGATACACAGAGGTGATTCCCAGGGCCTGTTACCTATCCCCCAGACAATCATCAGGGGTATGTTTGACATCTGCTACTGAGGAGCCTTGTTTGTTCATGCTGGGTGGTTTACTTCAGAGTATGGCATATTTGCCAATAGGAGCCTGTCCCTCCAGCATGTGCTGTTTAGTGAGGTTGTGGGGACTAGGGCCCTAGGCCGTGTAGCCAGCTGGGATTGTGAGGTGTTGACATGGCGGTTGTCTTCTGCTATGGGTAGGCATACCTCTGTATGTTTGGCAGAGGTAACCTCTGGGTGGCCGGTATACAACGCACTGTAGCTGTGGTTATGTGAGTCAGTCTGCATAGGGTATGTGTTTCTGGGCAGTATTACCCTTTGTGAGGTATGTCTTTGGCCTTTCTACTTGCTGTAGTTGTCATGTGAGGTACATACCACATGGGGCATCGTGATGAGTACAGGGGAACACTGACCTATATTTCCATACATGACACATCGTTTGTTATTACACGTACCACGTAGACAGATTACAAGACTAGTGTGGCACTGTGAATATCAAAAGGGAGGCTACTGTCCACCTGTGTCCCATGTTCCCTTCTGACACCTTCAGTGTTAGTCAGGCAACCACCTATCTGCTAGTTAGTGGGTAAAGTGTTTTGGAATGGGGTATGGCACTGCAGTATCAACACTGGTGTTCAGTCCATGCCTTGGTCATCAGGCACCTGTTACAATACGTCTGACCCTGTGTCTTCCTCTCTCACTATACATATATATATATATATATATATATATATAATATATAAATATGTATATACATATATATTTATATATCACTCTGTATATACATATCTATATATATATGTATATATATGTATATATATATATATATATATATATATATATATATATATATATGTATATCTACATACATATATGTATATATATATATATCCATAGATACCCATATATATCTGTATATATCTATATATCTCTATATCTATCTATATATCTATATATCTATCTATATATATATATATATATATATATATATATATATATATATATATATATATATATATATATATATATATATGTATATATATGCATATCTATATATATCTATATATGTATATATGTATATATCTATATATATGCATATATCTATCTATACATATATATATATATATATATATATATACACATATATATATATATACACATACTTGTAAACATCCACTGCTGTACATATACATGCACATATATGCAGATATACTGCCCACCTTCCATGGTGGGAATATCAATTATGGAACAGTTGCGAGACATACAATTATGTAATAATATTGCAGTGTTGTGCAGAATGCATTTCGCTGTCTTCAGCCCATATAGCCATAGCAGACCTCACTGGCTGTAATTCAGTCCCACAGCATTTAACCACCACATGACATATACCTGCACTGCTTGCTGTTTTCAATGCCACACACAACAACCTACATAGATATGTGCACATAGCAACCTTCAAATACATATATATGTCCAGCCTTCACTAACTGTTGCAGTATGTCCCTTGCCCTATGCACATCTGCATATACATATAGATACGGACTGCTACCACATAAGGAGTGTTCACAGAATGTAAAGTACCCTTCAGACACATCATTCAGATGCCAGCAAATGCATCTGTGTTACATACCTTACCTTTGTATTTCTCACCTCAGTCTGTTGCACCTTTTGATGTTTTTTTTTATTTGTTTAGGTTGGTGTCTTCCACCGCCTCTGTTTGTTTTATTTGTTGTTTTGGTTGGTTAGTGTCTCCAACCACCTCTGTTTTCTTTTTTGTTTGGGTTGGTCTCTCCAACTGTTTGTCTGTGTCTGTCTGTCTCTCTCGCTCGCTCTCTCTCTCTCTCCAGTTGCTGCAATGATATTATTGCATTTGTGGACAGCTAGTACAGGCTGCTTTTGTAGGTATCTGCACATGTGCATGTGATGGCCTCTGCACCAATTGGTGCCCACCATTTAGTAATTGCTTGCAGCCTGCTGTGTGGTAATTGCAGTTCTCACTGTGATTTCAGGACACTGCTATAAAATGATAGGTTAGATAGGCATAGGCCTTTCAGTTTTGCAAGGTGGGGACAATGCTTGTTTGCTGTGGACACTGTTGTGTCAGTCAGAAGGTTGGTATATGTCTCATATCTGAAGCTGGGTTGTAGCCAGTGAAATGCATGTTGTACTGAAACCTGACTGTTGCTTCTTCAAGTCCACTCTTCTCAGTGTGTAAGTTTACTCACACCTCCTAATGCTAACACTGGATACATGGGAGTATGTACTTTCTTTTGGAATTAGGGAATTAACTGGCATACTAACAGTAGTTATTGCCATGTATTCCTATGGCTTTCCTATTTTCCCTTTACATTCAGTCCTTTTAATGCATGTTATATTTCTTTATTGCAATGTATTCCTATGGCTTTACTATTTTCCCATTACATTCAGTCCTTGTAATGCATGTCATATTTCTTTATTGCAATGTATTCCTATTGCTTTACTATTTTCCCTTTACATTCAGTCCTTGTAATGCATGTTATATTTCTTTCAGCACCAAGTTATTGTGTATTTGCTGTGGCTTAGTTGTACATCATGCAGACTGGTGAGTCCAAGGTGTGGAGTTTGAGACTGACAAGGGTATTTTATTTTGCTGCTGAGCAATACAAGGGCCTTGTCATACAGAGTGACAAAGGCACTTTTAAGCAGTTGTGCGTGGGTTTGCGCGAAGCTTAGCGATGCTAAGCGATGCTTAGCTTATTGTATTTTAGCAATACTAAGCAACGCTTAGCTTAGCTTATTGTATTTTAGCAATACTAAGCGAAGCTTAGCTTAGCTTATTTTATGTTAGCAATAGTAAGCTAAGCTTGGAGGAGCTTATCATATCTTAGCAATGCTAAGCTAGGCGCACACATGCGCACACTGGTGCAAAACCGCTGACTACTGTTTACCAGTGCTCACTCCCACTAACCACCACGCTCATGTCTTTGACAGAAAAGTAAATGGGGAGATAGGACTGTGGTGATAAATGGTGGTCAAAGAGGGGAAGACAGTAGGGAAACTAGCTTGGGATGTACAAGATGGGTGTGGAGAAGGCCCATAGCTGCCCATTTCATTACCAGCAACAGCTGTGCATATGCAATACATTAGGTGGGATATTTGAAACCTTCCACCCCTGAGAGAGTGGTGAGGACATCTAAGTATGTTGTACTACCAATTATGAATATCAGGCACATGCACTGTTTGTGAGCAGCTATACTGTCATTAGTACGTTACTCACATCTGTACATTTTGTGGTTTGTGTTGGCTTTAGCACAGTCTGCTCAGGACGACTGGACATATTTCTGTACTGTGTATGCCTACCTACACCCTTGGTTGTACCTGACAACACGGGTATATAGTACCTTTGGGTAGGGGTGCAGAACTGCAGTGTGCATTATTTATTATCGTGTGATGTTTATCTTGTTGAACATGCAGAGTTGCTGTGTACCTGTACGTCTATGAAGGCTTGTAGTCTGTCTGAGTAGCTCCCACCTGTGGACATATCCAGATGGTAGACAGAGTTCAGCCTAGTATTCTTTGACTGTGCACCACAGCAGTCTTTTCAGCACCTGAACAATGGCATTGTCACAGGTGGTTGCTAGCAGTACATGGCTACATCTTTTGCTGTTTCTGTTTTGTACTTCTACATAAGGGCATGCTTGTGGGATTCATTCTACAGCTATTTGTAGAGTGTGTAACAGCAGACAAGCTGATATGCCTGTGTGTTTCTGACTCTTCCAGGCCTCAGATACTCTCACGTATATATTTGAACAGCCTCAGGGTAAGGTACATATAACTGGGATACACCTGTCATATATTTCAGACATTTTGCAGTTCAGACTTTGGGTGATTCAGAGCATTTCTATTACTACACCTTTTCTGACGTGCAAGCGGTGTCTACTCTCACTTATTGACATTTGTTATTAAGTGAGA
Source organism: Protopterus annectens (assembly GCF_019279795.1). Taxonomy (NCBI): domain Eukaryota; kingdom Metazoa; phylum Chordata; order Ceratodontiformes; family Protopteridae; genus Protopterus; species Protopterus annectens. Next base: position 1,007,169,539 of record NC_056730.1, on the reverse strand, counting down.
TTCAACACCTTTCTGCCTACTGTTAGTACATTTCACAGGGAGTCAGAGGGGCACAGATAACATTTGTTTACAAATCAGGGTCATCACTGTAGAGCAGTCACTGTTGGGAGGTCTGGCCTGTGACCTATGCAAATATGCCAGTGTTCAGCCTGCCCTGATACTGTGTGGGGTTTGTAAGCTGCTACTGTAACCTTATTCCCTACTAGCATGGCTGATTCTCTTTTCACAGTCATGTCATGCAATTCAACAACACCTGCTGGTTAAGGCCCACGGAACAAGATTTGTGTTATGCCATTGCTATTTTCCCTTTACATTTACTCATGGAAATGCATGATAAATTGCTTTCAGTACTAAGCTATGTATATCTGCTGTGGTGTAGTGGTACTTCATGCAGACTGGTGAGTCCAAGGTCTCGGGTTTGAGACTGACAATGTTTTTTATTTTGCTGCTGAGCAGTACAAGGGTCTTATCATACAGAGTGACTAAGGCACTTTTAAGCAGTTGTAAGTGGGTTTGCGTGGGTTTGCACGACGCTTAGCTATGCTTAGCTAACCGCACACATGCGCACACTCACTTAATCCCGCTTACTACTGCTTAAAAGTGCTTACTCCCGCTAACCCCCGTGCTAATTTCTTTTAAAGAAAAGAAAATGGGAAGATAGGAAAGTGGTGAAAAAGGGGGCACAAAGAGGAAAAGACAGTAGGGAAACCAGCTCGGGATGTGCAGGATGGGTGTAGGGAAGGTCCATAGCTGCCCATTTCTTTACCAGCAACAGTTGTGCATATGTATGAAATTTGGTGTGAAATTTGAAACCTTCCACCCCTGAGAGAGGGGTGAAGACAACAAAATATGTTTTACTGCCAATTAGAATTATCAGTTTACATGTCCAGTGGATATGTGTGCGAATTGGTCAGCTATGTATGGGGTGTATTTTTTTGTGGGAACAGATTGCCCCTTTTTTTTATTTTTTTTTTCAGGTGAGAGTGGAATGTGAGGTAGAGGAAGTAGGTATATTTGGGGAGGTAGGTTGGGGAGGTAAACAGACAAGACAAACAAGACGCATACAGGGGCAGAGTTTGACACATGGGGTGGGTGAACATAATTGATGGGGAAGGATGTTTGGAAATCGCAAACCCATGAGCCCACAGATGGTAACAGTGGAACTGAGATCCCAACCCATTGGGCAGTCACCACGGCACCTTCACAGCCCTGGGGGAGGCTGTGCTGGGGGCTGAGTAGGACGGGCAGGCTCACCCAAGAAATGCACCATGCTCACCTCAAGCTGATGTAGGGGATCAGTCACTGAACGCTGGATCTCCCTACGCACCACAGCCCGGACCCTTCGAAGGGTGATGGGTGGCCCTTCTCCACCCATGCTTGCACGGTGTGGGGATGAGCCCCATCCCCTGCAGCGCTTCCACTCGAAGGTGGCACAGGACCAACGGAGGAGAGGAGTCCAGGCTGGGCACCAGAGCCACTGGTGCCAGGTGCACTCGCCAACTGAGGAGGGACAGGTGGGTCCGCTGTGACCGGCCTTCCCATACGTTCTGTGATTAGGTGTGTTTCATTACAACATAAACAACAGCATTCCAGATTAGTTGTAACAGCATGCAGTAATATTCCCATTAACCCAACACACCACAGTTTCAACAGTTGAACAGCAAACATAACACATGCATATATGAACAACAGTGGTTATTCCAAACGCATGCAGGGATGATTGGTAGCAACAGGCTACCATGAACATGGTGTTTGAACAGGGCACATGCATCAACATGAGTGCAAATATTTATAGAACAATTGGACATATATCCCAACAAATATTTAGGATTACACATACCCACTGAGGTGTGGAATTGCATGGTTTATGCACAAAAAGTAGGGTGTAGAAAAAACCTATGTTAACATCTTATAAACACTTTTACTCTACATTACATTCCTAGTGACTGCAGGTGTATATTCCCTACATGTATTATTACACTTGCCACCATGCATTAGGTTGTGTAGTGGATTTGGCTAGTTCAATCTATACGTGACCTATATCTCACATACTAACTGTCCAGGATGCAGATGTTACTGCTACATATTTCATGGTTGCATTTATATTTCTTTATCTACATATCTGGATGTTTTCATATGACATTTTCACTTCAAATTGTACAGAACCCTGCATTTACTGAAGCACACTTACATTTCTGGGGAACATATTAGCATGCTACTCATGTGCCAGATTTACTTATGCATGCCAGCCAGTAACTGACTGTTGAGGACTGTATATTTACTTCACAGCTACTAGCACTTCCATCACCCACTTTAGATGGGACTGCAGAACTCTGGGTTGCCAGCACTTTCTAACACATTACTATTTGTATAATGCAAGGGTACAACAACATTTCATACTAAGTGAAACAGACACATTCTGGGTTTTAGACCTTTATTAATGACATTACACACTTTTCCACAGGCTCACTCCTTTATTTGTTTTAACGGTATATATGGCAGACATGTTCACGACATATTGTACCTTTATTAATAGGTTAGCACACTCTTTTTTCAGGCTCACTCACATATTATTTTATATGACAGTGCCTGCAGAGATATTATTCCAGACATTTGTTACCTTTCTTAATGGGTTATGACACTCTTTTTCTGCCTCTCTAACGTTTTTATCTGACAGTACATGCAGAGGACTTATTCAGTCCATTTTATGGCTGTATTATTGGACTACAACATTTTCTTTCATGCTCTCTCCCATATTTTATATAATAATACATGCAGAATAATCACTAACCTGCCTGGTGGCGCAGCCTTAGCAGCCTATCTTCATAGGCTTGTTGATTCGTAACACGGTCACCTGCAGTTGTAAAGTGAATGAAGGGATATTGAGACATTCCTATCTGTTATACATACTCCATTTTAAATCCTTACATACTGCATTCCATGGCTACATACTCAGTTGTGGGGCATCCTGCATCCCACAGGCCTCCTGTATCCACTGGTTCAGGCGGTCCTGCTTTCGTCTCTTCAGGTCCGCATGGTGGTGATGGACCTGCTCACCAGTTCGGTAAATACATGTGGCACTGGTGAGGTCACGAGCTAACCGGTTCCAAGCTCTGCCTTGTACTCCATCCCTTGGAACTGGCCCTGCAGGAGTCTTGCCTCATGACGGTGGACTAGGAGCCAAACCATGTATTTGGACTCCTCGGTGCCCCATCTCTGTGCTCAGAAGCGCACTCCCTTTCCAACACCAGACATTCTGACTACAGATGTGAGCTACAATCAGTTATGGCATGTATTCCCACCTGTGGGGCTTAAATATGCCGCATTTCCCACACTTTTTTGTGATTGGCCATTTTGTAAAATTCTCAGCTGACTGCAGACCTGCTTAGTAATGGTTAAACTACCATTCCTATGTTTATGTATGTTAATAGTGGCTGTTTCTCCTATGTTGTCATGGCTTAGTGGTTCTGTACTTTGATTATGATGCAAAGGGTCCTGGGTTCAAACCTTGTCATTCTTTTATTTTAATACTGTCTAGACAGGCTAGGGGGTGTGGTTGCGTTTAAGCAACTTAGCTCTATGTTGCGCCCCTGTGCCCTATGGTGCCCTGGTTGGCGCGGCACGCACGTCCGCACAAACACATTGCGCTGGGTAAAGCGTTTTTAAATGTTGGGCAACTCTATTGTGCTGGGTAAAGCGCTATTACACTATGGGCAACTCTGTTTAGCTGGATGAAGCGCTATTAAACTATGGGCTACTCTTTTTAGCTGGGTGAAGCGCTATTAAACTATGGGCACCTCTGTTTAGATGGGTATAGCACTATTAAACTATGGGCACCTCTGTTTAGCTGTGTAAAACGTTGCTTAATGGCAGGCTATTATATATCTGGGTCTTTTAAAAATATATATTTTGTTTGCTGATACATTGGCCATGTCACTGCTTTTAATATAATTTTAATCATATTTGTCTGATATTATTTCAAATACTGATTTAAAACATAAATAAGAAGGGGAGTGGTGGGACTCGAACCATGAATGCCTTCTCTTTGTGTATATGCTCTACCATTATGCTATCACTATTTGGATTAATTTGCATAAGTAGTTCTTATATGCTCTTCAATGTCACAATTGCTAACTGTCGTTAAGCAATGGGCACACCCACACAAACAAGTGCAAATACGGGCAGCTATATCGTGGATTTAAAAAAAAATTTAATTTTTTCCATTTTATAACTCTGATGGGGGTTTACAGTGTCAGGGAGTGTGGTGTTGGGTGCAAGTACATTTGAGCGGACTCGCTCTTGTCTGTTGACATTATGCTTTTTAAAACCTTGCAGAGGCATGGACTTTTAGACTGATCAGCAGTCGGACACGCCCCCTGCTTGCCTACCCAGTCCGTGTAAGAGTTACGGATGAGTCAGTGTGCCCTCATGAATATTCATGGCAAGCTGATGTCATACCATTCAACTGCAGCCACCGAGTAAGACATATTAAGTCTTACACGGAGGTTTTGTGAATCCGTCCCAACATCTTCTTTGACTAGTGTTTAACAAGATATATCTTGTGTATATTGTTTACACTGTTAAAGGCCAGCAATGAAATAGAAAGAAAATGTCTGGTTATAAACCCCTATTATTTGGAAAGCAACCATAAACTATGAATTATATTATAGCCAAAGGTAAGAATGGAACAGAAGAAGAATTGGGTATCAGTCCACATTATGTGCTGCTGCTGGAGAAGCAGTCTGTGTGCATTAAACCTGTAGCCTGTGCTAGAAAAAAATTCATTACCATCTGACATAACTATGAAGCAAAGCTTTCAGAAGTGTTTGCAGCAGTTGGTGCACAGAAAGAAAAATTGTTAACGTAAGTACAGCCAAAATAAGTGGCATTAAAATACTCTCTAGTAGCTGACTGCATCTCAATGGGATTAAGGAGATAAACTATCATCAAATTATGAGTCCAAAACAAAACTGCTTCATGAGTGTCCACTGTTAAATAATAAGACCAGTTTAGTGCAAACTTACTTCATTTTGAAATCCAGACAAGGAAAGGAAGGTCATTTATAGAATATATAAAGAAAATGAAAAGTGAAATCAGAAAAATTGACAGCTTTGAGGCTTAAAAACAAGAGGACAATCACAGATTGGAGCTGATTGCAGCATTTAAAATACTGTCTAACAAGGCAACAAACAGGATGCTCTTCAGGAACAATTAGGAATATTCCTCTACTGTGAGACAAGAAGAGGTACAGAGCAATATAATCTATATACAGTAGAAAAGCAGAGAGACTTTCCCATCTAATAAGATTTCCCAGAGGCATCGTATACAGGGTTAACAACAATGGACTCAGAATCAAACGCTTCAGTACAGGTCACTCATCAAGGTAAGGCAGAGAGGAATTAATACCTAAACTAACGTATATAACCAGGAAGGTAGGAGGAAGACTACTCTAACACAGTTGATTCATTACCATGATGTGTAGGATAATATAACCAACATTGTTGAAAGCTGCCATGAGATCAAGCAGGACCAAGAAAGAATAAAACATTGGTCTCTAACCACAACAAGACTTCTCACTACCAAAATAATGCTAGTCTCACTATTATAGTGTGTGCAAAAACTGGACTGTTGTAGTACCAATAATGCAATTCAAGCTATGACATAAACTATATTCTCCGTGACCTTAGCAAAAAAGGGAGATTAAATGTCGGGCTGATGTTATCAAGTTCAAATAAAGTTTCTGGAGAATGGCAGTAAGAACTACCTCCTTTATAAAAAAAGAAAAAATAGCTCTCAGCAACTGTATAATCCAAAGAATAGCAGATTGTAGATGCCCCAAAAACTCGAAACTCGGATACCAATGTACACAAATTTTATTATAGAATAGAGCAACACACAATATGCTCAATTACTGGTATGGTTAAGCGCTTTCATCTGTCACAACACAGATTTCTTCAGAACCAATAAGCTCCTACAGTCCAATCATTATATAACATTTTTGGCGCCAAAATCATTCAATCAATAATATTCAATTAAAAATACTGAATTAAAAATTCTGATAATGTACAAAATTCTCTATTCTATAATAAAATTTGTGTACATTGGTATCCGAGTTTCGAGTTTTTGGGGCATCTACAATCTGCTATCCTTTATAAAAAAAGATTAAATAAACCTTTGTTATCAAAGTGAGCACCATAATCATAAACACCTGGGCCTGGAATATCTAAGCAAGCTAGAATGTGCATGGATAAATACATGTCTAGTCTGCAAGTAGTAAGGGTGCATACCTGTATTTAGTGATACATTACAATCAGGAAATGTAAATGCTGTCCATAATCAGATAATACTGCTTAATATCTCAAATAATTGTGCAGTGTGTGAAGTCAAGGGATAATATAAGCTTTACAGTACAATGTATATATACATATACATGCACAATTGTGTAGGTTTATAATACGCACATACTGGTGTAACAGGCGTACATTATTAGTATCCATTTCAATGTAATCTATGCTGATAGCTAAACCTTACCCATACTAATACTGCTAGTAAATGTATTTATTTATTTTTTACATTTGTTGACTGGCAGTGTCCAGCTGAACTATTGCCCTTTTTCAGCAGAGGCCGGGGGAGAAAAGCTCCAAAGATATACAATGCAGTAAAAATAGCAATACAGATACATTGCAATAAAAATAGCAATAGAGAATTTTGGTAGTTAAAATACGCAAGCTACATACATGTACGTATATTGTTGACAGATAAAACAATACTATAAACAAAAAGGAGAATATTAAAAAAGTAGAATAAGTTGTATGTTATGGTTTAAAAAGAGAGTTGAGTAAATATAAGATTTTGTATGCAGAGTAGCAGAAACTTAAAAGGTTACATAAACATTTCAGGGAGCAGAGTATAGAAGAAGCTTTGGAGGTTGCATAGGAAGCATAGAATGAAGTAGTTAATGGTAGGTTTTAGTAAGTTAGTTTGACTGTACTATAAAAGGTAGGTGATAATCAGGGAGGGTGAGTACAATGGCAGGACCAGTGTTTTTTAAAGTAGTCTTTGGTTGCTAGCTTAAATTGTTTGGGGTGAGTCAGGGACCTTATTTCTAGTGGGAGTTTGTTCCATGCTGTAGAGGGATGGTAGCTATATAAGTTGGAACATGTGCTGGATTTGGATTTATGGATTTTTAGTAGATCTGGGGTTGAGCTTCTGAGAAGTCTGGTAAGGGAGTAGTGAGCGATGTGAGAAGATAGATTTAGGCAAAAATCAGGCCGATATAGGATGGAGTGTATGATTTGGAGTTAAGATTGTAGTAACAGGTGAGGTAGTTCAGTTCAATTCAGGTATTTTAGGGTGAGACAGAGGTGAGATTTATATGTTTGTTGAGCTGCAAATCTAGCTATTTTGTGGTAGGTTGATTCTAATTTCCTAAGTAGGGAGTTCAGATTTGTGAGTATTTGGGAAAAATAGGTTAAGCATGGTAGAAGGTAGGCATGGGTAAGAGAAATCCTAGCTTCAGTAGTTAGGAATTTGTTGTTCCTCTACAGTAGTAGTACAATTGTTAATGTGAAGATCGAATTTTAGTTGGTCGTTAATGGTAATGCCAAGGAGTTTTTTTGCTAGTTTTGACTTCTATAGGAGTATTGCTTAGGGACCTTATGTAGAAGGAACGTTTAATGTGGTTTGCAGATTTAAACTGCTCACTACTCATATGAATTGTCCACCCATGTAGATAACCCCACAGTTTCCAATGAATATGCAGTCAGCCAACAATTTCAGAAATGACATCAATACAAATAATGATAAGGAAATGGACTGGAGGACTTATACTCACTCTCAACAAAGGACTGATGGAGATAATGTACTTCAGAACTTGAGGCACTTCTAGGTGGTCAGACAGATAGACATTGAGGAAGAGGAGCACAATGCAGTCATTAAGACAGTGTGAACAAGAACTGATGGTCTCTTCATTATAAACTGCTATCTTGTTTCTAGAAGTGTTGCATAGCATCCCCATCACCTTACTCAGACATTTCAGTTAGCTTTTTTTTTCATAATAGTAGAAAAGCTCATAGGTTCATCTTTCAGTTCCTGTTATAAATCTCTTAGGGCATATGTTTCCCCATTAAACAAGCCCCAGGCATTTTAATTCCATTTGTTTCATTACAGTAGCTGTACTGTAAGTTACTGCTTTCAGATCCTGTTACAAGTTTCTCAGGATTTTTAAATTAGACTGTCGCCAGTTGGCAGAATATGTAGCCCTTTAATATATTGATTTTGTTTTTAGTTTTTCTGATTGGTAATGTTATTAACTTTCTAAATACTATTGTATTGACCTTGTTCAAGGTCATTGAATCAAGAGCTCCAAATAATGAGAGATTACCTGCACTGATGCCAATGCTTCCATAAGCATTTTTTTAATGAAAAAGGGAAGGAAACAAGCTGAACTGCACAGTCCTCAGTACACTGCAGCAATAGGATTCACTCTACAGTGAGTTTTTTTACATAAAATTACACTGTCCATAACACTCAGCAATCCATATAACTATCTGCCCATATAATTCCCCTCAAAACTCTGGTATCCTAACTATTTAACTTTAGGTACCAATCCCCTCAAAGCTCCAGAACAGATCTGTAGCTCTAGTTCCACTGCTCCTGCCCTGGTCATGCTACCCTGATTAATCCATGAATCAGCACTTCCACACAATTACTCCAGCCAGCCTGATCGAGATGGATATATTGAGGAATGTAAAAATTGTCTCATGCTGACTGGTGACCACCTGATGTTAAAACAATAATACACAGCATGTGAAGGATGTCTGTACCTATTATCACTGGAGATAAATGCTTCTCACATACACAATGCTAATCATAAGATAGTCAACAGTAAGCCAGTTCATACATCACTCCCAAACTCATGCAATGTTCACACTAAATACTACACTGAGGTATTAATTAAAACCTACCAAAACAACCAAGACTAAGGCCTCCTAAATGCCACACGGTCAATATGCCCCCTCAGCATTACCTCAAAACACACAGATATATCATCAGTACAAAACGTTCCAACATACAAAAACGCAAGCATCACCAAGCAGCAGAAACAATGGGCAGGCAACCTCCTAAATCAAATATGCTAGTCAGAAGTGACTCCATAGTAAGACATATAGATGTGCCCCTCACCATACCTCTCAACTTCTTAGTGCAAAAAGTCTGAACAAAGACAAAAATAATGGGGGGATGATGTCCAAAAAAGGGGGACAGATTTTAAACATTTTTCTTATATACTTAGAATCTTGCTAGAATAACAGGTTTTGCATGATCATACATTTTCTGAAGGATAGGTCTGAAACTCACATCTCTGTCACTAGCTAGTGACTTTAGACCTAAATGATTTGCCAGAAAACCACAATTTTTTGATGACCAGACCAAAACTTTGAGACAAAATTCTGGACATTTGAGAGATATGCCCCTCACCAGGTTGTGCAAGAAAAAAGTGACATCGGGTGCCAGAATTTTCCAGGTCACCTTGACACTCATGTTATTATGCAACAGGTACTTGTCTGACAAGGTCATTATACATGTTGGCATAAATGATCTGAGATGTACCTCCCTGGATTACATGAACAGAGATCTGATAGAGCTCTTGAACTTTGTATATCAGGAGTGAGTCTAGCACTGCATGTTCTTTTATCCTCACAAAGGATAATGCCACAATATCAACAGAAAATGATTGACTTTAACAATTGCCTTAGGCACTGGCATCATTATGAGGGGGTGCAGCATGTGTCAACTTGGGAGGATACGACAGACAGGCAGCACTGCTTTGCCAGCAGAGGCCTGCTCCTCTCCCACCAAGGCTTTCAAATATTGGTAAAAAAAATATATCTTTCCCATACTGCCTTTTTTAGGCAATGTCAACATACTAAATCTACCTATATAACTAAACCTGCTAAAACCAAAATTAAGGTACTACTGCTAAATGTCAGAAGTATAAACAAGAACCTCCACTCCCTACAAGTCCTCCTCACCCTAGAGGACATAGACATCTGTGTGGTAACTGAGACATGATTTAAAGCAGCAGAAAGCAAATAGGGTGGCAGTGTCTCAGCCTTCAGCAAAAATGACTACACCTCCAAACTGGTTAAGCAGCATGAGGTGCTAGAAATTGTTCATATCCAAAACCCCTTATATCATTGCTAGCTAGACATCTCCCCTCCATGAGTCAAATACTTACGCAAGATATCTAAACAAACCCGTGTCATTAAGCACAGGATCTAACACAGTAATTCTGGAAGACTTAAACTATCCATCAACAAACTGGGAAACATACACAAATTCAAACAGGCAGGCCGAGAAATTCCTGGACTTTGTTAACTTGAACATCCTGGAATAACTAGATAAAACTCCCGCAAGAGAGAACAACATCCTTGACTTGATACTCACAAATATAGTGAGCTCCTACACTCTCCACCCCTTGTGTATCACCCTGTCTATTAAGGTCAGTCAATAAAATAGTATCTTTTGAAATTATACTGGAACAGGACACCCATCAAACCCTAGAATGTTCAAAAAATTTTCTAAGGCAAGCTATCTGCTATTGAGTGATACACTGGCAAAATTTGTATCCCCCTAAACCAAGATAACTCAGCTGTCTGTCCTGAATCCTTCACCAGTGCATTCTACCACCACTTCAAACACTGTATAGAGGTGACTATTCCCACTTGAAAGAAGCAAAACAGAATCTTCTAAAATAAATGACCTTGGTGGACACGAGCCACAAACAAACTACACAACAAGAGGAAAACAAACCATGGCTAAACACAGTAAACTTAACAAAAACACAATCATAAACCTTAACAAGCAGATATGAAGGCTACTCAAAACCACTAAAACCCAAATTCCAGTTGAATATAACCTTCCAAGCTAAAGACAACCATAAGGCATTCATCAGCTTTGTTAGGAAGTTGGATGGCAACACACATCAGTGTGCTGAAGTGGTGGTAAATGGCACCACATGTATCACACAGAAGACATTTCAAATCTACTGGTGGATAAATTCAGTGAATACTTCAGTCCCCGATCACCCTGGCCACCACTATTCAGATACCAAAATCCACACCTCCCCTTCTTATCACCAGAGAACAGGCGCAAGTTGCTGTCCAAGTCAAATAATATAGTAGCTATGGAGCCTGATACATACCAGGGTGCCTCTTAAATGGCTTGAAACGTGATTTGTCTGCCCTCTAAAGAAGCTATTTAATATCAGCCTTGAAACTGGGCTTGTGCCCATAGACTGGATGACAGCAACTGTCATTCCCCTGTACAAGGGTAGCCCCTCTACTGATGTGGGAAACTATAGACCCAATAGTCTATTGAGCCAAATCTGTAAAGGCATGAAAAGAATTGTCATGGATGTTTTATGCAAAAACATAATAAAGCTATAAACACTTGTCTCTAGTCAGTTTAGGTACATCAAGGAAAGGTTATGCCTGCTGAACCTGGTGACCTTCTTTGAGAAGGTCACAAAGGCCACAGAGAGGGGCAAATCAGTTCATACAATCTAGTTAGACTTCGTCAATACATTCTCTGCTATTCTCCACTCAGGTCTAGTTGAAAAATATACAAAACATACAAATAAACTCATATGCCAGTCACTGGGTAGCCAACTAGCTTTCACAGAGGTTGTAATAGATAAGAATAGGTGACACCACCTCTACTAAAAGGCAAGTCATAAGTAGAGTTCTCCAGGGTTCAGTAATGGGACAGTTCCTGTTTAGCATTTACTTCTCAGATGTTCAGGCTAAAACAAATGGGATGTGATTAACCAAGTATGTGGATGACTGCCCCTGAAGACACAAACATCCTTCAGGAGGGTCTGACATAGACAAACAAGTTGTGTAAGCACCATGGACTCAAATGAAATGCATAATAGTGCATAATCAACTTCTTTAGTAAACCATCCACCCCCACAAAGTACAACATTGACAACACACCTCTTAATGTAGAAATGGTAGTTGGGGATTTGGGGATATATGTGAATAGTGAACTGGCATTTGACCGACAGGTATCAACCACAATTTTATATAGTGCAACTTATAAGTAAGGGTATAGCATCCAGATTGAGGGAGGCTATTGTTTCTTTGTACTTGGCCCTTACTAGATCAATCAATGTGTAATATGCTGCCTTTGGTATGTACCTGAAAAGGCTCATGCTTCAACTTGAATAGCCACAGAATTTCCTTACCAAAATAATCCAGGGAGTACAACACATGAAGTGTGGGGACCGCATAGATCATTCATCCTGTTATCAATCTCCTATATATTGCTAAGGGGTGACCTCTGCCTAACATCTACCGTCTCCTCAAAAGCTGAACTGATGAACCTGCTCCATATCCACTAAAACAGCTGTGTTAGAAACACCCACTCTAAGAATTTTAACTTTCCCAGCAATTTAAACAGGACATGCTGGAGAGAAGATACATCTAAAAGAGGCTTCACCTGCTTTGGAATAAGCTTTACCTTTAGCTTTCCTGACCTACTTCAAACACAGTCTGGACAAATGGATGGGAAATATAAAATTTACCCCTGGGATGACACCTATGTTTCTTCTGAACAGAGGTCACTGATGTGCTACTGTAACTTGACTATTTCCTAGCTATAAAAGGGAGACCAGATAAGATGGAAGACCAGTTGGCATATTTGTTAAGGACATTATCTTCCATGCACAAGGTACAAGGTTCGATCCTGACCTCTGACCAATGCCTGTTTGGAGTTTGCATGTTCTCCTTGTATGTCTGTGGGGTTTGTCCAACCTCCAAAAAACATGCTGATAGTGTTTCCATCTCATACTCTCCAGAGAATGGAACTGTGGGCAGTAGCAGAGTCTCTGCATGGTGTCATATAGGTGAAGAGTTGTATAAACCAACTATTTTAAGACTACTGTGCTGTGCTGATAGATGAAAACAAAACACATATGACAGACTGTGCATTGTGGCAGGGCTAGCCATGCAATGGTGTAAAATATGGCTTATGGATCTAGGTGATTTCATCATGATGACTAATGCTGTTAAATCAACAAAGGTATTTGCCTGTGATGAGTGGGATTAAGATCCAACCTATGCCAGGTATCCATGCCAATGCTGGAAGGGTGTATGTGGCCACCATAAAATCCAGCAGCCCTGGGTCAATAAGTCACTGGCTGGTGTCTAGTTGCCCAGCTTGGGTTACCTGGGAAAGCTCTGTTGAGAGAAAGATGGATGTAAAATCATCAACTTGCTATACATGAACTAAGAATTGCTACACTCAATGTATGTCCACTGACAGGATGCAACTTGGACGTAGATGCCATGATGGTAAGGAAGAGACTGGCCATCATATGTATTCAGGAGACAAGATGGAAAGACAGTGCGGTAAAGCCCCTTAGATCAGGGTACAGAGTCTACAACCCAAGAGGAGAACAGGCTAGAAATGGTGTGTGAATTGTGGTGAGGGAGAGGCTTCAGAGGACAGTGAGGGATGTCATTAGAATTAGTAAGAGACACATGGCAGTTAGATGCCAGCCTAATGATATGGCAGTATTCATAATCTCAGCCTATGCCCCAGAGCAGGATTTTGATAGTGAGGAAAAGAGTGCATTCAGGCAACAGTTGTAGGACCTGCTAGATAAAGCAGGACAGCATGAATTGATATTAATAGCGCGGGACTTGAAAGCACATATCAAGATAGAGAGAACAGGATTTGAGAACTGCCTGGGTCCACATGGGTGGGTCAACAGAAATAAAGAAGGAGTGGCCATCCTAGAAAGATTCCTGTCTGGCAAATGGCTAGATAGTAGCCAACACATTCTTCAGCAAGACAGACAGTCACAAGATGACATACAAGAGTCGCCAGCATGCAACTCAGGTAGATTTCCTCCTAGTAAGGAAGGAGCACTAGGATAGAATCAACAATTATAAAGTCATTCCCAGTGAAGCAGTTAGCCCATAGCATAAACCACTGGCTGCCACAACCAGCTGCAAACAGTGGTCAGAGAAGGCTCCAAGTCAACAGATACTGGGCTGAAGACCTGCAGGTTATCTGGAGAGAAAGCACAACAGTTCAAATAACTACCCAACTCTTTAGCATCTCAAGAAGAAGAGAAAATTGGTGGAGTTGAAGAAGAATGGTAGTGCCTCAAAACAGCATGTGTGAGCACTACAGAACAGATATGTGGCTGAGCAAGGTATGAAAATAAGCTAAATATGGAAAGCTGTGGAATGCAGAAGACATGGGAAGTCATCAAAAGAAAGGAGTGCAGGGAAAAAATGGATGATAGAAAAGATGGACCAGGTTAGGAACAAATACTGGTTGGCTAACAAAGAAGCTAAGAAATGAACTGCAATAGCAAAGAACAATGCATCAGAGGCACTTTACCAACTTCTGGAAAGTAAGTCAGTAGATGGCAAAAGACACTATATAAGGTTGCAAGGCAAAGACAGAAAAATAAAGAAGATAGTCTGACACCCTTCATAATGGATACCAGCAACAACCTGCTCATCAGTCCACAGGACATCAAAGACACATGGAAAAAGTACTTCCAGCAGCTTCTGAATGAAGAAAACCCCACAGAACCTGTATTGAACCAGGCACAGCCTATGATGAGAGAAGTGGTGGAGCCCACCATAGAAGAAGTAAAGACAGCACTAAGAAAAATGAAATCAGGGAAACAGCAGGCTCAGATGAAGTCACAGCAGATATAATAAAGATGCTGGGTGAGACGGGAGAAATGTCCTCTGAGAGTAAGCAGTATGGAGAAAAAGGCATAAATCATAGATAATTAGAGAATAAGCATATTAATGCTAGTGTTCAAGAACAAAGGGGACATTCACAGCTGTGGGCAGTACAGAGGTATCAGACTCTTGTCACATTGCATAAAAGTTCTAGAGAGGGCGACTGATAAAAAACACAACTAAGTAGTAGAAATTAACATGGGAGATGAGCAGTTTGGATTCAGATCAGGATGCAGCACAACTGACCCGATGATTGCAGTTGAGATGAAGCTAGAGATAAGGGCAGAGCCCAACTTAGCATTCCAAGACATGGAGGTATTATACGACAAGGTCCCAAGAAAGCTGATTTGAGCAGTCCTGCAGTGATTCAAAGTCCAAGAAACATTGATAGAATTAGTGCAGACTATGTACAAGGACAAAATGACTCAAGTACAGTGTTCAGTCTTACAGACGGTTTCACAGTGGGAATGAGTGTACACCAGGTTTCAGCTTTGAGCCCACTACAATTCATACTGGTGATGGACTATATTACAAACAGGTTAGAGGATACAGATCAACAAAGTTGCTGTATGTAGATGATGTGGCATCACAGGCAGACTCTGAGCAAGAACTTCAACAAAGAATAAGGGAATGGAATGCAAAATTGAGGGCACCTGAGATGAAACGGAGCAAATGATAAAATAAAATAAACTCTCAGTTAACCAGAACTCAAGCAACCAGAAAAAAATTGAAGAAATACAGTACGATTTTCATGTGTTGCACTTTCTGTCCCCCCGCCCCCGAAGAAAAATACCTTATGTTTTTAGAGTTTTAAAAAGGAAGATAGGAATACATTTCCTCTCTCCCCAGCCTAAGAACAAGTCAAACCAAACAAACAGTATAGGGTACAGTATGTCAGGCCTATTTTAATAGCAACTCTCAAGCAACCAGAAACTACAGTTATCTGGCATCTACCAATCCCCAAGGGTGCTGATTAACCGAGAGTTTCCTGCAGTTGTAATGGCAGCAAATGGTGATCAGAAGAAGTTGAGAATTAAGATAGAAGGGAAAATAGTGGAACATGTTTACAGCTTCAAATATCTGAGAGGGTTGGTGAAGGAGAAGGGAAGTCAGAATGAGGAGGTCAAAGCTAGAATCAAATGGGATGTAGCTAACTGACAGAATGTCAGGTGTAGTATATGAAAGAAGAATGCAAAGAAGGTGAAAAGGAAGATGTACAAAACAGGGTTGTGACCAGTACTACTGTATGGCATGGAAATCTGGGCAGCAAAGGGAGAGCAGTAGAGGAAGCTAGAGGTGATGGAAATGAAGCTCCTCAGATGGGTGGTAGGATGCAATTTATGGGACAGATGAAGAAATTAAAAGATATGAGAAGAAGCCAAAGTAGCTCTAATCACAGAAAAGGTATAAGAAAACAGATTATAGTGGTTTGGGTACATGAACAGAAAAGCATGAGACAATCTAGGGAAGAAGATTTGGGACAGACAGGAAGAAGGCAAGAGAAAACAAGGACATCCAGCAAAGAGGTGACCGGATTGTGTGAGAGAAGACAGTGACAGTCAGGCATGAGCACTGAAGAAGGCAGAAGACAGGCATTGAATAGAGAGAGATGGTGACAGTTAACACGACACCCTGACCCCATGTAGAAAATGGGAAAAAAGGAGGTTGATGATGAGGCTGATTAAAAGGGAAAAATAGCACTTGGGAACTCTGATTGGCTAAACTTAAAAAGGCCCTCGGGCAGTTAGTTTTGTATTTTTCTAAGTTTATGTGTAGGCAAGAACACAAGATAAAGCATGTAAAAGAATTACTGTTTCCAAACTTTACACTGTAGAATTGGGAAGCACATGGCACCCCACTAACACATATTTCATATGGAGCTGCAGTTATATAAGAGCCCTAGCATAAAAAGCACAAATTTTTACTTCCAAATTTCTCATGCTATTCTACCAGTTTGGCTATATTACTACTAAAACTTAGATGTGTAGATTAGGGTAAAAGGATGAATAAATATGTATTCTCATAGCAAAGTCATTCATTCATTCATTTACGCAATGGCTGTGTCATGCACAGTATCTCTGAGAGCTGGTACCTATCAATGGCAGCCTGCAATGTATATTCACTTGTAGCTTTCAGAAAATCCAAGAGTGCTCACATCCTTAGAAAAAGTAAAGATGTTGACAGGTTTTGCTAAAATGAGTTATTACTAGGCTAAGTACCCCAGGTGGCCTTTTTAAACTTTACTATACTTCCCAAAGGAGAGAATCAAACCCAATCCCTTTTATTCATAAAGTAAGCACCTTAACCATTATGCCTGCACCCAAACTGGACACAGTGGGTTGCATCATCTGTTTCATCCACCAGAACTGCAACTCTACTGCTAATACCTGTCTATACTTTAGGTACCGTAAAAATAGCTCAAACCTTACTATCTGTAAATATGCAAATAACTTTATCTTGTTATTTTTTATTCTACTCCCCTTTATCTTAAGCCCCACCAAATAAGATAATGGTGTGCTACAATGTATGCATTGAATATTATAATGTCTGTATAACTCAATGTCTTGAATGTTTCATTACTGAATTTTTTTTTTTTTTTTTACCAACAATGTATAACACAATAGCTGAATTTGCTTTGTTACTGTATTTCTTGGAGCGCTTCTCCTCAGGTCTCCACTGAAAATGGGCCAAATGCCCAGCTGGACTAACCCGGTTAACAAATGTCAACAAATAAATAAATAAATAAATAAATAGATAAATAAAAGAAATGTAAATGTTGACATGTAGTAGTGAAGAACTTGATAAACATCATCTGACCCAAAAGACCACCAGAAAGACAATGTAAGTGTTGCCATTGTAGTATGCATGTGTCAAACACTGATCTAGATTCATGCAATATGAAACATTAAAGAAACACATAACAAATTTTGTTTCTGCAGGGGAGCAAGCCCGCACTGCACTCCCCATGCCCCAATACCCTCTACTAATTATATTTACTAAATTTGATATTGCACTATATTGAGGAAAGGGCATATTCCTTAACCCAAAAGAATTTTCTGATCTTGTTCACCTGTTAATATTCCGCTTATCTAACAAAATTTTGTCTACTAAACAAATGTTGACCAAAGGATATTTTGACCTTTTTTAGTTAAAGCAGACCATGGCTGTATGCTAAGGTCATAAGGCAGTTAGACAAACATGGATATGTACTTTGGGTATAGCTTATTTAGTACAGAATGTGGATATATACTAAGATCATGAGGTGGTCACAGGAGAATGTGGAAAAATATACGAAGATCATGGGATGGTTGCACAGAGTGTGTGTGTATCTATGTGTGTGTGACGCACACAAGCACACACACACACACACACACACACACACACACACACACACACACACACACACACACACACACACACACACACACACACACACACAGTGGATATAAAAAGTTTACACACCCCTGTTAAAATGCCAGGTTTTTGTGATATAAAAAAAATGAGACCACAATAAATTATTTCATAACTTTTCCCCACCTTTAATGTGGCCTATAACTTGTACAATTCAATTGAAAAACAAACAAATCTTTCAGGGGAAAAATGAAAAAAAATTAAAAATGGACAATACGCTGGCTGCATAAGTGTGCACACCCTTAAACCAATACTTTGTTGTGTGTGCACACCCTTAAACTAATACTTTGTTGAAGCACCTTTTGATTTAATTACAACATTCAGTCTTTTTGGGTACATACCTGCCATCAATTAAAGAGACTCTGATTAATCCCAAATAAAGTTCAGCTGTTCTAGCAGGATTTTCCTGACATTTACTCAGTTGCCTGCTACAGCAAAAGCCATGGTTCACACAGAGCTTACAAAGCATCAAATGGATCCCATTGTTGAAAGGTATCAGTCACGAGGGTAGAAGGGTAGAAAATAATTTCCACAGCATTGGATATACCATGGAACACAGTGAAGACAGTCATCAAAAAGTGGAGAAAATATGGGACAACAGTGACGTTGCAAAGAACTGGACGTCCTTCCAAAATTGATGAAAAGACAAGACAAAACTGGTCAAGGAGGCTGCCAAGAGACCTATAGCAACACGGAAGGAGCTGTAGGAATTTCTGGCAAGTACTTATTGTGTACTACAAGTGACAAGAATCTCCCATATTTTCCATATGTCTGGACTATGGAGTAAGGTTGCAAGATGGAAACCTTTTCTTACACAGAAAAACATCCAGGCCCGGATAAAATTTGCAAAACAATACATCAAGTTTCCCAAAGCATGTGAGAAAATGTGTTATGGTCTGATGAGACCAAGGTTGAACTCTTTGGCCACAATTCCAAAAGGTACGTTTGGCGCAAAAACAACACTTCGTATCACAAAAAGAACACCAACCCCACTGTGAAGCATGGTGGTGGCAGTATCATGATTTGGGGTTGCTTTTCTTAGCTGGAACTGGGGCTTTAGTCAAGATGGAGGGAATTATGAACAGTTCCAAATACCAGTCACTTTTGGCTCAAAACTTTCAGGCATCTGCTAAAAAGCTGTAGATAAAGAGGAATTTCACCTTGCAACATGACAATGGGCCCAAACATACATCCAAATCAACAAAAAAAATGGCTTCACCAAATGAAAATTAAAGTTTTGGAATGGCCCAGCCATAGCCCAGACCTAAAGCCAATAGAAAATCTGTGGGGTGACCTGAAGAGGGCTGAGAATAAGAGATGCCCTTGCAATCTGACAGATTTGGAGCAGTTTTGCAAGGAAGAGTGGGCAAATATTGTCAAGTCAAGATGTGCCATGCTGATAGACTTCTACCCAAAAAGATTAAAACTGTCTTTCGGCTTTTCCCGGTTAGGGGTTGCGACAGTGGAACTCCAGTCCGCTAATGATTGGCAGTAGATTTTTACATGCTGGCTTTCAAAAAGACTGAATGTTGTAATTAAATCAAAAGGTTCTTCAACAAAGTATTAGTTTAAGGGTATGCACACACAACAAAGTATTAGTTTAAGGGTGTGCACACTTATGCAACCAGCATATTGTACTTTTTTTTATTTTTTCCCCTAACAGATTTGTTTGTTTTTCAATTGAATTGTACAGATTATAGGTCACATTAAAGGTTGGAAACATTTTGAAATGATTTATTGTGGTCTCATTTTTATATCACAAAAACATGGCGGGAGATGTATATATATATATATATATATATATATATATATATATATATATATATATATATATATATATATAAACATATATTTATAAATATGTAAGAAGGTCACAACAGAATGTGGGCATCTACCAAGGTCATGGAAGGGTTATAATTAGGGTCTACTGGATGTTGGTGTCTAATGGAATTGCTATACAGGAGAAGTTTACTATGGAAATGAAAAGAAGCAGGTTAAATCTCAGACCCAACTGAGTGCATTCTGTTAGTGATGCTGCCTACTGTAATAATAGATTAGATAGACTGAATCATTTCATTAACACAGCCTCTGCTAATCTCCAATACTTTGTTGATATTGTTGAGTATTGTTTACTAGACTGGGGTGACAGCAATGAAGGCATCCATGGCTCCAGTTGTATTAATTTCTTACTGTCTCAATGTGAAGAAAGTTTCATGAGCAATGACTGTAATTGGTTAAAAAATATATATTTCTGTTCAAGGGAGTTAATTGATTTTATACTGATAGGTTCATTGGTTGTTACTAGGCTAATGACCACTAGGGCCCTTACAAGCCTAGCCAAGTATGTTTTTGGGGCCCAATGATCATGGGAATCTATATGGGGGGGGGGGGCAGGCAAATTAGTAGGAATGTAACTAAAGACTTGTAAGGGTAGTGTTAGGATAGTACTTTTCTTATTGATGGCCTCTGTCCATAAGGGACATGGGGGCCAGACATGGGTAAATTTATGATTTTTAATCCAATTGTCAAGGTTTGATTTGAATAGGATCAGGGATGAATTGTGTTTTACATGGATGAGGTGCCTATTCCATAGCATGGGGGATCCTTTGGACACATATTTGTCTTTCCAGCATGTTTTGTTTATGTCACAAACATAGTTTAGATCACTGGATCTAGTGTTTCTGGTGCTGTTTGTTTTGCACATGTGCAACAGATCCATTAGTGTTGGGTCTGAGAAAGCCCTGGAAGCCAGGCAAATATGCCCTCTCAACTGCCTGTAGGAGATTAAATACAGAGACAGAGCATTTACACAATCATTGTAGGGCAGGGTATTTGTGTCCTGAATTCTTCTGGTAAAAAACCTTTTGGGGTGTTCAAACTGTTGCAAGTCTCTGGCTGGATACATGACAACAGAGTGTATTGTATTCCATGACAGGTCTGATAAGGGCTGAGTACTGTGTCACTATAACTTCCTTGGGCCTTGACGCCATACCCTTAACTATACATTGGTCAACATAGAATGATTTTCTTACTATCTTAGTCACGTGTTGGTCAAAGGCCAGATTGCTGTCTACATACGTTTTCAGATCCTTTATTACTGGTTTCACTCATAGTGATGTTTTATTGATGGAGTAATTCACTTGGGTTAACAGTTTGCCAAAGGGCATTATAATGCATTTCTTAGCATTGAGTTTTAGGCCATGGCTTTGACACCAGTCATACATATGTGTTAAATGCTCTTGAAAGATGTTGGTGCCTTAGGGGAATTTATAGCAGCTCCCATTTTACAGTAATCTGCAAACTTGGTCTACCAGAAGTCATGAATATTAGCTTTGACTTCCATGAGGTAGATGCAGACCGGAGATAGCCCAGCATGGAACCCTGGGGTACTCTGCTGGTGACTGGTCTCTTGATGGAGGTGGTCTCACAAATCTTGAATTCTTGGTTCCTGTATGTGAGACAGCCAGCAATCCAGCGAGTTATGTTGCAGTTTATGCCTAGCCTAGAGATATTGTCAACCATGCCTGAATTGGCTAGTATATGGAATGTCTTGGCTAGAGCAAAATTTGCAGTATGCACTGTTTTGCCCTCAGCCATTGAATTGCTGACCCTATCAAGGAAGTCTACCAGGTTAAGTAGGCCTGACCTTCCCTTAACAAAGCCAAACAGGGATGGGTCCAGTGCCTGTAAGTTGCCAATGTCCCTGTTTATTAATTCTATGATAATTCATTCTATGGCTTTGCATATTTGGTTTGTTCTACAGATGGGACTGACTGTCGTGGTCCTCCATTGACTTGGAACATAGCCTGTTTCAAGGCTGTAGTTGAAGAGTGCCTCAACTGATTCTGATAGGTCATGTTTTAAACTGTTCGCAAGGCAACCAGAGATGTTTTCAGGACCCATGGAGGTTGTGGTTTCGGCTTTAGTGAGTGCTGCAAGCACCTGCTCCCTATTAATAGTTGGGTGTAGTATGTTGGAGGAGATTTTATCTGGTGGAGCTGGTGAAGGGGAGTGTGGAATGAAGTGTGAGCTGAATTTTTCAGCCAATATATTTGTTATGCCATCCTGATCTATGAATGTGGTACTGTTCACCACCAGTTCAGCACATTACTGTGTTACCTTTAAAATTCTGGACATAGTTGAAGAAGGCTTTGTGACTCTCCTTAGCGTGTAAAGTTATCCTGATCTTGTAGCTGGCTTTGTTGGACTTAACTAAACCTCTTAGTTTCTTGTTTAGTTGTATAGGAGAGCACTTGTCTTTAAGAGTCATTCTTCCTGATTTTGGCCACGAGTGCTCTTTTCTTATAATCCCTGAGTAGGTGAGGATTCTACCAGTGGGGTTTGTTTTGGGTTTACTTCTGGTAGGTATGGCAACCTGTATGCAGCCATTCATGTGTTTGTATAGGGATGCTATGAATGGTTATGCATAGGTAGCTGCAATCTTGGAGTTACTGTGAACCTTAAATTTTGACAAACTGTCACTTGATATGATGCAGTTTGCCTTAGAATAGTTCCTAACTGTTAATGGTTTAGCTTGGTTTTCCAGGTTATTTTTTTGCTTCAAAGGAGACAGCTTTGTGATCCAATGTCACTAGTAAGGATGTAACATTGGGGATGGGGGGCAGGGGGGTGCAATGCTTTCCCATGTTGGTGATAGCCAGATCTAGTATGTTTGATCCTCTGTTCCAAGGTATTTGTGTAAAAAAATCCAGGATGCATTGCATGTGTGAGCTTGAGACAGTGAAGTTTCCCAGTCTATAGAGGGTTATAGTTGTAGTTATAGACTAGTTAAAGTCACCCATGAATAGTGTGTTTAGTTGGATGGTGAGTGCGTCTAGTAGGTTTAAGTAAGAGTTATGGGATTCTAGGGCTATATATGGTGACCTATAGCTAGTTATGATATGGTGATTGGCCTTATCTCTAGTGCCTAGCATGTAGATAAGCTCCATGGTAGCATACTGTTTAACCAGCCTGGAGGTATGTTTTTCGCTAATGTAGATTGCAACCCCTTCACCTTTGACCCCAGTTTCTGCTGTTGCTGGTCTTAACATGTGGAAGGCTATGCGGCCTTGCACTGCCAGAATACGTTCTATGGCTTTAACCCAAGTTTCATTAATGGCACTGATGTCTACATTCTCCAGAATGAGGAGGGCTCTAATTGAGTGGTGTTTTTTTTTGTTTTTGTTTGTTTAGGCTTCTTGCACAGAGCAGTAACACCTTAATGGTGTTTGAGACTTTTTCACAATGTTGATAGTTTTGCCTCTTTGGCATCTACACTGTTTTGTCTATATGTACTGATATCCTATATGTGTAAGACCACCTAGCATAATTCACCATTCTACAAATACCAGAAAATAGTTATGTTAATAAGTAGCCTTGTAGTTTATGAAACAGTGCATTGCATGGAATTATCAATTTGGAGTGTATTATAGGTTAACCTCATTAACGTGTGTACCACATCCACTATTAAATATCTCAAAAGTCTGTAATTACATAATGGTGCATCACATTGCTGCAGTACAACTACCCAACACAAGCGTGTCGTTCAGTTTTGTCACTTTTATTGAATGTATCTCAGCCTTTAGCTCACATGAGTTCAGTCCATCATAACAGTATCAATGGTACAGTGTAGGCTGGACAACTCTTTTACTTCCTATATTGTCGTCTCTCTGTACTGAGTAGATACGTCAGTGTGACAAGGGTGCACCTTACCTCAGTATCAGGTGATGTGCCACAGTTCAGTGGTGTACTCACACTATTAGGACCATGCTGCACTATTCTTTAAAAGAATGAATGTGACTCAGTTTGAAGTAATACCCTAGTCAGCACAGAGCACAGGACTAAAGCATTTAGCATAAGATTTAAAACAAATAGATCAGAATACCAAGAGATTTGTGATGTATGCTTCTGTTGTCATTCTAAGGTGATGGATACTGTAAGTAAGTTAGCTAACTCTAAAATTTTATTTGCAATAATTGAAGTAAAATTACCGAGTGCTATAATCTCTCAATAAGAAAATGCACAAAATATG
Source organism: Protopterus annectens (assembly GCF_019279795.1). NCBI lineage: Eukaryota > Metazoa > Chordata > Ceratodontiformes > Protopteridae > Protopterus > Protopterus annectens. The sequence goes on along the minus strand of NC_056730.1, from coordinate 1,007,145,326 downwards.
AAGTATATGTTATTGAAATATTCCCAGTATATAGCAAGGAAGCTGAAAAATGGATGTGCAATTTTATAACTGGTCCTACAGAATAATTTCTTTATATTTGATTCTGTCTGCTACAAAGGGTTGAAGGTGACAGCAATGGGTATCACATGGCACCCATCTTTGGCAAGGTATATATGGTGGAATGAGAAGTTAAGTAGATCTATGGTCATAGGGGTGATTAGCAATTTAAAATGTTATGACATTAACACTTTATAGACAATATTTTCTGTCACAGGGAAATTTCTTTGGAGAATTTTGTATTTTTTAACAGTGGTAAGAACAGAAATTGCAGTGTCCCATATGTAATCAATAACAACCTGACTGAGTGTCTGAATGTATATTTTCACAGAATTCAAATAGTCAGAAATCTGGGTTTATATCGATAGATAAATAATATTGTGTAAAACTAGCATTCAGCATTCATGTTACATGATAGAACTATGGCTATGTCACAGTTGAAAAGGACACTGAGGCTGATGGCTGTTAAGAAGAAAAGTAAGCAGTTTAGTGGGCAGGCTTCAAGTTTTTTTTTTTTTTTTTTGAAAGTAGTCATACTGGAAAGCTTATTGAGTGATATTAATTACAATTCCTTAGTAAAACTTTGAAAAATGTTATGACAGCAGGCAACAATGGTAGAATTAAGAAAGATGTTGGGTTCTGATATTGTGACTGAAGAGAAAATAAAGCTATTACAAACTGGGGTCTTTTATCAGATTCTGCCTCACCAATGGGGGTGGTTCATTTAAATTAAGGGGAGGAATCTGCATAACATGTGGTATCTTCAGGGCAGCAACTAAAAGGAAATGTTTGCTTGCGTAGCATATATTGTTAGTCATACCAGCACGAAACATGTCAAGTAAGTAGTGGGAAGCACATTACAATGATGCATTTGTTTGGTAAAGTAAACAAGATACTTTAAAATGTTTCAGATATAAGGTTTGTAATTTTCTGTTAGTGACTAATATAAAGGAATATGATTGGTTCACTGATCCAAGCCATATTAGTATGTATTCAAGACATGGATGCCAAGAAATTCACCTCAACTGCAAAGTTTAAGAAGTGAATCTTGGTGGTGTGGCCAAGATGCAGGCTAGTTAACAGCACTTTTCTTGAGCTCTGACAGTCTTTATATTTACTGACAGGAAAAATTGAAAACTAGGATTAATTTCTTCACAAAAATTACAGGATATAATATTTAAAGGTCACTGGTTTGTTCTAGTGGGAAAAAAATGCTGGTATTTAACAAAATGCCTGTCAAAAACGTCAACAGAAAGGCTACTGATAGTGTCACAAGATGAGCAACTCAAAATGCAACTTTCAAGACCTGTTTTCAAAGAAGGACCTGCAAACTTTATTAGTCAACATGTCTGAACTAACCAAAAAATTTGATAAAATGGACAGTAAGCTGGATGTGTACAAAGAAGAAACCTCCATACAAATAGAGGTTTTAAAAGAAATGTTGCAACAATAAAAGATCCAAATAACTGGGATGGAAAACTCATTAAATGACCTGGATGGCAGATTAAGAGAATAAGGACTACAAGTAGAATTTCTTTTAAAGCAAAATACATCTTTAATAAGTAAACGAGATGATCTCGAGAACAGATCCAGGAGGAATAATCTTCAGATTTATGGTTTACCTGAAAATGTGGAGGCTCAAAACATGACAAATTTCCTCACAATCTGGCTTCCCAAAGCTTTAAATCCACAGGAAGCCTTTTCATATGGAAATGAGAGGGCACATTGGTCTTTGAATAAATAAACCATGTACAACAAGGACAAAACCAAACCAAGATCTGCCATAGTTCATTTTTTCTCTTCACAGGACAGAGAACTGGTTCTAAAGTCAGCATGGGCCAATTCCCCAATTAAATATGACAACAACATTGTTAGGTTTGATAATGACTACTGTTCTACAGTTTGATAATGACTACTCTTCTACAGTGGCAGCAAAAAGGAAGGGATGTTTACAACTAATTAAGAAACTTAGACAACAACAATTAAAAGTTCGGGACGGATTCACGATGGCTTGCACGAAGTCTAAGAGTAGAGTAAGACTCCATGCAGCCATTATGTCTGACGATCGATCCAGGAACAGCCTGCAGAGGCGTGCAAGAGAGCTCCTAAAATGGCTCTTACACGGACAGGGCCGGGTTATGCAAATTACCTCAATTGCAGGCGAAAGGCATGCAAATGAGGTAGATTTGCGATTCAGGAAACCTGAACCTGTCTGAGTAAGAGCAGTGCTATCTGCAGAAATGTACTCAGTTGACAACTGAGTACTGTTCTGCAAATAGCAAAACGGAGCCATGACATCTCCAAATAAAGGTTGCATCCAGTGCAGGAAGCATGCCAATGGCCAAATATACAGCCAATGGCAATGTTTCCTGATGTAATATGAAAAAAAAAATGTATTTTTTTTCTCCGATTTTCAATGTTTAAGTGCAGCACCGCACAAACGGGCTGCGCTCTAAAAACCAGAAAAATAAAAATTAAAACCCACAAATGTGGATTTTATTTAAATTGTTAATTTACAATGCAAGGGAATGGCAGGCTGAAGACAACATGGCCACCTAGTAGAGGTTGCTAAGGGGGGAAGCACAGTCTAAGAGATGTAACCAAGCATTAGTAGGCAATCCTATGCAAAGGAGGGTTAGGATAGTGAATCGCAGGTTTACATAACAAATGAGCACAGTCAGTGGAGTGTAGGAGTAGGATAAGGGGAGTAACAGAGTAGAAGATAGGTAACATCACGAGTGGGGTATGTATGAAAGAAGGGAAGCTCACTGGAGCAGAGTGGCATGTGTCAGCTGTCATTTACACATCATTGAAAGAGGTGTGTCAACAGGTAGGCTAGGTAAAGGCAAGAAATGGAAGGTGTATGCCATGAATAACACCAAAGTTTCTTACTGAGTGGGTATGCGTGCGTTTGCGTGCCTGTAAACCCAAGTAAGGCAGTGTGCATGCTTGTAAGCGTGAGTGTGCGCGTTTAAGCTGGAGTAAGCATGTATAAGGCAGTTTAAAGTGTTGTAAGCACGTTTGCAGTGGTGTGCACACGTTTTAACCCGAATAAGCAAGTTGTAGTCTATGTAAGCATGTGTGCGCGCGTGTGAGCTGCTGTGAGCCTGTTTGTGCTTGTGTGCGCGGCACTGCCCCCCCCCCCCCCCGAGGATACTGAAAGGAAATAGGAAGCACAACAAATAGTAGGAAGCTACCAGGGAGTACTAGCAGAGCTAGCAGGTGAAAACAATCAGAATCAGGCAATTACACAGGCAGTACACTAGCCCAGCCCAGCCTAGCACTTAAAACTCTGCAAACAACAGTCCATAATGTTTTTCACAAGAGACACTGCAGTAAGCTAGTAGAAGTGAAAACTGAAAAAGCTTTACTGAGACAAAGAAATATTAGGGGCTGCCATTGCTGTTATAAGGCAACATATGCAACATGCTGAGGGTGGTGACAATTCAAATGCTGCTGGACAACCCACAGTGAGGAGACGGAGAAGAGTGTACAGGCCCAGGGTAACCTACGAGGGGCTACATGAGCTGGAGATAGTGGAACGCTATAGAGTGGGCAGAGACCTCCTGCAGCAAATTGTTGAGCTGTGCAGGCCACACCTCACACACAGAACCAACAGAGGGGAAACCATCCCAATGGAAACCAAGGTATGTGTTGGCCTAAGAATATTAGCAACAGGTACCTTCCAGAGACCAACTGGTGATATGATGGGGATATCACAGGCATCAGAATCCAGGGTACTGCACCAGTTCCTGGATGCCATGTCAGCACATGTCATGATCATGTATATTTCCTCAATTCCCATGAGATATTGGCCAGCAATATGCGTCTCTTCCAGCAAATAGCAGAATACCCTTAGGTAGTGGGCACAATAGACTGCACGCATATACGCATCAACGCACCAGCCGATGAGCAGGGTAGGGTCTACTTCAACTGCAAGGGCTTCCCCTCCATCAACTGCCAGGTCTTGTGTGATGCCCAGGGCATAATACTGAATGTGTGTGCTGGCTGCCCTGGAAGCTACCATGATTCCCATATCTGGCATCTGACGCAGCTGTACCAGACATTTGCCAATGGGGACATCCCATATGGTCACCTAGTGGGGGATGCTGGCTACGCACTGGAGCCGTGGCTGATGACACCCATCCGAAATGCACACACACCTGAACAGGAACGCCATAATGAGGCACACGCACAAACACGAAATGTAATCGAGCATGTGTTTGGGCTGCTCAAGTCACGGTTCCGGTGCCTGGACACATCTGGTAGAGCCTTGCAGTACTCACCAACTACATGTACCCAAATTGTCAAGGTATGTGCTATGCTACATAATATGATCCTGCAAAAACAGCTGCAGCAGGACCAGCATAGGCTTGGGCCAAACAGCCCCCCACCATTGCCAAGGTCATCACAGGCAGAGCGTGACTCAGAGGAGGTACAACCTGAGCCTGCCCCAGTAGGCAGAAGGAGGCGTGCCCAGTATGCTTTTGCCTTGGCAAAGAGGCAACGCATAGCACATACACTGGCTCAGTAGGAACTCTGAAAATGATACCTCTCTCTGACTCGCACATATAGTAAAAGGGATGCCTAAGTTTACACTACTGCTTTCAAACATGTACAGGGAGTGTAGTATGTGCATCTGACATAGGCCGCCCTGCAGCACCACCTGAGGCATGATTGCCATGTGTTAAGCAATTTAAAGCAGTGCTAAATAGCATTTACCACCATGTAGTATATGCAAACAGAATCGCACACACCAACTAGTGCAACTGTGGTCAATGTTGAGTAATATTGGGCAACGTCCAGCAAAGTTGGTGAATATTCAGCAATGTTGGACAAGCCTGGTCTAAGTAGGGCAAAGCTGGGCCTCGAACTCAGGATACTGTGCACTATAGTTAAAGTACTGAACCATTAAATCATGACAGTATTGCAGTGGTCCGCCAGTATGAAGGAATGTTGATAAGTCTATGCAAAGTATCTCATGGAAACCCTGCAGGCACAGCATAATCCCTGTTGAGTTATGACACAAAGGTGAGTCCTGCAGTAAGAACAGAACTTGACTTTCAACACACACACACACAGTATAAATGTTAATATTGGTCATGTTCACACACATCCACAAATGTAGTGGACCTCAGATCGCAACATACTGAAAGGTCACACTGGGCATGCTCACACACTTGAATAAATGAGACAAATGTCAGGCAACAAAACATGGAAAGCCTGAACTGGGCATGCTCACACATTTAGGCCATGTCTGAGTACAGCAGCGGGCCACACATATCTGGCAGTTGCATGTGTTAACCCAGGAACCTCTCACTATCCAGCATTCTGCCCTGTGCACACAGTTACATGACAACAGACACATATATAATATAGTGGAACCCTGTCATAATCAAATATGTTCTGCAGATACCTAAGTTGTTCATAGAAACTGAGAAAGCAAAGACGATAAAGACCTGCAAACAGTATCAGCAATAAAACTGTGCACCCCGAACATAAGCATAGGTTCATAGGTCGATACTAAGCTATCTGCCTTAGGGTATGTACAAGCCTAGCCAGAGTGTGTTTGGCTTTTGCAAACCTGTCAGATTACTACACTGTGCCAGTGAATAATAGGTCACACAAGATAGCCCATGTACGTCTAGGCTAGTGTGCCTCTGTCTAGCAGGGACACAGAAGATATCCCAGGAGTAAACATACGATCACCCATACAGCCGTCAAGATGTCCCCTGTAGGTTGTCAGTGGGTGGCTCTGCCTATGGGAAACTGTGATCACAATCCGGAGTGAGTGGAGGCCCTGGGATAAGAATCTGTCCCTCCAGCATGTCCTATTAACATCTGTGCTGAGGTATATGTCCCTGGAGTGTGTAGCTCCAAGGTAGTCAGATATCCTGAGGTGGAGCATGTCCTGTAATTCTGGGTTGGGTATTTCTGTAAACAACAGGCACACATCATATCCGAGTAGGTGGTAAGCGATTGAGTATAGCTGGAGTTACTGCATCCGAACTGTGCAGGTCATCTGTGTGAGTCCCTACATCTGCTTGGTGAGGAACTTCTGTGGCCAGTACAGTTGCTGCAGGTGTTGGGTAAGGTACACCCCAAATGTGGCATTGTAAACAAGCATGGCTGTGATGAGTATAGGGGCACAATTTCCTCACTCGATCTAGATGTGAAACCATATGGGATAAGGTGGCTTATATAGAAGGTCTGTCCAACCACTTTGGCAATGTGAATGTCAAAGGCGACAGTACAAACAAGTCATGTCCCCAATCACCTAACAACTCCTACTGTATGTAATGGAGTACTACCTATGTGGTAATGTGTGGACATGTTGCTATTCCCAAAGGGGATGACTATGCAACTAATGGCATTTAGCTGTAGGCCATGGCTCAGGCACCAGTCATCCATCTCTGTGAGACCCTGTTTTAGTATGCATGTGGCAGGTGAAGAGTTGATTATGGCACCCAGTATGCAGTCAAGTGCGAGCAAGGTCAGCCATATTCCCCCTGTGGTAGCCTGTACGTCAGACAAATATATACTGAACAAGAGAGGTCCCAGGACCGAGCCGTGTGTGATGCCACATGTAACTGGTGTATAGTCAGGCATGGCACCTGCAATTCTGACCATGTGGGTGCTATCCCTGATCCAGGTAGCAATCCATCATGTGAGATATGTGTCCATATCGACGCTGGTGAGCCTATACATAATGGCCCAGTGGGTTATTGTGTGGAAGGGTTTGCAAGGTTCAGGTAGGCTCTGTGGACAACTGTCCCTATGTTGATGGACCTGTTAACCATCTAAAGAATACAAACATGTTCAAGAGGCAAGATCTGCCCACAACAACACTGAAATGTGTAAGACACAGTGTCTGTAGGTTCCCAATGTCTATGTGTAAGAGACCCATGACAATACACTCCATAGCTTTGCAGAACAGGCTAGTTAGGCTTATAGGGCAATATTGTCTGTGGTCCATTGTGGCACCAACTCTGTGGAGTGGGAACGCTGTCGCTGTACGCCATTCCGTGAGTACATATCCTGTAGTAACTCCGATATTGCACAGTGATGTAATGTGAGGGTTACGTCTGTCATGAAGCTCGTGTAAGATGCATGCTGGGACACCATCTGGTCCCATTTATGCTGTGATATATGCTTTGGGGAGGGCAGCACTCACCTGTTACTGTGTGATGTCAGGGAGGTTACACTCTGTTGGGATGGATAGTTGCTCCCTAGGGGGGATGAGGGAGAGACATCTGCACTGAACCTGTTTGCCAGGATGTTGGAAATGCCAGTGGGTTCAGGGTAAGTTTAGTCAGTATGCAGTAACTCACAGCATATCAGTGAGTGTCCACCCAGGTTCCTGACATAACTGAAGAAGGCCTTGTGATAGTCCTATGTGTCTGGTGCAATTGTCTGTGTGAAGCAGCCCTTAGATAAGTTCATGAGTGATCGTAGCTGTCTGCTAGTACAGATCACAGATGCTTTCCCCATCTGGGATTGTGCTCTATCATGTAGTAGCTTCCTCCTGACGTTGTACAGCTTATTAATGGCTGAGGTCTACCAGACAGGTCCCCTGCCTTTGGAGGAGTGAGTCCTGTTGTTATTTGGGATAGCACAATCCATGCAGTCCACTAGGTGTCCATAGAATGTGTATGTAAAGGATTCAGCAGTTGGAGCCATATTTGCCACTGTCTCAGGGTCTCTGAAGGATACCACCTTGCTTTGGTGAAATGAGACATTGGCTCATGAGAAGTTGACCAAGATTACCCAGGATGAGTGTGTGGAGGGTATATGTATGTCCAGTGAGATATATGTATGTTTTGACCTTACCAATGAGGGGTATATTGCTGGTTTGGAACATAGAGTCTCCATGTTGGTGATGATCAGGTCCAATATGCATTCCCCCTTGTGGCTGTGGTGACTGGTTGTGCCATAGCATATGAATTTACAAAATGTAGTGACTGTAGGGTGAGGGTGTTGGGGCTTGTGTATTATCCCCAGTCAATATTTGTGTATTTGAAGTCACCCAATATAATGGTGTTTGTGGAGACCTTCATATTCTCCACTGTTCCCAGGAATGCCGAGTGTGGCTCCTGAGTATGGGAGGGTGGTCTGTAGCAGGCAGCAAACTGAAAGGCAGTTTTGGACAATGGTAGTTGTATATGTATGGTCTGTGATGCTTTGTGCAGTGCTACTAACTCGGAGGTGTGTGTATCTGTGATGTATATGGATACTCCCCCTAGTTGTGTTGTCCGTTCCAAGTCCTGTGGTCAGAAAGCATGGTATGAAACATAACCTGGTAGTGCTGGTGTGCATATGTGAGCCTGAACTAGGCATATGTTAGTGCACATATATCGCTATCCTCCATACTGAGGAGAGTCCTGAGTGGCCGCAATATGAGGGTAACACATCTGGTGTTGAGCAGCATTACCCTTAGTGTCATTTAACATGTAATGTCTATGGAGGTGGGTTTGCCTTTTGAGCCCTGCTCAACAAATGCACTATGGTGGTAGCAAGAGCCTTAGCCAGCATTCGAAGGTCCAAGGGTGACAGGTGCAAGCTGTCCATAGTGAAGCTACATGGCATGTTGAGCATGTTACCACAACCACAGGCTGACAGACACTGTATCCCCTATGAATGACACCAATTTGTTAGCCAACTGTTAAACATGATATGTTTGTCTGTATATTGTGACATCATAATTAGTGGGTGTAAGATGCTAGACAAGGTCAGGGTCATACTGGCCTGGGCTACATGATCAGAGTGTTCCTCCATGTACCATGTCATCTGGTCCAGGGAGTAATGTCTGAGGTATTACGCACCAGCATGGACAATGATGGTGCCAGTCCTGTACTTGCTTTCGAGTGACCTGACTGCATGTGTTATGTGGCAGATCCTGGCACCCGACAGACTGCCCAAAGTGACTATTCCCATGTTTGGGCTGGAGAGTGGTATGTCAGTGTGTCTAACAATAAGTGTTGCCTATTACAAGTGTATTAGATGTGTTGTTGTTTAGCCCGAAGGGCAGTGACTGTGTGGCACACTGACATTGTGAACTATGTGATATGTGGGTATTGTAGTGGGGTAGCAGTTGTGTGTGTGCCTGCTGTGGAGGTCTCTGCTGCTTAGGCAGAGTTCATTCACAGCATCCGAGTATGTCTATTTGTGATAAAGTGGTTTGAGTGCTGTCGCCAGAGGATATGTGAGACTGATATGTTGTGTGTGTGGTTACCTTCACCACCTGATAGACTGTGCCAGTCATGGGTCAAGAGAGTTCAGCACCCTGTATGTCTCTATAGGTGCATCTCACACATATATCTGAGTTTGTCGGGAGGAGGAGAGGGTTGTCTGTGTACATGAGGCAGATGTGACATTGTGTCAACATCACAATATTCACCAGCTGGACTGGAGAGTACACACGAAACCGACCCCTGGACATGCCGGGATATTATGATGACATATACTGTAGCCAGATCACAAAGGATCAGTAGGGTGTTAAGTGTGTAAAAGAGTATAACAGGGATTAGTGCTCAGGTTCGTTGGTGTTCTGTAAAGAGTAGCTGAGAAGGAGTCCAGACTGAATCATGACACCTCCGACAGCTATGTCATATATAGCAATGTACACCCATATATGTCCTGAGTCAGGGCCAACTGTACCTGACTGACAATGCCGACATCCTGACAGACAGGCCCATATATACAGACCCACCTCCCACTGACGATAGTCCATATCATCATACCAGGAGATATCACAAGTAGAATGGATGAACAGCTACCCCCAATATCAAAAGCATGGCAGCAAGTGGAATACATTGATTCCCAATATGTTTCATGCATAAACTACAGAACAAACATATCCTGCACCTGAACAGTCAGCTGAGCCTCCCCCCCTACACAGGATGTGCAACCGTTGAATGTGTTACAGCAACATATGGCACTCCACACAAGTGTTGGTGCACAACACACCATGGGAAGTACAGTCCAGTACGCCTATGAAGTCTGATCTGCAAGGCCATGGAGTCCATCATGGATGAAGTCATAAACAGAGCTATTGGAAGCTGACATACACACAACCCTACTAACTGTGGTATGTTCATGTGCGGATCATGGTTCCCAAACATGCTAGACTGTTTACAAGGCAGCTACCCAGGACATACATCACTGAACACAGCTACACATGTCTCACATAGACTTTGAATAGCCCTTTATCAACATCCCAGACACATGTAGTACCCACAAAACCAACAAGCTGTGCATAAATATGTGTTGACATATGAAGGAATGTCAATGTGTCCACAGATAGATCACACAAGGTAAGGATTATGAGTTCCTGTTCAAGCTGTTGACACCTGATGACCCATCTGGACCATTCCTGAAATGGCATAAAACAAAGTGTACACACATTACCATGTCCAGTCTGATGATGTTACCATCCTATAAATACAGCAAGAGAAGAGAAGCAAGCCAGTAAAGCAAATAGCGCGCCATGTTAATGCATCTCTCTGTAGTATCATAGTATAATTAGGTAGGGGTTTGAATCCTCCAAACACTGTGTGTGAATGTGTGCAAATGTCTTTGAAAGGAGTTCCCTTTTTGGAGACTGGGAAAACACACTAAAAGAGGTACATTCCTCTTTGGAAAGACTGATGATGTCACCATCCTACAAATACAGACAGAGAAGGAAAACTGCCCAATAAAGCAAATAATGCACCGTGTTAATGCATCTCTCTCTAATATCATGACATAGTTAGGGAGGGGTTTGAATCCTGCAAACACTGACTGTGGTGAGGGGGTATGTGTGCAATTGTCTTTGAAAGGAGTGCCTTTTTGGAGACTGGGAAAACACACTAAAAGAGGTACATTCCTCTTTGGAAAGACTGATGATGTCACCATCCTACAAATACAGACGGAGAAGGAAGACCACCCAGTAAAGCAAATAGTGAACCGTGTTAATGCATATCTCCCTAGTATCATAACATTATTAGGTAGGGGTTTGAATCCTGCAAACGCTGACTGTGTGTGTGTCAATGCAGTGTGGGTTTTGCTTTTACTATGGTATAATATATTATGATTACAACAGTAAGTGCATTGCACACATCAGGTATCTGCATGGCAAACATATATGTGTACATGTCCCCTCAATCAGTACACAGGTGTGAAGCTTGCATACTACATGAATACATTTGTTTCCATTGACAGGTTGTGCCGCTGCTTCTCAGATCGTAGGTCACATATGTATGTATGTGACAAGGCCGTCCACTGTCGTGATCTGTGGCCAAGGTCATCTGTGCCACACACCCATGACAGTTACTTAAGAGTAGTGTGAGTGAGGGTATATGCCTGGGGTATATGTCAGACATGTTCATACACAACAATGACTGACAATAATGGACAGTCTTTATAGGTGTACAACTGCCTTGTGGATATGCATTCAGGCCTCTAATGTCTTATGTGATACACCTTGGGACTCCACAATACCTATGGATATGTGGATACCAAGGGACACATGAGATAACATGAGGCTGTATGTACACATTGGTACCCAACATACATGTTGAGGGCTACCACCTATGTGGTACTGATGGGATAGTATGTATAGTACATGTGGATGATTATGCCATAGTCGGCTTACTGCTATACAGCATGTATCAGACAACAGGTATCTGTCTGTATGACACCCTTGTGTAGGATATGCATCCCATCCAGGGAACGCATTGTAGGCCAATGCATGCATTTCCAGATTTGTATGGACACATCCCTAGTGTGTTTGCATGCACCTAAGGGGGCTATATGCCAAACAGGTGGGGTCACAGGAATGGATGGCGGTCATTACCACTGGTTAGTGTTATAGTGTAGCACCAGAAGCATCCAACTGTTACTGAGTTCCCTACGACTGTGTGTCATTTGTCAGGACATCATCCAATGATTGCTTATAGTCATGCTGTTGAGGTTGTGTATACTACCAGACTGCAAATCATTGACAGATATTAATGGTATCACCCACAGCATAGTGTCAACCCATGTCATACACACATGTCTGCCCATGTTAGTACATAACTGTAGTAGAATGCATACTGGCCATTGAAAGATACTATGAGATGTTAACAATGTGTGCAACAGGGTATGCCACACGTCCCATGTGTCCACTATGGACGTACATGCAGACAGTGTGCACCCACCATGTTCACAGATGTACACTTGCTAATCTGTACTACACACATCACACACGTACTGTCCACTCACTAACACATGCTGGCAACACATTACACTTCAGCCAAGTGGCACATGGGTGGACAATACATACTCAGACCTAACAGTGGTGTAAACAATGCTACATTGACAATCAGAGCTTTGATGCATAATGTCTGCTCAGATATTCCTACAAGGATGTCATTACACTTTCCTGTTGACAACTTGCTAATATTGCTACACTGCTATAGTGTCACCCTGTGCATCAGCACCATGTTACCCTGTTCCTTTGTCAATGTTACAGATGACAGGAGGCGACACAGGTATCATCATATGCACAGAGCGTTTTGTTGTTTGCCAGAGCCTGACATTGACCCATCCAATCGACATGTCTGTGTGTGTGTGTGTGTGTGTGTGTGTGTGTGTGTGTGTGTGTGTGTGTGTGTGTGTGTGTGTGTGTGTGTGTGTGTGAGGGACAACAGTACAGCATGGGCCAATGTTGATGTAATGTGTGTGTATGTGTGAGCCCTAGTTGTTTGGTTAATGTGTGTGTGTGTCTGCATGCACACAGCTCCACCATGTGGCTGCCATATATGGTAGTTTGTGGGACAGCCACAGACTGTACCTGAAAAGCTGTACAGATCACTGTCTCCAGCCACGGACACAGTACCTGTGCCTGGCAGGGGTGCTACGGACAGTATCGGGTACCAACCCTGACTGGGTACTGTCATCAGAGGCAGAGTTATGATGACTGGACCCATGTCCCTGCTGGGACTGGCCAGAGCCACGTGCATGTGGTCTACTGGGATGGTCAATGGACAGGCCAGTCCCAGCAGTACTGCCACTACGGAAGTGGCTGTGAACTGTGGGCCATCCGTGACCACTGCCAGCTGTTGCTGTTGCTGGCATGCGTCCGCATCGACGTCGCAACCATCACGCATGGTCCTGGCTCATGGAAGACATATTGTGGAGGGCATCTAATGTCTCCCCCCAACGTCTATCAATGACGTCGGTGTAAGTCCAGATGGCACCGGCAAGGTTACGGATGCTGTCATTGATAGCGGTGTAATGTGCCCTCTGCGCCCTAATTCCCTGCCTGGTGTACCGTTCCATACGTGCCTGAGCCTGCATTACAGCGCAGAACATACTGGACGTCATAAGACCTGTGAGGGCACGCCTGCCAGGGGCAATATGACCAGCGGTGCTCCCCTGAGAACCCCTGGACCTCCGCCTATGTGGTACCATTCCAGGAATACAGCTATGGCTGCTGTGAGGGGATGCAAATGCCATGGGTACCACACTCTCCTGTTAAATGCCAACTGTATGCTGTCCCTAGCCTATGGCCATTGGTGGTGAGGGATGTATTGACAGTATGAGTGTGCTCATAGATGGGGTTGAACACTGTGTATTGTCGATTGGCGGACCAACGACAGACCCTGTCAAACCTTCCTGTGCCAAAATACATGTCTCATCATCACCACTATTCATGGCAGTGACATCAGGTTCCCTGCTACTTTTGGCCACCCCTAACTCAGCACCTGTGAGAGGAAGACAGGAAACACACTTTACGGTCTGCACATGAACACATGCACACATGCACACATGCACACATGCACACATGAACACACGAACACATGAACACATGCACACATGAACACATGAACACATGAATACATGCACACATGCACAAATGAACACATGCACACATGCACACATGCACACATGAACACATGCACAAATGAACACATGCACACATGCACACATGAACACATGCACACATGCACACATGTACACATGCACACATGAACACATGAACACTAATACACTCCTCACTACAGCACATACACACACACGCCAGCAATACAACACATACTCTATAATGGGTGAAGGTGGGTGTCAGTATCACAAGGTAAACAGTCACCACACTCGTGTCAGCATGCAGAATATGTGTTGCACAAGACCATGCAGTGCAAGTGTAGACACCACTATTTAATGGCAGTATACATGGCTTTGATGCAACTGTGTAGTTGTTCAGTAATTGGCTACACCCTGGAACAAAATGTGTACATGGACACAACATTTCTGTGCAGGTATTATCAGCTTTGCAATGCCCTGTGCACCATCACTCACAAGTATACATGCCATGGCTGCATGTGTTATCTGTGTGACACATAGATATCCATGTCTGAGTACAGTGTCTGTGTCCATAGCAGATAATAGTGGGCACGGGCGTAGCACATGCATGTTATGTACACACACGGGATGAGTGGTGCATGTTGACGTGAAGGAATCCCAATACTCGACATGGCCAGTGTACAGTGGTTATGGTGAGTGTGGGACATATTGCATATATGTCGGTGCCAGACATGGCATGGCATGCTACACGACTGCAATATTAAACACCACACATACCCAATGTGTGTCAAGTGACCTATACACCCACTAGCATTCCAGGACATATATGTGACACTTTGTTTGGATGGCGACTGCTGTGCATATTGTGCATACTGGCTTATGTAAGCACACACACAACATGCTATGCATATTGTGTATAGGTGCATATGTTTGCACACACACACAACATTGAGGTGCAAAGCAATGACTGCTATGAGTAGTACTGTGGTCACTGTAACTGGATGGGGTGTAGTACCCTGTGCCATCATCAACATGCATCTTGTGGTCACTCACAGCTACAAATGTGTGCAAGACCACCGCCTAGCATGCTGTACCTGAACTGCAGTGCCGTGGCTACGTTCACAATTACACAGCCACCTTGCACATGGGTGTGTGAGGTGCCCAATAGGGAGCATTGCCTAACATGACTGTGATATGTGTTGCAGAGTGTTGCATAGCCCCATGATAGGCCTCTACCCCTGAGGTACATCATGTGTGTGTGCATGACATGTGGGATACTGAAGTGTGACCTTACAGCGGGTGTGTGGTAATGCCAATTGTAGCATGTTTTCGTGTACTACGTATGATAAATGTGTTCTGTTGTGTACAGCTGTAGCAACTATGCATATCCAATGTGCAGTATGGTGTTGCCACAATTGTGTCTGCTGAACTGTGCATTGCATGTGATTGAGGCAGCTACTGACTTTACTGAGATGATTGATGTCTCACAGCAAACATACACAGCATCCATTATGCGTAGGTGTGTTATGTGTACATCGCCTACACCTCACCTATGACATGCACATTTCATT